>NC_088649.1:29405638-29607449 GCF_964019385.1 Sycon ciliatum
TGGCGCCCGACTGTACTGTACCGGGAGGACGACTCTCTAATACCGTAATGGCGTGCGTGCAGTGCGTTGAGTGGGTGAGGGTAACCTCTGCAGACGATGGCTTCATCATCCCCTCCTCCCTATACACTAATTCTCTACAAGTGGGTTCTGCTGAAAGGTTATCACAAAAAAAACTAGGGAGGTGTGTTAGTATCGCGATTCTCATTAGTTCCTGGTTGGAGTCCTGGTGGTGACAGTCAATTTTTTCTCCAGACCTTTCCCGTTAACACTTTCCCCCAAACTGATGAATACTCTCATAAGTTTTTTAGAGACAAGAAAACACCAACTATTTGACGGCACAAAGCAGCAAGGCAGCAATGAGACATACTTGGTATGGCAGGAGCGGGGAGAGGCAGGGGTTGAGCGCTTCCTCAACTTTTGCATGCATTGTATTATTCATGAGCACACGAAGCACAACAAGTCATAATTGTAGTTTCAACGAGGCCTTTCTTTTTCTTTTCTTTTTTCAAGTCGAATACAATGATGATTAACAAGGTAGCAAGCATGTCCTTATAACCGGCACTTTGGCGGTGAGCGCATTGAAAAAATAGCACTTTAACAGATAGCGCTAGTGGCGCAACTACATATTTGGCTGTGTGTGTAAAAGAAGTATGTGCGAAAGTTCCTGAAGATGGGCCTGGCCCGAAAATTTGGATATATATTATTTTTGGAAGAATTTGTAGCCGAGAGACCGTTTTCGAGTACTGGTGTATAACTGTGTGCAAAAGTTGTCAGCGTTTTTGACATTGTAGTACCGTGGTCTCCACTGTTGTTTGATACTAGTAATATTCAATGATTTACTATGAAGATGTCACCACTAGCGCAACCACTAGCGCAATCTTTTAAAGTGCTATGTTGTCAATGCCCTGATGCGGGTTATAAGGACATGCTTGCGACCGTGTTAGGCCTCGGTCACACTACGTCGAAAATGCAGCATCAGCATCAGAATCATGAGCTTTTCCATGGTAACTGATGAAAACACGGGGAAATTTGAGCGTCAGATGCTGGGGGCAAATCGGCTGCGTTTCCGCTGTCGCTCGCATGCTGCTGCATGCACTTGCATGAAAAACAGTGTCTTTGGAAAATAGCGTACCCTACTCTTATCACAGGGATTTGATTCGTCACACAGTGGTTTTGTGAAGTGTGTCAGGCCGCGACGGCAAAAGCAAAATGCAGTGCGACTCCATATTTGACGCTGCGTTCAGCTTCAACCTTGCCATAGCATGACCGAGGCCTTAATGACCATGGTATTCGACATGAAATGCCTTGTCGAAACTGTGTGGTTGCTGTGCTTCGTGTGCTGATTTCTCTCAGTCTGTCGGTTCACCAATTCATATTTCTGTCTGTCTGTGTCTGTTGCCCAATCTATATTTCTGTCTGTCTGCCACTATTGTGTCTACCCATGTCTTGTTGAACAGGAGGAAGAACGACGTCGACGAGCACCCGCCACAGCTCCAATTCGACAACGGAGCGTATGAACTGTTCCTGAGGAATGAAAGCAGCGCCACGTCAACAGACGACTACTCCACTATGTACCACGAGGAGTTTCAGCTGGCAAGAGCCGCCGCCCGCTCCCAGTCGGTGAGCACCTGCACCGACGCCAAGCCGGACCGGCAGCTCTCGCCGGACACCTCGGCCCAGTGTCAGCAAGCTGAGCAGAGCCTGCGCGGCGACCTCAGCTGCAGTGCTGGCAATCTGAGCCAAGGAATATCCAACTCCACGTCCAACCTCACCGGTGCGATGTACGACAAAATGCAAGGAAACGGCAAGCCGATCAACACGCGGCAAGGCCACACGGAATCAGGCCACCGTCCCACCAACACACTCTACGCCATGTGCTCCTCGTTGCTCTACAGTGTGGTGGGCAAGAAGTCAAGACGGAACAGAGCCACCATCCCGGTCACTTCCTCACCGTGTTGGTCGAATATCAGCTCCCAGCACGACCTCGGCTGTCCGTACAACGTAACTGAGGAGAGACTCGTTGGCAACAACCACTCAGGGTCGACCGCTTCACCACTCGGCGAAAGCCAGGCCGAAGACTTGGAGCATTGGACATCGGCGGACGGCGATTACCTCAACGTCTACTCTCGCAGGCCAACAATAGAGGGAGGAGGTAGATTGGCCAGTAGCAGAGGTTCGTCAGTTACCACTGTGCCGTTGAACGAATTCGAAGGAGACTATGGTGTTATCGATGACCTGACGAGGGCCAACTCAAACGACTGGAACCCCTGCGACGAAGAAAAACAGTACTCTCTTTTCAGCAGGCACGTGAACGGAAGCATTTATGATGCATACGCTGTAGGCTCAGCAGGGGCAGCAGCAGGCGGGGGCTGGGAATCTCTGGACAGTGAGCAACATGCGAGCAGGGCGGCAGCAGACGAACTGTCTAGTTCCGTCCCGGCAAAGTCAATGCAAGCCAACGGCAAGCCAGTGTCTATCGACCTCGATGGCAGCTATGAATCTAAGAACAACAGCGGCAGCACTACACCACTGACGGTCTTCGAAGTTTCCATGACCGAGGCTCAGCCTGACGTGAGCACCGTGTGCAACAAGCATGCCCTGTTCGATTTCAGTACGTCCAGCCAGCCCTTGGACGGGGCCTCGGACGAACAAGTCTGCTTGGCCGCGGAGACAAGGCTTGCCGTCTCGGCCACACAGTGTGGGCATGAGGAAGATGCCGCCAGTCCTCAGAAGTCGGAAAGCTCTTCTGTGCAGGTTACCTCCAGTGGTAACCAGGTGCCCAGCTTGCTGCTCAAAACCAAGAAGGACATGGAGCTCAACACGCAGGATTGTGTTACCGTAGCCCCCGGCGGAGCAATGGCGGTGTTGGATCGAAAGACGAGCGCACTGATACGCGCCCTCTTCTCCTGAGCAGATTGCTGGCGCGCAGTACACGCTGGTGGGCAAAGCCTCCGTCAAGAGGAACCCCCCAACATCACAAACCCACCTCCTGCGCCATCCAGCCTTTCCGGAAAGGCCGACCAGGACAAGCCTTACTTCCCGCGTGTCCCGAACCACTATTCGCAGAGAGTCTGGAGCGCAACAGCCAAATGAAGTGGCCAGAATGTGCAGCGTTGGCGCGGGAGCTATGGACAGGGCGTCATCCGTACAGATGAGTATGGATGACTACTTCCCAGAGGAACTCGGTGGCAACAAATCTGGCACCGGGTAGTTTGAAGAGGTATCCTCGGATGCACACCGCTTAGCTCGTGCTCTTCGCTGTCATGTCTGGACTAGACAGCCACGATGCACTGTTGGATAGTGCCTTCTGCCCCTTTCCCTCCTTTGCTCACTCTGGTTTTGTCAACGTTATTATGTGCGTATTGCTTGCTTGTGTCTCAGCTGCTTGGGGCTGCGATGAAGAAAATTTTCCAATAATCCAGCATATGGCTTTCATTTTAAGACACGAAAGTGGCTGCGTAGCGAATTATCCTGCACATGCACCACACATGCTACGCACACACACACGCATGAGCAAATCAATTTCGATTCAAGCTTACTAATGTACTGACAATGCCGATTCATAGGTCTCAAGTGAGGCGGCTATTTCTAGCGTGCATGCATTGGGTATCGTTTCACACACTTTCCTATCCTTCCTCTTCCTCATCGGTTTGCCCGCAGTTCTCACATCTTACACAAGTTTTATTCTCCTTTTTTTATTCCGTCTTTGTGGGTCTTCCCTTGCCCAAAATTTGTATCTCGGGTTGCCAACGTTTTTATCCCACGGTATTTCCCTACTGTTCTAATTATCACAGTTGTGTCCCTTGAGTATGATTAATTTTTTCACTTTCTTACTCGACAAACGCAACTATGCAGATCTGCAATACTCACTTTCTCTATCTTAATCTCACTCCCTTTCTCGCTTTTTCTCTCTCCCTCTCCCTCCCCCCCCCCCCTCTCTCTCATTCTCTTTCATACATGTATGCCTTCTACACACATACTAGCTGCAGCTTGTTGCTATCAGGCAGTTTTCTGCTGAGCGTACAGTAGTAATACGGGGCAGTTTACTTTGTTTTATCACCTGCTGAAATGGCCAAAACAAGCGCATACTAATCATTATGTATTCCCCAGGTAAAATGCGGTAAAAATAATTGTTTTGCTGCCAAGTCTGGTTGAAATGGATTTACTGGATTTATTGCAGCGTTGTTCATGACGGGTGATGTAGTGGCGAACATTTTTTTATCGTTTGTTGAGATTACTATAGTTTTGTAGCCGTACTCCTAATACCTACTTTTTACTTTCCTTTTCTTGCTAATGAAGATCGTCCGACTTCGCTTCTGCAGGCGAATTTGTGTGTGTGGGTGTGTGTGTATGTGTGTGAGGTGTGTGTGTGTGTGTGTGTGTGTGTGTTTGTGTGTGTGTGTGTGTATGTGTGTGTGTGTGTGTGTGTGAGTGTGTGTGTGTGTGTGTGTGTGTGTGTGTGTGTGTGTGTGTGTGTGTGTGTGTGTGTGTGTGTGTGTGTATGTGAGGTGTGTGTGTGTGTGTATGTGTATGGATGTGTGTGTGTATGTGAGGTGTGTGTGTGTGTGAGGTGTGTGTGTGTGTGTTTGTGTGTGTGTGTGTGTGTGTGTGTGTGTGTGTGTGTGTGTGTGTGTGTGTGTGTGTCAGCTAGTTCGGTTGGTGGGTACACTTATGCCAGATAGTGTTGGGTCTGTTGCCAACGGGCTCGGCTGTGTGAAGGTGTATTGTTGTACTTACCACCTTTGTTGGTTTCAGGGTTCATGCACTTTCCATTTGAAGTATACATACCTGTTAACCATGGACTGCTTCTGGCTAGATCAACTCTTGTGTAATCAATGGTGCTAGTGAAGCTTTTATCCGATCCACTCTGATTTAGCCACATACACTAGTAGCAAGTATTACCTTCACGGGGGGCAGGGGTACCTGCAGGTGGATCCCGGGACGAATACCCTTATGCCGCCAATCCTTTTTTCTGCACCTTGTCCTCAACCACTTACTGAGGTGTGGTGAACCCATAAGTGGGATCATTTCAAGTTAACCCCAGTTTGGGGATTTCACGGGATGTCGGCCGTTGGGTGGTTCAATGGCCAATTGAGTCATCTTTCCAAGATTCCTTTTGAGTCTCTCTCCCCTCTCCCGGGGACTTAGGCTCCGGCGGATTATGCTCGCGAAATCTTGGAATTATGCTTTCATGGATTTTCGCATTATGCTCGCAAAATCCTCGTATCATGCTTTGGCACGCAGGGATACATATCCACTTTGTTGTACTTATGGAGCCTCAAAGTTCGGAAAATTGTGCCTTTTTCGTACTTGCAAGTGGCCATAAGTACAACAAAATACATGAGTATCCCCATACCAAGGTGTCCATGCATGCTAGAGATCAACATGGAAAAGAGAAAACGTTACTTCTTCTATTCATTGGTTGACTTCTTTTGTAAAAAGAGTTTTTCATTGCCAAAATAGTTCGAGTTACCTTTGAAAATTATCATCACGGTTGAATTGTCTTTGCAATCGTAATACTCGTCCAACCGATGTCAACCTCACCCTGCGATTGACCAGCTCATCTCTCCCGCAGCTCCACCTCTACTTCTATCATGACCGAACATCAACTTTACCTCAATTTGTTTAATTATTAGAACAATTATCCATAGCCTGCGAAAAAATTCAACAACAGGCATGGCTGCTAAAATCCAGAGGTCATGACTTCGTGACATGCGTAATGTACATGTTTTTGCGGACTACCCGTCTCTGCACTATCTCGTTCGCCCCGGGATACCTGACCAAGGCTGATTCACTCGCATCTTCTGCTACATGTACTGTACCAGTGTGAGAAAGAACTTTGAAGAAGACGAGTTCGAGCATACAATAATGTATTGCCATGATTTCTACCCTGCTTTCATTGAAAACACGATCTGCATAACCTCCGAACCCTTTACCATACAGATCACCAGCACTAATCATGTGCATTGTACCCAATTGTGCAGCCTATATAGAATTGTAGTACAATCCGATGTAGTTATGCTCCTACCTCCGAAAGGATGCCAAATTACTCCATTTTTTCAACCATCAAATTATGCCAATAATAATTATTATGCCGGCATAATCCGCCGGTGCCTACCGGGGAGACCCACGTGACCAGTTTTTGCAGTGAGCAAGTACAAGCAAGTACATGTAGATCTACAAGTACAGGTACACGTGTGTGTGTGTGTGTGTGTGTGTGTGTGTGTGTGTGTGTGTGTGTGTGTGTGTGTGTGTGTGTGTGTGTGTGTGTGTGTGTGTGTGTGTGTGTGTGTGTGTGTGTGTGTGTGTGTGTGTGTGTGTGTGTGTGTGTGTGTGTGTGTGTGTGTGTGTGTGTGTGTGTGTGTGTGTGTGTGTGTGTGTGTGTGTGTGTGTGTGTGTGTGTGTGTGTGTGTGTGTGTGTGTGTGTGTGTGTGTGTGTGTGTGTGTGTGTGTGTGTGTGTGTGTGTGTGTGTGTGTGTGTGTGTGTGTGTGTGTGTGTGTGTGTGTGTGTGTGTGTGTGTGTGTGTGTGTGTGTGTGTGTGTGTGTGTGTGTGTGTGTGTGTGTGTGTGTGTGTGTGTGTGTGTGTGTGCCAGCTAGTTCGGTTGGTGGGTGCACTTGTGCCAGATAGTGTTGGGCCTGTTGCCAACGGGCTCGGCTGCTTGAAGGTGTATTGTTGTACCTACCACCTTTGTTGGTTTCAGGGTTCATATACTTTCTGTTTGAAGTATACATACCTGTTAACCATGGACTGCTTCTGGCTAGATTAACTCTTGTGTAATCAATGGTGCTAGTGAAGCTTATATCAGATCCACTCTGATTTAGCCACCGACACTAGTACCAAGTATTACCTTCACTGGGGGCAGGGGTACCTGCAGTTGGATCCCGGGACGGATACCCTGATGCCGTCAATCCTTTTCTGCACCTTGTCCTCACCCACTTACTGAGGTGTGGTGAGCCCATAAGTGGGATCATTTCAAGTCCACTCTAGTTTGGGGATTTCAGGGGGTGTCGGTCGTTGGGTGGTTCAATGGCCAATTGAGTCATCTTTCCAAGATTCCTTTTGAGTCTCTCTCCCCTCTCCCGGGGAGACCCACGTGACCAGTTTTGGCAGTGAGCAACAAGTACAAGTACAAGTACAAGTGTGTGTGTGTGTGTGTGTGTGTGTGTGTGTGTGTGTGTGTGTGTGTGTGTGTGTGTGTGTGTGTGTGTGTGTGTGTGTGTGTGTGTGTGTGTGTGTGTGTGTGTGTGTGTGTGTGTGTGTGTGTGTGTGTGTGTGTGTGTGTGTGTGTGTGTGTGTGTGTGTGTGTGTGTGTGTGTGTGTGTGTGTGTGTGTGTGTGTGTGTGTGTGTGTGTGTGTGTGTGTGTGTGTGTGTGTGTGTGTGTGTGTGTGTGTGTGTGTGTGTGTGTGTGTGTGTGTGTGTGTGTGTGTGTGTGTGTGTGTGTGTGTGTGTGTGTGTGTGTGTGTGTGTGTGTGTGTGTGTGTGTGTGTGTGTGTGTGTGTGTGTGTGTGTGTGTGTGTGTGTGTGTGTGTGTGTGTGTGTGTGTGTGTGTGTGTGTGTGTGTGTGTGTGTGTGTGTGTGTGTGTGTGTGTGTGTGTGTGTGTGTGTGTGTGTGTGTGTGTGTGTGTGTGTGTGTGTGTGTGTGTGTGTGTCCCATATGGTGCAGTGGTATGTGCAGCGATTTCCAATCGATAGATTGCGGGTTCGATTCCCGACGATTATGGTCACACACGTCTTTCTTCTCTTTCTCAGACTCTTCCTGACTTTTCTTTCATTCTCCTGGGTGGTTACCAACAGCCAGTGCATGCCGGAGTATGTGGTGTGATGTGTGTGCGGGGAAAAAAAATGAAAAAGACCAAAAATAGGGAATCACTGGCCAGAAAACGTCCCTCCAAATAGCTGTATGGTGTAGACCAGGCTGAATAGTGACGGTCAATTCTTCAGCCTTGCAAGCTGTTGAATGGTGTAATCCCAGCACAAGTTGCTATAATAATAAAATAATAATAATAATAATAACTTTATTAGGATGACCCAAAGGCTGACCGCCTATCGTGGGGTCCGTCGCATTGAAGGATGATGCTACAAGAGAGTACAGATTGGGAAGGGGGGGGGGGGCTACGATGAGCAGGGTAAGGGCATGCCAGCGAGTAGACCTGAATACTGACAAGAATGTTTGCGCAGCTCTCTCTTGAATACATGGACAGAAGATTCCGAAGTCAATGTGGGTGGGAGACAATTCCATAAAAGGGAGGTTTTGAATAAAAAAAGTGATTTGGATGTTGTCAAGGCTTTGGGGAGGATAATTTTGTTGGGGCGTCTCTCACTACGGGAAATATTAAAGCTGAACTGAGCCAAGGTGTTCCGGTATTTGAAAATAAACTTGTGCAATGTAACTAGGCTAATGAATTGTCTACGGTACTGCAGTGATTCTAGTTTGGCGAATGCGTTCAGATCTTGCTTTGGCGTGTCGAAGGCAAATCGAAACTTACGCCGTCGCAAGTACGACCTGATGAATCTTGCTTGGAGTTTGTCTAGCTCACACAGATCAGAAGCAGGTAGCCGGTATACCCACACCACAACACCATACTCTATAACGGGTCGAACGTAGCTCTTGTAAAGGAGCATCATGGCTTTGGGAGTAAGGCGCTGGGCCATGTAACATAGCAACGTAATTCTCTGTTTGAATTTTCCACTCATATCTATGTAATGCTGGTGAAAGTTCAGATTAGCGGTGAAGCGAATTCCCAGATGTTTCAGCACATCGGTACCGTTGAGAGGAGCCCCATCTATTTGGTATGCTGCAGCTGTGGACGGCGATACCGACTTGTAGGAATAGCTGATGACAGAGGTTTTCGATGGGGAAAACTCGCCTCCTCTAGCTCGAGCCCAGGTTTGGCACGCTTGTAAATCGGCTTGCAGTGCTGGGCTGGACGGAGTGTGTTCGTATGGGTGGAGTAAAGTCACATCATCCGCAAACAGGAAGGTATGGGAATGCATTATGGTAGTAGGTAGGTCATTAATGTAGATTAAGAACAAGAGAGGTGATAAATGTGAGCCCTGCGGCACTATGGCTTCTGCCGTAGCATTGCTATCATCGCCTCCGGCGATGGGCGTCAAAGGTCAAGGTCAAGGTGTGTGTGTGTGCGTCTTCCTTCTCTTTCTCAGACTCTTCCTGACTTTTCTTTCATTCTCCTGGGTGGTTACCAACAGCCAGTGCATGCCGGAGTATGTGGTGTGATGTGTGTGCGGGAAAAAAGGAAAAGAAAAAAAAAGAAAAGAAAAAGACCAAAAAAGACCAAAAATAGGGATTCACTGGCCATAAAAAGTCACTTCAAATAGGCTGTATGGTGTAGACCAGGCTGAATAGTGACGGTCAATTCTTCAGCCTTGCAAGCTGTTGAATGGTGCAATCCCAGCACAAGTTGGAGGTATTATGCTCGGCAGGCCGCGAAAGAGGGGGCATTAACTGGAGACTTAATCACGCGGGTAGAGCGAAACTGAGCACCCTGGGATGCGAGCAGTTTTTTAGTACTCCCGGGTCCAAAATCTCACCACTACACCGGGCTGATCAAAACGTCTGCCGGGTCTGCAGCCTACAAACGTGGATCTGCCGACACTGTGCTGTCGACGACATGCCCGGCATGGTACCTCCTTGTTTGCATGAAAGCAAGGAACGCTTTTTTTTAGAAAGGAAGCTTCTTCTCCAAAATTTAATTTAAATTTTTTGAAAATTGTTCCTTCTGAAAATATCATCGCGTTCTTGACCTCGAAGCTGACTGCTGAATGCGATTAGGAAAAAAGATTCCTGAAGATACACCAGACTGATTCTGGCAAGCCGTCTGTCGTCTAGATATGCAGTTGTTCGTCATGGTCAGCAATCTTCTTCGTTCGTCCTTTCGTTTTCCTGACCACGATGATGACAAGCAGCTCTCATGCTCAGGTTAGCTACTTGTAGGTCTGGGCACACAACATATCTGAGATGCACCCACTGACGTTATCGAACTGAAGAATGCAGCAAGGGTTCCTCGGATTCTCTTGATCTCGGAACAAATTTCCTTCACTTTCACCCTCTCAGTCTCTTCCCCATGCCCTCCATGCATGCACAATCGAGTTTGCATTTCAAATGTTGTTTTTACTTTGGCAGTGCGTTCGATAACGTTAGGACAGTCTAAGTAAGGTGGCCCCTTTCTCGCTGATCCAGTGCCTGCACACTACTCTGCCTGGCAGCAGCTCCGATCTAACTTCTCCGTATTGCCCCCCCCCCCCACTGAAAGCAACGCAGCTGTTGGTCCATTGCCATAGTTTCCTGAACCAATCTGGCACTCACTCACTCACCCGCCCCCGCCCCCCCCCCTCTCTTCCTCTCTCTCTCTTTCTCTCACTCTCACTCTCTCTCTCTCTCTCTCTCTCTCTCTCTCTCTCTCTCTCTCTCTCTCTCTGTCTCTCTCCATCATTGTCTGGCTCTCAGGTTCTCACTCTTCACACACAGTCTTTCTTCTCTCCCTTTCCCCCATGGTGCATGATGTGCGCCTTGATCCCGAGACCATTGGTCGGGGGAGCGCACTTCACCTCACCTGCACAGCTCAATAGCACCTACACGCCCTTTGTAGTCCCCTATGTTCTCTTGATGTTGTTGTTTTTCTCTTCCATTCTATATGTAGGCATGTGCACTTTCATAAAATAAAATAAAAATAAATAAAAAAAAAGTTAGGTGTTCTTCTTTTCAGGCTTATTGGACGTGTAAAAATTCTAAAAAATAGCTTCCAAAATTTAATGCTAAACGCAGCAGGTCCCTTTGAATACGGTTCTCGGCTGGGCAATGATGTTTACACCAATCTACACTCTATGCTGTCACAGCAGCCACAACTGATCCTCTCTCTCTCTGAATTCACTATTTTCATAAAGCCAATCTTTAAATCGCTGTTGCACAGGATCTCGGGTGGGAAGAAGCGATGAATCGATACATGGCATTGTGAATAAAAGAAGAACAAATTCACATTGCACGTGAGACTCAGTTAGAAAGACTGAGCTTCTGCATTCATAAGAACGTCACACCCCAGGGATCATGATAAAGAAAATATATGTCGTGAAAATGACTGAAAGAATGAAAGAAGTATTTGATCTTCCAGCCAGCTTAGCCTGGCATTACCATACTAGCAATGCTACCAAGTACCAGCCCTCCATATTTTTCTGTATTTGTACGGAAAATCACTCCTTGTCCGCACTCCAGAATTGAGCAGATGGTATAGAAAATCGAAGAGGATCAATCAGCTGTATAGAAGCATTGCAAGTGTAAGCTGAGCAATGAATAGTCTTGCACCAAAGCGAGTGCATGCCGTACCACAACAACATGTACATGTAGCACAAAAAAATAATGTCGTGAGTGCAAGTCACACATGTTTTACACTACCAAATGCAGCCACCGACATGCATGTGCGTGTCAAAAAAACTTTATAGTGCAAGTATGCATGCAATGTACACGGCAGTACGCAAAACACTGCAAGATACGGAAAATCAGAAGTCTGAGTATGCAAAACAGACTCAATTGGTGGGCAGTTCTGTACTGGCCTGTACGGAGGGAGTGAATCTCAATGTGTGCCATGCACGCACTTTGGCCGACAGTGAAAGCTATGCAAGTCGTGTAGGTTTGCAGGATGAATATGAGTCCTTTTAGACAAGCGCCTTAGTGGAGTAGCCCACCGAAAGAAGAGTACTTGACACCGCGAAGTGGAGTCTGCGCATACAACAGTGAGGGGGTAAAATTAGCTATGACTGATTCTGCATGTGTGTCACATTACACTAGCAGATAGGCACACCTGTTGTTCAAAAAGATGCTTATGTCAGTGTCTGAATATGTCATGTACCAGGAAATATTGTTGCCAGGATCTCACGTTGAGAGTCAGACTTGGATATGGTATCAATAGATTATCAATATCATACATCACCACCCAAAGTATAATAGCCGAAGGACCCGTTTGTGTGGTGGTGTGTGATTTCGTGAGCAAGATGAAGTGGCTACAGATGTGTCTTATATAGCACCCTAAGAAAAGATCATCAATTATGGGGAGGCTAAGGCCTGTGGAGAATCCGTAAATACATAAATACAATACATACAGGCATCGCAACCTTCAGATTATATGCACTTTTGCTTGCCTCCTGGAGTGTGGTTGTACCTTGGTTCACTGTATTAGAATAATAGTAGACTTTGTTTTTCGAATTCGTTTCTATAACATTAGGTTTCTTTCTGTTGCTGCTATGTCTTTTCATGTGTTTTACAGGATTACCATCTGTTGATGAATACCAGTCTGAGGCACTCTCACGAGCGAAGGTGTTTGAGAATCCATGTCGGAATGGTGGTCGTGTTGGCCTAAAGGTGCATTACATTGCCGATACTCGCCACCTCCACCCTGGAACATGTTCAATTTCTGTTTCTCGTATGGAAGGACCGAACAGGTTGTTTTCCTGCCTCAGTGGACCACTCAAGACTGAACAGAACGGATGGAAGAAGATTTGCCGTGAATCTCGTTCACATAATCAGCCTATTTAATTGCTGTACTGAGGTGACTGCTTCATAACAATGACCATGCAGCATTAATTTTGCATAGCATTGCCCCTAAAGTACGAAGTAGTGGTTGCGACTTTGGCGATGATTTGTAAGAAATGGTTTGCTCCCCGCACTGGAGCTCGCGCTATTCCGCCGACTTTACTTGACACTTGACTGACTCACGAATGCAATCCAGAGCACACGAGAAGTCCATCGAACCTTCGACTCGGCAAACCTGCAAGAAAGCACTACTCCCTGCTCAATACACCGTGTTTCGGGGAATTCACCCCTCATCAGTTGAGCTTGAGTAGGCTGAGGAAGATTGTGCCTGAAGGGCACCACTTATATAGTGCTCTCCAGGCACAAACATCACCAGGGATACAAACGTACAGAGACGCTCCATTTCCAGCGCGACAAACACCTCGTGAGCACCAGATGGCAGGGTGAGTCAGTGTCGCTCCTGGACGGTGAGACCAGACGTTGAGGACCCTTGGTCATTCGCAACGCTGTCACCTCCAAACGAACTAGTCGCAAGCCCGCGCTGGGCACAACAGTACGAAGTAGTGGTTGCGACTTCGGCGATGATTTGTAAGAAAGGGTTTGCTCCCCGCACTGGAGCTCACGCTATTCCGCCGACTTTACTTGACACTTGACTGACTCACGACTGCCATCCAGAGCACACGAGAAGTCCATCGAACCTGCCCCTAAAATTGGAGAATATCGAATTTCTCTGATAGCATTGTGATTCATTTGTGAATAAACATCACTACTCCTTTTGAGTAGCATAGCAGTGACAGAGTTGGTTTGATGTATGACAAAAAATGGAGCCGTTTTCTAAACCCGTACTATAATCAGTACCGCCGAAAGCAGTTTTTGATTGGTCCGGTAGTTTCATAGCCTTTTATACTTTGTGTGTGATATGGCGGGTACACACGTCCTCCACAGTAGGAAACAGTTGTTGGTGGCCAACAAGTTGGTCCGGTGATAATTGTGTATTGCTCATGAGCAGCTCAAGTACTTAGTACCAGGGTCGGTCGGTCGGGTTTATTTTTTATTTTATTTTTTATTTTAGTTGCGGGCATGTGCATACATCATACAATTGTGCATATCGAATGGCTTTTCTCCATCAAGCCAGTCGATCAAATCTGACTGTAGTCGATCCAGCGTAGCCATTGTCCCATCAGATCCAGGTCCCCTCCAGGACCAGATCTCAGTTGGCCTTGCTGGCAAACGAGTCTGACGAGCAGCTTGAAAACTTCTGTCAATGAGCGGCGCAGTGGCGGAGCTGATGCTGTTTCAGGACGAGTGCGAATCGGAGATAGAAGACAACGTCATCACCAAGTGCATCCTGTCGGCTGCTTCTGAGTTCTGAGGTCGATGTCTGGATTGCTATATATTTTGGGTCGCGTGTGTACATAGTCTACCTTGTAGTCATGCCCATTTGCATGCACTAAAAAAAAAAAAAAAATTGCGGTCGGGTGAAAAAAGACGGTCGGTCGGGTGACCCGAAACAACGAATTAATTCTGGGTGGCCTTATGAAAAAATATTTTTATGAACCGGTGTACAGAGATGCTGCTTATGACGAAAGGAGACAGGAGAAGTATGTGAAAGTCGATAAAGGGCATCCGAAGGAAAACATTGATCCTTGTAAAGAATTTTTTTAAAGTATAAATCTATGGTTGAAACCTACTTCCCCAAGCGTTCTCTGAGGGGACCAATGTCTACTCTATCAGTTCATGAATTCTGTGAAGTGACATGACCATTCGTGGGGACCTTTCTCATAACTGCAAAAGTCCTCGTCTGATTTTTCCGCATCAATTGAACGCTATACATGTGCATGTAGTAAAAGCCACATGCAAAAGCCTGTTCCATGGCACTCATCTGCCACCAAGCTCTGGGTTCATTGGCTGAAAATATTCTTCGGCACAGTAAAGTCGTGCGCCTGAGAACGTGGAAGCCTACAGAACATCCAGCCTAGAATACTAAGAACACCACAGCCCAAAATTAAGAATTGCGGTGTTAGGTTTGTGCTGTTGTCAAACACCGGGATTGTGTACATGTACTACAGTATCTGAGCGTTACCACTACCGGTACATACACGTCTGTCTATACACGATACTCAATCTGCAGACAGCATGCTGTTTCGTCCTTTAATTATTAATGGACTCATCAGTGCAAGTAGGAATGGACGAGCGGGTTCTGGGCCAGGGGGCGCCCGGGTCCCAAAAAATGGGGTATTATTGAAAAATGGGGTACTAATAGTACCCCATTTTTGCGGTGAAAATTATTTTTGGCCCGGTTTTTTTGCGGATAAAAATATGTGCCAGGGGATGCCCCTACCTCAAAAAAAAAAAGGGGGTATTATTGAAAATATGTATTGGGGTGTTATGCTCTACCCTAAACAATAAGGTAATATGGTGTCATGATTATGTAAGTATAAAAGGTGTGTTCTTGAATGATGATCCAGTCAGTTTCAAGTTGTTGTGGTGCAGTGAAAATGGATTCTGAATTTGAGATCCTGTATGCTTATGTTCGTTCAAAGAAGCAATGTGCGCTGGAGGAAAAGAAGAAGAAGAAGAAGAAGGAGATAGAGGAAAGTGAAGAAGTGTGTTATCATCGTGAAGAACAAGTTGAGCATGCTGGTCATAGAGTTTGTTCTCAGTGTGGATTGGTAATGGCTGACATTTACATGCCCGAGGTAAAGTGGAGAGAGCGTTGTACTAGCATAAAGACCTACACGGATTCCGATCGCATTCAAGGTGTGAATCGTCATCTTGTACATTTTCTCAACAAGATCGACTTCACTTTACCGCATGCACAGTTTCACCCTGTTCAAGAGGCACTGCAAGCAATGAAGAAGTCCAGCAGCTATAAAAGCATGAACTATGCAATAGCATTATCGTGTATACTTCATGAGGATCATGATGCAGTGCGCACACTGCGTTCTTCTTTACCGCGCAGTAATGTATCATGGTTGAGAAGCAGCCGCATTACACAACCTCTTCC
This sequence comes from Sycon ciliatum, assembly GCF_964019385.1. NCBI lineage: Eukaryota > Metazoa > Porifera > Calcarea > Leucosolenida > Sycettidae > Sycon > Sycon ciliatum. Next base: position 29,421,190 of record NC_088649.1, read on the forward strand.
ATCATGTTTTCCACTGATGTTTCTTCTACATCTCATGGAACACATCAAGGGTCCTCTGTCCGCTAGACAGCTGAACACTCTGAAAGTTAATTTGTCCTTGATGTCACCTGCAGACCTGTCCATGATGCATCTTCTAATAGATGCCTATTGTTGGCATGACTACAGTCTGGAATATTTAGTAGATCACGTGACCTCTCTCCCACCTGATCTTGCCAACATACTCTATCAATTTACCAAGACTGCAGTACGTCATCAATGTTAGCAATGCGTTGGAGATTTACACTCTCGGGAACCTGTTCTGAGACATGGTCGAGACACGTTCAGTCATGACCGAGACATGTTCCGACAGGTCAAGTGCAAGTCGTGCTGTGATTGGTTAAATCTTATCATCTGCTCACCGTGTCCTCTGATTGGTTGATTCTTGAACAATTTCACCGTGTTCTCCAAGGTCGTCACCTCCCATAGGATGTTATTTCAAACTCGGCGGCGGTCAAAAGGGTATATATGTGCAAGCACAGTCCTCCATTCACTCACAACTGCCTTTGTTGTTTCGTTGCTCAAGCCTTCTCTCTCTCTCTCTCTCCCTCTGGATCTCACTGGATCTCTCGTGACTGATATCATGATGGCCACTGATGCTGTTGTTGCTGGTGAAGATGTTGTGGACTGTTTGGGTATTGACCCGTTCGCTATCAAGACGATAAAGAAACCCGGTCTCTACAAGCGACGTGCTAGCCGTAATCCGAATCTGGAGCCTCTGCCTAAGATCAAGATGCCATCTCCTCGTCCTACCATACTACCAGGTGTCGCCACCATTATTACGGATGGGGCAGCAGAGTGTGTTCAAGCAATGTACAGCAAGACCGCCCACGACTATCATGTTGCTCCTGGCACCGATTTCTACTATACGCGCGGTGATTTACCGGGCATGCTTGTCAATGGCACGGTATGTGAAGGACGCTTTGGTCAACTTAAGCTGTACGTCCAGGCTTCACAAGACGATCTCATTCAATTCTTCCTGAAGACCTCAACACCTTTGAGACGTGCCGTGAGATCTCCACATATCAACAGGATACGGAGTAACATCTTCCCTGCAATGTACCAAGGGAAGAGTGTGACTGCTTTGTATCTCAAGCCAACCAAGGGTGTGCCCAACTTCCCGATGAACGAAGAGTGTCAGCTCTATCTGCATCCTTCCACTATATCTTTCAACAGGGAGAAGTGCGAATTCAAGGCATGGCTTTCGGCAATCCCCCTGATGTTTGTAGACTCACGGCTTTGTGAAAGGGATCACGACACCGTGCAAGACCTTCCCGAGGCTGAATTGACTCGACTGGTGATTGCATTCCTCAAGAAGTGGAGCACTGCTGACAACGTGACTGCTGACATTGCGTTTGACACAACGGTGGCGGCGGCAGCGTCTCTCCCTGACACCCTACCGGACAATTCACTGGACATGAATCTGCTAAATGCTTAGTCTATCTTACCACATTGATTGATCAGAAAGACTTTATATCCTAACCCTTTTTTTTTTTTTTTTTTTTTTTTTTTTTTTTTTTTTTTTTTTTCATGCTCTCTCACTCTCTCTCTCTCTCTCTCTCTCTCTTGCTAACATATCATCGCTTCATTAGATTACCACTAGCACACATGAGTATCATAATGATTTATTTGAGAAAGAAAATATTTCCTATCATAATTAGAACAGTGTGTGTGTGTGTGTGTGTGTGTGTGTGTGTGTGTGTGAAGATGGCGTACTGGGCTACGCATTTCCATAGGAGTGATGGGGAGGAGACTTCCCTCAAGCACATGCAAAGCATGCGGAATGATATTACCGAAATACAATCAGTTGTGGGGAACGATGACACCGAAAACACCTTGGTTCATGATGTGGAGAAACTGAAAGAGGTGAAAGCCGATGAGAGCAAAGTGGAAGATGTGGAAAACAGATCTACGCGCTACACAGATCAAGCCATAGCAGCTGATGAGCTGCACGTGAAAACAGATGGATCCGTGTCCATGGATGCTAACCTCAACATGAACGAGCATTCCATCTGTAATTTGGCGTACGATGATAGTTCTTTGACATGTGCTGTCCCTGCCGGTTGGGTCAAGAATGAAATCCAACAAGCATCATCGAGATTGCAAACTGGTATGGACACTGTGCGCAAGATGAAAGGACCTCGTGGTGATCGGGGATTGGGATGGCTTAGCGGAGGTGGCATGCCACTGAACTCTGTAGGGAGAAATGGTGACTTCTATCTCGATGCAACCACGCTCATCGTGTACAAGAAATTCAGCTCGAAATGGAAGGCGTTTGGTCGGCTTCATGGATCAAGAGGTGAAGCTGGTCCACGTGGAGAACGTGGATTGATCGGTCCTGAAGGTGAGACTGGACCTAGAGGAGCTGATGGGCAAGGTGGTGAACGCGGTCAAAAAGGTGATCAAGGAATACCTGGTCCAGAAGGTCCCAGAGGTGAAGTTGGACCACGTGGAGAACGTGGATTGGTCGGGCCTGAAGGTGAGATTGGACCTAGAGGAGAAGATGGGCAAGACGGCCCACAAGGTGAACGTGGTGTGCAAGGTGATCAAGGAACCACAGGTCCCATGGGTCCCCAAGGAACCATCGGTCCAACCGGTCCTCCAGGAAACAGAGGTCCCGTGGGTCTCCAAGGAATCATCGGCCCCATAGGTCCTCAAGGAACCAGAGGCCCCATGGGTCCGCAATCAAATCAGAACCTATCCGATCCGTTTCATCTACTACCTCTCATTCGGAGAAACGCCTACCTCTACATATACTCTCATCCTAGCAGATTTGAATCCGTCACCAGGGTGAGCAGAAACAGATACAGAGGGATAAATCTCGTTGACATGAAGGACAAGAGAATCAACGTGAACAGCATCGACATGTTCCGAGACGATCACTTCTACCTCAACATTACACAACCCAGCGAAGTTTCCATTAGAGAACGATTCGTCAATCTGTTTCACGACAACATGTCTTTTGCAATGTTCCAAGTAATTCAAGTGGACGCACCTGACCCTAGAAACATGGCATTGAAGGCATTCGATATCGATACTGTCGGAAATTTCAGCTTGGATAGTTTGTACGTGTTGTTCACTGCCACCCACATAAGCGGCAACTACTTCACGCGTCCCGGCCATTCATCATTCAACATACCCGTTTCGTCTGTAGTCAGCCAATTATCGGCGGCTTTGGATAAACCTGTGTCGAGTATGACGGATCTCTTGGGTACAAAGTGTGTCATAAGTTACGCTCGGAATTCAGAAGGCCTATTCACTCTATACGTAAACTCCATTTTGATACATTCCAACTTAGACACTGTCCCATTTTCCAGGACCAATGGAATCGAAGATTGCAATTATAGCATTGGTGGTACTCAATTCTTCAACGGCACTTCATCAAAGTTGTTCTGTCATTTGCACTTTGCAGAGAGTTTATCTTCTCACACAATCCAGCGCATCCACACAGAACTCATGGCACACTACGATATATGAAAGTGCTACTTTGATTGTACATAATATATAGCACACATGCTACACTACATTCTTGAGATGAAAATGAAAAATAAAACCTATCTATAGTGAGTGTCATCACAACACCAGAATGTCTGTGATATTGACAGTGGCGAACAACACGTCGGGCGTGAGCAGGGGATTGCACAAACCGAACTTTACTCTAAATGTGAAGGAGCTCGATACGCGTGATAAAGTCCTGCATGTTGAATCGGCTCAGTTTGAAGTACACTTTGAGAACATAGACGAGGCAACGAACAAACTCTATGTGGTACATGGTGTAGAAGAAGAAGAAGAAGAAGAGGATAGACTTTCCATCAAGACGGGAACATACAGCGATGTAGACGATTTGGTGTCTATTATCAATGCCACTCTGAAACGAGCAGGACACGGAGACATTGTGTTTTCCTACTCTCGTCACACCAGCCGCATAAGTGTCTCGGTACCCAGGAATAAACGGTGCTTGTTGAAGAAGGACTCACCCGCATTGGTGCTGGGTGTGGGCACTATTCTCAAGCCATACACGATCGAGGGATCTCACACGTTCCCGTTCGCTGTGGATCTGACGAAAGGCAGAAGACTTGTCCTGCTCTACACCGACCTCATTGGACCTGCTGTGGAGTACGAAGACAATACTGATTCGAGGGTGCTGAAGACTTTTCTTATTCAAACCCTCAACGGTTTGAATAACTACGTGTTCGGGAAAGAAGACAAACGACTGCTGATTCCACACGAAAACGTGACTAGCATTTCGTTCTGGTTGAAATTCAACACCGGTGAACACATTACTTCCGGATATCCCGTCTACCTTGATCTTCGGATCACCAACACAACTACTTAGATGGATCTTCCAGATGTTCGTGTCCGTCACGTGCGTGACATGGTGGAGGATATAGCAAAACGAAAGAAATTGGAGAGCGAAAAGGTGCGTTGCCGGGAGAAGTACGTGATTTACAACACTGCAACCTTGTCCTTTCTCATACTCATTCAAACCATTCTCAATATCCTTCAAGGGAGTGGTGTTGTATCTGGAGAACATCACATTCGAATCATCGCCATCAGTAGCACGATTATCGGTGTGATCATGGCATGCATTGGTAAACACGTTCTCGACACCAAACGTCAGCTTGTCAAGTGTATTGAACAACTGCAGCAGATGGAGAGAGCTGAAGACTCGTTCATGTTGGAATTGGGCATTACTCTTGAAGATGGGAAGCTCACTAACGAGGAGCATCAACGATTGATATCGATGATGAACGACTTTCGCAAGACACTGGATATTGGATCTTTGAAAAAAATTCACCCCTATTATAATGTGACTCGCAAGAATGGCACAGGAGATATACTCACCACAAGCTCCGGAGTCCTTCACGGGACTCCTGACCAACACGAAGATCGTTCAGAAGAACATCCTCGACAGGACGGAGAAGAAACTCTCGTTGCTTGAGGGTAGACGCGGAGTACGACTCTTTTCCACAGCAGATCGATCACCACCATCCCTGAACAATGAACTAGACATCTCGTCGCCGAATTTCATTGCTCTGGGGGAGAGCTATTTCATCGTGAAAATGCGCTATAGTGTCAAAAACAATCTCAATAACCAGCCTGGAGACTACACGCGATGGGTGTGCACCACGTCACCAGCCTTTTCGTGGTTCAAGAACATTCGAGTGGAGATCAACGGAACAGAGGTCACGCAATCGAGTAAAGTTGCCGACATGCAAATGGTTCAGCATATCCTCAGTCTAATGGAAAGCAGCAGCGAACGCCTTCAGTACGTGGACTCGGATCTCTACGGTCTACAGAAACTGGATCCGCAAAGAGCATTGAGAGGTGTGGATTTAACGCCCTATCAACTTGGTGTGAAGCGTAAGCATGGCTATGCCTTCGAAACAAACGCTGCAAACGCTAATGCAGCACAAGCACCGGATTTCGTCGATGATTTCACACTCAGGCGTGCACCCACCGTCGAGCTTGTCACCAACGAAGGCTTCTCCAACACGGTTCAGGAAAATGCACTTCGTGCAGCTGTTGGACGGTTTCAGTACAAGCTGAGACCCTTCCTACCGTTTTTCAATCAGGACGATGCTTGGTTACCCCCGGGTACACAGGTGAAGCTTCGCTTTGATCTGCCACAATCCGAGCTTTCCAGATACATCATGCTTAGCGATCAAGGCGGTGGTGCCAACAGTGCTCTGAGCGTCGGTGATATTGAGATCGATCTACTCCAATTGGACTTTGTGTACACTACCTATCGCATGGAACCCAATCTCACCGATCGTGTACGCCTTCCCAAACAACTCTATTTCCACACGTGGTGCCCTCGTCTCATACAAAAGAGCATTTCAGATGATGCTGGTACACTGGAACTGCTTCACAATGCGGACATTCCACGCAGGATGATCCTGTTCTTCACAGATTTGACTCATGGTACACAGCCAGCATTGGCTGGAGGTCAAGCATCGCATTCTTCGAACAGACTGGCCATGATTCATGCAAATCTCAGTCAACTTCGTGTCACTGTCAACGACCAGACGCTCTTTGACAACCCGCTCAAGTTCCAGTGGGATGTGAGTCGTAATACTGAAGGGCAATACTTCTACGATTACAACAAATCCTCCTACCTGCGTGGCTACAATCTGGTTCAAGACTTTTTCGGCAAGACGTATGGAACGCAAATCCCCATCACCGCTGCAGATTACTGCAATCACTACTTTATGGTGCCTATCAACTTGAATCTGGATCGGACCACAGACAATCCAAGATCGAGAGGAAATCTGTCCATCGACTATCAATTTAGCGACGTGACAAACGCCCCCGTGAGGAGACCTAGCGAAAATGGCGCCTCGATCAAAGTCAACCTTCTCTGCATGGACAAGTACTTGTACACCATGAGCAAAGATGAAGGTATCAAAGCCGAAGTTGTATGAATTAATTCCGACCTAGTAGTAAAAGGGCATCATGGAAGGTGGTGACCTGGAGACCAGACATCGTGTCTACGGTGGTGATTTGAAAACATCGAGTCGACAACACGGTGGATTCTTCTGGAAAAAGAGCTTCTGGAAAAACCTAATCGGTGCTGGACCGGATGAGATGGAAAAGCAGATGGCGGAACCCACGACAAAACAAGATGCAATGCAACGCGGTGGACTTGGACCCCTGGCTGCCATGGCAGGAATGACACTTCTTCCCATGCTTTTGGGGAGAGGAGAGTCCGGAGACATTGTGGAAGCGCAAATGAAAACAGCTTACAACCCTGCCATGCACCGAGGAGGTCTAGCCATTCCACCAGGATTAGCCGCCAAGGCCATACCACTCCTGACGAATCTGGCTGCTCCCTTGGCCATGGGTACCATGGCATCACTGGGTGACAACGTAATGGATAAAATATTCGGCAGAGGAGTAAGGAAGGGAAGCTCAGCAGGTGCCATGAAGCGCACTAAAAGTCGTCGTCGTCGGCATGCACCGAAGAAGATTCGTCAACGAGCATCTCGAAAAACCAAGAAGCCAGCTCGTCAAGTTCGCTCCAAAGGCCGCAGGGCACGAGGAATAAAGAAACAAGGAAGGACCTTGTTCAAAAAACTAGGACATCGTGCCCTCGACGAAGCTTCATCGTTCCTGTCTGCACCTCGTAGATCCCTAACCCGTCCTGAAACTCCATTTGCTCAAAAAATTCGACAGAACATTAACAGTGCAGGACCGTCTTCTATGAGTTCCGCTCACATCGGTCCATCCTACAACATCTGATCATGGACTTTATCTCGCTCCTTGGACAGGAAATCGGGAGGAAGAAAAAGACTAGTCCCGTAAGGAACGACGATGTTCCGACCACGGCCACTGCTCGACACGGGCTGCACATTCCTGGTCTTCAGTTCGAGTCTAAGGATTGGTTCACGGAAATCATTCCTGCTCTGAAATCCTGGGGTCAAAACGTATTGTTTCTGGGACAGAGCAACATGGGTAAATCCTACTTTCTCATCAAGCTCCTGAAACGTGTGCAACCTGAGCGTATAGTTGTCATCTCCAACACGCCGGCCGATCAGTATCGTCTCCCAAGCCTCAAATCCTTCAAGCATTACAGCACCATGCCCGAGTGTATCGAAGACATGGATCTCCAGCCTAACACCTATGTGATCATTGATGACATCAGAGTGATGGGTTTGAAGCACGGCAGTCAAAGAGAGTGTCTCTACAAGTTCTTCACCATGTACAGTCATCATCATAAGTTGAACGTGTTCTTTCTCTCTCAGAGCTTTGATAACATTAAGGACATGAAGATCAATGCAAACTTTATGTATCTATTTCGCTTCACTGATAAAAGCAATATCAAGCGTTATCTCAATACTCTGTTTGGTGGTCTGTGCACGAAGTCATCCATTATCTTTAGATTGTATGAGAAGTTATTGGCGGTGTGTCGCAGACCTATCCTAACCATTGATTGCTCTTCTAATCAGTACTACACGTATTGCGAAGACACTGCATTAAAGGTGACTTTTGAATAAAAACCTCGTTGATGTGCGTGTTTAGCCGAAAAGTTAGCCGAAAAGTTAGCCGAAAAGTTAGCCGAAAAGTTAGCCGAAAAGTTAGCCGAAAAGTTAGCCGAAACATTGAAAAAAAATTCCAATAATGAATAAGAATGGAGCATCTTACGGTGAAATTCTCAAATGGGCTACCGAGCAGTATACAGAGGGTGGGGTCCAGAAAGGGATCCTTCTCGATACCCAAGCGTAAAAGGTTGCAAACCTTGCAGTTTATGTCGAAACATCCTCAACACATCCTCAAGAAGAGAGTAAATTCGTGGGAAGTTCTCGGTATACCACCACTCATGCGGCAAAAAGGAGGTAATAACTACAATACCTACTTGAAAAGCGTCAAGAAAGTTCTTTCCCAAGTGCCAGATCACAGTTTGAGCACCTCCACCCTGTTGGAACTGCAAGCTGATCCGCAAGTAAAGCGTCTATATGACACACACTTCAAAAACAATCCCGATCACATCAGTTACCCGTCTGTGAGAAATGTGATTGCATCCAACATACTCAACTATGATTCCACTACCGATCAAGTTCGCGATTCCGTTGCAGATGTCAGGAAGAAGAGAAAGGCACCTTTAACATCAGTGCCTTTCAATCTATTACAAGACCACGAATTTGACCGATGGATCCTACAAATCCTGGACAGTTTCCTCCGACATACAAATATACCGGCAACCTTTTTGAAGAGCAACTATTTCACAAGCCGATCACAACTGCTGCAACTCTACGATGAAGATCGACTGAGGTTCAGGAGTCGGGTGGAAGCGGCTGCGGATGCCCTGAAGACGCAGACGATGAACGACTACACTACTCTGGTCAACGAGACGAATCGCATCTACATGTCCAGGTACCCGTTTGCAACCATAGCGGGTGCGGTGGGAATCCACAAACATGTCGATGGATTCCTTCGATCAGAACGAAAGATTCATGAACTAGCCACCCTAGTGCTAGCTGTACCAGGATCGCAGCTCAAGTTTCAAGATCTCAACGATATGACTTCTACGTATGGTAGAACAACTGAAGCAAAATTGATCCATCCCGAGCATTTCATGATCAGAGCACAAAAGGTGATGGTGGACGATGCATCATTCATTCAAGAGGTTCTGAAGGATAAAAGCAGGATCACTCGTATCATCAAGGATATCCTGAGTGGACGTTCAATGTGATCACGCGCGCGCGAAAATTTTCAGGCTATGATCAAGAATGGACTACCCTCTCAGCAGTGCCGACATCAAAGGAAGATTGAATGGTGTTGGAGGGTTCGTGGGGTGTACAAGTTACGACCTCTTACCACCCTTGAACAATGGAGACTTTTGTATCGTCAACACCGACAACGTTCTACCGGTGTACGATGCACCGGAAGGTGGACATCATTGGTTGACCGTGTGTCGCGAGCAAAACGTGATCCTGGTTTTTGACAGTTTCGGACGCAGTCTATACACTATGGAGCAAGATTACACTGAACCTGCACTGTGCGATTTCTTTAAAGAAGCCTATGCAGACTGTAAGATCATCACCAACACCCAAGCCGTTCAAGACAGAAGCACAGCAGTATGTGGATGGTATGCCATATTGATGGGAAAGCTATTTTCCAAATATGGTCTGGATGAAGCACTTCGAATTTTCCGAAGAGTCTTCGATGAGGATGAAAAGCTGGAAAACGATCAACTGGTTCTCAGTTTAGGTGCCTTGCGAGGTGGTGGAGCCTTGTGGGATACGAAAGTGCAAAAAGCACTTCATGATGGAAGACAGAAGAAGAAGTCGCAGTCCACACCATTCCACACGCAACTGGCTAACGAATTGCACAAACCCAGACGAGTGCATTTCAAAAGACGCAAGGTGAAGAGCAGGTCTGTGGATCACATCTGGAGTGCCGATCTAGTGGATATGCAACGGTTTGCCCGAAGCAACAAGAACTACAAATTCCTGCTGACCGTCATCGATCTGTACAGTCGCTATGCCTGGGCAGTACCCCTGAAAACCAAAACTGGCTCTGCTGTCAGGGATGCATTCGACCTGATCCTGAAAACATCGAACAGGGTACCACAAAAACTATGGGTAGACGAAGGCAAGGAGTTCTACAATGCAACAATGAAGCAATGGGTCAAGGATCACAACATCATCATGTACAGCACCCACAACGAAGGAAAAGCCGTGGTGGTGGAACGCTTCAATAGAACACTGAAAGGCAGAATGTGGCGCCATTTCACGGAGAAAGCTACGACACAGTATCTTGACGTCCTTCCTCAGCTTATGGCCAAGTACAACAGCTCGAAACATCGCAGTATCGGCATGAGTCCCACGAAAGCTTCTCTTGATGGAAAACCAAAAGATGCAGACGTACACTCGAAGCAATCACCAGCTAAATTCAAAGTGGGCGATGATGTGCGTTTGGCTGTGGCTAAACGTCATTTCGAGAAAGGGTACACGCCCAACTGGACAGAGGAAGTGTTCGTGGTAAACGATATCCTACCCACTGTACCCCACACCTATCGTGTTCAAGACCTGATGGGAGAAGTCATTCAAGGACAGTTCTATGGAGCTGAGCTACAACATGCCAGACACACAGGATTGAGATTCGATAAGGTGTTGAAATACAACAAGAACAGTCGGCTCGTCAAATGGAAGGGTTATCAAGACGAAAAATTCCATACCTGGTTAACAAAGAAGGATGTGAATGATCTCAAAAAGTATTAGCATTTCATATGTACAATGTAGCTCATGCTTTGGATTAACGTGAATATTATGAATCGCATAGTATTTACAATGTATTTCATGAGAAGATATGACATATGCTCTAGTATGTGTGGAAATCCCTCAGTGCTTTGGAATATCCTTGTGTCCGAATGCCAGGGTGTTGATACCATCCTCCAGAATGTAACGCTTACTGTCGAATCCACTGAGGGCAATCTTGTGTAGCTCCTCTCCGTGAATGCAATGTCGTCGACTTCGAAGAACATTCATTGTTCTCTTCAGCTGAGACTCCTCGACGAGACATGTTCGATAATCATCGACGGTTATGGTGTTTTTCAACACGCTTCTCTGCACACCTTTGGCACGCTTGCCATTGTCGTCGTTGTCTTCACAGCGGTATGCGTACATCTTGCTCCGCAAACCAATGAACTCCTTGATGGGTTTGCCACCTAGTTCGTCCTTGAACTTCCCTACCACCTTCTTGTTGACCGTGCTGTACAGGTGGTGGGATGGTGAATAGTTGGATGTGTCATAGGCTGTTATGTTGTTTGACATATCGGTGTACAGATCATCCGTTTGAATATGTACGATCAGACTATCAGTATCAGTGTAGAGCAAACGTACATTTTGTCCATAGCGGGGTAGGAGAACTTCATAGTAAAAGGAATACATCAAGTGCTTCGACAGATCGAGGATGGCTGTACCCACATAAATGGGTTTATTGAGAGTCACCTTTGTCTTGGCAAACTCGATTGCTATCAGATCGTTCTCAAAGGCTACACTGCGGATGTACGAAGGTTTGTTGATGCTTTTCTGGAGACGTGGTTTTTCATCCTGTTCACGAATGAGCTTGATGTTTACTCTGTTTCGAACGTTTTCCATGGTCTTGCCATATACAGCATTGTTCATCAACTACGATAAACAGGCATACAAAGAAAAGACAAGAAAAACAACAATAAGAAAACTGTTATCTTCAGGTCATTCACACTTCCAGTACATACTAGATCCCACACTATCGCTAAATACACACACACACACACACACATGATGTGGAGTACCCACCTTATAGAAGTCTTTCTCGAAATCAGAAGTTGATAGCTTTCTCAGGTCAGTATTAGTGTCGATGTATGGCTTCATCCATGGGTGTTGTGTGAAGGAGAGCACACGATGCACATCTGTAATCTCCACACCCAAGGACACATACTGCTGCAAGTTTCTGTAGTGCAGAACATAGTGCTCTTTCGGTAGTAGATTTGGTACCAGTTTCTTCGCTTCCAAACCGGTCACCTACAAGAGTACAGTATAGATATACACAAACCTTAGAAGATTAATACAAGCATATCCACCAGATAGACCATGACTTACCATTAGTTTCTCTGCCATGTGGGTCTGATATGGAGAAAGCATATCTCGTGTCACCTTCATCTGCTCAGGAGCCAACGGATAATCATTCATCATGTCATGCACACCATCTGGAATCCTTAAATCGCACTCCACCATGTATCCCGTCGAAGAGTCCATTGGATGATCGAGTACCGTCTCCAGAAGATCATCCGTCACTGCTTCAAAGCAGAAGTCCGACACGGGCAAGGGTTGAGACATGGCCCATCCATATAGATTGTTCGCATCTAAATATTGGATGAAGCTTGACGGCTCGTCTGGATTGTACTCCGATAGATATCTGTTGTTGGCGGTGGCGTGTCTAGCGGACACCATGCTTATGCCACCTCTTTTGCCATGCTCAATGAAGTTGAACATGTCAATGTCGGAAATGAGATGAAGGGACACCTTCGTCATTTTCAGCAGCGAATCCCAGGCAAATCCCGGTAAGGTGAGGTAATTAGCGGGATCCAATCCATAGGTTGCGTGAGCAGTTCTTCTGAAGTTTTCGAAAACGTCAGCCAACAGCAGCACATCAGTCTCCAGGTAGAGGTCGTGATAGTCTCCTAGATCTTCACAGTCAAACGCAGTCCATACTGTTTGCGCATAGGCATAGTCTTCATCACTGATACCCTAGGGAATAGAAAATGTACACCAAAAAGAAAAACAAATCAACGAACTTATTTTAGTAGTTCGCCCACACAATCAATTATTTAGTATGAAGCTGCAGGAAGCGTTCAAACACATTTTGTCTTATTTTAGTACTTCGATGTAAGATGGTGAAAAAAGAAAGAGAGAAAGATCTACTATATCTGTCACACTACTCACCGTGTTCGTTAGCGTTGAGTGGAATGCATCCTTGGGTGGTAGACGCGTTTCTTCGAATTGGTCGTACGACCCCATATATTCATACGGGTAGACACCCTTTCGTGTCAACAGTTTGCGTTCATCCTCGTCTGGAAATCGTGCGGATAGAAGGGCGAATGCATCTGGTGGTGTGGCCGAAACCAACCGGTCTAGGGAGGTGTTCAAGAATGCCAGGCTGTCGATGAACTGGAACTGTCTCCATCCGAATGTGACATATTTTTCACTGTTGATGGGAATCACTTTGATAGCACCGAGACGCTTGGTCTGAGAAGAAAGAAAAAGAGGAGACACAGTTTTAAGGTGCAGCTGTAAAGATGAATATCAATCATATAAACGTGAATATGAGTACCAACATAGTAATGATCTTCCTTCTTAGAAAAACATCATGATCCACGCACACGCACACACACACACACACACACACACACACACACACCACGCATATGTAACGTACCCGTTCTTGTCCTTTCTCGTTCACATACGTAATCTCATCAGTGGACGTTCTCCCAATGGCAGATATGATGTGATGAGAATCGTATCCCTTCAAGTTATGAAAGATCACAGGAATCTTGATCTTGAACGGTTCAATCCGCATGTTCAGGTTACAATGGTTGTGTGCTGCACCACGGTAAGCACCGGTGATGTGACAGTGGTCACGTACACGATCGCTACCCAACGCTTCACCACAGATCCAACAGGAGACTACCGTTTCAAATTCACGTTGCTGACTTTCTGAAATGATCATTTGACCAGCATTACATGCTAGAAGCTCATCACGGATAATCTCCTCCTCTTGCTCAAGTGACAGCAGAAAACAGAACATAGAATCTTCTCCACGGTAGAAGAAACGGTTCGTGACGACGCCATCAGATCGTACTACAATGTACGAACAGGAACAGGCTACATGCTTGTTCTTTTGGAATGTCGAATGACCGATTTTCTTGACAGCGGACAGAGGTTCTATGAAGGCCTCACAATCGGCATAGATCACCTGCATTTGAGAGAGAGAGAGAGAGAGAGAGAAGTAGGAATAGCAGCAGGGACAACATCGAGTAAAACAGCGGAAAAGACAGATAGAGAATTAGGAATAGCTGCAGAGACAACACCGAGTAAAACAGCAGAAAGGTGAACAATCAGAGTCAAGAAACATGTGCAGGAAAGAAAAGAAAAGAAAAAAAAAAAAAAAAAAAAAAAAAAAAAAAAAAAAAAACAGACCACAGTGTGTTCACCTTGATTAAATGTTCTACTTACAAATGGGGCTTGAAGCTGCTTGTTCACATTCCTGAACATCACTCTATCGCCAGCCTTTGGCATCTTCACCGTGGCTTCAGGATGTTCACTGCAGTACATCATATGATTATTCAATGCCTTCTCCGTGACGTGTGTTGAGAGACATCTGAAGCAGACGAAATGTGCTCGACGTGCTCCAGTAGCAACAAGACGACTGAATGATTTTATCCACACCCAGTGCTGCACCTCCACGTCATTGCGTTCGTCTTGGATGAGCAATACATTGATGGCGGTCTGCGGATGCTGAGAAATTCTTAACGGATATATGACTTTCTCTTCATATCCGAAGACGTTGATGTAAAGACCGTCGTTCAGTCTTTCGATGACTGGTATGTCTTCCAGTTTTGCTGGAAACTCGATGCCGCTCACATCCACAGTATCCGCATGTTCTGCGTACGACGATTGACGACATGGATGAGACTTGTCTGCCGAAAATTTAGCAGCCAGTATTGACCATCTAAAGTACGGATGACATAAGACATGGACAGGCGGCATACAGTTCAATCCATACACCGTATCACCACACTGGAACCCCACTGCTATACTTACAGTAAACACTTGTTGTCAGTGTTCTGCACGTTAACAATGGCCTTCTTCGACTTCAACTCCGGTGGCAAGGGGATGTACGAACTTCCTCCAAGTACACAGTAGCGTGACATTTCGATGTGTAAACAGGAAATCCGTTCAACTACCCAACCTGATCCATGACGAACGAAATCATCAAGACGAGCGTTGATCTGAGCAATCATCCTACTGAGAAGGTCCCTCAGCTCCATGGTGTTGAGCACCAGCGTTGTACTCGATCGGAAGAAGAATGTGTTGGAAACCATTTGTCCTGTAGCAGGATTCAGCTTCTGCATCACCACCTGAACTACCAAAGAACACTTGTACTGACCCCATTGCTCAATATTCTCTTCAAGAAGCAGCTCCAGCGACGGTAGAACATGAGAGAAAAACTTTAGTACATCTGCAAACTCTTGATCAGGACAATAACTAAAGAATTGCAACAGATCAGATGATCTCACTACATCAAAAGACTGACGAGGTTTCTTCCGAATGGGTTCCATCCTGAGCAGGGGTGGTGGCGGACAACCACACAATGGCTTGACAAGGTACCGAGGATCTATTTTTATAGGGTTTTCGTAATAGTTGAATTCGGAATAACTGGTTGTTTTTCAATTAACCAATCCACTCATCTCCCGCTGGAAACAATTAACCACTTACCGCACTTCCCGCTGAAAACATGTGACCAATTAGCGCACTTCCCGCTGAAATCACGTTCATCCTTTTATCGCGCATTGACCCATGTTCCACACTTCACAGTGAAATCAGTGCTGCAATGATGTACTGTGACGTCAATGCATGGATGCATGATCTGTGCATCTGAGGTCAAGATGAATCCGGTATTCCAGCAGCTAAAAGTTCGAGAAAGAATTGTTGTATGTCGAAAAGAATTATACGAGAGGAAAGCTAGAAAAATTCTACACCTCATGGACCTTTCGATTACGGACATAGATGGAAAACTAATTGACTTATGTCAATGGAAAGATTCCAAACCCGAACCAAAAAAGACACGGCATGTCGCGAGCAACGTTTTGGTTTTTGGCGCGCACCGTGTTCACCGTGTTCTCCAAGGTCGTCACCTTCCCGGAGGCGGGACCCGGCGGGACGGGACTTGGCGGGACCTATAAAACCTGATATAATTTCATTTTTGGTTCACAATTCATTTTTGAGTCCATTGGATGATCGAGTACCGTCTCCAGAATTTCTCTCTCTACCAGATCAAAGATGTCGGCCTGGTCAACCTCCGAACCGTATGTAGAGAAGTTTTATTTATTTTCTTGTAGTAATAAAGATGAATTAACCGTTCGGTTACTCACCGATCTGGGTACAGCTTACGAGCTAAGACCCATGCTTCTTCACCCGGATCGGGCGGACTTGACTCCCATGGAGATTGCACAGTATCTGTGCAGGGTGTCGACGCGCGTTCTCGTGAGCGGTGAGAAACACCAGCGTCTACCGAAGATCGTTGTTGATGGTGTAGAGGATTATGGATCATCATCATGGCGAGATACGGGCAGACTGCTCCGCTGCTGGGACGACGGGCGAAGATCGATGTACAACGTGATGAAGGCTGCAGGTGTTCTGGATATTGTCGAAGAGACGTTTGCAAATGGAGAGCAGATCGAAGCTCAGGAACTCATCCGTGTCATCAAGGATCTCAACGATCGCAAGGTCTTTCGAAAAGACGGGGATTCACAAGCGACGACGAAATCTGTCCGCCTCTCAGTGATGTCGACGAGGATAACCCGTGTTGTTGCGCGTGTCGGCACGATCGACATCGACGATGAAGGATATCCTAAGAAGATGCCGGAAGTCTCGTGTGATTATGTAGTAAGCCGGAAGCGCAAGGCCGATGATGACCTGGATGAACCAATTGTGACGATTCAGGCTTCGAATACAGCTCCAATCATCGAAGTTTCCAGGAAGCGCTCCTGGGTAGTACCTTCTCAAGATATCTTTGATTGCTAGACTCTCTCTCTCTCTCTCTCTCTCTCTCTCTCTCTCTCTCTCTCTTCCTACCAGGCGTGAGCCATCCCCTGGGTGAACAAAATGGGTGCTATCTTCTCTCTCTCTCTCTCTCTCTCTCTCTCTCTCTCTCTCTCTCTCTCTCTCTCTCTCTCTCTCTCTCTCTCTCTCTCTCTTCCTACCAGGCGTGAGCCATCCCCTGGGTGAACAAAATGGGTGCTATCTTCTCTCTCTCTCTCTCTCTCTCTCTCTCTCTCTCTCTCTCTCTCTCTCTCTCTCTCTTCCTACCAGGCGTGAGCCATCCCCTGGGTGAACAAAATGGGTGCTATCTTCTCTCTCTCTCTCTCTCTCTCTCTCTCTCTCTCTCTCTCTTCCTACCAGGCGTGAGCCATCCCCTGGGTGAACAAAATGGGTGCTATCTTCTCTCTCTCTCTCTCTCTCTCTCTCTCTCTCTCTTCCTACCAGGCGTGAGCCATCCCCTGGGTGAACAAAATGGGTGCTATCTTCTCTCTATCTCTCTCTCTCTCTCTCTCTCTCTCTCTCTCTCTCTCTCTCTCTCTCTCTCTTTTCATTGTATCTCTTTGCTCGTAGAGAGCAAGCTGTTATCTTATTATCGTCATGTGTCAACCGTGAGGCATATTGTTAATACAAGTATTTTAATCATCTGACTCTCCCATGTTTGTGAACACGAGCTACTTGTGAGAAATACCTGGGGGAGGTGGAGGGGAGGCGGGGTGGGGTGGGTGGGGTCCGGAAAATGATCCGAAAAATTGAAATTACAAGTCAAAATACTGCAAAACTATGAGTTCTGATTAATATAAAATTGGAAAAAGTGAGATAACATTGACATTTGAAATAGTAATATTTTAGACATCGGAATGCAATATTATGATGTAGGGCTGGACATATTACCCACCCCTAAAAATCAAAATTAATGATACATGCAGAATTCCAAATCATGACACCATATTACCTTATTGTTTAGGGTAGAGCATAACACCCCAATACATATTTTCAATAATACCCCTTTTTTTTTGAGGTAGGGTCACCCCCTGGCACATATTTTTATCCGCAAAAAAACCGGGCCAAAAATAATTTTCACCGCAAAAATGGGGTACTATTAGTACCCCATTTTTCAATAATACCCCATTTTTTGGGACCCGGGCGCCCCCTGGCCCAGAACCCGCTCGTCCATTCCTACTAGTGCAGCACAGAGAAAATGAGGCAGATGAATGTCCTATGCTAGAGAGCATCGAATACAGGTATAGAATCATGCCTTGCAGATCTCTTTACGGCCCCTTCGATGCATGTTTGAACATCAGATGGCTGTGTAGCTTCAGTTATCCCAGAATATGTATTTATCCAGCAGCAACAACGTTGGGCACACAAATACTCACTATAATGATTATGGGTTTGAACACTTTACCCCGAGTCATACTATAGCAGTGTATGCCATGCATGGGTTTACCTCACACACTGAATTTCATAATGTGACATCCAAATCACAGAAGAGTGGTGTTCCAAACTTTACGTAATTGCACTCCATGTCCTGCGAGCTACAGTAGAATACTTTAATAGAATACTTCTTATAGCACGCTCTTAGAAACAAATCGTATAGGTTCGAGGCTGTCAACCCAGAAATTTGTGATTTCACAGCCATAGATGTTACCAGTCAGGTCACTGTATACAGAAGGTATGCAGAAGAAAATACTTGTTACTCTTTGTGAAAGAGCTGTGCCAAAATGTGTACAGTACAGTAAATTAATAAAAAGTGAGAAAAGCAGTGACAAGGCTGTGCATGACGTAGATCTACCGGTAAGTACAGTGCACCAGTGAAACTGTTGGTGTAGTACCGGTATACTACTTTAATTATGACATGGCCCATGCCACTACAATCTATTTGCAGTGGGCCGCAGTAGGCCAGTGCAACAGAAAGCATTTCAGTAGCTGTGTGTAATGTGAACATCTATGACATACAAGTAAACTGCCATATAGCACAATCGATTACTCTCAGCCCACATAAGTACAGTGTAGGCCAATCAGTAGTATAGATACATAGAGCACACTCTACATCATACATAGTCAGCACCAAAATTTATGATCTATGTTGTCGATGTACTTTGCAATGATGAAATGATGGCGAGCGTGCTTGATTCATCATAATATTGCCTTGTACTTGGTTGGAAGTTAGTTGTAAGTTTACTGGTCGAGGTAAGCAGAGCTGCTCCAGCTTTCAGAATCCTGCATGAAAAAGGCAGAAAGCAAATGTAGGTATAATATTAGCAAGCTGACGTAAAGAGCCTGTCTTTCAACGCAATAATTCTATCCACTGCATGGACAGACCTGGTGGTTCATTCACCTCTGGCTCTGTTTCTTGCTTTCTCAGAAAACCTACTTCCTCCTTCTGCCATCTAGCTCATGACATACATTTTCCTTATGCCTTTTCAGCCGTGGTCGACTTTCACCCCTCCTGTTTGATTGGCAATTGCAGACAACCTGGGGAACTTCAGTGAGTCTTGAATTGTTGTCGTCGGTGATGGTAGATCTCAAGGGGAAGTGTTCCCCCGAGAGAGGCTGGAGATGGGGTTCGACGGCTACATCATGGGCGACTTCCCGGAGGTGGGCCATGATGTCCCGAATCTCGATGTAGCGGAGAGAGGGGTAGCCGCCCAGCGAGCAGGACAGGGCATGGGTGGTCGTGAACGACTTTCCACATGAACACGTTGTCGGGAGATGATCCGGCGTCCATCCATATCGGAGGCATAAGGAGTCTCGAAACGCCCCCTTGTTCAACTTGAAGCCGAAAACTGGAAGTGGCTTGGATGTTAGCCAGCTTGAGGCACCCTTCTCTGACGCGAGGTCCACGGCATACTGGATGTCTGGGTCCAGTTGCTGAAGCAGTGCAGCCATCTGCTCATTGGCCAGTTGCGTTGACTCCTTTCCGACTTCTGACTTCAAGAGCTGCATAGCCACTCGAACTCCGCCGTTGTTGGACTCCTGTCTTGTCGACAAGAGGTTGGGTGATGATGCTGGACTGACGGAATTGGTCCTCAAGATGAGTGGGGTTGATGAGACCCAATCCACCAAGTCTGCAGGGCAATGACAGTACGGCCCTGGTTTGGTCACCAGGCGGACACCGGCCGGTAAGCGCGGGGATGAGCTGAAGACGTACGGCGTCCTCAATGGGCTCGAACATCGGACCTGTCGCCGGGATGGTGCGAGCGACAAATGACCATTCGTGCTTAACACCATTGCAGAAAGCCGTGTATGCCGCTTGTGGGTGGCTGAGGGCGTACTGGGAGAGCACACTGATCTCGTGACTCCATTTCTGAACCTTGGATGACACGTAGGTTTTGCAGAACTCCTCAGTACCAAGGACCGCGCCAAGATGACGAAACCCATCAGTGCGTATTTGGACCTCCGTGTCGGAGAACAGAGAAGTGCAAGCACAAACCGTTACCGTACACCCGGATCATCAAACCGTCGCAAATGCCGCAGCAGCAGCAGCTGCCAGCAGAGTGTCGCAGTTTGAACTGCGAGCGTGGAGTTGAACACGAATTGAAACGCGGAGGTGACGCTCGCAGCCGCGCCACAGAGCTCCTGCGGCAATGCCTGGAAGCCTCGAGGCATGTGCCGTCCGCCACCAGCACCGCAGAAACTCAGCCCAACGAAGCGCAACTATCAGCTTCGCAACAGTTGGCTTGGGATGCTGTATTTCATGCCGTTCAACGAAAATGCAGTCGATAGTCAGTATAGGGCTTGAAGGTGCTGCGTCACAGCATAGCAACAGTTTCAAAAATTCAAAATCTGGAGCCACATGGATCCAGATTTTGTATGGATTCAAACACATTTCAAGCGGTCTCACTCACAGCAAGGTGATATAGCCGGTGAAAAATAACTGGGCTGGCCAATGGGGGTGGGGTGACAACTGGTGTCGAAGAAAAAGTCACACCTGAATACGACATGAAAAGGTTGCCATGCACCCACACACTGAGGCAATAGAGAGGTTCCGGGTACGATTTTCCGTGCCAAAATCCGTGTGGGCGTTACGGATTTTTCCAGTACAACAAAGTGGATATGTATCCCTGCTCCATACGATTTTTCGGCACGGAGAATCCGTGTGGACTGGCTTTCACACGAACCATGTTTCGTACGGAGATTTTGCGTCATCGGGTGCAGAAAGATTTTTCGCGTACAAAGTTGGTACGAGAAACATGGATTTATTTATTATTTATTTATTTATTACAGCATCTCATAGCACAGTGAGAACACCGGCCAATACAAAGAGAGAGGGTGTTAGCCAACCACGGCAAGGCAGGGAGAAGGGGAGGAGAAGAAAAAGGAACCGGCATGGATAAGCAGTGATTGCAACCAAATCAGAAACACAAAATCAAAATCAAGGCGCGACAAGGCTCTTAAAAAGGCGGAGGAAAGAAAGGTCCTTAGCTTCTTGGGGAAGTGCCAGCCACGCAGAGTACGCAATAAAAAAGGGAGAGTGAAGTAGAAAGGAGGACTTAGGTTTCGGAAGGGAAAGGGAGTTTCTCGTGCTACGGGAAGAGAACCAGTTGAAACAGTGGAGGTGAGGTGGACACAGATTGAGTTTGAGAGAATGGATAAGGGTGACAAGATGTGAATTACGTCTCTTAGACAAAGGGGACGTGTCAGCAAGGGCATAAAGGGTGGAAGATGGAAGCATGCGGGGTTTTCGGAGGAGGATTTTGAGGACTTTTTTGTGTTGAATCTCGAGCTTGGCAGCACGGGTTGTGGAAATTCCAGCCCAAGCAGTATCTGCATAATCAAAAATGGGGCGTAAGTAAGCTGAGTAAAAGAGGAGTTTACAAGAGATTGGGAGATGGTAACAGTGAGAAGAGAGAATTCCTAAAGATGAACTTGATCGTTTACATATGTAATCGATGTGGGGTTCCCATGAAAGATTAGAGTCAATGAAAATGCCAAGATGCTTATGGCTGGAGACTATGTCTATAGGCTGGGGGAAAGTGGGATGGAGGAGGGGCGGAACATCGGGCTGAGAAGGAAAGAGCATGATTTTAGTTTTAGACAGATTGGGCGATAACCGCCAAGACGACATCCAGGAAATAACTCTTTGAATCCCGTTAGCTAGGTTACTCATCAGGCCAGTGATGTTAGGAGATGCCCGTAGGAGCGTTGTGTCGTCTGCGAACAGTGATGTGCCCGGGGCAGCTGCGGGCAGATCATTGACGTATAAAATAAAAAGAAGGGGGCCGAGGATGGAACCCTGGGGAACTCCGGATAGTACTGTTGTGTCGGCCGAGGACGTCCCATGTACCGTGACGTACTGCGTTCGCCCAGTTAGGTAAGATGTCAGCCATAGCAGGGGATTGCCGTCTACAGTAAATGATCCACGAAGCTTGGCCAAAAGCCCCCGGTGCCAGACGGTATCGAAGGCCTTGGCAAGATCGAAAAAACAAATCCCGACTAGATCTCCAGCATCCCGATGTCGACACACTAATTGCACCAGGCGCGTCAGCTGGAGGGTGGTAGAATCGCCTCTGCGAAATCCGGACTGAGCTGAACTCAAACGTGACGAGACATGACGGTACAATTGGTCGTAGAAAACGCGCGCACAGAGTTTGGAAACACAGGACAGTAGAGATATCGGACGGTAGTTTGATGCTTCGTGGCGGGACCCTTTCTTGTAGATCGGTATAACATTAGCTGTTTTCCATACAGAGGGAAAACGGCCAGTGCGGAATGATAGGTTGAAAATCAGACATAATGGGTATGCTATTGAGGGCGCAAGGGACTTTAATACCAGATTAGTGATGCCGTCTGGGCCCGGAGCCTTGTCAGACGGGAGCTTTCGAATGTAACGTCGAATGGCAGCAGTCGTAGTAAAGACAGATGTGAGACGGTCAACCTCACCCGACTCCTCGGCAATGGGGGGGGGGGGGGGAATGGGTAGAGAAGGGTCATCAGGCACGGCCACTGAGGCGAGCTGAGAGTTCAATGTAGTGGCTTTAGCTGAAGAGGTAGTAGCCTGCTGCGTATAACTAATGGTGAGTGTCGGGATGTCACGAGATACTTTATGATTTTTTAATGTGTTCATGAACTGAAACAGTGATGGGCGGTTTTTGTCCTGCAGCGTAGCTTGTACGGACCGAATGTATCCCCGGTATTTCGATCGAGTAAGACTCTTCACGAAGTTCCGTTAAGATCGATATACATGCATGTTAAGCTGGGTTGGGTATTTCTTACACACACTGTAGAAATCGTGCTTTGCCTTAATGGCGGCACGGAGGGGGGCATCAACCCAAGGTGGCTGACCTAAACGTCGGCATGAGGGGGAGAGTGGACGCCGGGAGAAGTACCCGAGGTGCTTCTCCATGGCCCTGCTAAGAATAGAGTGGAAAGACGAAAGAGCGTCATCCACGTGCGAGCTGCGGAGGTGACATTTCCAGTGGACATCAGCAAGTTCAGCATTCAGGTCATCCCATACGCAACATGGCACCAACTTGAAATTGTAACCTGGGGGTGTAGGGGTAGATGTTGGGAGGAAGTGATGGTGTAGGGTTGGATTTTTGGACGTGGCAGGGAGACGGACTCGACAGATGAGCTGCACGTGGTCAGAGCTACCCAGTGGAGCGGCTGAATCAACGGAGAGGAACTGTTGGGGTGAATTTGTGACGATGAGGTCCAAGCAAGATGACCGGCCACTTGGGCTCCAGTGCGTAGGGAAGTTGACCAGTTGCTCTAATCCGAAGCACCTGAAGGCAGTTTCAAGGCACTGACCCACCGGGGTTGTCCGATCACCAGCCAACCAGCTCGAGTTATGGGCATTGAAGTCACCGGTGAGGAGTAGTGTGGATTCAGATAGATTAATTGACAGAAGGCAGTCTTCCAGACCATCAGAATAGGCCTGGATATCCGCCAGGGTACCACCAGGAGGTCGGTAGGTGGCGCAGACTATGAGTGGACGTTGGGGTGAGTTGGCTGTGCGAAGCTCAAGCCAGATGGCCTCCAAGCCCGGTTGCTGAAGATTCGCCAGAGGCTTCACCGATGTAAAGGAGCCATCTTTCACCAGTGTGGCTACCCCACCATAACTTCTGGTAGGATTGGCTGATTGAATATTACAGGTGGGACGATCCCGTCGATGAACTGTGTAGCCTGCCAATGAGAAGAGGTTGGCAGGGGACAACCATGTTTCACACAAACATATAACCTCCGGAGAGTAGATGTTGCACATAACAGTGAGTTCCGCTACTTTGTTGACCACTGAGCGGCAGTTGAGGGAAAGGATGGTAAGGGCAGTATGGATGGGAGGATAAAAGGGACGGGCCAGTGGATTCAGTGTTCCAGTAGTGTTGGGGAAGACACGGTTACTTATAACATCATGCTGCATGGGTTCCACAGTGGGGCAAAAAGGTGGTGGCTGAGAGAGAGTGGGTGAAGTCATAGTTAGTTGTAGGAGGTAGCTATGCGGTCAGATGCCAATCGCCATTCTCGTACACGCAGGGTTTCTGGCCAAAAGTCGGCAGACATAGATCGTTCAAAGTCGGATTCCGCGAGAACCACGTGGGCAAAAGCCAGTCCGAAGTACTTCGTTTCCGAAACTGAGCATTTTATTACGGAGACTCCCCTGTCGCTACACCACTTCTCAATGCTCTCCGCAGAACATCCAGGGTGGACGTTTCCCACATAAAGGGCTTTGCATTTTGTTCTGGATGCCGCTCGTAGGGTTGCTGATTGTTTTGGTGGGCGCTGATAGTAGGATGTGACGGCAGTCTTAGATCCGGAGGAGTGTGCTGTGGATGGTGTCGTTGACGTGGGTACTGTGACATGTGACGTGACCTGAGTGCCCGGGTGACTTTGATATCGCGTAGTGCGACTCGTACTGGGGCATCCCCGTACGTTGTCCCGATCACGTACCTGTGGCCATGGTGACGACTGTACTGCCGCACTGTACGTCCCGACGCTGTCAGCAGCAGGCGGTGGAACTTCAACCTCTAGTAAGGGGACTCCCTTCTCCTCTGCAGCCTTTATCTCCCGCCCCCGGTCGTCTCTCAGCGCTGCCAACTCGTCACTGATGCTAGCGACAATCCGCATCATCTCATCCAAACGCTCAACGACCCCAGCAGCTGATGAGTGTAACACACCCACACCAGCCTCGCGAAGTTTCCCAACCACCTCCGCGCGAGCCATACTGTCCAGGCCATCAATGCTATGCCGCCGAGCTAAACCTCGCAGTTCCTCGAAAGTGAGAATGGCCAAGTCTACGACGTCACCCAGGCTCATCCTGCACCAGACTACCGCAGACACGGCCGCAGCAAGTCTCGAAAATAGCGTCGTAAAGACAAGCCAGCAGTGTCAACAGAGGCGCGAGCACTCCACTCCAGCGTGTGATCCAGCGCCAGCCCTAGCGCTAAGGATTAGACCAGACCTGGACCAGGACTTCATCCAATGGCAGGACACTGCCAACTCAGCCAACCTGAAGATACAACAGCAGCCCCAGCCAGCTCCAGACCAAACAGCAACTTTCCGCGGAAAGTTTTGATTTCGGTACAAATTTTCAAAATAAAAAGGCATAGCGCGGGAATGTGACATGTTTCCGATCGTAACCTCGGCAATGACGGCAAACACATAAGTTACGTGTTCCGGAACATTTATTATTATTATTATTATTGTAGAAGAGAAAAGGAAATATGGATACGAGTTAAGAGTTACTCTCCATCACGGTAACATGATACTATATACATTCAGAAAGTGCAATAACTAGGCACAAAACAGGCAGAGTACTGAGACATTCGACGTCCTGACACCTAGCTTCAACACATGTCCGTAGCGCTACGGACATGTGTTGAAGCTAGGTGTCAGGACGTCGAATGTCTCAGTACTCTGCCACTTTTGTGCCTAGTTATTGCACTTTCTGACTGTATATAGTATCATGTTACCGTGATGGAGAGTAACTCTTAACTCGTATCCATATTTCCTTTTCTCTTCTACATTTATTTATGGCTCAACATCTGAGTTTCAAATTATTATTATTATTGCTATATGCATTTCCGCGGCAATGTCAGCCGCACAATGGCAACCCACATATTCCCAACCTCGTAGAAATTCTTTCCGAAACAATGCATCCAGTCTTCTTTTGAGCAGTACCTGCTCCTGCTCCACGCATCCCCCTGGTTTCTGATTTCTCGACCGTGTACTTAACTATCTCGATCACCCCTGCTAACGTTATTGCCCCCGCTTGTTTTTCATGATCCATTGCTTCCTGCCTCCCGGTTAATTTCCATCTAGCTGTTTCTGGCTAGTACCAGTTCTATCGCACTTATTAATCATCCTTATTGGCGTCACGCCATCGTGGAATAAAAGAATAATAATATTCGCATATGCCGGAAATAGAATGCTCTGCCAAAAACATAAATCAAATGACATCATATATACCGGTATCCGTTCTGTGTAATCCAGTCAAGAGGAACATACGACGGCACAGAGTCCTCTCCACCCTGCACGGTCCCTTGCCAGGATCCGGAGGCGCTGCAAGTCACCAAGCGACACAAGCCTTCCATTATCCGTTCCCGCCAGGTCTCCCCACAGCTTCGTGACAATTGTGACACGTGGGCGTCCTCGCCAGGTCTTCTCATCGTGCGTGAAATACGCCGCCATTGCCAATGAAGCTGGGGTGTCCTCTGGCAAGCGGAGAATGTGACCAAAGAGTTGCCACCGCAGACGTTTTACTGCTCGAAAACGACGTAATGTTTTACTGCCAGAAGTCGTCTTCATATAAGGAGGCAGATATGCCTGTTTGTTGTACGACTTAAAATAAATCCAACCAACCAACCAACCAACGTATAAAAAATCCGTAGCGCCTCTACTGATTTTGGCACGGAAAATCGTACTCCGGAACCTCCCTAATAGCAAAGTCACATGCGTGCGTACGCATGCGCGTCTAGGTGGCTATGAATTCGAGACCCTAGGTCGGCGGACCTCCCTAAACCTCACCACCACTGCCATGATTCAGGTTGTGCGTGCTTCCCCTAGCTAAAAATCGAATTTGTAAATTCATATTGAGTGCTACGTCAGTTAAAAGAGCATGAATAGCTGCAAATTCTCTGAAAATTGTGTCCCAATCTGACCGGCCGTTCAAGAGTTATGGCCGAAAATGTCCCCTTGCAAGGAAAGATTTTTTTGTTGCACGCTGTCATTTGTTGGCAGCACTGTATTTGAATATGATCAGACCGTGCGCAACTTGTCGTATCATGGAAACACGTGAAAGTGTGCAGAATGTTGCTCCAAGTCCAAAAAATCAAGTTTTTGAGCCACGTATTGGGCTGCACGGCGGCGGGCGAAGCCCGCCGCCGTGCAGCAGGACTTTTGCCAGCACCCTCGTGACGTTGCAGATATGTGGCTTGATTATTGTAGTTGACGTTGATTTAGTGACTTTGGCAAGTTTGAGTCGTGTCAAGAAGTCAGGTAGGATTCAGTACTAGGCAGTAGTGAAACGTAAGTGGTAGTCTTTGCCGATTTCTGAGGGTATCCTGGATTTGGTGTGCAGCGCTGTGGAAATGGCTTGCTGTGGAGGTCCCAGCACTGGATGTTGTATCAAAGGTACGACCTCGTAGCACGTGCTAACCTAAAAAAATTCAAAAATTGACTTGGGTCTGTGGGAGTGTGTGAGAGAACGCCCACTCGTTCCGTTGTGACAGATTCCAGGGCCTCGTTGAGGGGCCCTGTCCCATCACCCATGGCTGCTTCTGGACTTGTTCTAGGTTTGAGTCCCGCGCACGAACAGAATGAGCACGAAAATGTGAAAAAATTGTAAATGCATTTGTTTGGCTCCTGGGTGGCTCGCACACCGTGGCACTATGCCGGAAATTTGAGTTTTTCCGGCCTGGAAAGCCTGTCAGGGAGGCGCAAGAACTTGTAAATCATGTCCTGAGGGCCAACATAGTGGCAGGAGTGTGTAGTCAAAATTTCACTTAAATCCATTGAGAAACACCAAAGTTACGGTCAATTGAATGCCATATGAAATTTATGGGTAGGCTGCCCCCTTAAGTGGTCAAAAAACACCTTAGTGGATCCAAAAGTAGAAATCTGACGTGAACTCACTACAATCAAGAGTACATGAAATGTACTCTTGCTACAATGTCCTCCCTGGCCATTTTGACGTCATCACTTTCAAGCCTGCAATTTTGCGACTGCAGGGGGCGGTTTGCCATTTTTGGGCTCCGCTTGTTTTCAGTAAATCTGGCAGTTTTTGCCCCTCGGGGGCTGGCTTAGCACGATGGACACAAATGTATGTGGTGATATCACAGTGGAAGATCAGTTTGGTGTTCCAGACCCCGTGAGGAAAGATTCTGTCCGTCAGTCTTGCTCAACATGTGAAAGCCATTTTTTTAAAATCCTCGAAGAAATGGAAATGGAACGTACATGTAGTCTTGCTGCCGATCGAGAGAAAAGAGTAAAATCGAAGACCTCACCCTTTTAGTTTCCTCCCTGAAGGAGGTAGTTATGGAATCTGGATCACCAACATATTCAATGGCGGCAGCGAAGGCAGTCGGCCATGACGAGACAAAGAGCAAGGGAAAGCCACGCCGCGCACGGAGCAGTTTCAAAGCTGGTGAACAAGTTCAAGCTGAGTCTGCAAAGTCCATACGATCTACGAATGCGCCAACATCTCAAGACAGCCGTGCTCAACCGGATCTGGAAGCTTCAGCAGCCACCTCCACGTGCGAGGACGTTGACTCGGTTCATGAACCCCGTAGACGGTCTACGCAGAGATCGGACCTTGGCCTTGATGACCCAGGAGCACGTGCAGAGGGACATTTGAAATCAAGTGCTGCACAGAAGATCGTCGATTGCTCCAGAAAATTTGAGGATATGCAAGACGATGTTGAAGCTTCCTGGAGGCTGGTCACGAATACTAAGCCCACGCAGAAAAGTCAGTTTTCTTCGTTGGGAACCTGCTCCCCGAGATGCAGAGCGAGCAGTTGAAACTGTTTATTGAACGCAGAGCTGCAGACATCGACCACCCTGTCTGTGTTTTTGAGGTGAAGATCTTCCCCAAAGAATCCTCATCATCGGCCAGGATCACCATCAACGCTTCCAGTGCGAAGCTAGTCAACAGCCGCCGTTTCTGGCCTGCTCCACTGTACAGTAGGTGTTGGAATTTCGACAAGTACAGATCTGAAACAGAGGACAGCCAGAGCAGTATGAATTCAGCCCAAGATGACCAGCATAGCCTTCCTTAAAACATCTGCAGCCTCCGCAGAAAAGTCGACGAACTCAAATATTTCGTTTCCAAGCATGGTGTGCATGTCATGGGCGTTGCTGAAACATGGCTAGCTGCTGATGTAACTGATGGAGAGGTATCCATTCCTCACTACAAGCTATCCAGGAAAGATCGTGCCGTACAGCACGGCGGTGGCGTTTGCATATACTGTCATGAAACGACTCGTGTCAAACGACGTGCTGATCTGGAAACAGATTTGGAAATTTTGTGGATTGAGGTCATGGAGCAAAAGCACAGTACCCTGGTGGGATGTGCATACCATCCACCAGATAAGTCAGTGGCTTACTGGGATGTATTCCAAGCCAACATCGAAAAGGCAATGCAGGAAAGACAGTCGCGCACAGTTCTCATCGGAGACTTTAATGTGGACTATGCCGATCCTCTTGCCAGCCGTGCAAATCACTTGCACTCCACACTCATACACTGCAACTTTTTTAACCGTGTGTCTCAGCCGACAAGAGTCACGTCCTCTTCGGCATCTGTTATCGACCTGTTCTTGTCTAACGTTCCCATAGAGGGTGTATGTCGCACTGTCTATGTTGATATGAGCGATCATTTTGCCCATCCTGGCCCATATGCCTGGCTTTGGCATGGGAAAGGCATAGTCTGGACACCCAGCCGCCAAACGCCAAGGTAGGCGACTCCATCGGATAAATTGGAACACATTCAATGAGGACTTGAACCATCACCTAGCTACTTGTACCTTTACCGGAAATCTTGACTATGCTGTGCAGAGTCTTACCACCTCTATCATATCTACCCTGGATGTGCATGCAGCATTGATTCATCGGTGCCGACAGGAGAAACGTCCTTGCCCCTGGCTAACACCGGAGCTAGTTGCCGCGGTTCGTGAGCGAAACCAGTTCCATCGCCGGTTGATGAGCGACAAAGGCAATGCGGATCTGCGTGAGCTCCACCGTCAGGCCCGCTCTACTGCAAGGAAACTGGATCGCCGTCTACGTAATGCCTACTTCATGAATCAGTGTGCAACTCGTGATCAGAGAAAGTTGAGGTCAGTTATGAACATCGTCACAGGCCGTGCTAAGCAGTGTCAAGAACCTCAAGCCGGCATCGAGGACCCGAGCAAAACCTTTGGGGATGTTGTGCGCGACCCAGACCGACCATCCACGCTAACACCACCAAGTGGACCGATGCCAGCGTCTAGCTTTATGCAATTTGAACTGGTGCCGGTGAGTGATGTGAAAGCTTGTCTGAAGTGCATAAATCCCGCGAAGGCCACGGGCAGTGATTGCGTTCCTGGTTTAGTGTTGAGGGAAGGTTCCGATAGCCTTGCTGGGCCACTCACGGATCTCATTAACGGATCACTGTCCACCGGAACAGTACCGATGATGTTCAAGCGATCGTTTATTAGTCCCTTCTATAAGTCAGGAGACCCCACCGTGCCAGCTAACTACCGCCCAGTATCCTTATTGCCGATTATATCTCGTATTCTCGAACACTTTGTGAAAAAGCAGCTCGAGGAATATCTCACAGCGCATGAACTTTATCCGAAGACTCAGTTTGCGTATCGGAAGTGTCACTCGACAGAGGATGCACTTGTGCTTGCCGTCAACAGGTGGGTGCTTGCACGCTCACATCGCCGCTTCACGGGCATCGTCATGGTAGATACGAGTAAAGCCTTTGATCGGGTGCAGCATGAACGACTCGTCTCTGAGTTGCACTCCCTTGGTATCTCATCTAGTGCTCTACAATGGTTTTGTAGCTATCTGACTGAAAGAAGTCAACAAGTTCGAATTGCAAACTCAGTCTCCTCGTCAGTGCATTGTTCCCGTGGTGTGCCACAGGGCAGTGTACTTGGTCCCTTTCTGTTTGTTCTATACACGTGCCACTTAGATGCCATCCTGCCTGAACAAGTCATCCACCAAGAGTTTGCGGATGACATCATATTAGAGTTCTCCGACAGCGATCTCAACACTGTGCGCCGACAGCTTAGTGCAGCTGCCACTTCTGTATCACGTTGGCTTGCTGAAATTGGGCTGTTGCTCAATGCGAAGAAGACGCAAGTCATGGTGAGGGTCATCCAGCCACGTGGACAGGGAGCTGCCATTCCTGATGTATTCTGTGGTCAGGACGCACTCAAGGTTACCCCTACTGCCAAGTACCTTGGGGTGGTCATTGATTGCGAACTGTCATGGAAGCAGCATGTGGACAACGTGACCAAGCGAACTGCCCAGACCATTGGTCAGCTCTGGCGCCATGGACGTGCTCTAAGTTTATCAGCCAGACGGTCGTGGTTCATTAGCATGATCAGCAGCCATCTCTGCTATGCGTCTACGGCTTTCTATCCTTGCCTCACAGTGCAGTTGTTGGATCGCTTGGTCAAGATTTTCAAATCCGGAATTCGCGCCGTTTTCCAGGTGCCTTCTACCACCCCATCATCCCCTCTTCTCTGTCGACTTGATCTTCTTACTCTTACTCAGATATATCAGCAAAAATTATTATTTTTTGTTCACAGATGTCTTGGTGCTGAAATGATCAGTAGTCTTTTCAGCACTTTCTTTGATTTAGTCAATGGTCGTGCCACGCGGGGTCAGGCTTCACGTCTGCTTCGTGTCCCGTTTTTGCCAGATCCTTCCGGTCGATCCAGTGTTCAGTTCATTGGTAGTGTGTACTGGAACTGCTTTGCCGCCTGATGTCCGCTCCATCACAATTCCTTCTGCATTTAAGAAAGCAATTACAAGCGATATCTTAAACTCTCTTACCCTCTCCTAAGATCTCAAAGACGCATAACTGTCAACATTCCCTCAACCCTGCAACCTTTGCATCCGTTGCATTATTTTCATGAAAAATTCATCAAATACCAATTCGTTACTTGTAGTACTCCCTCATTGATTTGTTTCCGTCTTCTCTTTGTGCCTTGTTCATGATTGTATTTTCCTCTTCCTCCTTTTCTTATATCACCACCTTCATCATTTTGCGAGAACTGTGGCAATACGCCCAGTGAGAAGGCAGATTTTGCCTGTGCTTCTGGTGAAGTAGAATAAAGCTAAACAAACAAACAAGCCCTAATAGGGTATTCACACGACAGGCACTTGCACGTTTTACAGGGAGTGACATACGAGAAAAGTGACTGTGTGGATTCACACAGCTGCACTCGATAGGCCTTGACAGATTATGCTAATATTTTCGTGAAATTATGCTTTTCGCATTGCTCAAAAAGTTGCAGAATTATGCTATTTTTATGCTAAAATTTATCATAATTATTATGCCGCATTTATGCTCACATATGCTGCTAATGCCTCGATAGGCACATTGCCTTTGGGCCATTTCATAATATTAATAATAATAATTTGAAACTCGGGTATTGAGCCAATAATAAAAGTAGAAAGGAAAAGGACATATGGAAACGAGTTAAGAGTAACTCTCCACCACTGTAACTAGATACTATATACAGTCAGAAAGTGCAACAACTAGGCACAAAACTGACAGAGTACTGAGACATTCGACGTCCTGACACCTAGCTTCAACACATCTCCGTAGCGCTAACCGACAGCCTTCCAACTTGGAAGGTTCAAGGTTATGGAAAGACCAAAGAGGGAAAGGCAAGCGCAACGAAAACGAGCACAAGCTACAGTCCCAACGGAACAAAGAATGTCGATTGTCACTGGACGATGACGAGACCAGTAGGCGATTTGACAAAGCGGTCTAACTACAATTCGAAGCAGCAAAGCAGCACACCACCCAACTTGGGTGGGTCCCGAAATCTAAACTCCTACAGTACTCCTCATGCATGACATTGTGATGGACTAGTTGGCTACAAAACAAGTGGTTTCACATGACGTACGTTTCGCCGTATGGTTAATGACGGCTCATCAGGTGTGCAATTTGAAACTCGGGTATTGAGCCAATAATAAAAGTAGAAAGGAAAAGGACATATGGAAACGAGTTAAGAGTAACTCTCCACCACTGTAACTAGATACTATATACAGTCAGAAAGTGCAACAACTAGGCACAAAACTGACAGAGTACTGAAACAATAGAGAGGTTCCGGGGTACGATTTTCCGTGCCAAAATCCGTATGGGCGGTACGGATTTTTTCCAGGCCTGCTCCATATACGATTTTTCGGCACGAGAATCCGTGTAGACTGGCTTTCATACGAACCATGCTTCGTATGGAGATTTTGCGTCATCGGGTGTAGAGAGATTTTTCGCGTACAAATTTGGTACGAGAAACATCGTTTTTTCGCGGGAAGTTTTGATTTCGGTACAAATTTTCAAAATAAAAAGGCATAGCGTGGGAATGTGACGTGTTTGCGATCGTAACCTAGGCAATGACGGCAAACACATAAGTTCCGTACCCCGGAACTTTTCACTGCTCGAAAACGACGTATAAAAAATCCGTAGAGCCTCCACGGATTTTGGCACGAAAAATCGTACTCCGGAACCTCCCTATTCTAAGTCCTGACACCTAGCTTCAACACATCTCCGTAGCGCTAACCGACAGCCTTCCAACTTGGAAGGTTCAAGGTTATGGAAAGACCAAAGAGGGGAAGGCAAGAGCAACGAAAACGAGCACAGGCTACAGTCCCAACGGAACAAAGAATGTCGATTGTCACTGGACGATGACGAGACCAGTAGGCGATTTGACAAAGCGGTCTAACTACAATTCGAAGCAGCAAAGCAGCACACCACCCAACTTGGGTGGGTCAAAAATATCAAAGATAAGTTAAGAAGGGGGAAGCTTTGCGAGAATGAATTGTACAAGCCGAAATCTAAACTCCTACAGTACTCCTCATGCATGACATTGTGATGGACTAGTTGACTACAAAACAAGTTGTTTCACACGACGTACGTTTCGCCGTATGGTTCGTGACGGCTCATCAGGTGTGCAATTTGAAACTCGGGTATTGAGCCAATAATAAAAGTAGAAAGGAAAAGGACATATAGAAACGAGTTAAGAGTAACTCTCCACCACTGTAACTAGATACTATATACAGTCAGAAAGTGCAACAACTAGGCACAAAACTGACAGAGTACTGAGACATTCGACGTCCTGACAATAATAATAATAATAATAATAATTAAAAAGCTTACAGCTCGTCCTACTTATTGCCATATTAAAAAGCTTACGTGGAGATAAAAATGTAATCAACGCAATAAATAGAGTAAGCTGCGCACTCAGTACAAACACCATTAGCAAAACTTGCTTTCATGTAAATAACGAAGATGGCGACGAAAACGTTTAGGAACAAGCTTCGTTATTTACATGAAAACAAGTTTTGCTTATGGTGTTTGTACTGAGTGCGCAGCTTACTCTATTTATTGCGTTGAATAATAATAATAATCAATATTCGCATGCAACGACGCAAATCCACACAATTCAGTAGACACTTCCTTTCTATCAAACGTTTTCTTTCCCTTCTCTTCAGGATAGTACAGGGAATGTTGGAAATTTGGAAAAAAACACAAAACTATATAGAAAAATAGAGAACAAGTCAACACTTCAACATAGGCGATAAAGTGGCTAAACTCGAAAACAAAAGCAGCAAGTTGTAGACAAACACATTGAACACATCAAGAAACACTTGTCACACTTTCACGAGGTGTGACACCAAACAACTGCAACGATAACACATTCTCCTTCTGTACACATAGTTCTGGATCTAGTTTACGAATATACAGAGCTTCTAACACAGCAAGATGTAACTTAGACCTTCCACGAGTTAAAACCGAAAAGACATCATCACTATACAAATCAGCTAAATGATCGTCCATCAAGCGTCATTTGACGGGAAGTGCTAATTGGCGTGCACGAGCTCGAGTGTGAGCTGGAGATGCTGTGGCTGGAGATTCTAGCCCCAGGTCGACCAGGCCATGAGACGGTCTTACTGGGCTGCTGCTATCGACCACCTAGTGAATCTGCGGGCTACTAGGATGGGCTGGAGTCAAACCTAGAGACTGCCTGCAGTGGACCGCAGACCACAACTGTGCTAGTAGGAGACTTCAACGTAAACTTTAATGATGCCCATGCTGTGACTCCTTTGTATCATGTACTCAACCAGTTTAACCTTCGCAACCACGTCACATCCCCTACCCGAGTGACCAGCAGTATTGCCACACTACTGGATCTATTCTTGTCTACCACCCCGATCCAGGGTGTTTGCGAGACTATATATTTGGATATCAGTGACCACTCTGCAATACTTGCCAGGCTGCCAATTTCAGCAAGTCACCACTTGAAGGGACAGCATCTGCGCAAGACTCGCTGTTTGCACAAAGTGGATTGGAATATGTTTACATGTGACCTGGAGAAGACGCTAACTACCTGGGACTCTGTCTGTTTGGATGTGCTTGCGTCGTCACTCACTGCGGGAATCCAGACCACTCTAGACAAACATGCTCCACTTCGGGAACGGCGCCGCAAATCTCGGCGTCCTTACCCCTGGACTACAGATGAGTTAGTGGCAAGTGTTCGTGAACGGAACCGGGCGCATCGTCTCTGGCTCCGAGACAAAACCGATCAGAACCTTCAAGAAGCACACCGATCAGCTCGCTCCAAAGCACGGAAGTTGGACAGGAGTCTGCGCAACTTGTACTTCACTAAGAGATGTGATACATCAGATCAACGGCAACTTTGGACTGTCATGAACGATGTCACAGGCCGACAGAAGACACAGAAAGAACCTGAAGCGCCGCTTGAGTCACTCAGTAAATTTTTAGGAGACATTGTGCATGACCCTATGCGGCCACCTGAGCTGCGTATACCACATGGTCCAGCCTCTGCATCTAGCTTCTCAACATTTCAGCCGGTAAGCGTGTCTGATGTTGCACAATGCTTGCAAACTGTGAGTCCCCACAAAGCATCTGGGAGTGACAACATTCCTGGAATTGTACTGCAGCAGTGTTCAGATGTCCTGGCACCTCCATTTACCACCCTAGTCAATGCATCCTTGACATCACGTACAAACAGAAGCTAGAGAATACCACAAAATAATAACTTGGTGCGAAATAATGAGAAGAAAATAATGATGCCCAAAAGCGCTAAATACGAAATTAAGAAAAAGGAAAATAATAAACCTCATAGCGCTAAAGCTGCACCAAATAATAATTTAAATTATAACTAAGCCGGGTGGAAAACCAAGACAAACAAAATAATAAATTAATAATAAAAAATTAAATAAAAGGTAAATGAAGCCCAATATCATCAGCATAGCCGAACCAAGGAACATAGCCCGTGCCACAGTCAAGAGTTCATCCGTATAAGTCGGTAGCCATCAGCCAGTGTTGGTGCGTGAGGTAGTTATGGACATCTACTTTGAACGTGTGGAGCCGCTTCAAGCTGAGTGGAGCCCTTACAATTTCGCTTGGCAAGCTGTTCCATACTGATACTACAGAAAATGGAAAGGAGCGAGAAGCATAGGCAGGTGCTCTCCTGTCCAGGACTTGCTGCAGCTGCACATGGTGCTGCTGGCCAGGAGGGGGTTGACTCCGGGTGCGCCGAGCTTCTACATGGTTGGCTGGAGGGGGGATCATGGCGGTGAGCTGGGGTGGGCCTGGGATGCACTGGAGCTTGTATAGGTATACCAGCCCAGATACAATCCGGTGGTGGCACAGGCTTTGGAGAAGGGCACCAATGCCAATAATGGCCATTGCACGTTTCTGTACACGGTCGAGTCGGGCGAGGTGGCTGGATGAAGCTCCCATCCACACAAGGGGAGCATACTCGAGGATGGGTTGCACAAATCCCTTGTACGCACAAAGCCGGCCCTGGTAATCTAACACCCGGCAAGCCCGACGGAGAACACCCAGTCTCTGGCAGCCACGTGTCGAAATTGAGTGCAAGTGATCCCGGAATGACAGCTTGGCGTCAAATGTCACTCCAAGAAGCTTGATGGTGTTGGCTTCCGGAACCGCGATACCTCCAAACTTGATGTCAGGGACAGCAGGGTGTGTGGCTTTCGTAGTCATCAGCAGCTGTTGCGATTTAGAGGGCTCGAATCTGATGCGCCAGCGTTCTCCCCACTCTTCAAGACGCTTGAGGCTGGATTGCAAGGCGGCAGTCATGTCATTCATATTGTTCTGCGTGCGGATGAGGCTGTAGAGGGTTGTGTCGTCTGCAAAGGAACTTAGTTGCGTCTCGGGAGACAGGCACTGATCCAGGTCAGACACATACAAGAGGAAAAGTGTCGGGCCAAGGATACTGCCTTGGGGCACACCTGCTGTTATGGGCGCCGGGGAGGATGAGTCGCCGTGGACCAGGACTGATAGTTTGCGGTTCAGGAGGTAATCCTGCAGCCAGTGCAGCAGGCAGCCACCAATGCCAACGTTCTTGGCTTTGAAAATCAGTCCAGAGTGTGATACCCGATCAAATGCTCCTGCTATGTCCACCGCCACCATGTGAGCATACCCTCCATCACTGATAGTCTTGACCCACTCAGTGTGCAAAGCAGTGAGGATGTCGCACGTGCCTCTTCCTTGCCGAAAGCCATATTGACTGTCGGGCAGAATATTGAAACGCTCTAGATAATTCACGAGCTGCTTGTTTACTATACTCTCCATTACTTTTGACAGGATGGATAGTAGTGAGACTGGCCGGTAATTCTTGGGATCCGAGCGGGGGCTCTTCTTGAAGACTGGAGCCACATGGGCCAGCTTCCATTTGGTAGGTTGAACAAAGTGGCGAAAGCAGAGTGAGAACAGTTTGGTGACTGGTTCTGCAAGCTCACTGGAACACTGAGCTAGGACTCTTGCTGGAATATTGTCCGGTCCTGTTGCCTTCGATGTATTCAGCTTGGCTAGACGGCGGCGTACATCAGCAAGCCGGAAATGGATGCGGTCAAGACCATGGCGGTCCAAATGCTGCATTTCTGGCAGATCGTCTGGAGAGATGTCATCATCTGCAAGGCTACACTTCTGGGAGTAGTACCTGGCGAGGCAATTGGCCTTGGCTTGGCGAGTTGGATACTCTGTGCCGTCGGTGTCCTTCAGCAGAGGTATCTCAGAGGCACGTTCCATCCCAGCAGCTCTCTTCATGTTGGACCACCATTGCTTGTCGTTAAGTGAGCCTGAGCTGAGCTTAGCTTTGACACGAGCATCATGTGATGACTGGGCGCGCAGCAAAATAGCAGCTGTTCGGGCCACTAGGTCGATGAATGAAGCTCGCAAATCTCCATCATCGGGGTGCTGACGCCACCGTTTCCATGCACGAGTCTTTGCTTGAACTACAGTGCTGCACTCAGGTGTCCACCAACAAGGGTCTTTCGTCCGTACTGTCAGGGTCTTAGATGGTATAAACGTGTCCATTCCATCCAGAATTACAGTTGTGAGTTGTTCACATGCAAGTTCGGGGACATCGCAGACGACAGCAGCCCAGTCAAAGCTGCGGAAATGTGCCCTCAGTCTGCCCCAGTCTGCTTGGCCATAACGCCATACTTTCCTACTTGTTGGCCGCTCCAGTACAGGAGTGATTTCCTGAAAGTTGGACAATACTACACAGTGGTCAGAGCGCCCGATGGGAGATGATACTGCTGTGTGGACAGTGCCAGGAAAGTCGGACAAGACGAGATCCAATGTGTTTGGCCCACGGGTTGGCTGGGTCACGTGCTGGACAAGACAGTATGTTGCACTGATTTCTTCCAAGAACTCCCCTGCGATTGTCGTTCGAGAGCTGCCAAGCCAGGACGTGCTGTGAACATTAAAATCTCCAGCCAGAATCATGTGCTTACCATGCTGCCGCATGGTATCTATGTTTTGGTCTAAGTGCTCGAGTAGAGCCAGATCATTGTCAGCGCAGGAACCAGGGCGATAGGCTGCACCTATGACAGTTTTGCTGTTGCACTGGCCAACGGTGAGCCAGGCTGTTTCGAATTCAGCAGACTGGTACTGATCCAGATGCTGGTACTCGATGCCGGCTTTGATCCAGACTCCAATGCCACCTCCGTGTTCTGTTCGGTCTCGGCGAATCGGGCCACAGTATCCCGGGATCATAGATGCACTGTGAGAGCATTTATCCACTGTTAGTTTCGTCTCAGTCACTGTGGCAACATCCGCACCTGAGAGCAACAGGGTGTGCTGAAACTCTCCGATTTGGACAGCAGCCCGCCTGCATTGGTCAGGAGGAGCTTCATGATTGCTGGCTGTCTGCATTCAGTTGTTGTTGCTCGGCAGACTCTTGCTGCTGGTGGTCTTCGTCCAGTTTCTTGAGCAGTAGGCTGCCAGAGTCAGGTGAATCCCCATGCCGCCGCTTGCGGTCGGGAGGCAATGGTGTCAGGTCGGAGCTGTGAGTGGCTGAGTCCTTGCCTGACTTCTTCGACAGCACAGACTGTCCATTTCCCTTTCCTGGCACTGGCCCATGACGTTTTTCATGGAATGTCCACTCCCTCGCATACAGTGGTCTAGGCCAAAAGTTTACAGAGGTGACTGTGGGGAGGGCATCAGCATCAACAGTTACTCTTCCTGTCATCATTCCCTTCTTGTTTTCACGGACACTGCAATCATGAACTGCAACTGTCTGGTGTACTGCGGTGGAGCGTGTTGTGATGAACTCGCTTAGCCGTTGGTCATTGCACTGGGAACTAAGATTGCCAATAAAGACAACTACTCGCTTCTTGCGGTGAGGCTCTTGAGCCACCAACTGCCAAGAATCATCCTGGATGGCCTCCAAGTCCAATGCAGGGGTTGCGTTGGTCACAGGCTTGGCTGGCATGTGTCCGGATCGACATCCTCCATGCTGCTGAAAGTCATCTGCGTCCGAGCACTCCGTGCCTGAGGGCCCACTGTCCTCGATCACTTTTTCGAAAGTGCCGCTACGGGATACGGCCTCCACATGCGCTCCAGTTGTTTCCTGATCCTGCTGCTGCTGCTTGCTTGCATGGTTGCATTTGCCTTTGGTACGGGTACGGCGTGTACGCTGGCTGTTGAGAGTATGGGTACTGCCGGGCAGCTCCGAGGAGGAATCCACGGCTGTAATGGCGGACTTCTTTTCAAGGGAGACACGAACCTCCGCCTTCAACTCCACGATTTGTGCAGAGAGCTCATCTAAGCGTCGTAGGAGGCACCTCTCCCGGTCTCTAGACTCGCTGACAAAAGTTGTCAAAGTCTGCAGCAAGCTAACCACATTTTGCTCAATACCAGGCAGAGAGCAGAGCAGTTTTGTCGGCTCGCCTGTCGGCTCGCCCATTTCAAAAAAATCTAGGACTACGACTACGGGCACCACACTACTACTGCTACCTATTACACTGGACTACTACAACCGCTGCTAAGACCCTACCGGTACCTCCAGACCGGCCTGATGCCGACTGGGCTATCCAAAAGACGAAAATCTACGAGCTGAAAAAAACGCTACCCTCACTCACCATGAAAAAAAACTGTCTGGTCGTACTCAGCGTGTCAAGGTGTGTGAGGCTCTCTCTGATGCAGTCCAGTGCTCAAGAGGTGTGCCCCAAGGCAGTGTTCTTGGGCCGCTTCTCTTTGTCCTTTACATGAGTGACATTTCCGACGTC
The DNA here is from genome assembly GCF_964019385.1 of Sycon ciliatum. NCBI lineage: Eukaryota > Metazoa > Porifera > Calcarea > Leucosolenida > Sycettidae > Sycon > Sycon ciliatum. Next base: position 29,461,749 of record NC_088649.1, read on the forward strand.
ATACCTTGCATTGTTGTTCATCAGGAGTTCGCGGACGACATCATCCTAGATTATTCTGATTCAGATCTGGACACTGTTTGCAAGACGTTGACTACGGCTGTGACACGTCTGTCTGACTGGCTCTCCGAAATTGGGCTTCTGCTGAATACCGGCAAAACCCAAGTCATGGTAATTCAACCTCGGGGACTCACTGGCGACATACCAGTCGTGAAATGTAAGGATCAAGCCTTAACTGTTACCTCCATTGCCAAATACCTTGGCGTAACCATGGATGACCAGCTATCCTGGCAACCACATGTCTCCAGTGTTGTGCAGAAGGCGTCAGTCGCCATCAGCCAGCTATGGCGCCATGGGCGATCTCTGCCCATAAGAGCCCGCAGACTTTGGTACATTGGCATTGTGCAAGCACGATTAACGTACGCATTCACTGCATTCTTCCCGTCGCTGACACAGCAGCTGCAGAGTCGTTTAATCAAATCCAGCAAATCCGGAATTCGGGCACTTTTCCGACTCTCTAGCCGTGCATCCACAGGCTCCCTCCTCGTGCGCTTATCTATTCGATCCCTAACTCACATTTTTAACTACAATGTTTTGTTTTTTGTTTTCTGTTGCCTACATGATCTTGCAAGTCCTCTTTTCTGCACCTACTTTCAGTTGATGGCTAACACAGGCCAAGCATCCCGGGATGATCGCCGAATTACTCGAGGACAGGAGCAGCGGCTACTGCAAGTGCCTTTCCTTCCTGGACCTTCGGGTCGTCAGTCATTGACATTTGTGGGAAGCACTCTTTGGAATGCCCTTCCCAGCGATATTCGCCTCCACAGTGCGGCGGTTGCCTTTAAACTGGCTCTGAACAGAATTAATTGTAATTTGTAACCACCTTGCTCGGCATCCCTAAACATCACTTCATGTTTTCTCGGTGTTTTCTTCACTGCATGCTTACACATACACACACCCATTTGAATTATATACAAACTTTGTGCTTTGGAATTATCATGTTATGATTCTTTTTAATATTTCCTTCTCTCATAGTATTATATTTATTCGTTCTTAGCAGGAACCGGAGGTTTTCCCTCTGGTGAGAAGGCAGAATTGCCTGTGCTCTAAACGAATTCAAATAAAAGAAAGAAAGAAACAAACAAACGAGTACAATTCACACCCAAAAGCGCGAAACAAGACTTGATTTTTTACGCGGCTCTTTTCAACATGATAATTATTGCTACAATCGATCTCTGGGTGATGATTGTGTCTTCTTCATCACCACTGCAGCCTGGTCAGTCTTCGGGAAGACATGTGTCACTCTCCTGCTCAACAGATTCCTACATCTAGATTTGGTTACCGTCAGGGAACGAAACAGAGCTGCAAAACACCAAAGTAATTGTTTTCTTCCATTCAATTATACTGCTGAGTATGCACAGCATGGTGACAGCTCCGCAGTACGCACGGCATCAAGCCCAATTTCCAAAAATGGAAGGTGTTATTTATGAAATTTGACACGGTTCCTCTTCTCTGATCGGCTCGAGACATAGCTCATCGGAATCAGTGCTCAATTCTCCTTCGGATAAGCCATACTTATTTTTGGCGTTAAGTTTCCCTTTAAGGATGCGAGAGAAAGTGCGCGAAGTGAGTGTGATATGTTGGATTCAAAAAGAAATAATAAGAAACACAAGGAGAGAAAGTAATACAGAAAAGAAAAGAACAAGCATGTTCCCCGTTATCTCCCGTATTCTGGAGACAATGGTTAAGAGACAGCTCACTGCCTATCTGGAGACACACCAGCTATTGCCCGACAGCCAGTTTGCTTATCGCAAGCTCCATTCGACTGAGGATGCACTTGTGTTAGCTGTTAATCGATGGTCCACTGCTAGATGCAACCGAGAGTTCACTGGGACAGTGTTCGTTGATATGTCGAAAGCTTTCGACCGTGTTAAGCATGAACGTCTAGTTACAGTTTTGTTTTCCCTTGGTATAGCTGGAACTGCATTAGAATGGTTCATTGACTATCTCTCAGGGCGTTTCCAGAGTATCAAAGTTCTTGATTCTGTTAGTGAAGCCGTCAGTTGCTCCCGTGGTGTTCCACAAGGTAGCGTTCTTGGGCCACTGCTTTTTGTGCTCTACACTAGTGAACTCCACACCATACTGCCACCGTCTGTACAGCACCAAGAATTTGCAGATGACATTGTCATCGACTGCTCCCATTCTGATCCTGCTGTAGTGTGCAGAACCCTCACGCAAGCCATGACAAACCTTGCTACCTGGCTGGAGGACATTGGCCTGCTCCTCAATACTTCCAAGACACAATTGCTCTTCATCCGGCCACGAGGCGCGGCTGCAATACAACCGGAGGTCTTCTGCAATGGCGAGAAACTTTGTGTGACCACTACAGCCCAGTACCTCGGTTTAGTCCTGGATAATGATTTATCCTGGGCTCCACATGTGGAGTATATTGGTCGCAAGACTGCGCGAACAATTGGTCAGCTCTGGAGGCGTGGACGTGGACTGAGTTTGCTTGCCCGGCGAACGTGGTTCTTGAGTATGATCCTTTCCCAGCTGTGTTATGGTTCAGTTTCTTTCCAGGACTTAGCGCACACCTGCTTGGTCAGCTTGAAAAGATGTTCAAGGCTGGCATCCGTGCAACCTTGCAACAGCGGCTCTTGACTCCAACTGCCCCGCTGCTCTCTCTGCTCAGCATTGTTAGTCTACCACCTACATAATTGTCTTATTTGTTCATCGATGCATTAACTCCTCCTGTAGCCCCCTTCTTCAACAATTATTCACCCGAACGGCCCCGGAGACTGTTCCGGAGGATCAGCGCACCACACGGGGACAAGTGTCGAACTTGCTTCAAGTTCGCTTTCTTCGTGGGCCTGCGGGACGATCGACCATGATGTTTCGGGGAAGCATTCTCTGGAACGCTCTCCCCTCTGATTTTAGAGTGATAGGTGTCCCTGGTCCCTTCCGAAAAGCTCTTTCTGCCATTGATATACTTACCTTGTGAATATCCTCGTTATACCTTTATTATCTGCCATAAACTCCAACCTTCTCGTCTATCAATCATTTTTGCAAGCATGTCTATAAAATCAACCACGTATTCCTGACTCCATGAAATTGTCTTTCTATTCTTTGACTCCATGAAATTATTGTCTTTCTAATTCTGACGCCATGAAATTGTCTTCATATAATGTTTTCCTTTTCTCCTTTTGGTCCTTTCGTCTTATATTATTATCATTTCTTGTTTTCCCTTGCATATCATCCCTTCATCATTCTGTGAGAACCTGTCCTATGGGCAGGTGAGAAGGCATCTCTGCCTGTTCATTTGGTGAAGAAGGCGTGATCGACCTCCTAACGAAAACAAGTCTGGTACCGCCTCCAGGGGATATGGTGGAGTCGCTATTCTCGTTCGTGATCATCGTTTCAGTTGTATCCAACTTCGCAACGACCTCAGTCGCCCTACCTGTGAAACAGAGTGGGTGGAGCTTAAACCTTGTTCCGGCTCCCCAAAGCCTATTATTGTCTGTAGTGCCTATCGCCCACCCTCTGCCGAAAGCACAGAGATAAATCACTTCTGTAACATGCTCACCGATGCCCTGGTCACTATCCCCATGTCCTCGTACCACGTCATACTGACTGGAGACTTCAACTGTAAGCACCAGCACTGGTGCCCAACTGACTCAACGTCCCCCGCGGGAGCTGCGCTCTACCGCCACCTCACCTGCTTCGGACTAGAGCAGCTTGTGAATACCCCAACGCACACAACACCTGCAGGGACCCAGTCGTGCTTAGACCTTCTCTTCGTCGACAACCCCCAGCTTGCAACGGATATTAACACGACTTGCGCTCTTGGATCCTCGGATCATCTGACCGTGTCATGTCGGTTCGAGCTCTCACCATCGCCTGGCCAACATCTGCAGCAAGCACCACGCAAACATTTCCCTTACCGCTATCGTCATATCCCCTCTCACTGCTGGGACTCTCTTAATTCCGATCTCTCTCATTGTGACTGGTCATTTCTACGCCCAGGCAATTCCCCAACTGTTGACGACGCAGTCGATCGATTTTCAATCGTCCTGGAACAAACCTTCCAGCACCACCTCGCTGATTTTTCCACCCATTCTTGTCGGTCAAACACACGCACATCGTCTGTGACATCCAATCCACCCTGGGTGTCGACTGTCCTCGTATCTGCGGTGAAACGTAAACGAGACCTCTTCAGTGTCAGCCGAAAATTTCCAACACCTGTCAATATGGAGGCCTACCGAGCTCAACGCAACTTTGTCAAATACCTATCCCGTAAAACCTACCGCTCTTACATCAGCTCCCTCTCTGCAACAATCTCATCACCCAATCGTCCTTCTCTCTATCAGTTCATTCGCACCCAGCGTCCCGGTGTCTCTCGCGCCCCAATCCAGTGCTTGATTGATCCTGATGGCAACCGTCAGTCTGAGGCAAAGTCCCTTGCGGACACTCTGAACAAACAGTTTGTCTCTCCCGGCCTTCCCGACGATCCGAACTGGGTTATTCCGCCCCTGCACCCAGCTCCAGAGCTGCGCGCTCCACTTCTGGAGGTTTTTACAACAACTGGTGTGGTCCGCAAACAACTGAAACGTCTTAAGAGCTGCAAGTCTCCTGGAAAAGACGGTATTCCAAATGAAGTCCTTAAACTGCTGGTGCCTTCCTTGTCGTATCCCCTGTGCTTGCTCTTCAACTTGTCATATCGTGCAGGAGTCTTCCCATCTGCGTGGAAATCTGCTATTGTTGTCCCGATCTTTAAGAAAGGACAACGCTCCCAAGCTGTTAATTACAGGCCCATCTCCCTCCTACCCACTATATCCAAGGTCTGTGAACGCATCTTCTATGAATCTCTCTACCACCATGTCACCCCTGCCCTCTCCTCTGCACAATCCGGCTTCTGTCGTGGCGACTCAACTACTTTGCAATTGACACGCTTAATCCAGGATATTTACGGACATCGTAACCTGAAGAAGCATGTAGGTCTTGTCTTTTTTTATCTGTCAAAAGCGTTTGATACAGTCTGGCATCGAGGCCTACTTGCAAAGCTTGAGTACATTTTTCTAGTACGTGGTACAGCTCTGCAGTGGCTGTCGTCATATTTGTCGTCCCGTCATCAAACTGTCCGTGTCTCTGCTTCCTTGTCCGATCCTTTACCTGTAGTGTCTGGTGTTCCACAGGGGTCCATACTGGGTCCACTCCTTTTCCTAACTTATGTGAACGATCTGCCCTCTCTAGTTCCAGACGTCAGCCTTTTTGCTGATGACACTGCACTGTTGTGCTCTGACAGCTCGCCGTCCAACCTCGTTACCTCCATGCAGACCGGCATTAACTCCACCATAGCATGGATGGAAGCTTGGAAGCTGAGGCCCAACATCGCGAAGACCGAAGCAATGTTCATCAGCCCATCGCCGCCTACTCAGCCGTTGCACTTTCCAGGAGCCAATGCTAACGTTAAAATTGTTCATGAACACAAACACCTTGGTGTTATATTCGACAGCCATATGTCCTGGTCCCCACAGGTCCAGTCAGTATGCAAGCGAGCTAGCTCCTCCCTTGGCATGTTGCAACCTCACTGCCACCATTTAAATGACCATTGCCGAAAATTGTTCTTTACGTCGTATATTCTACCTATATTTGATTACTGTGACACAGCGTGGTGCGGTCTGTCTCAGGCCCTTGTTCAAACTCTGGAAATACACCAGCGTCTGCTTCTAAAAATCAAACATTCTCCTCCCAACGTCTCTACAGTTTAGCTTCAGTATCTCCCCTCTTAGAGCGACACCAGCAACATCTTTGCATCCTTCTACACATGATCTTATTAGACCTGGCTCCAAAACACTTTGCTAAGTATAACTGGTTTGTGTCCACCAGATCAACACGTCATTCCTTCTCATTACCCCGTGCCAATACCTCCCTGTTTCTGAAATCTCCTATCTTCTCTGCGTACACTCTCTGGTCTTCCCTGCCAACTAGCCTTAAAGCATGCACAGACATTAAGGAGTTCAAGCTTCAGCTTCTTCGTCCTAAATAATCTCACCATTTTCGTTATGCCTCCCCTTGCAGTACTCCCTTTGTTTCTCTCCTTATTATTCAGTTCGCCGTGGTTGGCTACCACCCGACTTCCCATATATATTGGCAGTCTTCTGACGAGCCAGGAGATGTTGAATTAATAATAATAATAAGAAAAATAAACAACAACAAGAACGAGTATGACGATTGCGAAGACAGTTTAACCGTGATGATAATTTTCAAAGGTAACTCGAACTATTTTGGCAATGAAAAAATCTGTTTACAAAAGAAGTCAACTAATGAATAGAAGAAGTAATGTTTTCTCTTTTCCATGTTGATCTCTAGCATGCATGGACACCTTGGTATGGGGATACTCATGTATTTTGTTGTACTTATGGCCACTTGGAAGTACGAAAAAGGCACAAATTTCCGAACTTTGAGGCTCCATAAGTACAACAAAGTGGATATGTATCCCTGCGTGCCAAAGCATAATACGAGGTTTTGCGAGCATTATGCGAGAATCCATGAAATAATTCCAAGATTTCGAGAGCATAGACCGCCGGAGCCTACTCCCCGGGAGAGGGGAGAGAGACTCAAAAGGAATCTTGGAAAGATGACTCAATTGGCCATTGAACCACCCAACGGCCGACACCCCCTGAAATCCCCAAACTAGGGTGAACTTGAAATGATCCCACTTATGGGTTCACCACACCTCAGTAAGTGGTTGAGGACAAGGTGCAGGAAAAGGATTGACGGCATCAGGGTATTCGTCCCGGGATCCACCTGCAGGTACCGCTGCCCCCAGTGAAGGTGATACTTGCTACTAGTGTGCGTGGCTAAATCAGAGTGGATCGGATAAAAGCTTCACTAGCACCATTGTTTACACAAGAGTTAATCTAGCCAGAAGCAGTCCATGGTTAACAGGTATGTATACTTCAAATGGAAAGTGCATGAATCCTGAAACCAACAAAGGTGGTAGGTACAGCAATACACCTTCACGCAGCTGAGCCCGTTGTCAACAGGCCCAACACTATCTGGCATAAGTGTACCCACCAACCGAACTAGCTGACACACACACACACCTCACACACACCTTCTTCCTTCTTCTCCACTGCCATGACTGGCTAAGTGGCCCCATACGGGGCAGCTCTTGGATTAGCGCTGTCTCCGGGAAGCGGCACCAGGACCCAACGACTGACGTGACGGCGCATTCCCACGGGTTATAATTGCTATTGAACGCCGCGATGTACAACGATGCCGTGCGATATCCTGACGGCGGCGGAAATCTTCGACAGTATATTGATGAGAGCCGAACCAAAGCGTCTCCTGGAGGCCAACGATGTCCATTCCATACTTTTTGAGCTGACGACACACAAGGTCAATTTTTCTCTCCTCGCGAATATTCGAACAAACTTTCACACACACACACACACACACACACACACACACACACACACACACACACACACACACACACCTCACACACACACACACACACACACACACACACACACACACACACACACACACACACACACACACACACACACACACACACACACACCTTGGTCCTTGGTAACACTGCCATCAAATGGTCACGTGTCCCCTGTGCAGGAGTCGACAGCACTGAGTTCAGCATTGGATCCAGAAACGCCGCTCTACTTCCTGGACAGGAAATTAGCACAGCTATGCAGGTCGAAACCACGGGATGACTTGCAGCAGCGACCGCAGCCGAGACAATGCGCTCTGCAGCAGGGCAGGGCAACCCGCTGTTTCCGGACCGAGTCTGCCGATGCCACAGCCGAGACCGACGCCACTTTAGCAGCCGAGTTGGAGAGACACTTATGCGAAGCTAGCCCGCCGGCACTCAAGAACCATCTCCCGCACGCATTACATAGTCGGCTGCCGCACACACACACACACACACACACACACACACACACACACACACACACACACACACACACACACACACACACACACACACACACACACACACACACACACACACACACACACACACACACACACACACACACACACACACACACACACACACACACACACACACACACACACACACACACACACACACACACACACACACACACACACACACACACACACACACACACACACACACACACACACACACACACACACACACACACACACACACACACACACACACACACACACACACACACACACACACACACACACACACACACACACACACACACACACACACACACACACACACACACACACACACACACACACACACACACACACACACACACACACACACACACACACACACACACACACACACACACACACACACACACACACACACACACACACACACACACACACACACACACACACACACACACACACACACACACACACACACACACACACACACACACACACACACACACAAACACACACACACCTCACACACATACACAAACACATACACACACACACACACACACACACACACACACACACACACACACACACACACACTCACAAATTCGCCTGCAGAAGCGAAGTCGGACGATCTTCATTAGCAAGAAAAGGAAAGTAAAAAGTAGGTATTAGGAGTACGGCTACAAAACTATAGTAATCTCAACAGACGATAAAAAAATGTTCTTACGTCACCCGTCATGAACAACGCTGCAATAAATCCAGTAAATCCATTTCAACCAGACTTGGCAGCAAAACAATTATTTTTACCGCATTTTACCTGGGGAATACATAATGATTATTATGCGCTTGTTTTGGCCATTTCAGCAGGTGATAAAACAAAGTAAACTGCCCCGTATTACTACTGAACGCACAGCAGAAAACTGCCTGATAGCAACAAGCTGCAGCTAGTATGTGTGTAGAAGGCATACATGTATGAAAGAGAATGAGAGAGAGGGGGGGGGGGGGGGAGGGAGACGGAGAGAGAAAAAGCGAGAAAGGGAGCGAGATTATGATAGAGAAAGTGAGTATTGCAGATCTGCATAGTTGCATTTGTCGAGTAAGAAAGTGAAAAATCATACTCTAGGGGCACAACTGTGATAATTAGAACAGTAGGGAAATACCGTGGGATAAAAACGTTGGGAACCCGAGATACAAATTTCCGGCAAAGGAAGACCCACAAACACGGAATAAAAAAAGGAGAATAAAACTTGTGTAAGATGTGAGAACTGCGGGCAAACCGATGAGGAAGAGGAAGGATAGGAAAGTGTGCGAAACGATACCCAATGCATGCACGCTAGAAATAGCCGCCTCACTTGAGACCTATGAATCGGCATTGTCAGTCCATTAGTAACCTTGAATCGAAATTGATTTGCTCATGCGTGTGTGTGTGTGTGTGTGTGTGTGTGTGTGTGTGTGTGTGTGTGTGTGTGTGTGTGTGTGTGTGTGTGTGCGTAGCATGTGTGGTGCATGCGCAGGATAATTCGCTACGCAGCCACTTGCGTGAGTTAAAATGAAAGCCATATTCTGGATTATTGGAAATATTTTGTTCATCGCAGCCCCGAGCAGCTGAGACACAAGCAAGCAATACGCACATAATAACGTTGACAAAACCAGTGTGAGCAAAGGACGGAAAGGGGCAGAAGGCACTATCCAACAGTGCATCGTGGTTGTCTAGCGAGGACATGACAGCGAAGAGCACGAGCTAAGCGGTGTGCATCCGAGGATACCTCTTCAAACTACCCGGTGCCAGATTTGTTGCCACCGAGTTCCTCTGCGAAGTAGTCATCCAAACTCATCTGTACGGATGACGCCCTGTCCATAGCTCCCGCGCCAACGCTGCACATTCTGGCCACTTTCATTTGGCTGTTGCGCTCCAGACTCTCTGCACGCACGTAAGAATAGTGGTTCGGGACGTGCGGGAAGTAAGGCTTGTCCTGGTCGGCCTTTCCGGAAAGGCTGGATGGCGCAGGAGGTGGGTTTGTGATGATGGGGGGTTCCTCTTGACGGAGGCTTTGCCCACCAGCGTGTACTGCGCGCCAGCAATCTGCTCAGGAGAAGAGGGCACGTATCAGTGCGCTCGTCTTTCGATCCAACACCGCCATTGCGCCGCCGGGGGCTACGGTAACACAATTCTGCGTGTCGAGCTCCATGTCCTTCTTGGTTTTGAGCAGCAAGCTGGGCACCTGGTTACCACTGGAGGTGACCTGCACAGAAGAGCTTTCCGACTTCTGAGGACTGGCGGCATCTTCCTCATGCCCACACTGTGTGGCCGAGACGGCAAGCCTCGTCTCCGCGGCCAAGCAGACTTGTTCGTCCGAGGCCCCGTCCAAGGGCTGGCTGGACGTACTGAAATCGAACAGGGCATGCTTGTTGCACACGGTGCTCACGTCAGGCTGAGCCTCGGTCATGGAAACTTCGAAGACCGTCAGTGGTGTAGTGCTGCCGCTGTTGTTCTTAGATTCATAGCTGCCATCGAGGTCGATAGACACTGGCTTGCCGTTGGCTTGCATTGACTTTGCCGGGACGGAACTTGACAGTTCGTCTGCTGCCGCCCTGCTCGCATGTTGCTCACTGTCCAGAGATTCCCAGCCCCCGCCTGCTGCTGCCGCTGCTGAGCCTACAGCGTATGCATCGTTAGTGCTTCCGTTCACGTGCCTGCTGAAAAGAGAGTACTGTTTTTCTTCGTCGCAGGGGTTCCAGTCGTTTGAGTTGGCCCTCGTCAGGTCATCGATCACACCATAGTCTCCTTCGAATTCGTTCAACGGCACAGTGGTAACTGACGAACCTCTCCTACTGGCCCATCTACCTCCTCCCTCTATTGTTGGCCTGCGAGAGAAGACGTTGAGGTAATCGCCGTCCGCCGATGTCCAATGCTCCAAGTCTTCGGCCTGGCTTTCGCCGAGCGGTGAAGCGGTCGACCCAGAGTGGTTGTTGGCAACGAGTCTCTCCTCAGTTACGTTGTACCGACAGCCGAGGTCGTGCTGGGAGCTGATATTCGACCAACACGGTGAGGAAGTGACCGGGATGGTGGCGCTGTTCCGTCTCGACTTCTTGCCCACCACGCTGTAGAGCAACGAGGAGCACATAGCGTAGAGAGTGTTGGTGAGACGGTGGCCTGATTCCGTGTGGCCTTGCTGCGTGTTGATCGGCTTACCGTTTCCTTGCCTTTCGTCGTACATCGCACCGGTGAGGTTGGACGTGGAGTTGGAAGTTTCTTGGCTCAGATTGCCAGCACTGCAGCTGAGGTCGCCGCGCAGGCTCTGCTCAGCTTGCTGACAGTGGGCCGACGTGTCCGGCGAGAGCTGCCGGTCCGGCTTGGCGTCGGTGTAGGTGCTCACCGACTGGGAGCGGGCGTCGGCTCTTGCCAGCTGAAACTCCTCGTGGTACGTAGTGGTGTAGTCGTCCGTCGACGTGGCACTGCTTCCATACCTCAAGAACAGTTCATACGCTTTGTTGTCGAATTGGAGCTGTGGCGGGTGCTCGTCGACATCGTTCTTCCTGCTGTTCAACAAGACATGGGTAGACACAATAGTGGCAGACAGACAGAAATATAGATTGGGCAACAGTATATTAATATGAATTGGTTAGCCGACAGACTGGGAGAAATCAGCAAACGAAGCACAGCAACCACACAGTTTCAACTAGGCGTTTTTCACGTCGAATACCATGGTGATTAAGGCCTCGGTCACGCTATGGCAAGGTTGTAGTTGGACCATTTTTCACGTCGAATACCATGGTGATTATGGCCTCGGTCACGCTATGGCAAGGTTGTAGTTGGACTTAGCGCCAAATATGGAGTCGCACTGCATTTTTGCTTTTGCCGTCGCGGCCTGACGCACTTCACAAAACCACTGTGTGACGAATCAAATCCCTGTGATAAGAGTAGGGTACGCTATTTTTCAAAGAAACTTGTTTTCATGCAAGTGAATGCAGCAGCATGCAAGCGACAGCGGAAACACAGCCGATTTGCTCCCAGCGTCTGACGCTCAAATTTCCCCGCGTTTTCGTCAGTTGCCATGGAAAAGCTCATGATTCTGATGCTGACGCTGCATTTTTTACGTAGTGTGACCGAGGCCTAACACGGTAGCAAGCATGTCCTTATAACCGGCACTTTGGCGGTCAGGGCATTGACAACGCAGCACTTTAAAAGATTGCGGTAGTGGTTGCGCTAGTGGTGACAACTTCATAGTAAAACATTGAATATTACTAGTATCAAACAACAGTGGAGACCACGGTACTACAATGTCAAAAACGCTGACAACTTTCGCACAAACTTCTTTTGCACACACAGCCAAATATGTAGTTGGCGCCACTAGCGCTATCTGTTAAAGTGCTATTTTTTCAATGCGCTCACCGCCAAAGTGCCGGTTATAAGGACATGCTTGCTACCTTGTTAATCACCATTGTATTCGACTTGAAAAAGAAAAGAAAAAGAAAGGCCTCCTCGAAACTATAATTATGGCTTGTGTGCTTCGTGTGCTCATGAATAATACAATGCATGCAAAAGTTGAGGAAACGCTCAACCCCTGCCTCTCCCCCGCTCCTGCCATACCATAAGTATGTCTCATTGCTGCCTTGCTGCTTTGTGCCGTCAAATAGTTGGTGTTTTCTTGTCTCAAAAAAACTTATGAGAGTATTCATCGGTTTGGGGGAAAGTGTTAACGGGAAAGGTCTGGAGAAAAAAAATTGACTGTTACCACCAGGACTTCAACCAGAAACTGATGAGAATCGCGATACTAACACACCTCCCTAGTTTTATGTTTGTGATAACCTTTCAGCAGAACCCACTTGTCGAGAATTAGTGTATTGGGAGGAGGGGATGATGAAGCCATCGTCTGCAGAGATTACCCCCACCCACTCAACGCACTGCACGCACGCCATTAGGGTATTGGAGAATCGTCCTCCCGGTACAGTACAGTCGGGCGCCAAAGAACGCAGCACCGAAGAACGACCAGCCTAGAATTTCACCAAGCACAGCATACCGATGTATACACGGTTACTCAACCACGCATAGTTTGTAGTACATTAAAATAAGAACAGTCTAGGTTTGAAACCTGCCCCCCCCCCCCCCCACACCCCCTCATTCTTCAGCGACCGACAGTACTACACTGCAGGAAAGCCTGTGACTAGCGACCAGCCTGGTACAGGTCGTCCCCCGTTAATACGAGTCCGGTTAGTACATAAACCCCGTTAGTACATAAGAAATCTCAAGTCCCGGCCGAAACGTGGTCACTTCCATACAAATTTTGTCGCTTAGTACATAATTCGTTAGTACATAATCCCCGTTAGTACACAACATTTCTCCATACCCGCATGCCACCTACCTCAATAGTTCATAATTTGAACAAACGGCGAGGAGACAACAATTTGATAACCGCAATCAGTAATACAAGCTGGATCGACATTTGTGTACACTGTATTCATGTATTGTTAAACTGTGGAGATAATGTGCAATAAAACGATGAAAAATGTGAAGAAATTGTGTAGAGAAAGACAGGGATTCAAACAAGTTTTCGTACAACACTCATCAGGAATCGTCGTTGTACTAAAGGACACTGAAACGAAAATTGAACTATTATAGAAAATCTAAGTTAGAGAAATAACACTAAGAGCAACAACAGTGAAATTTACAAGTGTGAATTTTAAAAATCAAAGCGAGAAATGAACAAAGGAGAAAGGAAGGAAAGACAACGTGATAACACATAACAGCAGTACATTACACCTAGAATATTAACGGCCAAGCTTGGCCGCATTAAACACGACACGTTACTTGAACAATTTCAACCCAATTATACTATCTTTCTGTACACACAAATTAGGCTTGTACAGACGCTGATAGATAGCTTCCAACACTTTTAACTGTAGTCCATAACCATGACGACCACGGCACAATGCAGTGAACGAAGAGTCGGAATACGCACCGCAACAATCAGGACTAGCCAGCAGATGATTGTACACTGAAGACTTGCTACCACGAAACCTACGCACAACACTAACACTCTCACCGGCACTCTCACCATCACTCCCATCACTGCTCTCCGACTCACTGCTCTCTCCACCGTCCGTTCCATCCTCTGCTTCCTCTGTACTCTCTCTGTCTCGTCCATCCCGCCTGACCGGGTCCATTGAACTCAACTCGGCCGTCCCCCTGCTATCACGTCCCTCCTTTCGCCCTCGTCCGCTGAGTGCATAGCTTCTGTTGTAGTTGGCTGTTGATCGTCTTGGTCTTTCAATTATGGGCTTGGATGGTAATACATAACATTAGCATCCCCCCACCTCACAACAGAGCAACCGAGTTTTGCATTAAGCTGGGAGTGCCGATTCGAGCAACTGGTATAATGGCTCGCAGCTGAGCCAGCAAATGACTCCGCTTGGAGCAGGCGAATGACTCCGCATGGAGCCGGCAAATGACTCCGCATGGAGCCGGCAAATGACTCCGCATGGAGCCGGCAAATGACTCCGCATGGAGCAGGCGAATGACTCCGCATGGAGCCGGCGAATGACTCCGCATGGAGCCGGCGAATGATTCCGCATGGAGCCGGCAATTGACTCCGCATGGAGCCAGCGAATGACTCCGCATGGAGCCGCCAAATTACTCCGCATGGAGTTGCCAACTACTCCGCATGGAGCCGCCGAATGACTCCGCATGGAGCCGCCAATGCCTCCGCATGGAGCCGCCAATGACTCTGAATAGAGCCGCCAAATGCTAGATATATAGAGATGCATAACCAGTTGAGAGCATATATTCTCATGGACTATACAGATACCGTCATGTGTGCGCCAGAAACATGAGTTGAGCTAGTGGGTGGGAGGGTGGGAAGGAAATTGTTTCGGGAACACCTGTTCCGCAAGTTGCACGCTCGAAAGTCCAAACAGCAATGACATGAAAGAGACATTGTACAGGATATTGAAGGGCGCGTGCCCACGTGACTCGCGCATGCGTGCAGGTTGGGCCAGCTCGCTGGGCTGGCTGCTAACTCGCGTTAGCATGCTAACGCTCATTTAGCATCCCCCCACCTCACAACAGAGCAACCGAGTTTTGCACTAAGCCTCGAGTGCCGATTCGAGCAACTGGTATAATGGCTCGCAGCTGAGCCAGCAAATGACTCCGCTTGGAGCAGGCGAATGACTCCGCATGGAGCCGGCAAATGACTCCGCATGGAGCCGGCAAATGACTCCGCATGGAGCCGGCAAATGACTCCGCATGGAGCAGGCGAATGACTCCGCATGGAGCCGGCAAATGACTCCGCATGGAGCCGGCGAATGACTCCGCATGGAGCCGGCGAATGACTCCGCATGGAGCCGGCAATTGACTCCGCATGGAGCCAGCGTATGACTCCGCATGGAGCCGCCGAATTACTCCGCATGGAGCCGCCGAATGACTCCGCATGGAGCCGCCAATGCCTCCGCATGGAGCCGCCAATGACTCTGAATAGAGCCGCCAAATGCTAGATATATAGAGATGCATAACCAGTTGAGAGCATATATTCCATGAATTGGCACTCCCAGAGCGGATCACAAAGTGCAGCTACCTGTGATATTTGTAAGCAGTGCAAGCTCGGTAACGATTGACTAACAGGAACTCGATATCATGGGCTGAGGCCATTGCCACAGCCACCCATGCTTTGGCTGCTGGTGGCCTCTGAATGTTACTCGGGCAGACATGGCTTTCCACCTTCCCGCCTCTCTGAATATCGAGTCCGGCAGCTGATTCGAAACGATTAGCCGGTGTATGACGCCAGGCCATAGCCACAACTGATGAGCAAGATTTTCGCAGTTGCTGCAAAGCCGATCGATTGGCATCTGCTGCTGGTGCCGCTAGCTTTTCCAGGTGCTGCCACAATTGCAAACCACTCTTTGCGATTGGCTGGTCTGCTTGATTGACTGTCCATTGCCCTATCCCCGGTTGCAATTGTTTGCGCACCAGCCAAGTGCACCACTTGCATCAGTGAATAGCAGCAAGTTGGGGGACGGCGTCCACTTAGGGTGTAGGAAGAAGGACCGGCCGTTCTACTATTCCATGAGCTCAGGCCATCAGCGAAGGTATTTCAGGCACTCTTCGGAGAGCTTGATCAGGTAATACGGCTGCCGGTACCAGTTGGCAAGTGACCACAATCTGCAATGTGCGTCCTGGGACTATCACTCTTGTAGCAAACGAGAGCTTTCCCAGAAGATACTCGAGTTGACATTGGGTAGTTGAAACTGTGTTGAGAGTGGCCCGTAGGAGGTCGTGAAGCTTGGCAAGTTCGACCATCGGCAGACTGATGTGAGCGCGCGGATGTCCAGGATGACGCCGATAAACGTCAGGACGTGGGCTGGACCCTCCACTTTTGCTGACGCGAGAGAAACACCGAGGTATGTAAACGCACGGCGCCGAGTAGCGAGTTGCTGGCGAGCTAACACAGGTCCAGAGCATACATCGAGGAAGCACTTTATCTGACGCCAGAGAAACACCGAGGTATGTAAACGCACGGCGCCGAGTAGCGAGTTGCTGGCGAGCTAACACAAGTCCAGAGCATGCATGGAGACAGAAACGTTAGTCGAGGTATTTCCCGTAATGGTAAGATGCCAATAACGTCAGGACTTGAGCTGGACCCTCCACTTTTGCTGGGGCCAGAGAAACACCGAGGTATGTGAACGCTCGGAGCAGAATAGCGAGTTGCTGGCGAGGTAACACAAGTCCCGAGCATGCATTGAGGAAGTAACATTAATTGAGGTATTCCCCGTAATGCAACAGGCGTGGGAGTGCGAACTGCCCGCACACAATCCATTCACTGGCGGATGCGACAGAGTTCCATATAGCTGGCCTGGAGCGTAGTACAGTCTGAAGGGCAGGACGCTCTCATAACAGTATTGATCCTGCCAGCGGTTCAACAAGGGCCACTCATCCGGGCAGACGGGAATTCGGCAGAATGCACTTTTAACATTGAGCTTAGCAAGATACAGCGGGGCGAGCAATTGTGTAATCATGTTTGCAGCATTGTCATCTTGACATTGTGGAGAGACACGGTCTGCTGGAATGTAATCGTTGACACTTCGACCCTCCAGGCTTTACAAAGGGTGTGTCGTGTGTAACTTCCCGTTCGTCTAGGAACCGCATCTACGCCGGAACAGCACAGAGGCGAGAAAGGGGGTGAAGAACACGGGCCAGCTGTTTCAAGCCTGCTGCAAGAAACGAATCGGCCAGCTGCTTCAAGCCTGCTGCAAGAAACGGATCGTTGCGCAGAAATATAATCTGGGTTAGCATGTGACCGTGTTAAATTCAATGGATCCCAGTTAGTTGAGTGGTTGCCGATGAAACCTACCACAACCCCACAATTACGACCATGTGCAACATACCTCCGGAGCATAGGATCAGGATGTGAGTCCAGTAATTTTGAGAAGTGAGAAACTGAGTGCTTACACAGTTACTGATGAGGCCTTACACTTTGCCCTGGGATGCTCCTGTCGGCACTGGAGGTAGCACTGCCTGAGCTGACGCGTGCAAGCGCCGTACTCGTAGTAGCGGCATACGGTTGCGGTACGTGATGCGGATCTGTACTGGTGAGTAGGACGAAATGCGCACGGAAATGCTGGCGAGTGCACTGAGCTGCACTGCTGGCAGGCAGGTCGGGCTGTTCCAGTACACCGCGAGGCGCAGTTGCCACAAGTTGATATTGATAACCTGGCTTTGGAGATTTATTTTATTTTCCATTGCTATCAGGTTCGGCTTAATTCCCTCTGTGCTGCGCTGATGAGTCCACAAAGGACGAAACAGTTGTCCGCAGATTGAGTATTGATAACGTCCAGTTTCTAGGTGGCAAAAACTGGCGATTGGCCGCGACGATCGTGGCCAAATATGTCCACAGGCACTCGTGAAACGCGGTGAGGAACAGTGGAACACAGACCATTCACGAACACTGTCCAGGTCTCAACTCAAGTGCTACCGTCATGCAGCCTACGAAGCGCAGTTCTGGGTTCGGATTCAAATAAATGCTAGTGCGCCAGAAGAGCAACATACGAGGGGCTACGGAGTTGGAACGTCGCCGGAGCTGGACTGACTGCAACTGTATCGGGCATCAGGAAATCGAAGTCCACGAACTCGCCTCTCCGGACGCGATCGAGAAGGGCCCGTATAGGACAGTCGGGTTCACCTGCTGTTGGTGCTGCATGCGCATATGGCGGTCGTCACTGCACCGGGCTCCCAGTAAGGTCCGGCCTGCTGGCGGCGAGCGGCGATACGGATCCAAGTAGAGCGAGGAGAAGCTGGGTGGCGTTGGTGACGGCAGTGGACAACTCCCGTTGTTACTTCCAACAGAAAATCAAAGTCCACGAACTCGCCTCTCTGGATACGAATTACGATCGTCAGGCTCGCGCCTGCTGTTGCAGTGGTGGTGCTGCGTGGCGGCCGTCGCTGCGTTCGCAGTAGGCGGGCGGCGGAGCCAGGTAGAGAGAGGCAATCCGGAGAGGCTGGACGCCGGTTGGTGACGACGACATTGTTTCAAGGCACAAACAAGGGTCGCTGAGATCGCGTGGAGGTACTTCATTTCAGGAAACCTGATGATGGCGCAAGCTAAAAAACCACAGTCGACGTTCCACTGTAGACAACGACATTGTTTCAGGCACCAACAGGCACCAACAGGCGTCATTGAAGTCTGAATTGAAACGTAGAGATACGAGAATGCAAGCTTGAAAGTCTAACGAAAGGAAATTGTTTCGGGAACACCTGTTCCGCAAGTTGCACGCTCGAAAGTCCAAACAGCAATGACATGAAAGAGAAACTGTACAGGATATTGAAGGGCGCGTGCCCACGTGACTCGCGCATGCGTGCAGGTTGGGCCAGCTCGCTGGGCTGGCTGCTAACGCGCGTTAGCATGCTAACGCTCATTTAAATTTTGTCAAGTCCCAGAGATTATGTATTAACGAGGGACGACGTCTACTACC
The DNA here is from genome assembly GCF_964019385.1 of Sycon ciliatum. NCBI lineage: Eukaryota > Metazoa > Porifera > Calcarea > Leucosolenida > Sycettidae > Sycon > Sycon ciliatum. Next base: position 29,480,673 of record NC_088649.1, read on the forward strand.
AACCACTTCGCCAGGCACGGACGGTCTCACATTCATATAATGGTTATGCGGTGCAATCCTTTAGCTAAGGACCACCTATATTCGACCTTCCGCCACAGCACGTTATCTTGGCCTCATTATTGACCAACACCTCACCTTTGAGGATCAAGTCAGCCATGTATGTACATCTGTTTATAAGAAGATAGGAGCATTCCGCCGCTGCCGCCGTACAGTAGACCACACAACTAAGCGAATAGTTTATTTATCCCTCATCCAATCCACTATTGAATACGCCAGCAACTCGTATGCTCACTGTCTTACACCATCTTTATACTCTCGCCTTGTTACTTTAAGTCATATCAGTATGAAACAGGTTTTTGGTCTCCCTCGCCGTACCCCGACTGTCTTTGTTTTGCGGCACGCTAAGTTATACTCCCTCGAATCTCGTCTCAACTTGAGGCTTTTTATTTTTGTTTTCCGCTGTATTCATCAGCTTACAAGTCCTCTTCTTTCCTCAATGTTCACCCTCCAGCCGGCTGCTACTTGCACCGAGAGGCGCACTAGAGGGCAATCATTCTCTTCACTTTCTTTGCCCGCTGCTACCACTAGATATGGCATGTTCTCTATTTCTTTCCTTGGCACTGATAGGTGGAATTCTCTGCCTGTCTCGTGTCGTCAGGTTGAGCATCTATCCGTTTTTGTTTCGCTCTGTAAAGAGCACTTAGGGTTCCCTGTAACAAGACGGCAACGTCTGTAGGGCCTTCCCTATCAAAATAATAAATTCTACTACCACTACTACTACTACTACTACTTGCCACTAAAGACCACCTGCCAATAAAGACCGCTTTCTCTGGCCCCAAGGGGTGTACGTTAGTTACATGTTACTACTGTGTATGCATCCATGTTAATGGGGTCGTTCTCGGCACTTGTGCCAGTGGTTGTGAGACTTGCCCACTCACCCCACCGTTAGGCGCTGCATCTGCCGCTAGGGTTTACCGGGTGTTAGCGGCCGTCGACCTGCTTGAATGTTGCTTGCAGGCACTAAATCACTAAAATGATGTAATAACGGAATTCCGCCGTGACAGCAACCCATCAGAGCTGCACACTCTGGGTGTCACGTACTACTCTCCATGCCAACGAAAAAAGGGCTACGTGAGCTAGCGTCTCTCACCTGCTAAAAGAAGACATGCCGGGCATTGGCTGTTGCAGAATGCTAGGACGCTTTCTGGTCTCAGACTTATAGGCAAAGAAAGCGGCCAGCATGATCACGACCACACAGGTCAGAGCACCCACGCCAGTGATGAACATTGCCTGGGCTCCGGCATCTTGCTGACCTGGTTACCATACACAGCAGTTAAAGGACACAGCGGTTAAAGGACACCATTGTTAAAGGACACAGCAGTTAAAGGACACAGTGGTTAAATGACAAACCAGTTCAAGGACACAGCGGTTAAAGGACACCTCGGTAAAAGAACACAGAAGTTAAAGGACACAGTGGTTAAATGACAAAGCAGTTCAAGGACACAGCAGTTAAAGGACACAGCAGTTAAAGGACACAGCAGTTAAAGGATAAAGGCAAGATGTTCGAAAAGAACACTAGAAAAACAAAGAATCGGGGTTGAGAAAAATATACTAGTCTCGCGAACAGTGGCACACTGTGTGTGCATGTGTGCGTGTATGTGTGTGTGTGTGTGTGTGTGTGTGTGTGTGTGTGTGTGTGTGTGTGTGTGTGTGTGCGTGTGTGTTTGTGGGGTGTGTGTGTGTGTGTGTGTGTGTGTGTGTGTGTGTGTGTGTGTGTGTGTGTGTGTGTGTGTGTGTGCGCGCGCACATCTGTCTGCGCGTATGTGTGTGCGCGCATGTGAGGGATTCGCTGGGGAGAAAAAAGGCCACTTTAATCTGCTGTGTCATGGAGACCAGGTGAATGTTGCATAGTAAACACACAGTGCCCACATACCACAATATGCTGTCATATAGGTATCTAAGCAGATAACCAAAAACAGAAATTTCTATTTCAAAGCCATATCCCTTCATCTACTAGGCTGTCTTCAATGGCAACAGTTACGGGGTTTCCACTTACCACTTTTAGCGTTGGTGCTGATGTTGCACACATAGCCATCACCAAAGTATCCCGGTAGACATTGGCAGTTGAATGAAGAATCTGCCAGCGCTGCAACCGTGCCCGCTGCTGCTGTTGTCGCTGCTGCAGGTGTTGTTGTTGCCATGGTCACTGCAGTCGTCTCGTCACCAGTGCTGCAGCGTGCGTTGCGACTGCAGTTGTGTGTGCCGGTCACGCAGTGGTCCACGGACGCGCACTCCACGCCGTCGCCGGCGAAGTGCTCGCGGCACGTGCACTCGTACGAGCCGTTCAGGTTGATGCAGGTGCCGAACAGTGCGTGGCAGCTGTGCGTTCCCTCCCAGCACTCGTTCACTTCCGTGCACAGCGCGCCGTCCTCGCGATAACCAGCGAGACAGGGACACGAATACGAGCCGTTCGTGTTCACACAGTCGGCGCCCTGGAGACAGGCATCCATCGTCTGCTCGCACTCGTTCACATCCTCGCAGACAGTGCCGTCGCCGCTGTAACCCACCGGGCAGCTGCACTTGAACGCGCCGACCTCGTTGATGCACTCTCCCACCGCCAAGTCGCAGTTGTGCAGGCTACTAGCCTCCTCGCACTCGTTTATGTCCGAGCAGTTGCTGTGACTGTCGCCGGTAAAGCCGGTCAGGCATGCACAGCGATAGGAGCCGACTACGTTGCGGCAGGCGGCGTTACCAGCGCAGATACCCACGCGCAAACACTCATCAATGTCGTTGCACACCGTGTGACCGTCGCCGTCGTGACCAAACGGACAGCTGCACGTGTACGAACCCAGCGTATTGTTGCAGATTGCATTGGACGCACATGTGGACGCCGCACTGCACTCATTCACATTGCTGCAGGTGTATCCGTCGCCGGTGAACCCGGCCTTGCACAAACAACCGTACGCCCCGGCCGTGTTCGTGCAGTGAGCGTTCTCGCTGCACGCGTTATCCTCAGGCGTCACACACTCAACGATGTCCGTGCAGAACGCTCCGTCGCCGGTGTACCCCGTGGCGCACTTGCACTCAAACGAGCCTCTCGTGTTGGTGCAGTTCGCGCCGACGGGCGGGCACACGGGCGGGCCGGCCTGCGTGCACTCGTTGATGTCCTGACAGGAGTCGCCGTCCCCTGCACAGAACACAGATTCAAAAACTCATGTGCACCCCCTAACAATTTCGACCTAGGTTCAGCATGCTCATGTCGTCTTGCGCAAAGGACGAACTATTTCTCTACGCTTTCGCCACGCCACACAACAAAAGGCCTGAGAAATAAGTAGTTCTCGATACCGAGAGAGAAAGCTATTCAGTACCACACATCAAGTGCGTTCGAGAGAAGTCACAACTTATAACTGGCAAAAGGAAACATATTTCGGAAATTGGTGCCCTCATCAGCACAAAAAGTGGTGTACTCGATATCAGCACAAAAAGGTGCACGTGTGAGCAATACAATAAAGCAGCGCAACAGCATGCACCATGGGTCAGCAGCATGTACGGGTCAGCAGCATGTACGACACAGAGATACAAATACAGCAGCAGGTACGACAAAGAGACACAACTTCACAAGCGCAGCCACATCTACAACACTCATAACGACCGTGAATGACCTGCACCAGCCACCCTACACATATGCGGTCGTGCACCTCCCAATTATGAAGCCCACTGAGACTGGCTATATGTATAGGATATAACCCGAGTCAGAGGGTTCTACCGGCTGAAAATAAATCCCGACTGCGACAGCAGGAGGGATTTATATGAGGGTACGGTATACCCCGACTACGAGGGTGATATCCTACTTATGCCAGGTACCCCTACGCATTTCGAGAACAAAGAACCTATTTGGAGATCTCCTACATCATACAGTACATGAAGATGTTCTGCTGGTTATCAGTTGTCAATTGAAAGAATGGTCGAGCAAGGTCAGAAGGAGATTCCTCCGTGGATGTTTTGGCATAAGATTTCCTTTCAGTTCCAGTGCATATTGAAGCATATTGTCTCGTGAGCGATGCAGAAGCCAACTGAATTGCTGGGGTGCTGGAGTTGTCGTTGAATCAACTTACCGTCACTAGTAAGCCTACAGTACAGTTTGGACTCTTTGGGAGTAAGTGTTACTATTATCATGAAATCGTGCAGTGCTGATTTTCACATGCGGCATCTTATAATCAGGTTTGCTTACCTGCAAGTAGATGCATTTGCATACACTGTTTTGTATCACTGTATCACATTTCACTCCATTCTAGCGTTTTCCAATCGGTCTTATGGTGGATTTAAAAGCATGGAGTAGTGTATTGTACTACTCTCTGATTTAATTAAAGTACACTCTGTATCATAAACTTAGTTACCAAGGAGACAGTCTGTAGATGCTCTTCAACTATTCGAAAAACAATGTACATTGCTGATCCATTCGGGATACGTCGTGGTTATCTGATGTTCTTTATCCTCAGTTTCAGTATAATAGAATACTCGGTAGACGTATTCCAGGTCATTTTTTCTTTTCCATTGTGTACTGTTCCTCGTCAGTAATGCCGTTCTTTGTGGAGTGTACACGTGCATGTGGTGTATGTTGTGTCTGTAGTGAATGGTCCGTGCGCTGGAGTACTGCCGTCTTACAAGTTACTTCACTGCCTTTCAGTTAGTGAACTTGTACGGTGGCAGTGCCCTAGCGTACGTACCGTGCACCGAGATTTATACTCAATATAAATATCGCCCGGGATTTATACTCAATATAAATCTTGCGCGGGATTTATACTGGCCAATATAACCATGGCTACATGAGCGCTGATTGGCTGAAAACAGCCCCTTCGTGCCGTACCATGGTATAAAGTCGAATATCTCTCCGTGCCTTTAAAGGTGCGGATATACCGTAAGCGGCCCTTGCGCCTTCCTAAAAGGGGGGGGGGGGGGGCAGCTACGCCCCTGATGGCAATAAGATGGCGACAAACTAAACAGCATTTCTCGAAGTGTCTGGTTTTCAATTGTGCCCGTTAGTATTGTTCCATGCCTACCATTCAACCCATCAAGAACATAAGAATCGCACCAGGCAGACCACATTCACGATTCGCGTGAGCCTCGGCTAGCGGCTGAGTGGTTCTGCATCCGTTGGAACGCCACCACCCTCAAAGATAAAAGATCAAGGATCACCTTACAGAAGATACCGTATAAGCTGCACTTTGAACAATCAATTTCCACCTCAAATGGGGGGGGGGGGGTGGCTTTTACTCCGCTGATCAAATTAACGGTGATAAATAGGGTAGATGTCTGTTTGTCAATTCTTGCGGGAATAGCGACATCGTTTGCAAGGTTCCTTGCCCCTTTCCCACTAAGACCCGTGCGAATCAGAGTTGCCATACTGCCAATGCAAGTAAGTCACCAGGAGTTTTCTGATGACATTGTCCTGGACTTCTCTGACTCGGATAAATATCTTGTGTGCAATGTTCTCTCAAGTGCTGTCTCGAAACTTGCTGATTGGCTGTGCAGTATTGGACTTGTTCTGAACTCCGCCAAAACGCAAGTGTTGTTCGTCCAGCCCCGTGGCCGTCCCAGTACCATGCCTGGTATTTACTGCAACGATATCCGTCTGTCAGTCACTACCACAGCTAAGTATTTTGGAGTCCTTGTGGACGACCAACTCTCTTGGCAACCGCATGTCAAACAAGTTGTACGCAAAGTGTCTGTTGCTGTGGGACAGCTCTGGCGTCATGGACGAGCACTTTCAATCACTGCACGCCGCCTATGGTACATAGCAATAATTCAGTCAAGGATCACTTATGCATCTGATACCTTTTTTCCGTGCCTCACAAAGCAGTAAGTCACCTGCCTACTGAAAGTCAGCAAGTCTGGCGTTCGCGCCATATTCCAATTGCATGGCGCCGTGCCCACTGGGCCACTGCCAACACGCCTCTCACTTTATTCTGTTGAGCACCTTTTCATCTACAAAGTCTTGCAGTTCGTCTTTCGTTGTCTGTCCTCATCAGTCAGCAAATTGTTTCTGCCTTACTTCAAGCTGATCTCTGTCGACTCTGCCGTGCACGGGGATCGTCCCTTCACAAGGGGTCAAGCCACTCAGCTCAGTTCTCCGTATCCCTTTTCTCCCTGGACAATCTGGACGGCACACTGAGCATTTCCTTGGTAGCTCCCTCTGGAATGCCCTATCTGACCATATCAGAATTCTCGCCAATCTTGCGTTATTGAAATCCTCTATCTTTGATCTTGATCTGCCATCTCTTCATGCATGATTTACTCCATTCGGCAATGCAAGACTTGATCATTTGGCAAGTCCTCCTCTTCTTCCTTCTCTCTCTCGTTCATCTCTATCTCTCTCTCTACGTCTCCCTCTCTCTATCTACCTGTAGTGGATGCACATCCCACTGTTTGTCATTGTATCCTTTTATGTAACATGTATGCATTCATCCGGCCGCGCTGTGCGACATGCCAGTTGTACCGTACGCACTTTAGCTGTACCTGCCTGCCTGGCTTTTCCTTTGATCTCTCTGTCGTTCTCTGTATTCCCACACACTTGTGATTTGTAGTAACGAAGCTAGTTAGGCCCTCATCAGACTACGTACATAGAAAATCCAGTACAAAATCACATAAAACCTAAAAGGCAACATTTTTCCATGCCTGCTTTCAGACTACACATTTTACATGCAATATGCAGGCAACCTTTGACCCTACGAAATTGCGCAAGGGGCCTGGGATAGTGTCGTGTCCCGATGCGATGTCAACGCCTCCTGATGCGCCTGCTCACGTACAATCCAGCCGCCGTGTATGTCCCTGGCAAAGAGCTAGTTGTTGCCGATGCTCTATCTCGTCCTCCGCTCGCCTGTGACGACACGCCTAGTCTCCAAGACGAGATCAGCATCAACCTCACATCTTACATCGCTGAGATCGTGTCGGATATTAAAGCCCGTGACATTGCTGACGCCACCACACAAGATGAGACGCTCAAGCAAGTCCTCCACTTTGTCCAACACGGATGGCCGTGCAACCCACGTGATGTCGACGACACTGTGCGCCCATACTTCCATGAACGCCAGTTACTGTCCTGTGAGCAAGGTGTGCTGTACCATGGTTTCCGCATTGTCATGCCACCCTCTCTGCAGCCTGAGATGCTCGAGAAGCTCCACGAGGGACATCAAGGTGCAACGAAGTGCAAGTCTCGCGCCCGCCATTCCATTTGGTGGCCAGGCTTGTCAAGGCAAATCGACACGATGGTCGCTACGTGTGAAGTGTGCACCAAACACCGCGTCCAGTCGACCGAACCACTGCAACCCGTCCAACGCCCAACACTGCCGTGGCACACGGTTGGTGCAGATCTGATGGAATTCAACGGCACAACTTACCTCGTCATTGTTGACTATCTCTCGCGTTACCTCGATGTCGTACCGCTGACTGCCACAACCTCGATTGCTGTCATCAAGCATTTGCACCGCATCTGTGCCGAGCATGGTTTCCCGTCCACCTTGGTTACAGACAACGGTCCTCAGTTTGCCAGCGAAGCGTTTACTGAGTTCTGCACAGCAAACGACATCACCCATCGCACTTCCAGTCCACGGTATCCTCAGTCGAATGGCGAAGCGGAACGTGCAGTTCGCACCGCCAAAAATCTCCTGCGGAAGGCCGAAAGCCTGCAAGATGCACTCTTGGCTTACCGCACGACACCGCTGAGCAACGGCTATGCCCCATGTCAGCTATTGTATGGCCGCCAGCTCCGTACCGGTCTACCTGCAACGACTGAGCAGCTGGAACCGAAATGGCCAGATCTCCCTAGTATTCTGGAATCGGAAACTCAGTCCCAGGAACAGCAGAAGTTGCACTACGACCAACGGCATGCAGCTAAGCCTCTCGCGACTCTACAGCTTCATGACCATGTATTCATCACCGATCTCGAACGGGAGGGCAAGATAGTAGAGCAAGTGTCCAATCGTTCTTACCTCGTTGAGTCTGGTCACTCTACTGTTCGCCGCAATCGTCGTCACTTGATCCGACTGCCACTGCCAGAAGCAGAGAAGCCGACAGTCGAGGTTGAGTACGGTGGCCCAGCAGCTGATCCAGTCCGTCGCTCTGCTAGAGCTCCTCAGCCTGTCAACCGCCTCATTGAATCATGCTAATTCAGCAACGTGCTGAGACGCATCTGCCGTCGTCTCTGCACATCACTCTTTCACTGCAACTTGCTCTACAAACAATACCTACATTATCGAATAGTCTTTGGACTCCTCATCTTCTCTATTATAGCCTGTTTAATCTCAGAGGGGAGATGTAGTGGATGCACATCCCACTGTTTGTCATTGTATCCTTTTATGTAACATGTATGCATTCGTCCGGCCGCGCTGTGCGACATGCCAGTTGTACCGTACGCACTTTAGCTGTACCTGCCTGCCTGGCTTTTCCTTTGATCTCTCTGTCGTTCTCTGTATTCCCACACACTTGTGATTTGTAGTAACGAAGCTAGTTACAAGATGTCTTTGGTGCGTTTGTAGAACCACTACACTACCTATCTCTCTCTCTCGCTCTCTCTCTCTCTCTCTCTCTCTCTCTCTCTCTCTCTCTCTCTCTTTCTCTCTCTCTCACACTCTCTTCCCCCCCCCCCTTTCCCTGTCTCTCTCTCTCCCTTCCCCCCCCTTTTACTGTCTCTCCCTATACTTTTATCATAAAACACAAGTAGCATCTTCACCATCCACAGTCCTTCAATATGGAATCCACATACTGCCCTCTCCATATTTTTAGTATGGAATATATAGTTGACAAAGTACCACTTTTTTTCTTTTCTTTTGCTTCACATTATCATATTATTCATCAATTAGTAGGAGCCGTTGTTAGCTCTGGCCATCCCGGCGAAAAGGCAGATATGCCTGTTCGATTGGTGAATAAGAATAAAAAAACCATACCATACCATACCTTTGTATCCTGAATTACATGAACAACTGAAGTTACCAATGCTGTTCTGACAAGTGGCATCCGACGAACAGTCGTGAAGATCACGTGCACACTCGTCCACATCTGAACAGTAGGTACCTGGACCTTCATAACCTGGGTCACATGAGCAATTATGGCCTCCCGCTGTGTTGGAGCACATAGCGTTGTCATGACAATCATGGCCACCATTCTGACATTCGTCGTGATCGATGCAGTCCGTGCCGTTATCTGAAGTATACAAACACATGAAAAGACAAGGCCAGATTTTTGAACTGATCTCAGGCAATTAGATACACAAGCTCTTTGAGGGGCAGAGGTGCTATCAATTTTCTGATCTGGGAGTGACGACAGGAAAATTCAACTTCAAAGTATCTTTGAATGGAAATCAATACCGTATTCTTCGGAGTATAATCTTCACTGGGGTATAATTACTTTTAAAACCCTTTGAGGACTGAGGATGACTTAACTCATCCAACAACAATTACGCTGTATTCCCGACGGTACTGACGTTCTATGTTCTACGCCGGTCAGGGCCGTGCAATGTCGTCGCATGAGTTGATTGCTCAGTAACCGTTGGTGTTAGTGGACGTTATAGCGTAACTGGTAGTTTCTTGGTCCTTTTTTCTTTACTATAAATTGATCCTTGAACAGCTAGTACTTTCATGGGAAAATGCGACTTTTACAGGTGTTGACATGGGGCACGGTCAGCTAGCGTCGTGCTGAAAGAGGATAAACACACATAGGAGTTTACTTTTGGAAATCTATTTGGCACACCTTTCTGAATCACACTGAATGCGAGCGAGCCTTACACACCGGCGTGGAAAGCAATGCATGAACTGCAATAGGAAAAAGGAGAAGACCGTCGGCAAGTATCCTCTACTTTGCACGCATTTCAGCTCCATCTGTTTGAGATGTGCCAAATGATGACATCATTAGCAATATTGAAAGAAGAATCAGATCACTATACAGGTGGAATCCTGATAATTCGAATATGGCTTAATTCGAACATACCGCTTAATTGGAAGTTTTTCCAGGAACGATTTCAGTCAATACGATTCCCATCTAAAAATTCTGATAATTCGAACCTCGAACCTGACATGCCCGGTTAATTAGAAGTCCCACAGATTCCACTTACATAGAAAATGGGTGGGATTTGTGCTGATAATTCGAAGTTAGCAAAGTATAATTCGAAGTTCACTGCACACTGCACTGGTCAGTTCAGTTTGCATGAGCAGGCTGTGCCAGTCAGTTCAATGTGCTTAAAATCTGTGCCTAAGGTCCACAGCACAACTCTATGTGACCATGAGAGCATTTTGAAATACATATGGGTTGTGGGTTCATGTTTGGATAATTAGAATGTCCGGATAATTGGAAGTTTTTTTCCTGGCATTTTGAGTTTCAAATTATCAGGATTCCACCTGTACTTACAAACACAAGAGTAGTGAGTACCCAGTTGACCGTGGGTGTCGGAAAATCTACATCAAAATGAATCTACCTTTATATCCTTGATGACAGACACACACATAGCTTCCTTCGGTGTTTGAACACGTTGAATGAGCATGACAGTTGGTAGTGTAAGAACTATTAAAACATTCATCAATATCCACGCAAGATACTCCATCCTTCAAGTAACCAGTAAAGCAATTACAACGGAAAGAACCAGGAACGTCGTCACATTCAGAGTTTACACTGCACACTGGTACAGCTCCACCACATTCATTATTGTCTTGGCATGTCTCTCCATTGCCAGAGTAACCATTCCTGCAACTGCAAGTAAAGTTTCCTGCACTGTTGCTACAGATAGCATCAGAATGGCAGTTGTGAGCGCCAGTTGAGCATTCATCTATTTCAGTACACTGCTGTCCATCTCCACTGTAACCAGTTTTGCAACTGCAATCAAACTTTCCCTCACTGTTCGTGCAGATTGCATCAGCATGGCAAGAGGTTATCACCAAACACTCGTCCACATCAGAACATGACGAAATCCCATCACCTGAGAAACCACTATCGCACTTGCACGTATACGAACCGACATTATCTGTGCAGCTAGAGTTCGAGGTGCAGGTTGATGAATTGGAACATTCACGGATGTTTGTGCAGTTTATGCCATCGCCGTGAAAACCACTATTACATGTACAATTGTAGAAACCCTTTTTGTTTGAACATGTTGCATCACTGTGACACATGTTGTCCTTGGAACTCGAACATTCATTTATGTCCACACAGAACTTTCCTGTTCCGGTATAACCATGTTTACATGCACAAGTAAAACTTCCAACGGTGTCCGTACAGTTGGCATTCTCGTCACACGGTGATTTCAGGCACTCCTCAACATTCACACAACTCTTTCCATTACCCTTGTATCCTGAGTTACATGAACAACTGAAGCTACCAATGTTGTTCTGACAAGTGGCATCCGACGAACAGTCGTGAAGATCACGTGCACACTCGTCCACATCTGAACAGTAGGTACCTGGACCTTCATAACCTGGGTCACATGAGCAATTATGACCTCCCACCGTGTTGGAGCACATCGCGTTGTCATGGCAATCATGACCGCCATTCTGACATTCGTTGTGATCAGTGCAGTTCGTCCCGTTACCTGAAGTGTACAAAAACATGAGCACATTATGACCAGCACTCAGTTTCATGTTAATGAATTTTCTTAAAATGTGCAAATGGCAACGGTCTGTGCATAGGTCAATATGATTCGATGATTCGACCTTGCTGCATTTTACACTGACTTTTCGACAATTCAGGGGGGGGGGGGGTGATGCACCCGATGCGGATCTCAAACCGTGCGCACCCCCTAACAATTTCGACCTAGGTTCATCATGCTCGTAATGACCATGAATGACATGCACCAGCCGTCCTACACATATGCGGTCGTGCACCTCCCATTTATGAAACCCATAGCTTTATAGCTGAGACTGGCTATGTAGAGGATATAACCCGAGTCAGAGGGTTATACCGGCTGAATACAAATCCCGACTGCGATAGTGTAACAGGTAGCCGAGTGGTAGGCGCGGTGTGATCAACAAGAGTTAGTTTTATTCTTCTCTTCTCTCAGGTACACACCTGGGATATAATTATTAGTGAAAGAAGAAGCGGCAAACGAGAGAGCTTGGAAGCTCAGGGCCCTGCGCTATGCTTTGTTGCCTAGCTCATAGTGCATGTTGTTCGAACTGATGGAAATGCTTTTTCCTTTGATTAGCTAGATCATTATAATGCAAAAACGTTGCAATGAGATACTGAAGTAACGTCTTCTGCATAGCTATGGGACCGGCGCTGACTCTGCCGATCATGGGCGTTATGGAGTCGACGGGATGTCTGTCCTGATGTTTCCTGGGACCGGCGCTGACTGTGCCGATCAGGGGCGTTCTTCTTCTTCTTCTTCTTCTTCTTCTTCTTCTTCTTCTTCTTCTTCTTCTTCTTCTTATTATTATTATTATTATACTTACGGCAACTAACATCCATTTTGATTGCATTTACTCATCTCCCTACTTCGTATTTCTTTCCAGAAAATCTCCCCATACAGCAGGGAGTCGTTTACATAATATGACTCCCTGCTATACATCTACATGACTGTATATACGTTATAATTATTGTGCTATCGGCCTACATGCGATTCCCGGGCTGGTCGACAGGCGGCCCAGCCAGCCTGCTAGTGTGATCTCGGCCTTGCAGACAAATCCACACAAAATGTTACTGCACTGAATGCATTCCCCCGGTACACTTCGCATATATACTCATTCTCTTGATGGTACCGTACTCTTGATGGTACGGGACAGGTACGGGATAGCGCCAGGCATGTCGATGGCACAAACAAACAAAAATATTGTGGCCAGCTGTCTTTGCTGGTATGGCACAGTACGGGACAGATACGGGATAGCGCCAGGCGTGACACAAACAAACACCAAATTAAAGCTGTGTGGACCCTGGCTAGCGCCAGACGTTACTGAAGTAACGTCTTCTGCATAGCTACGGGAATAGATAACTTTCTCTCCGGTGCACACCTAAAGGTTGACTACTTCTTCTTCGAGTTAGCTTTGTCGTTGCTATCTAATCTAATCTAATTAAAACAGAAATGCGCAGCCGCTTTAATGCAGCAGACGCCGTACGCTTACATTCGGAGATACACTAAATATACATCAGGCAAAGCTCCGTATTAGTTCCGTACTACTTCCGTGTTGGTCGGGCAGGGATACTACACCCTCCCTTCCTACAGATAATCACGCCCTCGTGATTTTCAAATTATTAGTGAAGAGTTATGAACACAGTGTCAACCGGAAGATGGCAAATTATATCGGAATTGATAACATTTAGAGTCTTCTGCATAGCTACGGGAATAGATAACTTTCTCTCCGGTGCACACCTAAAGGTTGACTACTTCTTCTTCGAGTTAGCTTTGTCGTTGCTATCTAATCTAATCTAATTAAAACAGAAATGCGCAGCCGCTTTAATGCAGCAGACGCCGTACGCTTACATTCGGAGATACACTAAATATACATCAGGCAAAGCTCCGTATTAGTTCCGTACTACTTCCGTATTGGTCGGGCAGGGATACTACACCCTCCCTTCCTACAGATAATCACGCCCTCGTGATTTTCAAAATATTAGTGAAGAGTTATGAACACAGTGTCAACCGGAAGATGGCAAATTATATTGGAATTGATAACGTTTAGAGTAGACAGAAGAAATGAACTGATAACAAATCATAACATAGAAGTAAAAGCACACCAGGTTCACACGATCTCTCGGGGTCAAAAGGGAAAGAATGGTCCTCCAAACAGGACGTGAAAGACAGCCAAATTTCTGCACATCGCGGGCTCAAACTGCCAGGAAATTCACAATTTCCAAAAAAATGCACTGCATCGTGGGAACTTGCTCCGGTACACACCTGGAGTGTAAAAGGGGATTCTCACACACTTCTCTCACCAGGTTACTTAGGTAAACCGTGGCTCACCATGATCAGACGCCTACCAAACTAAACTGGATTCACACACTCGCATTAAGGAAGACTGAAGAGAACAGGGAGACTGAAGGAAGACAGGAAAGAAAATGCCATACCTGGAATCAGCGTTAGTAACCACGGCGGCGGCTGGAGCTATGGCGGAGGGCAGGCCAGGTTTTATCTTCATCTTGGTTGAGCGGGTCACTCAGAGCGGCTAGCTCGGCGTCAGACAAATGACTTCCCTCCTCGTCACATTGTCGATAGCATCGCTTTGCGCGACGTAAAGAGTGATGGTCTAGCCAGGAAGAGTGGTGACGAAAATCTGCATCCCACCACGGAGGCGAAGTGCCAAGTGAAGAGTGGGCTCCTGCTTCCGACTGCGTGCCGGCGAAAATCAAACGCTGCTGGTCTTGGGGAATACCCTCCTTGTCTTGGGCAGTAGCCTGCCTGTTGTCGTCCTCATCAGCTTCGCCATCACCACTGGTAGTATACATGTAGGTAGCGGGTCGCTTGGAATCGCCATCGGAGTCTCCAGTGGATGCCATGCGGAGGGAAGGGTGATCCACGCTAGCACCCTGACTGTGCTGCAAGCTAATAAGCAGGGCCAAGCCCAGGAAGGCAAGAAACATGATTCTCATCTTGATTCGTCGCAGGGAGCTGCAACGGGTTGAGCCATGGGGGTCTGCGGTCGAATCACGTTGTTTTATTTAAAACGACACCGCTGCCACCAATGTAACAGGTAGCCGAGTGGTAGGCGCGGTGTAATCAAGAAGAGTTAGTTTTATTCTTCTCTTCTCTCAGGTACACACCTGGGATATAATTATTAGTGAAAGAAAAAGCGGTAAATAAATAACTTTCTCTCCGGTGCACACCTAGAGGTTGACTACTTCTTCTTCGAGTTAGCTTTGTCGTTGCTATCTAATCTAATCTAATTAAAACAGAAATGCGCAGCCACTTTAATGCAGCAGACGCCGTACGTTTACATACGGAGATACACTAAATATACATCAGGCAAAGCTCCGTATTAGTTCCGTACTACTTCCGTATTGGTCGGGCAGGGATACTACAATAGCAGGAGGGATTTATATAAGGGTACGGTATAACCCTACTTTGAGGGTCCTATCCTACTTATGCCAGGTACCCCTACGCATTTCCAGAACAACGAACCTATTTGGAGATCTCCTACATCATGCAGTACAAGTACATGAACATCTTCTGATGGTCATCAGTTGTCAATTGAAAGAATGGTCGAGCAAGATTAGAAGAGGATTCCTCCGTGGATGTTTTGGCATAAGATTTCCTTTCAGTTCCAGTGTATATTGTAGCATTTTATGATCTTGGCTCGTGAGCGGTGCGGAAATCAACTGAATTGCTGGAGTGCTGGAGTTGTCGTTGAACCAAACTACTGTGACTAGTTAGATTACAGCTTGGACTCTTTGGGAGTAAGTGTTACTATAACTATGGCACAGTGCTGATTTTCACATGCGGCATCTTATAATTATTAGTTTTGCTTACTACTTGCAAGTAGATGCATTTCCATACACTGTTTTGTATCATTGTGTCACAATTCAATCCAAGCTAGCATTTTCCAATCGGTTTGAAGTACACTTTTTATCATAAATTTAGTTACGAAGGAGACAGTCTGTTGATGATCTTCAACTCTTTCAAGTACAATGTACATTGCTGACCCATTCGGGATACTTCGTGGTTATTCGACGTTCTTTATGTTCAGTATAATAGAATACTCTGTAGACGAATTCCAGGTCATTTTTTCTTTTCCATTGTGTGCTGTTCCTCGTCAGTTATGCTGTTCTGTGTGGAGTGTACACGTGCATGTGGTGTCTATTGTTTCTGTTGTGAATTGTCCGTGCGCTGGAGTACTGCCGCTGTACAAGTTCACTGCCTTTCAGCCAGTGAACCTGTACGGTGGCAGTGCCCTAGCGTACGTACCGTGCACCGGGATTTATATTCGATATAAATCCTGCGCAGGAATTATACTGGCCAATATAACCATGGCTAGACGAGCACTGATTGGCTGAATACAGGCCCTTCGTACAGTACCATGGTATAATTAGTCGATAACCTCTCCATGCCTTTGAAGGTGCGGATATACCTTAATCGGCCTTTCACCTTCCTAAAAGGGGGACCAGCGGATATGCCGTAAGCGGCCTTCCACCTTCCTAAAAGGGGGACCAGCAGATAAACCGTAAGCGGCCTTGCACCTTCCTAAAAGGGGGACCAGCAGATATGCCGTAAGCGGCCTTGCCCCTTCCTAAAAGGGGTATCAGCGGATATACAGTAAGCGGCCTTGCACCTTCCTAAAAGGGGGACCAGCGGATATGCCCTATGCGGCCTTACACCTTCCTAAAAGGGGGACCAGCGGATATACTGTAAGCGGCCTTGCACCTTCCTAAAAGGGGGACCAGCTACGCCCCTGAACGCAACAAGATGGCGCCAGACTAAACAGCATTTCCCTAAGCGTCTGGTTTTCAATTGTGCCTGTTTATAGTACGGCGCCAGGCCTACCATTCAACACATCAAGAACATAAGAACCGCACCAGGCAGAACACATTCACGATCCCCGTGAGACTCGGCTAGAGGTTGAATGTTTCCGCATCCTCTGGAACGCCACCACGATCGAGGATGAAAGATCAAGGATCACCTTACAGAAGATACTGTCTAAGCCGCACTTTGCACACTCAATTTTCACCACCCAAAAGGGGGGGAGGGTGTGGCTTATACTGCGCTGATCAAATTAACGGTAATAAATAAGTTAGATGTCTGTTGTTCGTAGAAAAAATGAGGGAGGGGCTCACACTATGGAAAAAATGATACCCCCATATGAACCGTATCCAGACTTCCAAGTTGCGGCCGTCTCGGTCTGCCTGGCACCCTGTTGAGGAGTCCTACTGGAACAATCATTACTATTCGTTTGTCAATTCTTGCGGGAATAGCGACGTCATTTGCCAGGTCGCTGCCCCTTTCCCACTGAGACGCATGCGATTCCGAGTTACTGGCGCTGCAAAGTGCAAATGCATAGGCAGTGCCCGGTCTTGGATTGCCCCAAATAAGAGAGATATGAGTGCAGCTAGCGGCTATACTGCATATCGATAATTTTCACCAAACAAAAAAGTTTAGTTAGGACCCTCGCCCACCCAAGAAATAGATGATTGACTTGACAGCAAGAATGCCTTGATGTATCTCATATCAATATTTCCAAAACGCAACTCCCCTTGGCTCACCCGCTCATAGACGAAACTTATGCTCTTCGTTTCAAAAATGGATGGCTATGCCCCTTAGAGTACCAAAAAGTCCTGAGTTTAATAGCTTTACCATT
Organism: Sycon ciliatum; assembly: GCF_964019385.1. Lineage (NCBI taxonomy): Eukaryota > Metazoa > Porifera > Calcarea > Leucosolenida > Sycettidae > Sycon > Sycon ciliatum. Next base: position 29,497,934 of record NC_088649.1, read on the forward strand.
GTGTCCTTGATGGCAGACGCACACATAGCTTCCTTCGGTGTTTGAGCACGTTGAATGAGCATGACAGTTGGTAGTGTAAGAACTATTAGTACATTCATCGATATCCACGCAAGATTTTCCATCCTTCAAGTAGCCAGTACTGCAATTACAACGGAAAGAACCAGGAACGTTGTGACATTCAGAGATTACACTGCACACTGGTACAGATCCACCACATTCATCCTTGTCTTCGCATGTCTCTCCATTGCCAGAGAACCCATTCTTGCAACTGCAAGTAAAGTTTCCTGCACTGTTGCTACAGATAGCATCAGAATGGCAGTTGTGAACGCCAGTTGAGCATTCATCCATGTCCCCACAGAACTTTCCTGTTCCGGTATAACCATGTTTACATGCACAAGTAAAACTTCCAACGGTGTCCGTGCAGTTGGCATTCTCGTCACACGGTGATTTCAGGCACTCCACAACATTCACACAACTCTTTCCATTACCCTTGTATCCTGAATTACATGAACAACTGAAGTTACCAATGTTGTTCTGACAAGTGGCATCCGACGAACAGTCGTGAAGACCCCGTGCACACTCGTCCACATCTGAACAGCAGGTACCTGGACCTTCGTAACCTGAGTCACATGAGCAATTATGACCTCCCACCGTGTTGGAGCACGTGGCATTAGGATGGCACGCATGGCTGTCCGCCTGACATTCGTTGTGATCAATGCAGTTCGTGCCATTACCTGCGTTGTACACACACACACGCATTCATGCACACACACACACACACACACACACACACACACACACACACACACACACACAAGCACACACACACACACACACACACACACACACACACACACACAGAAACATACGGAAAGAATTACAGCTTTTTCTATACAGAGTTTGGCATACAAGCGTCGTCTCGGTTGGAGAACGAGCTGCCCCTACTATACCCTCGCCACGCCGCACATCAAACGAACTAGTCAAGTGGTTTTTCTCTAGAGCTAGAGAGAGAAAGAGAGATTTTCATTACTACACCTCAGGATCCGATCGGAGAACTGACAACTGACATGGCAAAAGGAAACATGATATCGGAAATTGGTGCCCTCATCAGCACAAAAAGTGGTGTACTCGATATCATATCAGCACAAAAAGGTGTACGTGTCAGCAATACAACAAAGCAGCGTAGCAGCATGCAGGCCCGTAGCAGCCCCATTTTGGTTGGTCCGGCAAGATCCGACTTGATGCTCCCCCCCCCCCCCCCCCCCACACACATACTCATACATATGCCGGTACATGTACATGTACATGTACATGCATGTAATCGTGACCATGCAGAGTGACATAGGGCGAGAAAAGGAAGAAGGACGTTCTCTATGAGTCAGGAAAAAGGGCATCAGCATGTTGTGTCCGTCCAAACAGAACATGTTGAAGCCTTTGAAGGCATAGCAACAGTATCTAACTGCATGTGATAAAAGAACCAAAATGTACCTTTGGAGGAGGAAAAAGGGTATTGCAATGGAATATCTTTGGTACAAACCCTATCTAGAAAGAATTGGAGGAAGAAAAGAATCCGAACACGTTTCAGGAAGCACAGTGTAGAAACACTCACGGGCATGACTGTCCTCATGCCCTTCAGCAGGGTCATACTCCTGATGACATGTAGGTCTACTACCGGCACTACTATGTAATACCTCTATACTACTTATTGCACACACCATCATCATGGGTGGACATCCTGAGCTGCTCACATGGGTGAGCTCCCCCCCCCCCTTTTTTTTTTTTTTTTTTTTTTTTTTTGGCCGAATATTGGTCCAGCAGCTGCCGGACCTGCCGGACCGCCTGCTACGGCCCTGGCATGTACGGGTCAGCAGCACAGAGACACTAAATACAGTGGGCTGATACAGGATCGGCATGTGGATCAGTGCGTGACTCCTCGCCCGGCAGAGAAGTCGCCAGCTAAATAACTGCGATGCACTACAGCTACCACCGGAATGCGATGCACTACAGCTACAACCGGAATGGACCAACGAACAATGACGATAATGAGAAGAACTCAACGATACTCCGTCACCTGACATCGTCACCAGCCTGCCTAAGTGCAGTCTGCAAACATGGCACCCACTCTCACTTCACCATTCAAGCGCGTGCGCGCAACAAATCTCACCTTGCTGTGCTGGAGGCAGTGTACATTGCCAAGCTGAAGCCTGAACTGTGCGTGCAAAAGAAGTATGTGCGAAAGTTGTCACTGTTTTGACATTGTAATACCGTGGTCCCCACTGTTGTCTAATACTGGTAATATTCATTGTCTCACTGTGTACTTGGCGCCACTAGCACTATCTTTTAAAGTGATATTTGGTCTATACTCTGACCGCCAAATATGCTGTTGGCGCCACTAGCTCTATTTTTCAAGTGCTATTTTTGTCAATGCCCTGCCCGCCAAAAGTTATAAGGACTTGCTTACTACCTTGTTAATCACCATTGTATTCGACCTGAAGAATAATGGAATGAAAGGCCTAGTCGAAAAAATTATACGGCTTCTGTACTTCGTGTGCTGATTTGCTTTCCTCCAACCAAAAATCTATACAAATACAGTCATCAGTCAATTTTTTCTTCAGACTTTTCCCGTTTGTCTCTTTCCCTCAAACCAGTTAAATACAGTCATATTAATACTATTATTATTATTAAGAAAGGGTTTGCTCCCCACACCGGAGCTCGCGCTATTCCGCCGACTTTACTTGACACTTGACTGACTCACGACTGCCATCCAGAGCACACGAGAAGTCCATCTAACCTTCGACTCGGCAAACCTGCAAGAAAGCACCACTCTCTCCTCAATACACAGTGTTTCGGGGAATTCACCCCTCATCAGTTGAGCTTGAGTAGGCTGAGGAAGATTGTGCCTGAAGAGCACCACTTATATAGTGCTCTCCAGACACAAACATCATCAGGGATACAAACTTACAGAGACGCTCCGTTTCCAGCGCGACAAACACCTCGCGAACACCAGATAGCAGCGTGAGTCAGTGTCCGCTTCACGCCCTTAACCGTCCACTCTGTTGAGCGGATACTTTCTCAAGTCGACCAGCACAAGGCAACTGGACATGACGACATACCAAACCTGGTCCTGAAGAAGTGCTCTTCCATGCTTGCACCGTCATTGACCCGCATCTTTAATGTTTCCTTTCAGACTGCTAAAGTCCCAGCAATGTTTAAGCAGGCCAATATGACGCCACTTTTCACAGGCGGTGATTCTGAACTACCGACCAACTATCGACCAATAAGTCTCCTTCCTACTGTATCACGCCTCCTAGAACGTGCAGTCCACCGCGAAGTTGTTCGATACTTTGAGTCCGAGGATCTTCTTCCGGAAACTCAGTTCGCATACCGTTGCCATCAGACGCGCTGACACTGGCTGTACATCGATGGAGCACAGCTAGGGCCCGGAAACAGTCCACTGGTATTGTGTTTGTCGATATGTCAAAAGCATTTGATAAGGTTAGCCACCGAACGCTGCTAGATGATCTTCACGGAAAGCGTGTACGTGGCACTGCTCTGGCCTGGTTTGCCAGCTATTTGTCGGGTCGGAAACAACGCGTTGTGTTCAAGTGGTGTTCCACAAGGTAGCGTTCTCGGCTCTTTTTTCTGTTTACATCAGTTCCATCGACTCGCATCTACCGCCTGGTATTTGTCACCAAGAATTCGCCGATGATATCACCTTAGATACATCATCATCCATCCGTGCAGACATCAGCTCTAAGCTTAGTGTCGCATGTACGTGTCTCGCCGTCTGGCTCAAGGGACGCGGTTTGAGCCTCAACGCCACCAAGACCCGCGTGCTGCACGTTGCTCCTCGGAGCACCCTTGATCCCTTGCCGCCTGTGATATGCGATGGTGCTGTGCTCCCTGTTGTGTCGCAGACCAAGAGTACTGAGGCTTGATTGTAGACGATCGCCTGACTTGGAACAGCCACGTCCCGCATATCTGTAAAACGTCTCGACAGGTTATAGGAGCGCTGGTGAGAAATCGGAAGTGTCACTCTCTGCAGTTGAAGCGAATGGCCTACACGTCCATGGTAGAGTCCAGGATCCGCTATGGATGCTCAGCTTTATTTAGCTCTCTCTCCAAGGCTAACGAGGAGAGACTTCAACGCCTATGCAACCTAGCCCGACGAGCCATGTACAACCTGACCTCCCGTACCCGTATGACTCCCATGTATGCGGAACACAACCTGCTTCGTGTACACCAGCTCTTGCTTGAGACAGTGTGCTCGCTGGTCTACCGGTGCCTACATTCCACCATGGAGCAGCCACTGATCAGCGCATTATTTGGAGATTTCGTCACTCCGACTAGGGCTGGCCAAACGCGCGGATCCCAACAACATCTACTGCAGCTTCCATCCAGAACTCATCATGTGACTCTTTCTGCTGCACGCGTTTGGAACAGTCTTCCACCTGATGCGAGAAACATCACGTCCAGCCTCCAGTTCAAGGGTGTGTTGCACGCGTATTGTCTTACTGCAGCGTGACAGCAACCCCCCCCCTCCCCTGTCTTCAGTACTAGTATGTAGTAATCCTGATGCCCTGATACATGCCGAAGCTAGCTATATGCTCAGTCTCCGGCTAGCTGTATGCTCAGTCTATACATTCTTGATCTTATCTTCTTCTTTTTTTTTCCTTTCTCTTTTCTTTAAAATGTTTTACTGCCAGAAGTCGTCTTCATATAAAAAAAGGCAGATATGCCTGTTTGTTGTACAACTTTAAATGAATCCAACCAACCAACCAATCCCCACCGTTAGGCGCTGCATCTGCCGCTAGGGTTTACCCGGTGTTAGCGGCCGTCGTGAGTTCCCTTCGGGAACGGACACGATAATTTTCTTTACTTTTTACTTTACAATACTGTGTTGTGCACATGGTACATGTGCTAGACCACTTCAGCAGCAGGGTGTGTTCATGGTGTTTATACAGTGGTGTGTTCATGGTGTGTTCATGGTGTGTTCATGGTGTTTATACAGTGGTGTGTTCATGGTGTGTTCATGGTGTGTTCATGGTGTTTATACAGTGGTGTAGATCTATCTACTAGTATGTTCGCAGAGCAGCTAACCCTGCACTACAAGCAATCAATCATGCAGGCTACTCAGGAGGTGTCAAATGTCACACCAGCATCATCAAACCGTGTACCTGGCCAGCTTTCACAGTACAGTCTTTGCGGAGAAACTCTGTTTATGTGCGTGTACATGTCATTGATTGTATGACTCGTACAGTTGTGGACTTGGAAATCTGGTCGCACGTCTAGTGGAGCCAGGGCGCTGGCCATGCAGCCTTGGATAAGCGGTACACACATGTATCTATGTGCTGCAGCGCGCTGGTCGCATCGGATCAACGTGTACACTGCACACACTGACCACACTGACAGTGTTCCGTACGCGCTGAGGGCGCCGGCCCCGGTCAATCGACTGGATTTCCATGTCGGCAACAGTACTTGTACTCAGTAGATGCGGTACTACTGTACTACTGTACTACTGTACTACTGTACTACTGTACTACTATACTACTGTACTACTGTACTACTATACTACTGCACTACTGTACTACTGTACTACTGTACTACTGTACTACTGTACTACTGTACTACTGTACTACTGCACTACTGTTATACTATACTACTGTACTACTGTACTACTGTACTACTGTACTACTGTACTACTATACTACTGCACTACTGTACTACTGTACTACTGTACTACTGTACTACTGTACTACTGTACTACTGCACTACTGTACTACTATACTACTGTACTACTATACTACTGCACTACTGTACTACTGTACTACTGTACTACTGTACTACTGCACTACTATACTACTGCACTACTGTACTACTTACTGCATTACTGTACTACTGTACTACTGTACTACTATACTACTGTACTACTATACTACTGTACTACTGTACTACTATACTACTGCACTACTATACTACTGCACTACTGTACTACTGCATTACTGTACTACTGTACTACTGTACTACTATACTACTGTACTACTATACTACTGTACTACTGTACTACTATACTACTGCACTACTATACTACTGCACTACTGTACTACTGCATTACTGTACTACTGTACTACTGTACTACTGTACTACTGTACTACTGTACTACTGTACTACTGTACTACTGTACTACTGTACTACTGTACTACTGTACTACTGTACTACTGCACTACTGTACTACTATACTACTGTACTACTATACTACTGCACTACTGTACTACTGTACTACTGTACTACTGCACTACTATACTACTGCACTACTGTACTACTGCATTACTGTACTACTGTACTACTGTACTACTATACTACTGTACTACTGTACTACTATACTACTGTACTACTGTACTACTATACTACTGCACTACTATACTACTGCACTACTGTACTACTGCATTACTGTACTACTGTACTACTGTACTACTATACTACTGTACTACTATACTACTGTACTACTGTACTACTGCATTACTGTACTACTGTACTACTGTACTACTGTACTACTATACTACTGTACTACTGTACTACTGTACTACTGTACTACTGTACTACTGCACTACTGTACTACTATACTACTGTACTACTATACTACTGTACTACTGTACTACTATACTACTGCACTACTGTACTACTATACTACTGCACTACTGTACTACTGTACTCTGTACTACTGTACTACTGTACTACTGTACTACTGCACTACTATACTACTGCACTACTGTACTACTGCATTACTGTACTACTATACTACTGTACTACTATACTACTGTACTACTATACTACTGTACTACTGTACTACTATACTACTGCACTACTATACTACTGTACTACTGTACTACTATACTACTGCACTACTATACTACTGCACTACTGTACTACTGTACTACTGTACTACTGTACTACTGCACTACTATACTACTGCACTACTGTACTACTGCATTACTGTACTACTATACTACTGTACTACTATACTACTGTACTACTATACTACTGTACTACTGTACTACTATACTACTGCACTACTATACTACTGCACTACTGTACTACTGCATTACTGTACTACTGTACTACTGTACTACTGTACTACTGTACTACTGTACTACTGTACTACTGTACTACTGTACTACTATACTACTGTACTACTGTACTACTGTACTACTGTACTACTGTACTACTGCACTACTGTACTACTATACTACTGTACTACTATACTACTGTACTACTATACTACTGCACTACTGTACTACTGTACTCTGTACTACTGCACTACTGTACTACTGCACTACTGTACTACTATACTACTGCACTACTGTACTACTGTACTACTGTACTACTGTACTACTATACTACTGCACTACTGTACTACTGTACTACTGTACTACTGTACTACTGTACTACTGTACTACTGTACTACTGTACTACTGTGTTTTGGGGGGACAGCCACAGCAAGGCTGGTTGCACTCTTGTGTCCAGAACACAGACAGAAAAACGTCCAGCGAAAACAACACCTCATAGAGTGACAGCATTGTGCGAGGTGAATCATACAGAAAAGCACAGCAATCGACAGAGCATCCGCACATTCCACACCTCGCACAACTTATAACCTGTATTGTAGCAGCAATATTGAGAAATCTATCAGAGAGAGAGAGTAACGCAGCGCTCTCACAATCATGATCTGTGTGTGAAAACCGTACAAAGCTCCTCATTGGGAGGGAGGGTGGGAAACCAGCTTGCAAAGCAAGAAAACAAAAGATGAGGGACTGCGGCGTACCAGTACGCCCAAAACTGTTGGACCTCGGTCCCAGACCTGTTCGTTCGAAAAGAACAACATTTCTTGTTTATTTCGTAAAACTCAGCCAACAAGAAATGAAAACTTCTTTTCTCACTCACACGTCAGTACTGCACACATACTCACACACACACTCTCTCTCTCTCACATACACACACACACACACTCACACACACTCATCACAGAATAACAACTGTAGTAGCATGCAGCGTATTCCACCTTTACGCACGGTCTACGGCATCGCTGGGCATTTGTTGCCAGGACAGTACCCAACACAGCTACCCTGCTGGAGCCCTTGGAGCAGGCGGTTGTACACCTGCTACTCCCAGCCCTCCTCGGTCGCCCCTCTCCAGGCTCTGCCGAAGGGAAGATCCTGGCTCTACCATGTCGTTTGGGTGGCCTGGGACTAATCATCGTCTCTTCGTTAGCAGAACAGTTCCACTCATCCTGCCACATCACCCAAACGCTGGTTGAGGGAATCCTCTCTGGCATGTCCTACCTGCCCGACGTCACGCAGCTTACGCTGCACAGGAAGTCCGAAGTCCGCAGCCGACAGCAGAATAAGGAGTCAACCATCGCCAAGGATGTCGTCTCAGCCGCTTCACAGGAATTGCAGCGTTGTGTGGAGCTTGCTTCGCTGAAGGGGGCCTCCAATTGGCTCACGTGCCGGCCACTGAAAGTCCACGGCTTTTCCCTCAGCAAGGCTGGCTTTCGCGACGCCATCCATGTTCGCTATGGCTGGGTCCCCCCAATGCTGCCGTCCACCTGCGTCTGTGGTCAGGCATTCAGCACCGCGCATGCCCTGTCGTGCCCTATTGGAGGGTATCCGTCACTCCGGCATAACGAGCTGCGAGACATCACCGCCTCACTGCTTTCACGCGTCGCACATGACGTAAGTGTGGAGCCGTCTCTCCAGCCACTTTCCGGGGAACGGATGAGGTATCGTACTGCAATCAGCGAGGATGGCGCCCGCCTAGATGTTGCTGCCAGCGGGGTGTGGGGCGGCCGTTTCGAGAGGACATTCTTTGATGTCCGGGTATTTAACCCTTTTGTCCGATCGAACACCGCTCCCTCCCTCAACAGCACGTTCACTAAGCACGAGAAGGAGAAACGGCGACACTATGAAGAGCGTGTTAGGGAAGTAGAGAAGGCATCGTTCGTCCCCTTGGTGTTTTGTGCCTCCGGTGGTCAAGGCAAGGCTGCCTCTGCTTTCCTCAAGCGCATTGCATCAATGCTGGCTGAGAAGCGGAAGGAACCGTTCTCCATGGTGATGGCTCACCTTCGTTGCCGCCTAGGGTTTGCCCTCATCAGATCGGCGATTGCAAGCTTAAGAGGTCATCGATCCAGGCGAGCACCTTTGGATCAGCAGCTGGAGTGCCCCTCAGCTCTAGTGAATGCTGAGTGTCGTCTGGGTTAACCCTCACCTCTTGTTATATGGCTGTATTGTTTTCGCTATTAGTTAGTTTTCTTTGTTATGATTTCTTTTTTTTCTTTTTCTTTTTTACCAGGCGTGGGCCATCCCCTGAATTCATAGGTGCCAAACATTCTTTTTTCTATAGTTTTCTTTGTTAATATGATTTCTTTTTTTCTTTTTCTTTTTACCAGGCGTGGGCCATCCCCTGAATTCATAGGTGCCAGACATTCTTTTTCTTTCTTTTTCTTTTTACCAGGCGTGGGCCATCCCCTGAATTCATAGGTGCCAACTGCACATGCAAAAAAAAAAAACTACTGTACTACTGTACTACTGTACTACTGTACTACTGTACTACTGTACTACTGTACTACTGTACTACTGCACTACTGTACTACTATACTACTGTACTACTATACTACTGTACTACTGTACTACTATACTACTGCACTACTGTACTACTGTACTACTGTACTACTGTACTACTGTACTACTGTACTACTGTACTACTGTACTACTGTACTACTGTACTCCATTCACACTGCATTTATTCGCACAGCAGAAAAGCAACCAACAGAAAATCACGGAATCATAGCAAACAAAACAAAATCATCGGATAATAAAAGTGTGGCTAGACACGGCTACTCCGCAAGAGTCTCAGTCACGCAACTGACAGTCGTTGACTGCCAGCACAACAGGAGTGGCAGCATCCAAACGACTGCGGTAGGGAGAAGCACGGTGACCACGGAGGCTCATGTTGCAGGATCGAACCAAAGCAAAGGAGACAAGAGAGCGGATCCAGGACATGACGGAGGAGTAGGGTTCATGCCGCTTCTCCGAAACCATATGGCCAAGACGCTTCAGGAAAGCGTGTACTGTACTACTGTACTACTGTACTACTATACTACTGTACTACTATACTACTGCACTACTGTACTACTGCATTACTGTACTACTGAACTACTGTACTACTGTACTACTGTACTCTGTACTACTGTACTACTGTACTACTGCACTACTGTACTACTATACTACTGTACTACTGTACTACTGCACTACTGTACTACTGTACTACTGTACTACTGCACTACTGTACTACTATACTACTGTACTACTGTACTACTGTACTACTGTACTACTGTACTACTGTACTACTGTACTACTGTACTACTGTACTACTGTACTACTGTACTACTGTACTACTGTACTACTATACTACTGTACTACTGTACTACTGCACTACTGTACTACTATACTACTGTACTACTATACTACTGTACTACTGTACTACTATACTACTATACTACTGCACTACTGTACTACTGTACTACTGTACTACTATACTACTGCACTACTATACTACTGCACTACTGTACTACTGCACTACTGTACTACTGTACTACTGTACTACTGTACTACTGTACTACTGTACTACTGTACTACTGTACTACTGTACTGTGTTGATTCTTCACAAAATGTGTTATTTTGCCCGTACAAGAGGCTCAGTAAACTGTACTACTGTACTACTGTACTACTGTACTACTGCACTACTGTACTACTGTACTACTGTACTACTGCACTACTGTACTACTGTACTACTGTACTACTGTACTACTGTACTACTGCATTACTGTACTACTGTACTACTGTACTACTGTACTACTGTACTCTGTACTACTGTACTACTGTACTACTGTACTACTGTACTACTGTACTACTGTACTACTATACTACTGCACTACTGTACTACTGCACTACTGTACTACTGTACTACTGTACTACTGTACTACTGTACTACTGTACTACTATACTACTGTACTACTGTACTACTATACTACTGTACTACTGTACTACTGTACTGGCATCGCTGGGCATTTGTTGCCAGGACAGTACCCAACACAGCTACCCTGCTGGAGCCCTTGGAGCAGGCGGTTGTACACCTGCTACTCCCAGCCCTCCTTGGTCGCCCCTCTCCAGGCTCTGCCGAACGGAAGATCCTGGCTCTACCATGTCGCTTGGGTGGCCTGGGACTAATCATCTTCTCTTCGTTAGCAGAACAGTTCCATTCATCCTGCCACATCACCCAAACGCTGGTTGAGGGAATCCTCGCTGGCATGTCCTACCTGCCCGACGTCACGCAGCTTACGCTGCACAGGAAGTCCGAAGTCCGCAGCCGACAGCGGAATAAGGAGTCAACCATCGCCAAGGATGTCGTCTCAGCCGCTTCACAGAAATTGCAGCGTTGTGTGGAGCTTGCTTCGCTGAAGGGGGCCTCCAATTGGCTCACGTGCCGGCCACTGAAAGTCCACGGCTTTTCCCTCAGCAAGGCTGGCTTTCGCGACGCCATCCATGTTCGCTATGGCTGGGTCCCTCCAATGCTGCCGTCCGCCTGCGTCTGTGGTCAGGCATTCAGCACCGCACGTGCCCTGTCGTGCCCTATTGGAGGGTATCCGTCACTCCGGCATAACGAGCTGCGAGACATCACCGCCTCACTGCTTTCACCCGTCGCACATGACGTAAGTGTGGAGCCGTCTCTCCAGCCACTTTCCGGGGAACGGATGAGGTATCGTACTGCAATCAGCGAGGATGGCGCCCGCCTAGATGTTGCTGCCAGCGGGGTGTGGGGCGGCCGTTTCGAGAGGACATTCTTTGATGTCCGGGTATTTAACCCTTTTGTCCGATCGAACACCGCTCCCTCCCTCAACAGCACGTTCACTAAGCACGAGAAGGAGAAACGGCGACACTATGAAGAGCGTGTTAGGGAAGTAGAGAAGGCATCGTTCGTCCCCTTGGTGTTTTGTGCCTCCGGTGGTCAAGGCAAGGCTGCCTCTGCTTTCCTCAAGCGCATTGCATCAATGCTGGCCGAGAAGCGGAAGGAACCGTTCTCCATGGTGATGGCTCACCTTCGTTGCCGCCTAGGGTTTGCCCTCATCAGATCGGCGATTGCAAGCTTAAGAGGTCATCGATCCAGGCGAGCACCTTTGGATCAGCAGCTGGAGTGCCCCTCAGCTCTAGTGAATGCTGAGTGTCGTCTGGGTTAACCCTCACCTCTTGTTATATGGCTGTATTGTTTTCGCTATTAGTTAGTTTTCTTTGTTATGATTTCTTTTTTTCTTTTTTCCTTTTTACCAGGCGTGGGCCATCCCCTGAATTCATAGGTGCCAAACATTCTTTTTCTTTAGTTTTCTTTGTTAATATGATTTCTTTTTTTCTTTTTCTTTTTACCAGGCGTGGGCCATCCCCTGAATTCATAGGTGCCAGACATTCTTTTTTCTTTCTTTTCTTTTTCTTTTTACCAGGCGTGGGCCATCCCCTGAATTCATAGGTGCCAGACATTCTTTTTTCTTTCTTTTCTTTTTACCAGGCGTGGGCCATCCCCTGAATTCATAGGTGCCAACTCTTTAAAACAAATCACGAATCGCGTGATTACAAGATCAAAAAAAAAAGAAAAAAAGAGTTCATGCACTGCAAAAAAAAAACTACTGTACTGTCTGCCATTCACTTCCACACTAGCAAAACATTCATGTACATGTACATGTCATACCATGGCATGCATGGATATGTACAGTAGTGGACCTACATACATGTATACACTGAAAATGTGCGATAAGACTTTCAAATACAGTCGGGGGGGGGGGGGGGGAGGTGGGGGGAGTCTATTCGAAATGCGATACGTTTACAACAAAAAGTGCGAACTTATGAGATGCTACCTAACGGAGCTGTACTAGCCAAACCTACAGCTAAATGACCTTACCATTGTATCCTTGATGACAGACGCACGCATAGCTTCCTTTGGTGTTTGAGCACCTTGACTGAGCATGACAGTTGGTAGTGTAAGAACTATTAGTACATTCATCGATATCCACGCAAGATATTCCATCCTTCAAGTAGCCAGTACTGCAATTGCAACGGAAAGAACCAGGAACGTTGTCACATTCAGAGTTTACACTGCACACTGGTAAAGCTCCACCACATTCATCATTGTCTTCGCATGTCGTTCCATTGCCAGAGAAACCATTCTTGCAACTGCAAGTAAAGTTTCCTGCACTGTTGCTACAGATAGCATCAGAATGGCAGCTGTGAGCGCCAGTTGAGCATTCATCTATGTCCCCACAGAACTTTCCTGTTCCGGTATAACCATGTTTACAAGCACAAGTAAAGCTTCCAACGGTATCCGTACACTTGGCATTCTCGTCACACGGTGATTTCAGGCACTCCTCAACATTCACACAACTCTTTCCATTACCCCTGTATCCTGAATTACATGAACAACTGAAGTTACCAATGTTGTTCTGACAAGTGGCATCCGACGAACAGTCGTGAAGATCACGTGCACACTCGTCCACATCTGAACAGTAGGTACCTGGACCTTCATAACCTGGGTCACATGAGCAATTATGACCTCCCACCGTGTTGGAGCACATCGCGTTGTCATGGCAATCATGACTGCCATTCTGACATTCGTTGTGATCAATGCAGTTCGTCCCGTTACCTGAAGTGTACAAAAACATGAGCACATATGACCAGCACTCAGTTTCATGGTATTGAATTGTCTTAAAATGCGCAAATGGCGACGGTCTGTGCATAGGTCACAATGATTCGACCTTGCTGCATTTTATACTGACTTTTCGACAATAGACCCATCACGCAATCCCAAATTTGGGGTGCATTGCGTCATGGAAAAAGTGAGCACCCTGCCGGAATGTGGGCAGAAAGCTGAGAGATCGAGAGTCGAGTTGTTTTGTTTTGTTTGTCAGTTTGGAGTTTTCATTTCGTCTGCAATTTTGTCAATCTACTGTAGGAGATATTCTAAGTGTTTAGTTGTCTGTTCAGTGACTATTGTAGCATGGCTGACTGTGTCGGAAATAAACCAGCGAAGAAAAAAGCAAAGCGAGTTACGGGCAGTTCTTGTTGTGTTCCTGAATGCTCCAATGCTTATGGGAAAAATCCTGAAATATCCTTCCACGATTTTCGGTCCAGCAATTCCCTTCTGGGGAAGTGGTTGCAGGCCATTCGTCGTGATATTGGGCCGAATTTTCAAATCACGGAACCCACCAAGGTATGCAGATCACACTTCCTCCCAACGGACTACAAGTCCCCAACAAAACGAGCGCTGAAAAGGAGGGAGACGCAGGGTAAGGGTGGCTAGCCAAAGAAGCTCTTGAAGGACGATGCTGTTCCGTCAGTGTTTTCCTTTCCTCCAACAACTACGCAAGCCACTGCACGCAGGCCTCCTACGAAGCGCCGGCTGTCTAATAGTTCCAGTAGTGCACCTGATGATGAGATTGGCGACGAGGTGTGTGAGGACAATACCCCAACGTACGACGACCTGGAGAAAGAGAATTCTGAGCTGGGGGGGGGAGAAAGCCAAGCTTCAAGCTGAAGCTGCACTGATGCGAACCAAGCTGGATGCTGTGGAGAAGGAATGTGCTACAGAAAGGGAGAAATCGACTTTTCTGGCTGACCAGCTGGCCGGTGCAAAGCAGAAGGAAACCCGACCAATCGCATTTTGCATTTCAAGATTTGTTGGCAGAGCTGCCATGGTCCGCGTATTCACCGGCTTCACCAGTATTGCGATGTTCATGGCCTGCTTTAATTTCCTGTTACCTGATGCCCGGACTATGCACACATGGCAAGGAGGACGTACCAAGGTGAATGATGTGCGGACATTGACGAAGCCTGGCCCAAAGCTGAAGCTATCCCTAGAACGCCAGTTCTTCTTCTTCTTCTGTGTACGCCTAAGAACTGGACAAACACTGGATGAGCATGGAGACAGATTTGATGTTGATGCATCAACACTATCGAGGTACTTCACAGCTTGGATGAATTTATTGTACTTCAAATTTAAAGAGCTATTAGTCTTTCCATCTCGTCGGCGTGTGGACCGCAATATGCCCGAGTGTTTCAAGAACTACTACCCCTCAACTAGAATCATAATTGACTGCACGGAAATCTAGTTTGTCACAACAAAGTGCTGGGTTTTCCACTTACAAAAACCATACAACTGTTAAATCTCTAGTTGGAATTAGTCCAGATGGTGCCTTTACTTTCGTCTCGCCACTGTTTGAGGGCTCTATCTCCGACAGAGACATTGTGATTGAGAGCGGTTTGCTGCCATTGCTGGAGTTCGGAGACAGTGTCATGGCGGACAAGGGGTTCAACATTCAGGACCTCCTGCCTCCCTATGGTGCTCGTTTGAACATCCCGTCATTTAACACAAAGGCTCACCAAATGCTGCCGCAAAATGTAATAGCAACCAAAACCATTGCTTCTGTCAGAATTCATGTCGAAAGGGCCATTAAGCGAGTGAAGGAGTTTCGCCTTCTTACTGGTGTGGTTGAGAACAATTTGTATGATCTGTAGGAGCAAACTATCTTCACTGCCTGTATGCTCTCCAATTTTCAGCCAGCATTGGTTGCGCGTTGAAGCACACTTTCAAGTCGCAGCATGTTTTATTCATCAGCGTTACAGTTCCTTGTTAGCACACTGATAGACCGTGTCCCCATACTCCAGTGCTCGCACATAGATTTCAGTTCATTTTATATAAAAAAAACTATTTTCACCGCCTGTATGCTCTGCAACTTTCAGCCAGCATTAGTTGCGCGTTGCAGAATACTTTCAAGTCGCAGCATGTGCTATTCAACAGCGTTGCAGTTCCTTGCTGGCACACTGATAGACAAGTGTCCCCATACTCCAGTTCTCGCACACAGATATCAGCTCATTCTTATAAGTAACTATCTTCACTGCCTGTATGCTCTGCAACTTTCAGCCAGCATTAGTTGCGCGTTGAAGCACACTTTCAAGAGAATGAAGTTGAAGACACCACTGCAGCTGTACTTATGGTTGATAAATGAGCCGTCAGATGCAAAAAGGTACCTTATGACATTTTTGGCCAAATTGAGTTGACGATTGTTTCAGATACTACCTGGTGAGGAGAGTGTCATGCAAAAAACCAGGTCCAGAAATCTCAATTCATCATAGAGTTACCCTGGAAACTATCCGGACTATCAATCACCTATTCACAGAAAATACTTTTTCGAACGTGATTTTCCGGCTCAACTGCAAAACGTCATAAGGTACATTTTGCATCTGACGGCTCAAGTATGTTGGTAAAGACACAATATACCACAACAACACCACATTGCGCTCTTGGCCGATCCAATCTCTGCACTCACATCACCATCACCACAGCGAGGACAATTCCGGTATATAGATTGATATTGACAATGACCCTCCAGACAGCTGTTTCGCTCCTGAGCTCATCAGTGGAGGCATATTATGATGTTGAATGAAATAATAATAAAAATAGACTGATCTTTATAGGGCTAAATTGGTAAAGACACACCTGGCAATATGGCGGTAAACACACGCCTGCCCACACGCACTCTCTAGGCTGCAAAGTTCTGGCACTCAAGCCGAAACAGTGTTCATTCGGCACAGCACTACACAGCAACTGTGAGCGCCGGAAGGTAATGCTTGAAATAACACTGCTAAAGAGCCGGAATTATCTTCTCAAGCAAAGCATTATCTCGGGAAATCCTTTGAATGAAAACTTCATCGGGGGACCACACAACAAAATCAGCATTTTCCACATTGCATACATGCATTTGCACTTGCCCTTGAAAATACTAAGTATGTGAAGGGTTCAACCCTAATTCCGATTCTCTGCTGACGAGACAAGAACTCGGCTTTGCAGCAACTTCTTTCAGGGGCGTGCCATTCCGAAGTGTATACGGGCACTTCACTTCGACCACACTCTCAGGCACTCCATCACTCAGTACAAGGCCATCTGGCGAAGCACTAAGCCATGGCTTGTCCACATGAATGACCAGGCCTGACGCGACAACCGATACTTACTTGCTTGCAGAATACGATGCGGGGGCGTCCGGCTCATGCTTGATGCCATAGCGCATGGCTGCTGTAGGGTATGAGCTTGGGGCTAATTTCCGTCTCACTATGGCGGTGAAGTTATCGCCTCTGCGCCGGCAGATGGATTTCGCCAGAGTCGCAGTAACTCGTACACGGCGCTCTGCAAACCAAATTGGTGTTGCCGACTGACCTCTGGTGCTCTTCTCATTCTGCTTCGCTTCCTCAGACGTTACAAACACATGCGCAGCGTAAAATTCATCAGTGGAGGTAATGTCTGATGATACCAAAGACAGATCCGTTGTAGCAGTAGCAGGCTCTTCCTCGTCTGATGAGCAGCTAGCAGAACCACTGCCACCATCACTTTCACTGCTACTAGCTTCCGAAGGGAGAGGCGAGGGCTGGAGAAGGCAAAGCCAGGTGGAAGTTCCGTACATCTTCACACGGCCAGAATCGTCAGCTGCTAAACCGTCGTCCTCAATTGCCTGCAGTGCACTGGTCAGCTCAGCAACTCCAAGCGGGTTGGGTAAGCGCATGTTTGTAGGCCGTGGGTCGTAGAATGGTATCTTCTTCTTCTTCCGCGCCTTGTCCCGCCTGGCAAACATGTCTTTCCGCAGGTGAACAGTCAGGACTCGTCGGGGCTTAATGCGAGTAGTGCGAGGACGGTTCCACTGCATCAGCTTCTCCGTACATGTCTTGGCTGCCTCCTCCCGCAAACCCAGCCGTACAAAGTCCTCCAGCGCGTGGAGCAAACTAGCAATATGGTTGCATGACCCAGCCAATCCTGCGGGGCACGTGCAGAGTGCAACACTAACAACAGGGACGTGGGTGCTGGCATTCTTAGATGTGGTGCAACACAGACACACCTGGTACTGCCTGTCCTTGCGCATGCATGGCAGAACTGTGGCTCGAATGTAACAGAATCCAGGATTGCTGGGAAGACAATGGAATTGAAGCTTCTGTACATGGCCCGACTTAAAGAAACGGTATCCCTTGTCAAGCCCTTGATAGGCACGGAATTTCTGGTTCACTGCTGCTTGAACATCACTGTCATCATCACCACTATCATCATCATGTGAGCTCACGCAAGCACTGGCGTCCACAGATTTCCCAGTAACCACTTCATGCACAGAGCTCTTAGTGAAATGTTGACAAATCGTGCGGAATGTGAACATGGGAAGACTGGCGAGGTTGCTCTCCCACCCATCAGCTGGATATGGTGGAACAGCTTTCAGGTTGGGATTGGAAACTCCAGCAGATCTCAATTTCTCCGCCTTCGCAGCAACATTTGCTCCACCATGCATCAGGGTCGACGATTTTGGAGTCCAAAGCAGCATTGATGTAGTCCTTCACTCTGCAATCACGACATGAAAAGAATAAAAAATTATAAAATCTACTCAAGATCACAAAACACACAAATCTACTCAAGGTCACGGAACTACCAATAACCAACCAAGAAGTAAGCAACTTACCGCTTCAACAAATCCGGTTTCTTCCTTGTCTTCCTAGCTCCACGACATGCAAGCCATCGCTTCAATTCTTGGACATTCAGCTGCTCCGGTACTCGAGCAGATCCATCGGGGTTGGTACCAAGTGAGCCGCCAGGAACGTCGTCCTCCGTCAAACAAATCTCAGCCATGACCGATGTCAGGCGATGTTACTAGCTACAGCTGAGGTAGTCTACTACTGCTACTGTGAAGACAAGACTGAAGAGCAAGAAGAAGAAAAACAGCGGATGCTCAACTCGAATACTGTTGCACTCCAAGTTCAACTCCAAGACTACGAGACAAAAAAATTAGGCAGGCTTCTGCAGCTGCATGCCCACAATTCGGCACGCGCGCGATAGTGATGGGTCACCGGTTACGTCATTGCGCAATGGGCTTATTCAGGGGGGGGGGGGGGTGATGCACCGGATGCGGGTCCCAATCCATGTGCACCCCCTAACAATTTCGACCTAGGTTCAGCGAGCTCATAATGACGTGTTCTATGTTTTCGAAGAAAAAATGAGGGAGCGGCTTACACTCTGGAAAAAACGGTACCCCCATATGAACCGTATCCGGACTTCCAAGTTGCGGCCATCTCGGTCTGCCTGGCACCCTATCGAGGAGTCTTACTGGAACAATAATTACTATTCATTTGTAAATTCTTGCGGGAATAGCGACGTCATTTGCCAGGTCCTTGCCGCTTTGCCACTGAGACGCATGCGATTCAGAGTTACTGGCGCTGCAAAGTGGAAATGTATAGGCAGTGCCCGGTCTTGGATTGCCCCAAATAAGAGAGATATGAGTACAGCTAGTGGCTATCCGACATATCGACAATTTTCACAAAAAGAAAAAATTTAGTTAGGATCCTCCCCCACCCAAAAAAAGATTGACTTGACAGCAAGAATGCCTTGATGTCTCTCATATCAATATTTCCAAAACGAAACTTCCCTTGGCTCACCCACCCATAGACGAAACTTATGCTCTTCATTTAAAAGATGGATAGGGATGCCCCTTAGAGTACCAAACAAGTCCTAACTTAAATAGCTTTACCATTGTGTCCTTGATGACAGGCGCACACATAGCTTCCTTTGGTGTTTGAGCATGTTGAATGAGCATGACAGTTGGTAGTGTAAGAACTATTAGTACATTCATCGATATCCACGCAAGATATTCCATCCTTCAAGTAGCCAGTACTGCAATTACAACGGAAAGAACCAGGAACGTTGTGACATTCAGAGTTTACACTGCACACTGGTACACCTCCACCACATTCATCCTTGTCTTCGCATGTCTCTCCATTGCCAGAGAAACCATTCTTGCAACTGCAAGTAAAGTTTCCTGCACTGTTGATACAGATAGCATCAGAATGGCAGTTGTGAGCGCCAGTTGAGCATTCGTCTATGTCCCCACAGAACTTTCCTGTTCCGGTATAACCATGTTTACATGCACAAGTAAAACTTCCAACGGTGTCCGTGCAGTTGGCATTCTCGTCACACGGTGATTTCAGGCACTCGTCAACATTCACACAACTCTTTCCATTACCCTTGTATCCTGAATTACATGAACAACTGAAGCTACCAATGTTGTTCTGACAAGTGGCATCCGACGAACAGTCGTGAAGATCACGTGCACACTCGTCCACATCTGAACAGTAGGTACCTGGACCTTCATAACCTGGGTCACATGAGCAATTATGACCTCCCACAGTGTTGGAGCACATCGCGTTGTCATGGCAATCATGGCCGCCATTCTGACATTCGTTGTGATCAGTGCAGTTCGTGCCGTTACCTGAAGTGTACAAAAAAACATGAGCACATATGACCAGCACTCAGTTTCATGTTATTGAATTGTCTTGAAATGTGCAAATGGCGACGGTCTGTGCATAGGTCAATATGATTCGACCTTGCTGCAATTTACACTGACTTTTCAACAATTCAGGGGGGGGGGGGGGAAGATGCACCGGATGCGGATCCCAACCCATGTGCACCCCTAACAATTTCGACCTAGGTTCAGCATGCTCATAATGACCATGAATGACATGCACCAGCCGTCCTACACATATGCGGTCGTGCACCTCCCATTTATGAAACCCATGGCTTTATAGCTGAGACTGGCTATATAGTTGATTATACCTAACTCCATATACACCCACACTCATATACCAGATCTCCCACGCAGTTTATAAATTTCCATATACACTGTTCAATATACACCACTAAGGAGGTATATACACCACTGAGGAAAACCATCAGAAAAAAACCCACTGAGGAGCTTTCTTTCTCTAATTAGGAGTGTATATAGCTTTCTTTCTCCAAAGCTATATTCACTCCTTTTTAGGGAAAGAAAGCTATATTCACTCCTTTTTGCTCTTGAGCTTGCGCATGGAGAGGTATGAATATAATATAACAAGGGACCTCGTGTATATCGAGAAGTATCGACCAGTTATAAAAACTTCGGCTTCGCCTCGGTTTTATGCTGGTCTATATTTTTCGAAATACACTCGGTCCCTTGTTATAATATATACATATCTCTCCATGCTTTTAAAGGTGCGGATATACTGTAAGCGGCCTTGCACCTTCCTAAAAGGGGGACCAGCGGATATACCGTAAGCGGCCTTGCACCTTCCTAAAGAGGGGAGCCAGCGGATATACCGTAAGCGGCCTTGAGCCTTCCTTCAAAGGGGGACCGGCTACGCCCCTGAATGCAGCAAGATGGCGTCAGACTAAACAGCATTTCCCTACAGTCCATTCATTGGAAACTGGCACCCTAACTTTTGGTGTCTCTCTCAGGTAGTTGTAGATATCGTGAAAACAACAGTACACCCTGCAGTGTGTGACCCGTGCAATTAATCCTTGCCACATTGTAGGCCAGAAAAGTCCAAGAACAGGGAAATAGAAATTCAGCCAGGTTTTACAATATTAGGAGAGGTATGCTGTGGCAAAAATGTACGGAGAAGCAGATCCAAAACCGAGATTTTCGAGATTTAAAGAGGGTTTTTGATCCTCAATTCGGCCCAAATCCGACTTTCAAAAGCCAGCGGGCCAGTTTCCGATGAATAGACTGTAAGCGTCAGGTTTTCAATTGTGCCCGTTTATAGTATGGCGCCAGGCCTACCATTCAACACATCAAGAACATAAGAACCGCACCAGGGAGAACACATTCACGATTCCCGTGAGACCCGGCTAGAGGTAGAGTGTTACCGCATCCGCTTGAACGCCACCACGATCGAGGATGAAAGATCAAGGATCACCTTACAGAAGATACCGTATAAGCCGTACTTTGCACACTCAATTTTCACCACCCAAATTGGGGGGGGGGGAGGGTGTGGCTTTTACTCCGCTGATCAAATTAACGGTGATAAATAAGTTAGATGTGGTTCGTAGAAAAGATGAGGGAGCGGCTTACACTCCGGAAAAAAACGCTACTCCCATGTGAACCGTATCCGGACTTCCATGTTGCGGCTGTCTCGGTCTGCCTGGCACACTGTCGAGGAGTCTTCCTGGAACAATAATTACTATTCGTTTGTAAATTCTTGCGGCAATAGTGACGTCATTTGCCAGGTCCCTGCCCCTTTCCCAGTGAGACGCATGCGATTCAGAGTTACTGGCGCTGCAAATTGCAAATGCATAGGCACTGGCCGGTCTTTGATTGCCTCAAATAAGAGAGATATGAGTGCAGCTAGCGGCTATCCGGCATATCGATAATTTTCACAAAACGAAAAAGTTTGGTTAGGATCCTCCCCACCCAAAAAAAGATTGACTTGACAGCAAGAATGCCTTGATGTCTCTCATATCGATATTTCCAAAACGCAACTTCCCTTGACTCACCCACCCATACACGAAACTTATGCTCTTCGTCTATAAGATGGATAGCTATGCCCCTTAGAGTACCAAACAAGTCCTAAGTTAAAATATGAGCTTTACCATTGTGTCCTTGATAACAGACGCACACAAAGCTTCCTTTGGTGTTTGAGCACGTTGAATGAGCATGACAGTTGGTAGTGTAAGAAGTATTAGTACATTCATTGATATCCACGCAAGATACTCCATCCTTCAAGTAGCCAGTACTGCAATTACAACGGAAAGAACCAGGAACGTTGTGACATTCAGAGTTTACACTGCACACTGGTAAAGCTCCACCACATTCATCCTTGTCTTGGCATGCCTCTCCATTGCCAGAGAAACCATTCTTGCAACTGCAAGTAAAGCTTCCTGCGCTGTTGCTACAGATAGCATCAGAATGGCAGTTGTGAGCGCCAGTTGAGCATTCATCCATGTCCCCACAGAACTTTCCTGTTCCGGTATAACCATGTTTACATGCACAAGTAAAACTTCCAACGGTGTCCGTACAGTTGGCATTCTCGTCACACGGTGATTTCAGGCACTCCTCAACATTCACACAACTCTTTCCATTACCCTTGTATCCTGAATTACATGAACAACTGAAGTTACCAATGTTGTTCTGACAAGTGGCATCCGACGAACAGTCGTGAAGATCACGTGCACACTCGTCCACATCTGAACAGTAGGTACCTGGACCTTCATAACCTGGGTCACATGAGCAATTATGACCTCCCACAGTGTTGGAGCACATCGCGTTGTCATGGCAATCATGGCCGCCATTCTGACATTCGTCGTGATCAATGCAGTTCGTGCCGTTACCTGAAGTGTACGGAAGCATGAGCACATATGACCAGCACTCAGTTTCATGTTATTGAATTGTCTTAAAATGTGCAATTGGCGACGGTCTGTGCATAGGTCACAATGATTCGACCTTGCTGCATTTTACACTGACTTTTCGACAATTCAGGGGGGGGGGGGAAGATGCACCGGATGCGGATCCCAACCCATGTGCACCCCTAACAATTTCGACCTAGGTTCAGCATGCTCATAATGACCATGAATGACATGCACCAACCGTCCTACACATATTCGGTCGTGCACCTGCCATTGATGAAGCCCATGGCTTTATAGCTGAGACTGGCTATATAGTCGAATATCTCTCCATGCCTTAAAGGTGCGGATATACGGTAAGCGACCTTGCACCTTCCTAAAAGGGGGACCAGCGGATGTACCGTAAGCTGCGTTGCACCTTCCTTAAAAGGGGGACCGGCTATGTCCCTGAATGCAACAAGATGGCGCCAGACTTAACAGCATTTCCCTAAGCGTCTGGTTTTCAATTGTGCCCGTTTATAGTATTGCGCCAGGCCTACCATTAAATACATCAAAAACATAAGAACCACACCAGGCAGAACACATTCACGATTCCCGTGAGACTCGGCTAGAGGTAGAGGTTTTCCGCATGAGCTGGAACACCACCACGATCGAGGATGAAAGATCAAGGATCACCTTACAGAAGATACCGTATAAGCCACACTTTGCACACTCAATTTTCAACACCCAAAAGGGGGGGGAGTGTGGCTTATACTCCGCTAATCAAATTAACGGTGATAAATAAGGTAGATGTATGTTGTTCGTAGAAGAAATGAGGGAGGGGCTTGCATTCCGGAAAAAAACGGTACCCCCTACGAACCGTATCCGGACTTCCAAGTTGCGGCTGTCTCGGTCTGCCTGGCACACTGTCGAGGAGTCTTCCTGGAACAATAATTACTATTCGTTTGTCAATTCTTGCGGGAATAGTGACATCATTTGCCAGGTCCCTGCCCCTTTCCCAGTGAGACGCATGCGATTCAGAGTTACTGGCGCTGCAAAGTGCGAATGTATAGGCAGTACCCGGTCTTGGATTGCCCCAAATAAGAGAGATATGAGTGCAGCTAGCGGCTATCTGGCATATCGACAATTTTCACAAAAAGAAAAAGTTTAGTTAGGATCCTCCCCCACCCAAAAAAAGATTGACTTGACAGCAAGAATGCCTTGATGTCTCTCATATCAATATTTCCAAAACGAAACTTCCCTTGGCTCACCCACCCATAGACGAAACTTATGCTCTTCATTTAAAAGATGGATAGGGATGCCCCTTAGAGTACCAAACAAGTCCTAACTTAAATAGCTTTACCATTGTGTCCTTGATGACAGACGCACACATAGCTTCCTTTGGTGTTTGAGCATGTTGAATGAGCATGGCAGTTGGTAGTGTAAGAACTATTAGAACATTCATCGATATCCACGCAAGATATTCCATCCTTCAAGTAGCCAGTAAAGCAATTACAACGGAAAGAACCAGGAACGTTGTCACATTCAGAGTTTACACTGCACACTGGTACAGCTCGACCACATTCATCCTTGTCTTCGCATGTCTCTCCATTGCCAGAGAAACCATTCTTGCAACTGCAAGTAAAGTTACCTGCACTGTTGATACAGATAGCATCAGAATGGCAGTTGTGAGCGCCAGTTGAGCATTCATCTATGTCCCCACAGAACTTTCCTGTTCCGGTATAACCATGTTTACATGCACAAGTAAAACTTCCAACGGTGTCCGTACACTTGGCATTCTCGTCACACGGTGATTTCAGGCACTCGTCAACATTCACACAACTCTTTCCATTACCCTTGTATCCTGAATGACATGAACAACTGAAGTTACCAATGTTGTTCTGACAAGTGGCATCCGATGAACAGTCGTGAAGATCACGTGCACACTCGTCCACATCTAAACAGTAGGTACCTGGACCTTCATAACCTGGGTCACATGAGCAATTATGACCTCCCACTGTGTTGGAGCACATCGCGTTGTCATGGCAATCATGGCCGCCATTCTGACATTCGTTGTGATCAATGCAGTTCGTGCCGTTACCTGAAGTGTACAAAAACATGATCACATATGACCAGCACTCAGTTTCATATTATTGAATTGTCTTAAAATGTGCAATTGGCGATGGTCTGTGCATAGGTCAATATGATTCGACCTTGCTGCATTTTACACTGACTTTTCGACAATTCAGGGGGGGGGGGGGGTTGATGCACCGGATGCGGATCCCAACCCGTGCACCCCCTAACAATTCCGACCTTGGTTCAGCATGCTCATAATGACCATGAATGACATGCACCAGCCATCCTACACATATGCCGTGCACCTCCCATTTATGAAACCCATGGCTTTATAGCTGAGACTGGCTGTATAGTCCATTATCTCTCCATGCCTTTAAAGGTGCGGATATACCGTAAGTGGCCTTGCACCTTCCTAAAAGGGGGACCAGCGGATATACTGTAAGCGGCCTTGCACTTTTCTAAAAGGGGGACCAGCGGATATACCGTAAGCGGCGTTGCACCTTCCTTAAACTGCGGAACCGACTACGCCCCTGAATGCAACAAGATTGCGCCAGACTAAACAGCATTTCCCTAAGCGTCTGGTTCTCAATTGTGCCCGTTTATAGTATGGCGCCAGGCCTACCTTTCAACACATCAAGAACATAAGAACCGCACCAGGCAGAACACATTCACGATTCCCGTGAGACTCGGCTAGAGGTAGAGTGTTACCGCATCCGCTGTAACGCCACCATGATCGAGGATGAAAGATCAAGGATCACCTTACAGAGGATACCGTCTAAGCGGCACTTTGCACACTCAATTTTCACCACCCAAAAGGGGGGGGGAGGGTGTGGCTTATACTCCGCTGATTAAATTAACGGTGATAAATAGAGTAGATGTCTGTTGTTCGTAGAAAAAATGAGGGGGCGGCTTACATTCCGGAAAACAAGGGAACCCCATATGAACGATATCCGGACTTCCAAGTTGGGGCCATCTCGGTCTGCCTGGCACCCTGTCGAGGAGTCTTATTGGAACAATAATTACTATTCGTTTGTCAATTCTGGCAGGAATAGTGACGTCATTTGCTAGGTCCCTGCCCCTTTCCCACTGAGACGCATGCGATTCAGAGTTACTGGTGCTGCAAAGTGCGAATGTATAGGCAGTGCCCGGTCTTGGATTGCCCCAAATAAGACAGATATGAGTGCAGCTAGCAGCTATCCAGCATATCGATAATTTTCTCGAAACGAAAAAGTTTAGTTAGGATCCTCCCCCACCCAAAAAAAGATTGACTTGACAGCAAGAATGCCTTGATGTCTCTCATATCAATATTTCCAAAACGAAACTTCCCTTGGCTCACCCACCCATAGACGAAACTTATGCTCTTTGTTTAAAAGATGGATAGCTACGCCCCTTAGAGTACCAAAAAAGTCCTAAGTTAAATAGCTTTACCATTGTGTCCTTGATGACAGACACACACATAGCTTCCTTTAGTGTTTGAGCACGTTGAATGAGCATGACAGTTGGTAGTGTAAGAACTATTAGTACATTCATCGATATCCACGCAAGATATTCCATCCTTCAAGTAGCCAGTACTGCAATTACAAAGGAAAGAACCAGGGACGTTGTGACATTCAGAGTTTACACTGCACACTGGTACAGCTCCAGCACATTCATTCTTGTCTTGGCATGTTTCTCCATTGCCAGAGAAACCATTCTTGCAACTGCAAGTAAAGTTTCCTGCACTGTTGCTACAGATAGCATCAGAATGGCAGTTGTGAACGCCAGTTGAGCATTCATCTATTTCAGTACACTGCTGTCCATCTCCACTGTAACCAGTTTTGCAACTGCAATCAAACTTTCCCTCACTGTTCGTGCAGATTGCATCAGCATGGCAAGAGGTTATCACCAAACACTCGTCCACATCAGAACATAATGAAATCCCATCACCTGAGAAACCACTATCGCACTTGCATGTATACGAACCGACATTATCTGTGCAGCTAGAGTTCGAGGTGCAGGTTGATGAATTGGAACATTCACGGATGTTTGTGCAGTTTATGCCATCGCCGTGAAAACCACTATTACACGTACAATTGTAGAAACCCTTTTTGTTTGAACATGTTGCATCACTGTGACACATGTTGGCCTTGGAACTCGAACATTCATCAATGTCCACACAGAACTTTCCTGTTCCGGTATAACCATGTTTACATGCACAAGTAAAACTTCCAACGGTGTCCGTACACTTGGCATTCTCGTCACACGGTGATTTCAGGCACTCCTCAACATTCACACAACTCTTTCCATTACCCTTGTATCCTGAAGTACATGAACAACTGAAGCTACCAATGTTGTTCTGACAAGTGGCATCCGACGAACAGTCGTGAAGATCACCTGCACACTCGTCCACATCTGAACAGCATGTGCCTGGACCTTCATAACCTGGGTAACATGAGCAATCATGACCTCCTGCCGTGTTGGAGCACATTGCGTTGTCATGGCAATCATGGCCACCATCCTGACATTCGTTGTGATCGACGCAGTCCGTGCCGTTATCTGAAGTGTACAAAAATATGAAAACACATAGCCAGATTTGGAACTGATCACAGGCTATTTCATACCCAAGCTTTTAGAGGGGCGGAGGTGCTATCAATTTTCTGATCTAGGAGTGACGACTGGAAGATTCAACTTCAAAGTATCTTTGCATGGAAAGCAATACCGTATTCTCCGCAGAATAAACTTCACTGGGGTATAAAGACTGTTGGAACGTTCTCCATTTGTTAGTGTTTGTCTTCGTTTAACATGTATATTACTCAGTATGTCGTAATTGGACACTGCTCGATTATTCTCACCTTATGCGTTTCACTATTTGTAACATGGCTCCTCTGCTTCAGTTTTCGTTCTATCTCCCTGGCAGGGGCAGCCACCACCCGTCTGGTGGGTGCCAGCATTCTCCGGCAGTTGCGCTAGGACTCTACAATACGTTCTTGTTCTTCGATAATTATAAATCTTCCTTTCTAGTTCTTCGCTGTATGTTAATTATTTGTGCTGTTTCTTGCGGCTCTCGCTTTTGTGTCGACTTGACCTTTTTTGCATGTCCGCATGAGTGCAGATGACAACATGCATGATTTTCTGTCACGTGTTTTGCTTTGCGCGTGTCATTGAAGATGTTTGAACTGCGTCCGCTGGCCGATATTCTTTGCTTGCTGTTTTCTTTGCCAGTCAAGCGTGGGGACGCTACGGTTTCATCCTCTTTGGCTGTGTGTCCGATACGGGGCCGGGTATGTGGGTCCCCAGCTCTCCGTTCTTTGTTCTTTTTGATGGTGTTTTCAATGGTGTTTTGAGAACATGTTTGTAATACAGTCTTCTAAATAGATCGATGCCTCCAATGGTTGTGTCTAATGTCAGTGTGGGTTTGCGAAGGAACCAGTGAAACAATGACTCAAGCCTGACCAAGATTTACTGTCACGAGCTGCAAACACCTGCCTCATTTGCCATAGTTACTTTGACCATCGTAGTATAAGGTGCAATGACCATTCACGGTGAGTTCCTGGTGATTTTAAAGTGCGGCTTATACTCCTGACAATACGGTATCAGCATGTAAAGTACACATTGAGGAGCTTCAAATATAAGTACAGCTAATGTTAGACCTCGAATGATGAAACGAATAGATCTGACCACTTTCAGTCCGGCTACAATTTCCAAGGATTCCAACAAGATGTTTTGGAATCTCATCACCTCAGTCTCTTCGGAATGCCATGAATCTCCTCTATTAAGATATTGCCACTAGATACCCAACAAGACCAACAGAATCGCACCGAACTATCGCGCATGAGCGAGATTCTGCAACCAACTCCACAAAAATCGTCGGTTCCCACATGTTTGTTCATCGTTTTCCACGTCAAATGCACCCTGCCACCATGAGTCACACAATAATGAGTCACAGGGAAATTCCCCGTTTGACCACTGCCGTGCCTGCAACACACACACAACTTACAAAAAGAATTAACGTGCATCTGTGTTTGGCTATTCAGCGCTTAATGCTACCTAATTCCGCTATATCAAACGACGCTCACTGTTAAGCGTAGTCTTAAAGCGTCGCAACTGCTGCAAAGCCGGAATGTCTAACGAGTCACAAAGGCTAACGTTTTAAGGACCAATTATTTTTCGGTATTTGAAAAAACATAATCGCTAGATGTCTGTGTAAAGATGCGCATACAGATAGGTGGCCAGGTAGCCATCGTTAAACTTTCTGCACGTAATCATGCCAACATTACAGAAATATTAAACTTTTTGGACCAATTATTTTTCATTATTTGAAAAAACCTTATCGCTAGATGTCTGTGTAAAGATGCCCATACAGGTGGGTGGCCAGGTAGCCATCGTTAAACCTTCTGCACGTAATCATGTCAAAATTACAGAAACATTAAACTTTTTGGTCTTTATACTTTCCGGTTTTACAGTATACACGTGTTTCCTTGTGATGAGGATTTCAGCTTGTTTTTGAACACATTTCTCTCGAGATTCGGGCACAGAGGGGTAAACGGCTGTGAAATCAAGCTAGATAAGACACGTAGCATTTTACTTTTGGGAATCTATCTGGCATACCTTTAGAGATCCCACTGCATGCAAGCGAGCCTTACATGCCGGCGTACAAAGAAATGCACGCACTGCAATAGGAAAAAGGAGAAGACTGTCTGCAAGTATTCTCTACTTTGCATGTATTTCAACTACGTCTGTTTGAGATGTGCCAAATGATGACATCATTAACAATAAGCCCATTGCACATTGACGTAATTTGTACCCTAAACACCCCCAGACAGCCACCTGGGCATGGTCATCTGGGGTTGTTAAACAGTGCATTGCTGATCCCAGTGTACTCACATGCATTCCTCATACCATCCATATTTTGCGATGCGCAATGGGCTCATATTGAAAAAAGAATCATGTCAGGGAAGCATCACATCGCTATACTTACAAACACAAGAGAAAACCGGTGTCGTTCCTTCGCACACTGGTTGACGATGGGGGTAGACATATCCAGGGTTACAAACGACAATACCGTCCACTGTTATGCTGGCGATATTATCTCCCGCAGTGCGTCCACAAGCTGAAGTCAAAACGATATGAACAGAAAGTACAGCATACTCTTCATTATCATCTCTGACAGTGGCGTTGCAGTTTAGAGCTAGAATCATTCAAATTTCCAGAGCCCGGTGAAAGTATCATGACACAGGGAAAAAGTCTTTCCGAGCGATTTTCTCAAAATTCTGAACAAAATGGGTTTCCCCGCAGACAAGTTTCACATGCACTGGCCCATATGTTAGCACAGGTTTATTTGACTGTACTAGCATGAGAGAAACTAAGGGGCCGTTGCAAAAGTTTTCGTCATCTCTGAAACGAATATCGTTCGTTTCGTCGTACTCGAACCTCCTCCCCTCCCTCCAAAACGAAGGCAACTTGCTATGCTGGACAGCAGGCAATGAGGAACTTGCACATTTCACATATAGCACGAAGCTGATGGGCTGAAAACAATCCATAAACCAGTGTAGAGTACTCTACACGTCGTTTGTCAGCTCTTGTATAGCCTCTGCCGCTCAGCCAGGCAGGATCCCTGGGGCCAGGCGTACACTTTGCATTGAATGTCGTTGCGCTGAGGACATCGCCATTATGCCGTTTGCAGGTTTGCGCGGCGGTTGCATAGTCAACTTCTCACTGACGGACGTCCATGAGAACAGTTTGGGTACGGAAACAAAAGTGATAGCCAGTTAGTTCTTTGTATACTCCAGTACAGAAATGGTACATATAAGTCATTGATGAATAAAACGGCATGGAAATTGTATCAAAATTTATACTTTTATATTAGACTTGGTGCCAAGGATTAATTTACAAGAAGAAAAGAGGACCAAGGAGCTACAAGTTGCGCTGGAATATCCATGAACACTACCAGTAACTTTACAATCTGCTAGTTAGGTGTAGAACGTCAGTACCGTTGGTCAGTGTCGTGCAATGTTATCACATGAGCTGATTGTAAAGTAACTGGTGGTTTCAGTGGCTATTATAGCACAACTTGTCGCTCCTTGGTACTCTTTTCTTCTTCTATATTATAATTACCGTATTTTTCCGGTTGTAAGTCGACCTTTTACGACTAAAAAAGAAGGAGAAAGGGTGGGGGTCGACTTACAACCGGGATTCGACTTATAACCGGGAACTATCAGTATCTTACAAACAAATGACCTGCACTGCATGCACTAGACCACCATGTGTACACATTTTTGCCAGTTTAGTGGCCTTTTTCAAGGATTGGGAAGTTATACCCTCCAATAAGGAATGTTTACAAGATTTGTTGATGTGATACATAGTAGCAGGGAGTGGTTAGTGGTGCTTCTTTGGGTGAAAACTTTAAAACGCAGAATCGAGACCTCCAGATACGGGGGTCGACTTACAACCGGTAAAATACGGTAAATTTTAATCACGGCCTTTCTCTATTTTCATACTTGAAGTACTTGTGAAGCACGCTTGAATCTCCTCACTTGAACAAATTGATGCATGCACCTACTCCATAGGCTCGGCCACAAAACCAACCACAACTTGGAGTCATGTTGAAAATAATGCACACAAATTGAGTGTCAGCATACACACAGCACAATCATTTCTATAATAATAAGGACCTTAAGCAACGCAAAAGTTCGAAAGAAAATTCGAGTCTGGGAATGAGTATAAGGCGGTGTTTACATGAGGCGTTTCAACCCGGGTTGAGTTCGACCCGGGTCAGATTTCAACCCGCCATGTGCATAAAATGAATGGCGCGTTTACATGACGCATTGCGCTTGACCCGGGTTGAAATTTCGCCCCGGGTTGATTTCAACCCTCCCCCCAAGGGGAGGGTTGAAATCAACCCGGGTCAAGAAAATCGTACAAACGTACTTCTGTGCGTATCTCGCGCCAGGTTTGAACGGCACTGCAGATGCAAATTTCGCGCGAACGGATTCACGTGACCATAAAGGACTGTAGAAGTGGACTTTTGGCGGCATATCAGTATTTGACCCGGGTCAACTGACTTCATGTAAACGCTCACCTCTTTTGTCTATCGTACAGACTTTCAACCCGGGCTGAACTCGACCCGGGTTGAAATTTCTCATGTAAACACAGCCTAAAACAAAGCTCGAAACTTCGAAAACTTGGACGCGAAGTTGCAGTGATTTGCGAAAGTAACTTTCTCTTTTCTCGGCACGCATTTGACTACAGGGAGTAGTAATTTTATAGTCCCCTGCTTGAGACTGAGCTGCATTATACGGTACAATACTACTTGGTCCGCGTCAGCAATATTGTCGCTTTATATCTTTCGACAATTTGAACTTAGACTTTGGACATGAACGCGTGCACTTGAAGTGATACAACTTGGTACGATGGACGGTAAGGTATAGAATGACAACTAGCTTTCAGGAATTTATTGCCCAAGGAAGGGTTCATACTTTTTTCGGTCCTCTTCGTCGCTGCTCTTTCCGCTGGTGACAAATATTTTTGCTCAGGTTCGACTCTCTTGCTTTTGCAAGCTCACCTCTCTTCCTCTCCGCTGCCTGGCTATTTTCTAAACAGACGTCGATCGTGACGGTCGCCTTCTCTATAGGACTTCGCGTGGGCAGTACGACAGCCTGTGTGGTTCAAATCAGACGCCGTTCTTTGCAAGATTTATTTTTGAACAACGACGACGACGACGACACGTACAGTACTCGTACTTGCAAATCTCCACGAACGCGCTGGATACTCCGAGCGTTGAGTTGGAGGTAAGGGAGCTGAGATCTCAGCTTGATGAGCGATCCCTAAGGTGAGCGATCTCGGCCGTTCAGCAAAATGGAGCTGATTCCGAGTAGCCGATCACTTTCTTGTGGCTTGCGCTGCTCTTGCCGGCACAGCGTAACAAGATCAATCAGAATCACCCACCCGTCGCTCTCGAAATCCACTCGAACTGTAGCTAGACCTTTCAGGTACTAGTAAACTAACTTACTAACCAAAATTGGGATGAAATGGGCTGCCCACAGCTGACAAGAAGCGGCAACTTAGAAAGATGGCGTCGGTTTGAGATGGCATGGTAACCGCGCAAGTGCCGTGGTCCGTGACTTGCTCATGTATGCACGCAAATGCAAGTCACAAACTCACAAAGATCGTCTTTGCATTTTGGAGAAAATATCTTCGACTCTCTTTGGAGGTTGGCGAGGTTTGCCTAATCTTTACTTGATTGCGATGCCGGTATATCCTCTCAATAATTAGAACAAAGAGAGCTGATGATCGCTTCATTGCTGAGCAGAAGTAACAATCAACTCTCCTCATGTCCTCAGTGCCAAAGGCAGACGACTGCAATTCCACAACGCTCATTTCACGATGATGGAAACAATAATCGTGTACTAGTACACACTTGGACCATTTGGTCATCCCTATTCTAGCTGCTAGTCCGTCCAGCAAGAAGATATTGACTATTACCATATAAGGACAACTGCATGAACGAGGACTCGCCCAGCAAATACAATTCAAGTCGTGACTCCAGTCAAGAATTAGTGTCTTTACTCGAGAACTTCACAAATACAGGCCTAGGCACCCCACAAAACTAATAGATGGCACGAAACGAAAGACAAATAGGCTGGACAAAGTGTCCCAAGTGATTGACAACAGCAGATCTACCAAATAAGACAGCTACATGTGCCTAAACAACGATTCCCATACAGTAGAGAGTAGTATCAGGCAGAACTAAAGCCTTGGAAGTGCACAAATACAGCCACGACCGCCACAAAAATTGGACGACCGCCACAAAAAAATTCTCATTGCTCTACCTCCTTGAAGGGTGAAAGTTACCAGTTATCCTATGGCGATGTCAGTTTATGCCTGTTGGAACCCCCCCCCCCCCCCCCCACAGCCCGCACGAAATACCTTTCAAATAATTCCAGGATGCAATTGCAGCTCCAGACAGGAGGAAGAAGAACACCGTGAAAAATAACGGCAACGATGCCCAAACTCTCGGGAAACGGCTGAAGTCTTCCTGAAGATGTTAACATTGAATAGCCATCGATTACCAGCGTGGTTTGGTGACTTTAGAACTGTTTTGAGACTTAGAACGAAGCGATATCTCAAATTTGATGGAATTGTTACCTGTCAAATGCGTGGGCGAGCAGGCCAGCTAACTGGTTATGCATGAGCATGCATTGATTTTCATGGTTCACGTGCAGAAAACTAAGTTGCCGCGATCCAAGTGCAGCTAACAGCCGTGTGCCGAGTGAGCTTTGGCGACATATAAACAAAGCTGAAAGATAAGCGACAATATCGCTGACGCGGACCAAGTATAAGATTCAAATATCTTCGTGTAAAGCGGGATTCACAGAAGCTTTTTTTGCGATGCGACACGCGATGCGACGCGATCTGCGATGGATGCGTGCAATGCGAACTCGCGAAATACCATTCACAGAAGAAGTCAGTGATGCGACAACATCTTGCTGATTTGGCTACGTCACCATGATATTTGCGCGGTTTGACACAACTTGTACAAATTTAAAGGCAACTCTTGAACCTTTGTACAACTCTGCTGTAGAAAAGGTCAAAATCGTACGCCGAATCGCTTGTCGCATCGCATCGCATCGCAAAAGTTGAGCCAAGCTCACCTTCTGTGATGGCCTGCGATGGCCCAGTTGCAGCAGTTGCGTGGGGTGCGACAAGGCTGCGATTTGGGGTTTTCCCGGTTTCGTGCCTGTCGCATCGCGTGTCGCATCTCAAAAAAGCTTCTGTGAATCCCGCTTCAGACTGTGTTTACATGAGAAATTTCAACCCGGGTCGAGTTCAGCCCAGGTTGAAAGTCTGTAAGGCTGTGTTTACATGAGGAATTTCAACCCGGGTCGAGTTCAGCCCGGGTTGAAAGTCTGTAAGGCTGTGTTTACATGAGAAATTTCAACCCGGGTCGAGTTCAGCCCGGGTTGAAAGTCTGTACGGCTGTGTTTACATGAGAAATGTCAACCCGGGTCGAGTTCAGCCCAGGTTGAAAGTCTGTAAGGCTGTGTTTACATGAGATATTTCAACCCGGGTCGAGTTCAGCTGCCATGTTGTCGCATCACTGCCAGGGAATCTTCGCCTGGCTTAGGGCTTTCAAACAAGCTATTGATCGTGGAAATCCATCAATGAATGCAAGAATGGCGATAGATTTTGCTCGTCGACGTGCATGCAGAGTTTGAAGTGAAAGTATGTGCGCTGAAAACTTAGCCGGCAGGGGGAGAACTAGGCCAGCAGAGAAAGGGTTAAACTATTGATAGTCACAAGAAAACATTCTGGAAGCTAATGTTTTTTGTTGTCATGAGTGCACAATGAATCTTAGTCACTGCCATTTAAGTCAAGGAACATGCCGATATCAATCATACTGACCTGTGGGTTGAAATTCGCAAAAACAAACAAACATACTGTTTCAGAGTTCTTACGGCTATCTGTTCCCTTCTTGGTCGGTGGTGCCGTAGCTGCAGACAGGAGTGATGAATTCATTTCTGAATGACGGCATGGCAGCATAACAACAAAAGCCGGGAAATGTGATCACCATGGTTTCCGTACTGTCTGGTAACATCGTAAGAGCCCGCAATGAGGCCCCGAGCGGAAGTGTTTAATGAAGGCCCAGAACATGGGCGTGAAATTGGGCCCGGGAGCTATTTCACATCAATGAATTCAGACTCATTTTCACATCAATGAATTCAGACTCATTTTCACATCAATGAATTCAGACTCATTTTCACATCAATGAATTCAGACTCATTTTCACATCAATGAATTCAGACTCATTTTCACATCATATCACACTAGTGCATGATTGCACATGTCTGTATAGAAGGTTAGCACGGTCCACTGTCCACTACTTTATACTACCGGGGGGACTGTCCCGTACACGCATGTGGAGTACTTTTTTTTGTATTTATAATCATTATCTCATGGCACATCATGATGACGGCCAGTAAAACTGAGACAAGGGTGAAAGCCTACCACAGCAGTAAAACAGATAAAAGAATACCAATAGAAGGCAAAGGAGGCAAAGGAGGAGACAAACCAGCAGGATGTCATGCAAATACATGAAACCTATAATTGAGCAGAGATTTTAGCGACAAAATTATCCATCGACGTGCTGGTCTTGGCCTGCGTTGGTAATGTTGCCCAAAACACGTAGCCAGCAAAGATCGGGGATCTAGTGAATAGGGTGGAGGCAGCGCGTGGGAGACTGAATGAATTCCGGGTATTCCGTGTTTCGGAGAACCAATTATAAGCCTGCATATGCAAGGGTATTTTATATAGTAATATTTTACCGAAGGACGTACCCAGAGTGCTGACAGTGCTCAACACCACAAAGGCAGAGCGTAATACACAACAGAACAACAAGGAAAATCAAGGCTTGTTTGCTGCTACTTTAAGTTTCATGCTTACGCAATCATCAGGCAACATGAAGATCGGGTGCCGACCATGCCGGTATATATGCCAGGAGAGGGTGGAAAAAAGCTGTGTGAGACTGTGGGGGGCTAGCGCAGTAGCGGTGGTGTTTTAGGCAGGGGCTGTGTGCAGAGTGTGTGGTTGTTGAAGGCAGGGGCTAGCAGTGCAGTGTTAGCGCGGAGTGTGTGGCTGGCGTGGGCAGGAGGTGGTGAACAATGCGTGTGGATGTTGTAGGCAGGAGGCTGTAGAGCTAGCAGTGTGATAATAGCACAGTGTAAATGGATACAGTAAGATCGGGCGCCGAAGAACACCTCGCCGAAGAACACCCATGCTGGAAAACCGGCAAAATTTAAGAACAGTCCAAGCTAGAATTATCAGATTTAAGAACACTTTTAAAATTTGGAATTTCCACATGAGTGCAGTATTTAACTGAGTTACGACTACATGTACGTTGTCATACATGTACTTACATGAAGTTGCGAATTTACACGTACATCTACATTGTAGATGTATGGGAGGTGAGTACATGTCATGTACACGTGTAAACAGTAACTGCTACATGTACAGTCATTCCCATTTACGACACCCACTAGTTTAGAAGTACTACATTGGACTACATGTACATGACAAACGTCATGACGTCACTCGACTCGCCGCGCGCGTGTGAATAAGAATGGTCTGGCTAGAATCAAAAAATTTTAAAAGAACTTTCCTAGGCTGCGCTCGAGCCCCTGCGTTCTTCGGCGCCCGATCTTACTGTAAGGCTGGTGTGGGCAGGGTGTTATGAGCAAGGTGTGTGAACGTGAATGGAGTGGGCAGGAGGCTGTGGAGACATGTTTAGGTGACACCGTGATTTTTTAGGAGATCCTGGTTCTCGTGTCGGCACTTGGACACCATTTCGGAGCGCTTGTTGAGGCTGGACGGTGACCCTAGCGTGTTCAGGATGTGATACTTTTCTCTGGTACAGAGGGAACACCGCTTCGTGATGTTGGAGTATGCCCGGGCACGATCTTTTATCCTCCATTCGACTTCGTATTGGGCGTTGGATTTCTTCAGCTTCAGTAGTAATATTTTATGTATGAGAACACAGAGATGGTACTTATGTCGAGTGGAAAGGGAACTGATCTTGGCAATTTCGTAAAGGCTAGCGGAGGGAAAGCGACGGTCTTTGCTGAATAAGATTTTAAGGAGCATGCAGTTGTGGGTTTCTAGCTTGTTCAATACAGTAGTAGTTATGCAAGACCAAGCAGTATCACAGTAGTCAAGTAAGGGCAATATAATAGCAAGGATAAAACAAGCGTTTGCAAGAAAGAGGAAGATATCTACAGTGGGCTTGAAGAGCCCCAAGGATGGAGCTTGTGCGCTTGCAGACATACTGCACATGGGGTGACCATGACAATTTAAAGTCCATAGCAACGCCAAGATGCTTATGATATTCAACAATACGAATAGCAACACTTGAGGAAGGAAAACAAAGTGGCAGGGAAGGGGGAGAAGGGGAAATGTACATAGCTGCCGTTTTATCAACGTTTGGCTGCAACTTCCAATCGTGCATCCAGGTTATAACCCTGCCAATGCTATCTTGCATAGTTTCATGCAGTCGTATAGAGCAAGCATGGGAGCAAAGCAGAGCTGTGTCGTCAGCGAAAAGGCTGACACCAGGGGCAATATAGGGGAGGTCATTAATATACAGGAGAAATAGCAGTGGCCCAAGGATTGAACCCTGGAGGACTCCAGAGGTAATGGGTAAAGGCTCCGACAACACAGTTGAGAGGCGTACAAGCTGATGTCGGTTAGAGAGATATGATGAGAGCCAGCCGATAGCCTTGGGATCAATGCGATCCACTGTTCGCAGCTTAGCTAAGAGACCCCTGTGCCAAACAGTGTCGAAGGCCTTTGCAAGATTGAAGAAAACTAAACCAACATGGTATGGGCGGTCCGAGCGGTGTGGATGTCTTGCACAAGGCGAGTAACCTGGTACCTGGTGGAGTCACCCCGACAAAAGCTCGACTGTGCTGGCGCAAGTGAAGCGCGAACATGATCATAAAGGATGTCATATACAACACGTTCGCACACTTTTGATAAAGTAGAGAGCAATGAGATAGAGCGATAGTTGCTGGGGGTGGTGCGTGGTCCTCTATTTTGTAGGTGGCCACGACTACCGCAATTTTCCACATGGCTGAGAATTTCCCCTCGCGAAATGACATATTCAAGATAATCGACACAGGATAGGCAACAGACGGAGCAAGAGCTCTCCAAACTTGGTTGGTAATTCCGTCTTGACCAGGGGACTTGCCAGTTTTCAGATTGCGGAGATATTTCCTCACTTGGGCTGTACCAGTCGACAATGATAGGAGGGACGCAGGTATTGAGGGTGAATGGGTGAGTGGTGGTATAGGCCACGTAGGGTCGTCAGGAAGTCCAAACGACGTAACCTGCGTGTTCAATATGTCTGCTATGTCTGCGGGATCTGTTGCTGCCGTGCCTTCTGCAGGTGTCATTGATCGGATCGGCTCCCGGCTACAATTCTTACGGAGATGGCGGAGAAATTGATGGAGACTAGGGCGATCATGGGAAGGCAGGGTGGCATGAACCGATTGTATATATTGACGATGGAGGGTACGTGACGAACATTTCACTTCGTTACGCTTGCGCTTAAAGGCAATGAAGTTTTCACTGGTTGGATACTTCCTATAAATGCTATACAAATCTCGCTTCAGTTTCACAGCGCACTTGAGGTCTGGAATGATCCAGGGTCGGGATGCATCCCGCATAGTAGGACGAGGCCTAATGTAGTCTCCTGTCCGCGGAATAACTTTGTAAGGCAACAGATGACGATGGAATGCGGACTGTAGTAAAGCATCAAACAGGACAATGGCATCCTCAACATCAGAATGCCGATGAAGTAATGACCAGTCCGACCTAGACTTCATTCACAACCTGCCAGACACGGGTAGGTACTTGTTTATACCTGGGGATGGAGGGACGATTTAGCAGTCGCTTGTGGTGTCGAGCACGATGTATAGCTGAGCGTACAAACAACCTGCAGATGATCAGATGTGCCAAGAGGTGCTGCATGATCGACTGACAGGACATGTAAGGGTTTGTTGGTTACCAAAAAGTCAAAACAAGAGTTGGCACCCGCTGATGAAGTGTATGTTGGGAAACTCACTAGTTGTTGGAGCCCAAGCATTGAAAAAACTGTCTGTAGGTTGGTGCCGGCTGTAGAGGTGGAGTCAGAAGAGCACCGATCATTGTGCTTGGCATTAAAATCCGCCGTCAGGAAGAAGTCACACTCGTCATAGCAAGAGGACTGTATAGTGTCTAACAGCATATCCGAGAAGGACAATTATTGTTCCACCGTTTAGGAAGGGGGTCGATACATGCAACATAATTATAAGAATAGGGTTAGGGGTGCATTGAGACTTAACTTCCGCCCAGGCAGATTCACAGCCCTGACGCTGCAGGTCGGGTCTGTGGAGATATTATGTTGAAAAGCATCAGTCCGGACGAGCACGGCGACACCACCATATCCTCTAGTGAAATAGTGTGCATTTCTGTTCTCGTGTGCTGGTCTGTCTCTTCTGAAACAGGAATAGCCCGGTACATGCACGGAATTCGATGGGCACAGCCAGGTCTCCGTGAGGCAAACAATACTCGGCTTAGTGCTCTCCAGAACAATCGAAAGTTCAGCTAATTTATTGACGAGAGACCGACAATTCATGGTTATCAGCGTTAGGTCGGATTCTGATCTTGGGTAGAATGGGGTAGCATGCAAGTTGAGGAAAGACATAGACAACATGATTATGACGAGGGACTATCACCACCACGTTCAGTCACGTTGGCACCGTCGTCAAAACGCCACTTACGGACGCCGGTGTGGCTAATTGTTTCCGGCCAAAATCCTGTACTGAGTAGTTTGCCTTCATCCAGCGCTGGGACAGTCAGTCGTGCATATGCTGTACCAAAGGTCCGGGATTCGCTGATACTGCAATTGAGCACCTCAACCTCACGGTCCTTGCACCAGTCAGTGATTGCGTTAGCGCTACACTCCATGTTGGCATTGCCTATGTAGAACACAGATTTTGCGACTTGGTCTACGCCTGTGAGGATGTTGGGGTTAGCTAGAGCCACAGACTTCACGTACCGGGACGTGACCCGACGCCGTACAACTTTGGCCCAGCCATCCGCGATCCTAACTGCTTCCCGTATATTCACTTGTACGGTACTAGTTGTAGCCAATGTTGATCTGGTTGGTGCAGCCGGTGGTGTTTCAGTGCGTGATGAGGTCTGGTGTACGTGTGTCGGTGATTGGGAAGTACGGGTACGGTTGGTAGAGTGTGCATTGAAGGGAGTCCGATACGAGTGACGGGGGTTTCCCTCACCCCAGCCAGCCAGCCCCTCTAGTACCTGAACTAGCTACACTACTGTACATTGTACTCGGGTTTGTAGATTGTGCGATGAGGTTTGGACTCCCGACTTCCTCAAGGTGTACCATCTTCGGACACCAGCACGCCTGCCATCAGGATGCGTATGTGGCCATGGTAACTTTGACGTCACACATGCCTTGTCCTGCAGTACTGGGGGATTCCCCAGTATTCGCTGTACTGGTACTGGGGGATTCCCCAGTATTCGCCACAATGAAATTCGAGACCTCACGTCTGATGTTCTGCGTCAGGTCACGCATGGTGTGTGCACAGAACCGATGCTGTAGCGGGCAAAGCTCTCTGCTTTGTCCTTAAGGGTGGTGAGCTCCGCGCCGTTTTCCTCCTTGAGGGTAGGGATGTCATGGCTACGCCCACACCCACCGGCATGCTTGACAGTGGACCACCATTCACGACTGGATAAACCACCTGCTGCGAGCCTTCGCCGGATGGCTGCTGCATGGGTATCTTCAGCTCTCTTAAGGCATGCTGAGGCAGTGGCTGTGGCTTGGGTGTAAGCCAGTTGGAGGTTGCTTTCATTTCTCAAACTTCCCTATCCCTGTCCTCCCTGAGGGAGACCATTTCCACAGCTAATGCAGTGATAGCCGAGGACAGTGCACTGATAGAGCTCACTAGCGCTGGCATACCTGATTTGCCGATGTCCATGGCGCGAAGTTGAAGTACAAGGTCCGGTCGGGCCAACGAGTCCACACCTGCAAGTCCTGACCTTTTGGCCAAGTCACGAATCTCCCCATCCAGCATCAAGGCCAGGTCCATATTTGAGTTCTCCACCATATTAGGGCTGGGACTTGTTCCAAGTCCACCTATATTTACAAAAAGTGGCCGAAAGGCTATTCCATAGAAGGAAAGGCAGGAGCTAAAAAACTTGCTTCCTACTCCTACGACACAAAATCTACTTGCATCACATCTGTGCATGTAGCCTGCTTCACTTCAGTAAGGAATTTCAAAAGGCGAAGTGCCTTCATTCGAGTCCTGGGGCTGGTGGTAAAATCAATATGATCTCTTGACTTCCCCTCGTCAATCCCTCAAATCTATGAAGAGGTTCAAAAAGCAAACACTTTTTCATGATTTCAGTACAACAAAGTGAAGCAAAGTTAGCATGTCCGCATTAAAAACGTCTATACAATTGCGTTGAGAACACACAACCAGCTTACAGTCCATTCATCGCAAACTGTCCCACTTGCTTTTGAAAGTCGGATTTGGGCCGAATTGAGGATCAAAAGCCCACTTTAAATCTCACAAATCTGGGATTTGGATCTGCTTCTCCATGCATACCTGTCCTAATTTTGTAAAACCTGGTTGAATTTCTATTGCCCTGTTCTTGGACTTTTGTGGCCTCAAATGTTGCAAGGAGTAATTGCACGGGTCACACAATGCAGGATGTACTGTTGTTTTTACGATATCTGCAACTATGTGTGGGAGACACCAACAAGTTAGGATGCCAGTTTCCAATGAATGGACTGTAGGAAGTTTCGCTCTTGCCAGGTTACCACAATGCCTGTGATACCAGGGTGGCAGATGCAGCACCTAACGGTGTGGGTGATGTGGTAACTCTCACAACCCATGCCCGACAAGGGGGCGAACCTCGTTAGCTGCATCCATGTTACCCTCACTCCGAGTAGGGAGTACCCAGTTGACCGTGGGTGTCGGAAAACCTACATCAAAATGAATTTACCTTTATATCCTTGATGACAGATGCACACATAGCTTCCTTTGGTGTTTGAACACGTTGACTGAGTTGGACAGGTGGTAGTGTAAGAACTATTAGTACATTCATTGACATCCACACAAGATACGCCAATCTTCAAGTAACCACTAAGGCAATTGCAACGGAAAGAACCAGGAAGGTTGTCACATACAGAGTTTACACTGCACACTGGTACAGCTCCACCACATTCATCCTTGTCTTGGCATATCGTTCCATTGCCAAAGAAACCATTCTTGCAACTGCAAGTAAAGTTTCCTGCACTGCTGCTACAGACAGCATCAGAATGGCACTTGTGAGTGCCAGTTGAGCATTCATCTATTTCAGTACACTGCTGTCCATCTCCACTGTAACCTGTATTGCATGTGCAGGTAAAATTGCCCGGGTTGTTCATGCACTGCGCTGATTCGTGGCAGGTGCCCACGACATTACACTCATTCACGTCGGTGCAATTCGTGTGAGCGTTGCCAGTGTATCCCGTTTTGCACTCACACTCGTAAGAGCCGAACAGGTCTGTGCAC
The DNA here is from genome assembly GCF_964019385.1 of Sycon ciliatum. Taxonomy (NCBI): domain Eukaryota; kingdom Metazoa; phylum Porifera; class Calcarea; order Leucosolenida; family Sycettidae; genus Sycon; species Sycon ciliatum. Next base: position 29,541,355 of record NC_088649.1, read on the forward strand.
ACCGCATTCGTGGCGGCACAAACGCTCGCGCCGCCGAGGCACTCGACCACGTTATCGCACTGCGTGCCATTGCCGGTAAATCCCGGCAGACACGAGCACTCGTGTGATCCCAGCGTATTGCGGCATGCGGCGTTCGCGTCACACGTGTTGTTCGCCGGCGTCTGGCATTCATCCAGGTCCAGACACACGGCGCCGTAGTGGTAGAAACCGGTTCTGCACTGCCAACTGTATGAGCCGCGGGTGTTGATGCACTCGGAGTTCTCCAAACACGTGCCACGCTTGTCGCAATCGTTCTTGTCCGCACAGGTCACTCCGTTGCCGGCGAAGCCGCGATCGCACTCGCAATAGTACGATCCCTCGCTGTTGACGCAGGACGCGTTGGCGTGGCAGGCCAGTGTTCTGGCGGCGGCTGGCTGTTTACATTCGTCAATATCCACGCAAGCACCATAGAAGGCGTTGTGGTAATACCCAGCGGGACACTTACACTTGTAGGCGGCGACACCTTGCGGCGTGCACGTTGCATTCCCCGGGCATGAAGCAGACTGGCAAGGGTCGATAGCTAGACACATGGCAGATGTCACCAAACACAACAAAACATAAGCATGTAAAAAATCTTCCGTCAACCATCCGGACAGCAATTTCCAATAGAATGCCGCAATCGGAACGGTTGCAAATATCACGCTTTTTCATGTTCTGACTGGTTTCATAGCAGTGCAAGACTGGACACGCATTGACTGGCAATCCCAATGCATTAGAGTTCTATTTCCACAAGACACACGGGCATTGTTGTCACAATGACCTAGCCGGTTGTCTCTATTCTCTTCTGCCTTTGTGAATGGACAGAGGAGTTCATAAGGACATTTAGTAGGTACAGAGAGTGTTCGGTCCCGAAACCGTCCGCATAAACAAGGTACTTGGAGTCATTACTCACAGACACAGGAGAAAGGCAGGCTGCCGTCAGCCAGAGGCGTGTAGGTGTAAAAGGCATTAGTTGGACTGCTGGCACCACCACACGTGATGTTGCCGTGTCTGAGCAGGGCATAGCCCGGGTTGCATCTTACGTCGGCCGGCTGTCCACCTCGTGTCCTGGCCAGGTAGCCGTTCGGAATGGCCAGAGAGAACTCACAAGAATCTGCAACAAGAGAACACACACACACACACACACACACACACACACCACCACCACCACCACCACCACCACCACCACCACCACCACCACCACCACCACCACCACCACCACCACCACCACCACCACCACCACCACCACCACCACCACCACCACCACCACCACCACCACCACCACCACCACCACCACCACCACCACCACCACCACCACCACCACCACCACCACCACCACCACCACCACCACCACCACCACCACCACCACCACCACCACCACCACCACCACCACCACCACCACCACCACCACCACCACCACCACCACCACCACCACCACCACCACCACCACCACCACCACCACCACCACCACCACCACCACCACCACCACCACCACCACCACCACCACCACCACCACCACCACCACCACCACCACCACCACCACCACCACCACCACCACCACCACCACCACCACCACCACCACCACCACCACCACCACCACCACCACCACCACCACCACCACCACCACCACCACCACCACCACCACCACCACCACCACCACCACCACCACCACCACCACCACCACCACCACCACCACCACCACCACCACCACCACCACCACCACCACCACCACCACCACCACCACCACCACCACCACCACCACCACCACCACCACCACCACCACCACCACCACCACCACCACCACCACCACCACCACCACCACCACCACCACCACCACCACCACCACCACCACCACCACCACCACCACCACCACCACCACCACCACCACCACCACCACCACCACCACCACCACCACCACCACCACCACCACCACCACCACCACCACCACCACCACCACCACCACCACCACCACCACCACCACCACCACCACCACCACCACCACCACCACCACCACCACCACCACCACCACCACCACCACCACCACCACCACCACCACCACCACCACCACCACCACCACCACCACCACCACCACCACCACCACCACCACCACCACCACCACCACCACCACCACCACCACCACCACCACCACCACCACCACCACCACCACCACCACCACCACCACCACCACCACCACCACCACCACCACCACCACCACCACCACCACCACCACCACCACCACCACCACCACCACCACCACCACCACCACCACCACCACCACCACCACCACCACCACCACCACCACCACCACCACCACCACCACCACCACCACCACCACCACCACCACCACCACCACCACCACCACCACCACCACCACCACCACCACCACCACCACCACCACCACCACCACCACCACCACCACCACCACCACCACCACCACCACCACCACCACCACCACCACCACCACCACCACCACCACCACCACCACCACCACCACCACCACCACCACCACCACCACCACCACCACCACCACCACCACCACCACCACCACCACCACCACCACCACCACCACCACCACCACCACCACCACCACCACCACCACCACCACCACCACCACCACCACCACCACCACCACCACCACCACCACCACCACCACCACCACCACCACCACCACCACCACCACCACCACCACCACCACCACCACCACCACCACCACCACCACCACCACCACCACCACCACCACCACCACCACCACCACCACCACCACCACCACCACCACCACCACCACCACCACCACCACCACCACCACCACCACCACCACCACCACCACCACCACCACCACCACCACCACCACCACCACCACCACCACCACCACCACCACCACCACCACCACCACCACCACCACCACCACCACCACCACCACCACCACCACCACCACCACCACCACCACCACCACCACCACCACCACCACCACCACCACCACCACCACCACCACCACCACCACCACCACCACCACCACCACCACCACCACCACCACGCACACACACACATACACACACACACACACACACACGCACACACACACACACACACCAGGACCGCCAGAAGTAGTTTTCGGTTGGTCCGGTTCTATCACGGCCTTTCGTGTTCGATATGGCGGTTACAAATGCCATCAAAATTTGGAACCATGTGTTGGTGGCTAAAGAATTGTAACCTAACAAACTGGGGTGGTTCGGCTAGGCCTGCACAACATGAAAATCTGGACAATGACAGGAACATCATAGAGACTTGGCGTGATTAAGCTACTAGCCGGCGGGAAGTCAGAAAAAATGCTGCTAAACAAAGGCTGATCCCTTGTGAGTATCCAAAGAAATAGGGCCTTAATTTCCAGAGAATGTCCGAGCTCCAAAGTTTACCCTGTATCGGTGTGTTGCCGAAGGGGAAACCTCCTGGCATATCGGTTTTCCATGCCCAGGATCCCTGGTCCCAGGATTGACACTTGCGGCTGTTGTCACCATACCCCCCCCCCCCCCTCCCTCACTCACACAGCATGATAGTCACTGGTCACCTCGAGTGAAGAATGTGCAAAACTTACCCGAGCACTGCACGCCCGATACGTCACTGAACGGGGAGCCGGGGCTGGGAACCCATACATTTTCCTCCATAATGCGGTCGGTTCGGAACGTGCACACAAGCATTGCTGCCAACGGTGGCAAGCGGGGCGGCACCTGCAGCTCTAGACGTTCGTTGCTGGATGGGTCGCAGAAAATTGAGGCGCTGGCCCCGACAGGGTGCAGTCCAGCCCGGGAGTAGTTCACATTGATCTTGGTCGGTGATAAGTTGTAGTTTGTCAGACCGGCCCCAATGTCAGGGCAGGTCATTGGTGTACAAGACTGAGGCTGCGATGTGGATGGCTCGGCCTTCAGGCCACAGATGATGGTGAACGGAGCAACAGGTTTGTGGCCAAGTGGACATTGCAGAGTGCGAAGGCTGCCGTGAGTTAAGATGAAAGTGCCCAGGTTGGCTATGGTGTAGTTGCAGTCAGCTGGTCATGGAGAAAGCACAAAGAAATGCACAGATGTACGCATGCACACATATGCATACGCACACACAAAAAAACACACACACACACACACACACACATACGCATGCGCACACACACACACAAACACACACACGCATGCGCACACACACACACACGTACACACACACACACACATACACATCTTGACATTGACATACAGCTGGCAGCCTGCCATTAAACGGCTAAGCCGCCCTCATGTGGAGGGTAACAAAGGGGTAGCATCACGGCGTTGCGGCAGAACATCCGGCCTCATGCCGTTGCAGATCCTGCTGTCTGCGATATCTCCCGCCGCACGCACAGCAGAACTTGAACTCAAGACGCTCCCTCGCTGTTGGTCGCTTGCCACGCTCGCAATTGTGCCGTTTAAATGCAGCAGCAGATCGAAAGCACCAGTCACATGACGGGCAGTGGAATGGGCAACAATGTTGGTGTTGAAGCACTAGGCGAGGTGCAGGATCGACACAGTCCGAAGGCTGTTGGGAGAAACCTGCGCCGAGAGGGCACTTATGTACTTTCAGCCCACCACTACACCAGCACTCTTGAACCATCTACCACAACGTTGACACGACTTTGCACCAGGCTGTTGGCTGACAGGAAGTTGACGGGCCGCACTGCACTTATGCCGCGTGTACCCAGACTCACTAAGATGGCGGTCGCAAACACTGCAGTGCACAGGTGGCTTAGATGGTGGTGGTAGAGACACAACATCAACGACACTCGATCTCATCAAGGGTCGATCCTGGACTGTTGTAAACCATGGAGTATCCAAGGAGCATAGGTCGTGATGAACACGGTCCTTGAGCGGAAGGCGAGGACCTTGTGCCGGACGAGCCTTGCCAAACCATCCAAACAACAACTGCTTAGGTTGGCTGGTATCCGGCATACGTGTAATATGTCCAAGCCACTCCATGCGCCACTTGCATCACAGCCGGTGTTCGGCAAGGTAGCTTGTTGGGACCGACACTGTTCCTCCTCTACACGAACGATGCCGATGACCACCTCCCACCAAGTGTAGATCTGACCGCTTATGCTGACGACACAACGCTGTTTCAGTGCCTGTCCACCATGGATACCATTGACCACAGCTCGACAGTCCTGCAAAATGCTCTCGATGCCCTTGTGAATTGGGGCACCAGCTGGAGAATTGCGTTCGAGCCAGCCAGGTCCCAGGCCATGACTATTGACCATCACCGCCCGGCCTGAGACCTCCCAGCAGTACAGTTTGCGGGTGTTCCCCTGAATGGAGAGAGTAACCTCAAGCTTCTTGGGGTAACCTTGGACAGCCAACTTTCCCACCGCAACCACCTCCGTACCGTCGCCATCAGAGCACGCCAGCGTCTCCGGCTCCTGCGGAAGGCCTCGCCGCTCCTGGATTCTCGCAGCCGAGCTACAGTGTACTGTGGGTTTGTACGCCCAGTAATGGAGTACTGCCCACTGGTCTGGATGGGCGCAGCAGATTGTCACTTGCAGCGACTTGACCAGACGCAGCGCTCAGCCCTCCACTTGATTGGCCCCGGCGCAATGCTGCAAAGCCTGTCTGTCCGGCGCATGGTAGCTGCTTGCACCTACATTTACAAGCTACTGTGCTCCAATCCTACCAGCCCACTTCGTCAGCTCTTGCCTCCCTCTCAAGCCCCCCGACCAGCCCATGTTCGACCCACTCGTCTCTCTCTCTCTCGTCCGTCTCGACATGCATAACTACCAGCTTGAGACAGGGCTACCTTCTGTCTGCCTTCCGGCACCTCCGTGCTCAGCAATGGCACTGGGCCACTGACACTCTGTAATATGTATGCACATCTGCCCACACACTGCTGCATATTGCCATACGTCTCGTGCCCTGCTTACTCTTTTCTCTGGATCTGAATGTGCACCCCATACGCATTATATAATTATGCTTTATTTAGTTCTCTCCCCCTCTCTTGCCCCCAACCCTCCCCGCTCTCTCTCTCTATCTCTCTCTCTCTCTCTCTCTCTCTCTCTCTCTCTCTCTCTCTCTCTCCCTCTGTCTCTATCTCTCTCTCATTCTTTTATTATACTTTGTTTAGTTCTCTTGCTCCCCAGCCCTCCCCGCTCTATCTCTCTCTCTCTCTTTCTCTCTCCTCTCTCTCTCTCTCTCTCTCTCTCTCTCTCTCTCTCTCTCTCTCTCTTTCTCTCTCTGCAATTGGCGCGCCTGGTTGTGATGAAGCCGAGACCCAAGGTAGGCAGAGCATCCCAGACCACGCCACCACTCCCCTTATTCATGGCTCACACATGAAGGGTTTACGTGGCTCTAGTAAAAAAAAAGAAAAAAAGGTGGATAACAATTCTGGCTTTCCCCATCTTCGCCTCAACTCTTCACTGGTCACCAAATCTGACTGTTGATCTCACTGAGACACACCCAATAATGATACGCAAGCAAGAGTGGCGGAAAACATCAATGCGGAATTCGTCACGCCGCAGGACTGGCCAACACTCGGAGAAGTACAGCAATACCAACACCACACATGCGCTGTAAATCAGTCTCTTTGTGCACAATGACAGGTTTCGGTCATCAAAGACGCAGCGAAGAGCACCAAACACGAGTGCTGCACTGGCAATCCGCCGATCAATCTCAGCTGAGATTCTGGTATCAGGCGATATCAAGCTGCCGAGATACACAAATGATGAGACGTATTCCACCGGTTGACCTGCAACAGACCCTGGGGTGTGTCACTCGTCTCGGTTTGCAACTCCTCTTCTTTGAACTTAGCAATCACGCCGTGCTGCTACACCGGCTCAAATGGCCCTCATTAAGCAGCTGCTATAATCTCTGCCAATTCATTTTTGCATACAGCGTGCACAATAGATGATTGTGCACCATCACACATTCCTGCAATCCATCTTCTCTGAATCCAACTCATTCGCAACCTAAGAATCTTCCGAATCTTTGAGGTACCCACAAAACGCACAAGAAGGTAAAGAAACTCCCCAGCTTCCCTATATCGTAAATCAAGCACAGATATTATTTCAAAGCCTGTGTGTCTTTATCTCTTCAGTATGTAACTTCTCGCATTGCTTATCGTAACTATAGCCTCAGTGTACTACACCGCTGCACTCCATAAACTCTTCATTTGTATCGTTGCGTTTTAGAAGGCAGGATTTTTCCATATTTTTATTTGATTCCGTATCTGTGTTCCTTCTGCTCTCTGTGGCCACTGGTAATTGTGAAAATAAAAAATGAAAGATTCCAAAAACGATAACGACAACATCAGCCACATCAACGACAAGACATGGTTATAGGAGCGGAAAGAAAAGACAATTTTGGTGGAGGAGATACTATGTATGTACCATATACAATTGCGCTCGGTGAAACCCAACCCAAAGTGAAAACCTGGCGCCCTTTATCAGTTCTGGTTGCGTCATAGTTATTTGAACATGTGCACTTCTTGGGTCCAGCAGAGAAAGCTCCGAAAACGTTTGTATAATGCTAGCAATAATGCTCCAATAATTGCCTTATTATGCTGATATAATGCTTATGAAAGGTATAATGATCTTGGTTTGAGACAGAAAAGGAAGAATGGCTGTAAATTGTTAAACTCCAAGGAAGGAATCCACATAGTCTATCTGCCTCTGAAGCTGCCGAAATATCTTCCACCGGATCTACCACCTGTTATTACTATAAGATATTTTCGCTTCTCCAGTGGCTGCTCTCCATTGCAACTTGATGCAGGGCTGTGGCAGAATAGTGGATGCATCAAATCTTTCCCCTTTATTATCCAGGTACTGAGAGGTGAAAACCATTATTGCTGGTGATCTTATGGATGCAGGAAGCTTATCTTGGCAAGTGGTATTTCTGCCTGCAGACAACCTGTCACTGCTTCCACTCTGTGAAAATGCCCTATCCTAAACAGCAGACATTAGGTCAGTTCGTGAGAGATGATCATGAATCGAGATCCCTCCAATTTGCGGAAAACACGTGGTAGGAAGTTATTGTACCATTCTACAGCCTTTGCTTGTGCTGTTTTCTTCTCCTCTTGGTCTTGTGTAGGTAAATGCAGCACCAAGATACTCCTCTTTTTTTATAGCATTTGACTGCAGGCTTGGCATTACAACCGTCCACAACTACCAGTACCTGCTTCACTAGAAAAGTCGGACACGCGCTGCTGAGAGCTCATATGGATTTGCAACTGAGTCCTTGAGTACGGGTAATTCTAGTTTTTTTCTTCGAGCCTCCTGGCCTTGGCTGGACACAGCAAAGACAGTTCTTTGGAACGCGCTCCGCTTTCTGTTCATAGTCGCTCCTTAATCCTGGTCCAACTTTATCAATGGATGAGAGCTGCAGTGTCTACTTCAGTATTGCTACACCTTGTGGAGACGCTATCGCCAGGGTCTGAAGCAAAAAGAGAAAACTCCTCTTCGTCTGTCTCCTCCATGATCCATGGCTCTCCAATATTTCTACTTGAGTAAACAAACATCTACTCCATGTAAATCATCGTTTCGAATTTGTGGAACATCTTTGGTTGTAGTGCCTCGGCTCATGTCAAGTCCAAAATCTATTATCATACATCTTGCACCGTCCAAAAAACCTTATAAAAACATCCTAGGGCCCCATGGATGCTGCCTTTGGCTTATATTATGCGTCGTATTTCTTTGACTCCGACTGTACGTACATGACTGTACATTTACCGGTACGTACCTGACTGCATTGATACTTACAGCGAACAAAGTGCAAAAAGTGTTACTTGTCCACAAAGTCATGTACGCCTACAGGTACATGGTAGAATGTGCTCCAACCGTAGATTTATGCATTTCAGACACGACGAGGGTTGGATCTCATGACTGCATATAGCAGATTGTTGCGATAAACCAGGTTATTTGCCAATATTATCTACAGTGCAATTTGTAATGCCGCTAACACCTCACCCAATCCTCGTTTTGTTTGAATCTAATACTCTATAGGTGCTCTGATGCTCAGATAGTCTAACAATGCCCAATATAATGCCGACATTATCCGCTGGACCCAGATGCATTCATGTCGCTTTCAGGGCGTCAGAGGCCGTACAATTTGAGGGTGCCAAATGTGCACACTTGGTTGGATTTCACGGAGCGCAACTGAAGTTGCGAGAACAAAACCATTCCGTTGAAGCTCTATTTGGCATATCACATTATCATACCGATAACAATTGTAACATACCTTTGCAGGATGTGCCGTTACCTGAAAACCCAGAGTTACATGTGCAGTTGTAGGACCCAACCGTGTTGGTACACGTAGCATTGGAGTCGCAATTGTGAGTCTGATGTAGACACTCATCTCGGTCTAGACCACCAGCCAGGTCGAAACACAAGAAGTACATACAAGTATATGTAGGAGTGACAAATCAAATTCACGTAATGGATACAGTTAGCACTAATACACTGCCGGTAATGATTGACACTAATTCTAGGAAGTCATGAAATCTGCTTAGCGGCGTTTGAGTGCTTCTTGGTTCTATTGTAGTATTTGATGTTGTCCTGTCCAGTGCTGGGATCCAGCGGATAATGCTCCGAAAATGGTTTGTATAGTTCTAGCCATAATGCTCCAAGAGCTACTTTACAATTAATTATTATTTTTTGACATCACAAATAGAAGAAATTTTCATCCAGCGCATGCACCAAGAGTGAATAGCAACTGAATAGAGCGGTTGTCAGTTGACAATCCCTTTTTATACCCGTAGCTATGGAGGGGATCTAACGTCTGGCTCTAGCCAGGGTCCACACAGCTTTAGGCTGCGTTTCTACGACAACGCACGGCCAGTTTTCCGTTTTCAGTCCCGCATTTATTTTTTCATATTCATGCGTTTACACGATCACAGCTGATCCGAAGTGGTCTCGGTTTGTATCGTTTCGCGCGTCTACACGGGAGCAAAGGATCCGCCAAAGCCCGTCATGTCGCAAGTGTTTTCGTGGAAGCACCACACGCACTCATGGAATATTTGAAAACAGGCCACACGACAACAATAATTATTTATCCAGCAGAATAATTCCGTTTTCAAAATCTTCCACCTTGGCCAGCGTTTTGGTTTCTCTCAGTTTTGGTGTACAACTTTTACGTTTTGCTCCGTGCACCGTGTAAGGCCGTCATCACACTACGTTCTCCGACTCCCGTTTACGTCTACATGATGGGGAAGCCGTGTTTAGGCATTTTCCAAATCGGCCCGATTTTTTGGCCTAAACGGCTTTTCGATCGGCTAAGACAATGTCCAAATTCGGCCATATTAAAGAGCCTCCAAGTCTAAATTCGGCTCAAAGCGGTACTTGAACTCTTGAAGTCACCTCATACAGTATACTGAGTATAGATGTACATTTACATGCTTTGAGAACGGTGTTGTGAACCCTCTGATTCACTAAAGTGTCAGGAATGAACGACCACACGACATTTTTATTTTTTTATTTTTTTATTTATGGATTCCCCAAAGGCCGAGGCCTAAGTCGAGGGGGTCTCCGTTCATGGCTTACTGGGAATATATCTTAAAATTATATTATATAGATTGAGAAGAATACCAATGAAAAACATTGCTATTTTACGACTGTTGTCTCCTCGTCGGTTATTTAGATTGAGAAGAGGAAGGGTTATAAATGCGTACTGTAGAAATCAGCCATAACATTCGTTACTATGTTATAGAAACTTTGGAAGGAATGAAACCAGCGGGTTCGAAGCGGGTTTTGGCAAAGATGGTATGAACGCGAGACACAAAGCAATGCCTATTTTGGGTGGTTCTAATGTCAGTGGGGAGAGAATTCCAGGTGGCAGCGGTAACAAAGGAAAGTGGCGCGCGAGTAGGTGTTCGCCCTGGCAGGCGGGACAAGTTGGAGAGGGCGCCGCGCGCTGGTGGAGAGACTATAGCCCAGCTCCATAAGGGTGCAGCGAGCCGCAGTCTCTCTCGGAGGCAAATGCACACGGGTCTCAGTGAACACACTGTAACTGGCAATTGAAATGTAACTATAACTGGCAATGAAATTAACTGGCAACTAAATTAACTGGTTGGCAACTAAATTTACTGACTGGCAACAAAAGAATCGTGAGCAGCAGCTTTAATGCACAGGCAAACTCTGTACACTAACGTACGGGATATGATAACGTACGGGGATATAGTAACGTACGGGAATATGCCAAGATACGGGGATACAGTAACGTACGGGGATATGCTAACGTACGGGGATATGCTAACGTACGGGGATACGCTACCGTACGGGATATGCTATACGCTACAAGGGCAGTGGTCTGGTGGTGGACCAGGTGATGGAGCTCCTGGAGGCACTGGATGTGTCGCCGCCATGCCAGACTGGGCCATTGGAGGTGCGCGCACAGAGATGCCTTCGGTTTAGTAGCGGAGGGAAACACACCGTACTGTCTCAAGACGACTCGTGCCAATCTGGCCTGCAGACGCTCAAGGACCGCCGCTTGGGATGCGGACAGTTGGAACTGCCACAGTGGCGAGGCGTATTCAATGGTGGTTCGGACATAACCAGTATAAAGCCGGTTTGTAACTTCCGTCGTTAGGCGGCTCGACATGTGGGCATGAGGACAACTATTGACTCCGGTATATTTCACTGGATCGAACATAATAACTAACACTAAGATCAACAGCTATTTAAAGCATGCAAAAGACAGCGTATATCAGAAAAGCATACACACGTATAACATGACACGACAGCGTATACAGTAAATCGCAAGAAGGCCTTTCCCACTTGAGAACTGGTGGATTTGTGACAAGCGGATTTATTCTCAACACCAATTGGGTCAATCGCGTGAAACCATTATAGTAAGAGTCAAAGTAAAAAGAGAAGCCCAAATTTACTTTTTACAGCACGCATGTACATATACTAGCCTCTTTTACCGGCAAAATAAACACAATGAATATTTTCCCGAGTTTTCCAAAAAACTTCAACTCAAAGTTCTAGAAAGAAAAAAAGGCGAAAACACGAAAAAGTGCAAAAACAAAACCACAACAGCATAATAATGTATATACCTACTAGGTAAACAGCAGCAAGTTCAACTTCAAGTCAATAATCCAGTCACTGATACCGCTCATGCACGCTAAACTAGTACTCAGGCCTTTATCACTGCCAGCGCCGCAGAGGTATCACCCACAGCCAAGGCAGACTGGCTAGAGAGCCTAAAAGCTCCCTCGGAGGCACATGCTGCAGGACTGCAAGAGGGAGAAAGCGATCCTGTCCTGCATAGCTACGGGAATAGTATTAACTGGTCTGAGGGAAAGAGACAAACGGGAAAAGTCTGAAGAAAAAATTGTCTGTCACCACCAGGACTCGAACCAGGGACCTTCGCTTGTAGCTAGCAATGCTCTAACCACTGAGCTATGGTGTAGTCGTCATCCCAGCAGAGGCCGTTCAACATTTTCTTCAGACTTCGTAACTCACAATTCCTGTATAATAATAGAAATAATAATATTGTAGAAAAGAAAAGGACATATGGATACGAGTTAAGAGTAACTCTCCATCACTGTAACTGGATACTATATACTGTCAGAAAGTGCAATAACTAGGCACAAAACTGACAGAGTACTGAAACATTCGACGTCCTGACACCTAGCTTCAACACATCTCCGTAGCGCTAACCAACAGCCTTCCAACTTGGAAGGTTCAAGGGTATGAAAAGACCAAAGAGGGTCAGTTTTGTGCCTAGTTATTGCACTTTCTGACTGTATATAGTATCCAGTTACAGTGATGGAGAGTTACTCTTAACTCGTGTCCATATGTCCTTTTCTTTTCTACATTTATTTATGGCTCAACATCCGAGTTTCAAATAATAATAATAATAATAATAATAATAATAATTCCCGTAGCTATGCAAAAGACGTTATTTATAACATTTAACATATAACATCCCTATGTTTTTTTGTCTTGGTCATCAAGGCAAAAGAGCATAGCGTAGGGCCCTGAGCTTCCAAGCTCTCTCGTAATCTTCACTAGTTTGAGGGAAAAAGACAAGCGGGAAAAGTCTGAAGACGTATTCTGCATAGCTACGGGAATAGTATTAACTAGTTTGAGGGAAAGAGACAAACGGGAAAAGTCTGAAGAAAAAATTGACTGTCACCACCAGGACTCGAACCAGGGACCCTCGCTTGTAGCTAGCGATGCTCTAACCACTGAGCTATGGTGTAGTCGTCATCCAAGCAGAGACCGTTCAACGTTTTCTTCAGACTTTGTAACTCCCACTTCCTGTGAATCCACACAGGCGGTTGGGACACAGCCTATACTAATAATAATAATGTACATTTACATGTACATGCACGCTTCGAAAATTAAAGTAAATTATCGTGTCTGTTCCCAAAGGGAACTCACGAGAGCCGCTTACACCCAGTATACCCTAGCGGCAGATGCAGCTCGTCACGTCGGGAAAGATTGGATAAGTCTTACAACCACTGGCATAACTGCCGAGAAACCCCCGTTAGCCGCATCCATGTACCCCTTGTGCCTGGCCATAAGTTCCCAGTTGACTGTGGGTAGCAGCACGGCTGGGAAAACTGCTCCCAGGCAGGACTTGAACCAGGTACCTCTCGTATCTCTCTGACAAACTGCAAGACCGCTTTACCTTGTTCGCCCATGGTGCTCGCACTGCAGCCACCACCCGTGGCCAAGTCTCTGCTGCTCTTGTTCTGCCCCCCCCCCCCCCTAACACCCGATATGGCTTTAGTGCAATTTCTTATTTGGGCGCTGCCAGGTGGAATATACTTCCACCGGCTTGCCGCATGTCTAGCTCACCAGCTGAATTTCGCTCATCCATCAAATTATACCTAGGGTTCCCTGTAAAAAGGCGCTGACGCCTGTTGGGAATTCCCTAGTAAAAAAACGAATAAATAATAATAATAATAATTCACTGCCTTCGTATACACTCGTTTTTTGAATACAATAAAAGCCTTTGTGAAAATGTCGGTTCAGCTCGTTCTGTTGATCGCAATTCTAAAACTATTGTCGCCTCGACGCCTATTTAAATAATAATATTAATAGTAAATAGGCGTCGAGGCGACAATAGTTTTAGAATTGCGATCAACAGAACAAGCTGAACCGAAGTACAATTTTTTGTTCATCATTTCTTCCATATCACATTTTTTCTTTTTTCCATGTTCTTCACTGCCTTCGTATACACTCGTTTTTTGAATACAATAAAAGCCTTTGTGAAAATGTCGGTTCAGCTCGTTCTGTTGATCGCAATTCTAAAACTATTGTCGCCTCGACGCCTATTTACATATTTCAGATTGAGGTACACACAAAATCAGATAGATTTGCTGAATGCTGTGCTGAGGAAACGTTTCTACTGCCGTAATGTCGCGTATAACGTTTCGTTTCTGACACGGTGTCTGAACACTGGTGTCTGCCCCTGTGGTGTTCAGAAACGCATTCAGAAGACCAAGGCCTATCAGTCCTTATCAATAGAGAGAGTATTTCTCAAAGATGATATTGCCAGGTCGCGTGACTATTTGTCTAATGCCCGTGTCCAGTTTAAGTACTTATATGACCGTGCGCGTTCGTTTTTGTCTGCCCATGACTTCCTACGCTTCTCGCTGCTCTTATCTGAAAACGATGATAGACAACGCATACGACTGATCGCTAAGTATGACAAGACCTTCACCTGGCTTCGAAAGAAAAGATATGGCCAGGTTACCTTCAATCCAAACAGCATCATCAACATGTCAGCCGTGGAATTGACTGATGTGCAAAAAGAACTCCTTTCCCGTGGAACAGACTTCGGAATTCCACCTTCTTGTAACAACAAAGAAATCGTCATGACAGAATTTGAACTGTTTTACAGGAAACTATTATGCTTTTCGCCGATTTCCGAGGCTCAACAGTCGGTGTGCGCAGCTAAACTTAGAGCAGAGGCTGAAGAGCATTCCGAACAATTACCAGACCGAAGTTCTTTCTCATTATCTCGCGAGCATCTCAAAGCCCGTAAAGAATTGCGAGCGAATAAGGACATCATCATAACCAGACCTGACAAAGGTCGTGCTACAGTCATTATGAACAAAGCTGACTATGTTGACAAAATGATTGTCATCCTTGCTGATACATCTAAATTCCAAGCAATTGGCCCAGTTGGACAGTTTGACAGAACCATGAAAGTAGAGGCATAGGTAATCAATTACCTAAAGAAATTAAAAGCCGATAAGAGTACCTCTACACATGAATTCGACTTGATGAAGCCAGTCGGATCAATAGGTCCTCGCCTTTATGGTCTACCAAAAATACATAAGCCTACATGTCCTGTTGTAAACTCAGTGGTGAGCTCGAATTTCTCCGTTCAGTTTTCACCAAAAACGGATACCCAGGCGACATGTTGGCAAAACTATTGTCTACAGCCCCCACGCCGAAACATGAATTGATAGGGCCTGCTCATTGTCCTGTCTTTTTGTGCTTACCATGGAAGGGCAAGAAGTCTGACAATGTGAGTCGTGAAGTTCGTGCGATCATCAAACAAACCTACTATGCGGTACACTTCATACCCGTCTACACAACGATGCGTTCGTTCACGGTGTTGAAGGACGTCCTACCAACCCATCATTTAAGTCATGTAATCTACAACTTTGAATGCCGGAATTGTGCTAGCCGGTATGTTGGTAGGACTGTTCAGCACCTGAGCGAACGCATCAAGCAACACACTCCTTTACACATTATCCCACGTAGCGCACAACTGGAGCGTCCCACGCGGGGAAGACCCCGTAAACAACCACTACCTCCGCCAACACAGGACCTAGCGTCTCACTCGACAAGTCCACCATTGGCTCCCGTGGCCATGACCAAGTCACTCCCTCCACCAGCGGAGGTGGATGTGGCTTTGGCGACGCCACGTGTGTTGCATGCAGACACGTTTGCATCAGCATCGCTTGCTGCATCACCGGCAGAGACGACAACAATACCTACCTCAATATCAACGAGACCCAGAAGAACAACTGCTAATTACACCATGACCTATTTCAGTACGGAAGTACCGAGCCAACGGAATACACAACAGGAACGTGAGACGAGGGATGGGAGGAGACGGGACCTGATTGCTCCAAGGCAGGAAGTCGTTGAGGAGGATTCGGCCAGTGAGTCCAGTGAGTCCGGTGAGTGTGAGAGCGAGAATGATCGTGTGAGTAAGAGTGGGTGCGAGCGTGTGTTTTCTAGTAGGAAGTCATCAGTGTATAAGCATCTTGCATCTCGTCCTGATTGCTGTAAGGTTTATTCTGATTCTTCTTTTTCTGTTTTGTGCCGTGCTCGTCATGGTTATAAGTTGCAGTTGAGTGTGTTAGAAGCCGTTTGTCAACGTATTCATAAGCCTAATCTGTGTGTCCAGAAGGACAGCATTATTCGTTTGAAATTGTTTTACAGTAAAACCTGTAACTAACGACCACCCCTTGGTGCCAGCAAAAGCGGTCTTTAGTGGCAGGTGGTCTTTAGTTAGAGGTTTGCACTGCGCGACCATATATGGATCCCGTATATGACATGTATGTCAAAATGCAGCTAATACGATTCCCCAGGACTTGCGCAATGCCATTCTTATTTCAGGTCAAACAACACTTGGAGAGAGAGAGAGACGGAGAGAGACAGAGGGAGAAGGCTACTTTTTGCAGACATCAAATTCAGCTGCTACTTCTGAAACCAGGAATCAAACGTTCCCTGTAGTTCGTTTTACGCTGGGCTTCAAATTTGTTCATGTGATCAATCGTACCGACTGTCCTTGTTGTAACTTCTCGATTGCTTGAACGCGGTCCTTCAGCATCAGGACATTGCGGTGCTGCTTGTTTCTGGATTCCTTGATGCCATCGTCAATTCGTCTGTATGACTGGGGTGTCAGAGCCGCTCTGTCTTCGTTTCTTCTCCGAGTAGTAACAACGATCAGAGAGCGCTTTCGATGCGCTCTCCAAGACGTTTCCTATCGCGTTTATTCTTGACAGAGCTTGAAATTTGGACAGGTGTAGTGCAGTCCACACCGATCCCACAGTCAAAATGACCTGTGTTCATTTGTTCAGCTGTAGTATCGAAAGAGTCCTTTCAGGACCATGGAAAATCAGCAAATTTTCAAAAAGGAGCTTCGAGCAACATTTGATTTCGTACATCGCGGTCGCTAGTTACGGGTCAATAATCGTCTTTGGGGCAAGAATAGGCGGTCGCTGGTCGCGTTCAGCAGGTAGTCGCTAGTCACAGTGCATTTTGAATGTGAGACCGTCCGTGCCTGACAAAGTGGTCGGTAGTAGCAGGCTGGTAGTTACAGGTTTTACTGTAGTAGCAACTTGTTCTGTCTGTTTGGCTCTGGTTGGCCATGGTGTTATATCTTGTGTCACAGTATACTAGTAGTCCTTACAAGTTCGTTAAGTGCTTTCGCAGTTTTTCCTGTTATTACCTTAGTGCTAGGATTATCATTTTCATAGGTGTTGTTTCTTCTCACTCCATTTCTCTTTATTAGTATCTTTCTGGATTGTTTTTCATTAGTACAACGTAGCTTCCTGAGGAGTGTTGTGCGAAAACTAGTTCGAAGTACAATTTTTTGTTCATCATTTCTTCCATATCACATTTTTTTTTCTTCCATGTTCTTCACTGCCTTCGTATACACTCGTTTTTAGAATACAATAAAAGCCTTTGTGAAAATGTCGGTTCAGCTCGTTCTGTTGATCGCAATTCTAAAAATAATAATAGTAGAAAGGAAAAGGACATAATTATGGAAACGAGTTAAGAGTAACTCTCCACCACTGTAACTAGATACTATATACAGTCAGAAAGTGTAACAACTAGTGACAATCGACATTCTTTGTTCCGTTGGGACTGTAGCTTGTGCTCGTTTTCGTTGCGCTTGCCTTCCCCTCTTTGGTCTTTCCATAACCTTGAACCTTCCAAGTTGGAAGGCTGTCGGTTAGCGCTGCGGAGATGTGTTGAAGCTAGGTGTCAGGGCGTCGAATGTCTCAGTACTCTGTCAGTTTTGTGCCTAGTTGTTGCACTTTCTGACTGTATATAGTATCTAGTTACAGTGGTGGAGAGTTACTCTTAACTCGTTTCCATTATTATGTCCTTTTTCTTTCTATAACCGCAATCAATAAAACTAGCTGAACCGACATTTGTGTACTTTATTCATGCAATGTAAAAAACGGTGGAGACGATGTGCAATAAAACGATGAAAATATGAAGAAATGGTGTAGGGAAAAAATATGGATTCAAACAAGTTTTCGTACAATACTCATCAGGAATCGTCGTTGTACTAAAGGACATTGAAACAAAAATTGAACTATTATAGAAAATCTAAGTTAGAGAAATAACACTAAGAGCAACAACAGTGAAATTTACAAGTGTGAATTTTAACAATCAAAGCGAGAACTGAACAAAGGAGAAAGGAAGGAAACGTTTTCCTTTCTACTTTTATTATTGGCTCAATACCCGAGTTTCAAATAATAATAATAATAAAGAAACAAACCCACTCTGTCTGTAGAGGCTCTATAACATTCATTTTCGGCGAATTCACAGCGAAAATGCTACTGCCGTGGCTGTAGTTACAGTCCCTCTGGTTGTCAGGAAATATTTGCTTCTGCTACTCCTCATCAAGTTAAATTCTTACTATGACTTTGTATAGGATGAAGGCCGCAGACATCACGCAACTACGTTACTTGTTTGACATGTATTACTTTCTATTTACAGTACTTAACTTCAGTTTCTTTGGTTGTATCCTTAGTTCCGTTTTTCCCACTGATGATAGGAACGAGAAAATCGATTCTGGGTTTTCAATAATATTTTTGTTATAAAATACACAGTAATACATGTCAAACAAGTAACGTAGTTGCGTGATGTCTGCGGCCTTCATCCTATTCATAGCTATATTAAAATTATTATCTCCACGTAGGTTATTTGTATAATGACTTTGTATTTAAATTCAAAAAGAGGACCAAAAGTTTACAAGTTATCCGTTTTGGAAGGCTCCTGTTTTGCGCAGTCTAGACGTGATGCAGCTAAGCATCAGGTCGTTGAATATCATGATCTCAGCAGTCAGTTCTGTGCTAATTGTTGCACATGTTTGACCCGACAGTATTCTGCTTATAACCGTTAGTGTTGCTTTGCTACCGTCCTCCTCCTTCCTCCAACCTTTTTTTTAATTAACCCCATTATCACAATCGCTTCAAAGTAATTGGGCTTGTAGCCCGTGTGTACTTGCGAATTCAAATAAGAATAGATGTCATATAGATTTGTAAATTTGGCGCAACTATCAGCGGTTTCTTGACAGCCATTGATTTCGGGGTCTTTTCCTGAGACGGTTCTATTAAATTCCTAAAGTTGCAGTCACCTTTCGCAGATAATGGCTACAGAAATTCTGTTTGCATTCTGTTGAGGCACTAAAACATCGATTTTCGAAGAATTCAGTGCGAAAACTGCGTATTCGGCGAAAAGATCGTTGATTTCTTCAAATGTAGAAAGAAAAAAGACATATTGATACGAGTTAAGAGTAACTCTCCATCACTGCAACCATATACTATAAACAGTCAGAAAGTGCAACAACTAGGCACAAAACTGACAGAGTACTGAGACATTAGACGTCCTGACACCTAGCTACAACACATCTCCGTAGCGCTAACCGACAGCCTTCCAACTTGGAAGGTTCAAGTTTTTTTTGTTTGTTTTTACTAAGTACACAACCTACTCGTCAGAAGGGAAGAAGACAACAGAGTATACAATAACAAAACAGCAGGGAGAGTAAATATTGCGACAGAGCTTTCGGCCATATTTTCAAATCATTGCATTCCCAACTCATTAAAGCCACTTTTTTATATTTCTGGTGTATAAGAATGATCATTCCTCCAATGTCATCATTATCATCCTCTACTGATGAGCTCCGACAGGGAGCGAAGCAGCTGTCTAGAGGCGTGGAACAATTATTATCTCTCAACGGAAGTGTCCTTGCTGGTGTCAGTATGGTTCGGCTGAAGAGCGCATGGCTGTGATGAGTTGGGAAAGCAGGGAGAGTAGGGGCTGCGAAGCAAGCCTGTGCTGGTGAGGCAAACCCACAACACCGACCTATGGTCTCGGCGTTAACGTGAGCTTGCGCACCATAGCCTAAAAGAAGGGGATGATTTAGTACGATAAAGACAAGAGAAGGTGAGGTAGAATGGATGAGGTGAAAAAAGAGAACATGAAAGAGAGAGAGAGAGAGAGAGAGAGAGAGAGAGAGAGAGAGTGAGTGAGCGAGTGAGTGAGAGAGAGAGAGAGTGAGTGAGTGTGAGAGAGAGAGAGGGGAGGGGGGGGATGGGGGGGGGGGGGATGGAGGGGGGAGGGGGAGAGAAGAAGAAGAGAGAAAAATAGATTCAAAGGCAGTTCAGGTGCAGTGAATATGATGCAATTTTGGGGGGGGGAGCTTCAAGATGGAAATAGTTCTGAACTGTTAGAGGGAGTCTGTGGCCCAAAGCCACCAGCTTCGGCGAAGATGGTAGTGGACGTTCGCTTTGAAGGATTGTAGGCCCTTAGGAGATAGTGGTTTGGTGAAGAGGGAGGATGGCAGCGCGTTCCAGGTGTTGATGATGTTGTATGGAAAGGCGCGTCTTAGGTAGTTAGGAGCGCCTGGAGGGAGAACATTTTCCAGTTGGAAAGGGTGCGAGGCAGACTGTTGGCATTGTCTCCGGGTTACAGGTGTGGCATGGTGGACGAGGAGAGGGGGGACCATGGATCTCAGCAGAGGAGGACCTGGTTGGCCCAGTAGCTTGTAGACGAAAGTCAGCGCCGCCACTGTACGTCGGGCCTCTAGGCTCTGTAGCAAGATGTTGGGTCCCAGGATGTGGAGGGCACGCCTCTGCACTCTGTTTTAAAAGGTGTTCAAGGTTGGTGGGAGCAGCTCCCATCCACATAGGGGGAGCGTACTCGAGCAGGGGCCGAACGAAGCCGTGATACACGGCCAGCATGCCACGGCAGTCCAGAACGCAAGCAGCTCTACGTAGGAGGCCGAGACGTGAGTTTGCCCTGGCAAC
Organism: Sycon ciliatum; assembly: GCF_964019385.1. Lineage (NCBI taxonomy): Eukaryota > Metazoa > Porifera > Calcarea > Leucosolenida > Sycettidae > Sycon > Sycon ciliatum. The sequence goes on from NC_088649.1 coordinate 29,562,388, forward strand.
AACTGACCGGAGATGGGCTGAAAAGGATAGCTTGGAGTCAACCATTACTCCGAGGAGCTTGAGGTGTGGCTGTTGTGGGATGACCTCCCCTCCAGAGTTTATTGCGGGGACAGGCCAAGGCTACTGTCGATGGCAGGAGATTCGTAGGAGCTGCGATTTGGATGGTTCAAACTTAACATGCCACTTTGTTCCCCATGCATGTAAGGGGCTGTCCAAGGTTACCAATAGTAATTTCAAAACGAAAAGTTTTCGTTTGGGGGTGGGTGGGTTTGAAGGAGTTTCGTTTTGAAAATAATTATTGAATGCAGATGGAGAATGCCCAGTTACTTCTGGGTGTCGAAAATTGACATCAATATTTTATTGGAATTCGTTTTACCTCCAGAAAAGGTAGGTGGGTGGGTGGGTGCAGAAAAATACTAAAACCTTTCGTTTTGCAAAAACTATTGGTAACCCCGGACGGCCCCTAACGCATTGACGGAAGCTTGAAGACTGTCAGCTTGGTGTATGGCATCATCGCGTGTATTGACGCAGGCATACAGCATGGTGTCGTCTGCAAATGTTCCCATTTCAGACCCTGGAGCCAGGCAGCTATCAGCATCATTTACATATATAATTATTATACTAGGAACAGCGACGGTCCAAGGATGCTGCCTTGTGGCACTCCTGCAGAGATCGGATATCGATCGGAGCTCTTGCCGCCAATGACCACTTCCAGCGAACGATCTGTTAAATAGTCTCTAAGCCAGTCCAGGAGGGCGCCCTTCACACCGATGTTCCGCAACTTGTGCAGTACACCTGTGTGGGAGACTTTGTCAAAAGCCCCGGCGATGTCGACAGCAAGCACCTCTACAGATCCACCAAGGCCAGATGTGGCCGACCACTTGTGGTGTAGTCCTGTAAGTAGATCGGATGGACCTAGGCCTCGGCGAAAGCCAAATTGCCTTGGTGATAGGAGGTTTTGTCCCTCCAGAAAGTTCATTAACTAGCGGTTGATGATGGACTCCATTACTTTGGAACATTATAGAGAGCAGCGAGACTGGTCGGTAATTCTTTTCAGCGGATTTGGAGGACTTTTTGAATACTGGAACTACTCGGGCAACCTTCCATGCCTGTGGTTGGTGGCCAGTACCGAAAGACAGGGAGAAGAGGCGTTCTAGTGGCCCCGCAAGCTCAGTTGCGCATTCCTTGAGTACCCTAGCTGGGATATTGTCCGGTCCAGTGGCTTTGGAGGGTTCGAGTCTTGCCAGATGTCGTCGTACTGTGTCAGCCCGGAAATGGATCCTTGTGACTGCTGGAGTTTCACTGTCGCCAGAGGCAGCAGGAAGGCTGTCCACTGATATGTCGGAGGCAAGACTGCATTTCTTGGAAAAGAAAGAGGCAAAGCAGTTTGCCTTTGCCAGGTTGGATGCGCATTCCTGCCCATGTGCATCAATCAGGGTGGGGATATCAGAGGAGCGCTTAACACCAGCGACTGATTTCATCACCGACCGCCCCTGTTTGTCACGCAGATTACCCGCACAGAGCTTAGCCTGGATACGCCGTTCCCAAGCTAGGCGGGCCCTGTCCATCACAGTTGAGGCATGGTTGACTGATTGTAAAAATGTCTGCTTCAGAGGCTCAGAAGATGGAAATCTCCTCCAGCGCCGCCAGGCCTGTTCCTTGAGAACTACTGCGTCCAGACACTCTGGGTTCCACCATGGAGGGTCAGAGGGTGTTGTAGTGTATTGCTTGCACGGGATAAATCGGTGCATCCCACTAGAATTGTCTCTTAGATGACATCCCAGACCTTGTTGCAGTCGGTATGGGGAGCAGTGACTGGCAGCCAATCTATAGATCTGAAGTGTGCCCTCAGTCTCGACCAATCGGCTTTGTTGTGGCGCCATACTGTTCTAGTAGAGCTCTCCTCCTCTGAGGAAGAAACTGTCAAGAAGTCTGCGATGATGACCGCATGGTCAGAGCATCCAAGGGGCTTACAGATAGAAGTGCTCACATGTCCAGGCAAGTCTGAAAGGACAAGGTCTAGAATGGCATCACCTCTAGTGGGATCCGTGATATGCTGCATGAGGCAATAAGCAGATGCTAGATTCTCCAGTGTGAGACCAGCTAATGTTGTTTTACTACTTTTTTTTAAGTCCCCTGCAATGACTACGTGGTCACCGAGTTGCTGTGCTGCAGGTAATGAGCTGTCTAGGTAGTCGATGACGGAGCAATCTGATGGGCTACTTGAACCGGAACGATACACAGCACAGACTACAACCTTGCCATGAGAGCATGACTCTACTAAGAGCCATACCACCTCAAAACCTTTACAGTCAATGGTGTCAAGGTGCCGAGCATGCAGGTTGGACTTCACCCAGACAGTTACGCCCCCGCCTGAAGCAGTTCGGTCTTGGCGAATAGGTGCTGCATAGCCAGGAATAGTTTACATGGCGAGTGGAACCTTGTCCGGCGTGAATTTTGTTTCTGTGACGATCGTTATATCTGGTTTAGTTGAACTCAGACTTGCCGGAGACTTGCAGTAGTCATTCTGCCAAGCCGGACTGCTCCGTGTTAACTGCTCCGTGTTAACTCCCGGGCTGCTCAACTGAACGTTGCCTAAACTTCCACGGTCTGGCGTAGAGTGGCCTTGGCCCGAAGTTTGGTGAGGTGATGAGTGCGAGGGCAGTGACATCCACAGTGATCCTTGCAGATATCTTGCCATTTTCAGCCTTGTGGATGCTGCAGTTATGGACAGTAGCTGGAGTCCCGGCTGTGCCTGACCTTTTCAGGGTGAAAGCTTTGATGTCGTCGTCAGTGCATGACTCACTCAGGTTACCGACATACAGGACAGATTTCTTGGGTCTGGGTGGCTCTGATGACACTAGCTGCCAACTATCGTCGGAAATGACGTCCAGAGTCTGGAACTCCTCGCCGTACTCCTCAAGTTCCACGCTCGTGCTGTGCTGTCCATCGTGCTGCATGTCTTTGTCACTCTGCGCCTCTGGGTCACTGCCTGTGTCACCCACGCTACGGGGCTCACCCGTATTACTACTTCGAGCACTAGCGCACTCGGCAGCCTGCCCTGGGTGGGTACGATTTCTGGACGATTTCGCACGCGTACGCTGGCTCTGCTGAGTAGCTTGAAATTTCGGAGGAACACTTGCCTTGGCAATGGCGGATTCCTTGAGGGATATAACCTCCTCAGTCAGGCCGGACACCTGCCGCGACAGCTCATCAATCCTTTTGTTGAAGCGAGCCTCACGATCGGCCGACTCGGATGCTAGGTTAGCCAGGGTCTTGATCACTTCCAGCACAGACGACTTGATACCCGGAAGGGAGCACAAAAGTTTCATCCCTGCCTCTGAGAGCCCTTTGAGGGCGGTCCTTGTAGCTGGGGGCATGGCGACCAGAGGTGGTTCAGCCCTACTACTAATCTATACTTACTACTAGCACTAGTCCTCTTGGCCACGCCGAAGGGCTGCCAGGAAGCCGTGGAAACTAAAAACTGCGGAGCTCAAAAATTTGCTTCCCCTTCACTTCAGGTGACTTCAAACTTCGTTATGGAAAGACCAAAGAGGGGAAGGCAAGCACAACGAAAACGAGCACAAACTACAGTCCCAACGGAACAAAGAATGTCAATTGTTACTGGCCTTCCCCTCTCGTCGCGACCTAGGGCAAGATGTGAGTTTCAGCTCCGTGCGCTTCTCATCAATGGGATGATCCTTGCTACGGAGCACGACCATGGTCTTCAGCTTATTCAAAAGTATCAGAGAAGTTCGGCAACTCGTCAACTACTTTTTTGTTTGGTACAATGTAGAATGAACAGGGAAAACTGACCTCGGTGATTGCCACTTATTTCGGCTTGCTTCAGAGCAGATACCTACATAGCTGATCATATCACTTCTCAGCACTTGTGGAGAAGTAACACGTTAGCTGTATTTCCATTGCGCTTCAGCCTTCAAGATGATTGTCAGAGTAAGGTTCAAATGCGAGTGCTGAGAAGCTGCAGCCTTACAATGAAGGGCATGGAGGTACAAAATGCGCTTGTTGAGGTCTGCTTCCCTTCTGTACGTTTCGCTGGGAGAAACAGGACCAGCTGCAAGGTCGGTTGGCATTTCTGGTCTCCCTACAGATGTTCAAGACAGTAGTGAGTAAATAGTTTTGGAGAAGCGAGACATATATTTAGTCCTCGTCGCAGATGTTGTCCAAGGCAAGGACTTCGAAAAATGGTGAATGCGCATGTGCGGCGCGATCTGTTCATGACCGGCTAAGCGGACATGATCGACTGATTATGCCCGCTTACCCTGGCCGCTCGTTGGTCGTCACCTGGCAACAAGCATGTGCCATGTCTGAAACTATGGCATGATCGCCTCTCCAGTGACTGCTCTCCATAGAGACCTTGAAGCAGGGCTGTGGCAGAATAGTAGGTGTACTTGGTCCGCTTCAGCGATACTGTCGCTTATCTTTCAGCTTTGTTTATATATCGCCAATGCTCACTTGGCAGCCCATTTCATCCCAATTTTGGTTAGTAAGTTAGTTTACTAGTACCTGAAAGGTCTAGCTAGATTTCGAGTGGATTTCGAGAGCGACGGGTGGGTGATTCTGATTGATACAGCGCCGCATCAAAATAGGATATCTTGTTACACTGTGCAGGCAAGAGCAGCGCAACCCACAAGAAAGCAATCGGCTACTCGGAATCAGCTCCAGTTTGCTAAACGGCCGAGATCACTCACCTCCAGGATCGCTCGTGAAACTGAGATCGCAGTTCAATACTCGGAGTATCCAGCGCATCGTGGAGATTTGCAAGTACTGTACGCGTCGTCGTCGTCGTTGTTGTTCAAAATAAAATCTTGCAGAGAACGGCATCTGATTCGAACCACACAGGCTGTCGTGCTGCCCACGCGAAGTCCTATAGAGAAGGCGACCGTCACAATCGACTTCTCTTTAGAAAATAGCCAGGCAGCGGAGAGGAAGAGAGATGAGCTTGCAAAAGCAAGAGAGTCGATCCGGAGCAAAATTATTTGTCACCAGCGGAAAGAGCAGCGACGAGGAGGACCGACAAAAGTATGAACCCTTTCTCGGACAATAAATTCCTCATAGCTAGTTGTCATGCTATACCTTACCTTCCATCGTACCAAGTTTTATCACTTCAAGTGCATGCATTGATGTCCACAGTCTAAGTTCAAAGCGTCGAAAGATAAGCGACAATATTGCTGACGCGGACCAAGTATCTTATCTTCCCCTCGTTATCCTGGTAGTGAGAGGTGAAAACCAGTATTACTGGTGATGCCTTCATTCGAAATAGTAAGTATTAGGGCAGTTACTGGGACCAGATCGCCGATCAAGATCCCTCCCATTTGCGGGAAGCCTAATAACTCGTGGTGAGAAACGGTTATTTTGCTGCTTTACATCCTTTGTTGTATTGTTCTCCTTTTGGTGTTGTGTGGATAAATGTGTGGCCAGAATACTCCTTTTTGACCTTAACTCTTTTACCAAAGTTAAATTGGCTCACTATTCGAGTTCAGAAATTAGAATACCCTTCTTTATGATACCACTTGACTGCAGTCTTGGCATTAAAATCATCCGCAACTACACTTCACCAGTAAAGTCAGACACGCACTGATCAGAGCTTATATCGACTACATGTATCCTGTACTCACACGTCTCTGGTTGAGAATTGTCAGATGACATGTAACGCAGGTAGTACCTTGCAGTTAGATTGTGGAGCTTCTGCTTACACAACTGCATGGTGTTTTTTTTCTCTTCTTATCATTATGTTCTATATGTTTAAAGATATGAACTCAGATAGTGAGCCAAGGAAAATATTGGTCACATGGAAATTTTGGGCATAAGTTATGCGATCGAGTCCACCAACTAATCCGTTAATTAGCGATATTGAGCAGTGCTCAAGCTACCTTTCATGCCGTGGAGTGTCTCAGCACTCCCTGTCAGTTTTGTGCTAGATTGTGTTCGTCTGACTGTTTAAAATCTTGTTTAGTTGCGCAACTCGATCGCATAACTTGTGCACACAATTTCCATGCTACAAATTTTACGATATATTATAAATTTGTAATGGAAAGCGTTTTACATAATTGTCGTAATTTCACGTACAAACGCCGGGCTTATTCCTGTAGAAGTCGATGTCAGGGTTGGGCTTCTATTCAAATCAGTCTTCTATTCAAAATGATTATTTCTAAGTATGTCAACACAAAAACCAGGCTGACGCGCCGATCTTTATAATTATTGTCTTCAAAATCATGTTTATATTCAATTCAAACCAGGCTTATGAGGCAGGGTTTTACACACGACAACATAATTTCCCGAAAAGGGAGGCAAGTCCAGGAATTGTTCCCTGACGACCCAGAAAAAGCACTGTCAGCACTTTGCTGGCATGGTCTGAGTGGAGTACTTACTAGTCAAATACCACTACTCACAAATACCACTACTCACCTAGGCAGGCGTAGTTGTACAGATAACCGGTACACACATCGCATTTGTCCAGGTCGGAAATGATGCTACAGTTTTGCCGGCAAATTTCCTCAGTCAAACCTATGTGAAAGAAGACAAAACCCTCCGTTGTTATCTCGTCCGGACTGTTTGGGTGTATTAATAGATGATTCTCAATTCTCTGGTCTTTCTCGTGCTAGTTATGTAAGGCAGTTGAATGTTCTAGAAGCTGCCCGAATCTGTTTATATAAGCCTGATCTTTTAAACAGAAGAAGTCAGTGCTTGGTCTGAAGTTGTTTTCGTAGTTCTGCAGATCACTCATCAACATCATATCACTTGGAATAACTGATAATATGTTTTACATGTTCATGATGTATATCAGGTTGCAAACACACTAGGTACAGGTACAAAATCCGGAACAAACGGCGCTACAGTAGAAATCGACTTGGCAGCGAACAAGAAAAGAAAAACGGGCTTTGTAGGTTTTCAGCAACCAGCGCATCTCTTCAGAAAACCATGTGTGTTGTTTTCGCGTTCCATCTCCTGTTCGTGGCTAGCTGGTCATAGTTATGTTTGTTGTGAACTCAATATGCCGTTATTGGCCTTTGTTCTCCTCAGTGATCAAATACAGAACTGAGAGTAGTTTATTCAGAAAATCCTCCGAATTCATTCTGCTACTTTGACCTGATGACGAATAATATGGGTGTCATCTGCTAATGAACCGAATCGACTCTCACCAAGTGCAAGGCAAGACGGGGAGAGGTTTTGTCCGCCTAAGACTTTACGGTCTTCCAAAAACTAGGAAATAACATCATTGGTTCTTTGCTTCTTTGGTTGTTTTTTTTATTTGAATTCGAACACCAAACGGACTGACATGTCCAATGACAAGGAAGCAAATGAGGTCCAAGGAACCCAGGCATGGGAAAACGTCGAAAATTGACAAAGGTGAAAAGAAAATATGGGAAAGGAAAGCTCTCAGCAAAAGAAATATAAATAAAAAGAAAGAAAAAAGAAAGAAAGGAGAAAAAAAAAAAGATAAATCGTGGTCACGGCGAGAAGAAAGCTCTTATTATTATTATTATTATTATTATTTTAGAATTGCGATGAACAGAAAGAGCTGAACCGACATTTCACAAAGGCTTTTCTTGTATTCAAAAAACGAGTAGATACGAAGGCAGTGAAGAACATGGAAGAAAGAAAAAATGTGATATGGAATAAATGATGAACAAAAAAATCTTACTTCGAACTAGTTTTCGCACAACACTCCTCAGGAAGCTACGTTGTACTAATGAAAAACAATCCAGAAAGATACTAATAAAGAGAAATGGAGTGTGAAGAAACAACACCTATGAAATGATAATCATAGCACTAAGGTAATATGGCAAAAAATAAGATAAATTGTGCACTCGTAACAACAGCAAAAATGAAGAAAGTCAAGTTCCATAACAATTTCTTGTGACTGTCATCAGTGGAACGCCGTCACATAAAAATGTAATAACTAAAACACACACTTATATACATGTAGCTAATATGGTTTCAGGTAGATATACAGCAGCTAACAAGTACAAAAAGCGAAGTTTGCACCTTTGCAATGTGTCAATATAGTGTATGTGAGAAAGGTAGTGGCAGATGAATGTGATACTGTGTGAATGAATGTAATGGTGCGTGTGTATTACTTGAAGAGTGTGAGTGATACAACGTTTTCTTTCTGTTTACATAGCACATGGTCACGAGTACGAATATACACAGCTTCCAACACCTGCATTTGCTTGAAGAAACGTGCGCAACGAATAACACTTAACCAGGAATGGTCAAACACCTTACGACATTCTGGACTGGACACCAAATGCTTGTACACTGCAGACTTCCTCTTGTCAACATCAAACTCCTCCTCATCACTACTCTCATCCTCCACCTCCCTTCCAATGCCGCCGTCCATCCCATCGCACTCGTATTCGTCGTCATCAGTCTCCATCTCCTCGCGACACCGCTTCCCTCTCCTTGATTCGTTCTGTGGCGTGCCTGTGCTTCCTCCTGCGTCTCCTTGCCTTGTGTTCTCCACTTGTCTCAGTCGTGCCTCTGCTAGTCTCTTGCTTCTCCTCGGTTCTGCTCTGTTTTCAAGTTGTTCCCCTTCCGCTCTCACCGTTGTAGCAACATGGTTTGTCGAGGAGCGACCGTCCGGCGGCCTCCCTTGCCGTGGTCCGGTTTCCGAGGGGGGGGGGGGGACCAGATTAGTCTGCTCGTTCTCCATGGAAGTAGTCGTTGTTTCTGTTTCCGAATTGTGAGCCATGCTAGGTGTAGAAATAGGCAGCGGATGTTTCCGTGGTCTCCCACGCTTCGGCCTGCTTAATCTGGCAGCCTGGGACAACAATGATAATGGCACATGCTGCTTGATGCGTTCGGACAAGTGTTGAAGCGTCCTGCCAACATACCGACTACCACATTGTCGGCATTCAAATTGATAAATGAGATGGCTCAAATGGTGGGTTCGCAGGACGTCCTTCAACACTGTGAACGAACGCACCGTTGTAAAGACAGTAACTACATTCACTGCATAGTATGTCTTTTGCACGATCGATTTCACTGCACGACTGACTTTTGTTGATTCAGAACCTTTCCAAGGCAGGCATAAGAACACCCGACACGGTGTTGGCCCGATTTTTTGTTCCTTCCGCGGCTCTTTGCTCGTAAGCAGTTTTGCTAAGAGTGATGATGGATATCCATTTTTCAGGAAAACTGAGCGCAGGAAATCGAGTTCAGGTTGTAATTTACTGTCAGAGCAAATGCGTCTTGCCCTATCCACCAAGTTCCTGACTAAATTGATCTTGTACTGGGCCGAGCAATTTGAGTCATACATTATATATTGTCCTGTAAACGTAGGCTTACGATAAACCGATGTGACAACACCATCACACGCCCTTTCGACTAAGACATCCAAACATGACAATTTTCTGGATTCTTCGTGTTCACACGTGAAGCGCAGCGCAGGATGGACATCATTCAATTCAGTTAGAAAGGCTTCACTGTCACGTCTTGATTCGAAATAGGTAAATGAGTCGTCCACAAATCGAACGTACAACTGAGGCCACTTTACTTTATCCATTCTCGACTCGCAATATCCAACGAAGACGTTGGCTAGTGCCGGACCCAGCGGCGACCCCATTGCCACCCCGTCCGTTTGCTTGTACATCACGTCACCGAACGAAAACTCGACACCACTCGTAACCATCAACATCAAACGTCGAAACGCTGACTCAGGTAACCAAGGGACATCGACGTCATCATCATTATGGTAGAGTGTATGCGCACAGATATCGGCAAGGGAGACCTTAGTCTAAATAGAATATTGAAAGACTTGAGTGATTTTTTGCCTATGTATTCAACATGCTCCGTCCAGCGGAGGTCATGCTGAAAGATTATTCCGAGGTGTTTGTGTTTTTGTGCTACGGTAAGCAGATTATTCTTGAGGGTGATCTGGGGTAGCTGTTCAGGGGGGCGGTTATTGTGGTGGAATGGGAGGATGACTGCTTTCTTTGTGTTAACCAGCAGGTGCCATGTTTGAAGCCAGTCTCCAGCTGCTGTGACACTCTGTTGTAGGTTTCGGGTGCAGTCTTGAAGAGTTCTCGCTATGGAAATCAGAGCGGTGTCATCTGCAAATTGGCTACAAGTGGTGCCGGGAGTCTCACATACATGTGGAAGGTCTATGGTGTAGACGAGGAAGCGGCCCAAGAACAGATCCCTGAGGGACGCCGGCAGGGATCTCGAGGAAAGGCGATAGGTCGCCATCCACCTGGACCCTCTGCCGACGCCCCAACAGGTACCGTCGGAACCACTCCAGGTCTTTGCCCTGGACACCATGGTGGGAGAGTTTTGCTAGAAGGCCTGCATGCCACACACGTTTGAAGGCCTTTCTTAGATCAAAAAAGCAGGCATTGACGTGTTTCCCGTCGTCTCTCGCAGTGAAGAGGGTATGGACGAGACGGGCAAGCTGCTGCTCAGTGCCGTCTTTCTCACGGAATCCGGACTGCTGGTTGGGTAGGTGGGGTGTGATGTGCTTGTAGAGGAGTTGATGTGCAATTTGTGCTTGAATTTTTGATATAGTGCTCAAGAGAGAGATGGGTCTGTAGTTGGTTGGTTGGGTTAGGTCACCAGGCTTGGGTACTGGAGTAATGGTGGCATCTTTCCACTCCTGTTCGATTTCTCCGGTTTGGAACGATAGATTAAAGAGGGACGATAACGACGGTGCAAGTTCCTTAGCCGCTTCTTTGAGTAGGCGGTTTGGAATAGATTTGAACCCTGGGCTTTTGTTGGTATCAACTCCGCGGAGGAGTTTTTCGACCTCAGCTTGGGAAGTCGAGATTCCTTGAAGGGGACTGAGGATGTCAGGGGTGGTGTTGATGGCTGGAGTTTGCTCATCCGCATTGGCCACAGACAGCTTGTTCTGTGAAATGAAGAAGTCGTTGAGAGCAGCGGCTTTTTGTGCTGGTGTCGTTGCAGGAGTTGCTTGGCTGACGAGTTTGGGTATGCGTTGTTTTGTAGCTGTAGTAAAGTGCTTCATGAGGCGGAGTAGGGAAGTAGAGGAGGCTGTTGAGTTGTTTACGAAATCCGATTTTGCACGACGCAGGAGGTTGGTGACACGGTTTCTTTGGGCAGTGAACGTGTTCCAGTCGTCGGGCGAGCGTGAGTGAAGGTATATTCTGTGTTTTCTGTGCTTATCCTTGATCTCTTTCAAGAGACCCTTTGATATCCATGGTCGTGCTGGCATGTTCTTCCTGTCCCAAGGGGGGTGAGTGCGAGTAACTTGGCAGTGTTCTTGGGCGATGCTCAGGACTTTGTCGCGTGAGGATCGCCAGAAGGTGTCAGCTGGGCATGGGTCGTGTTCGTTTGGATGGTGGTTGAGATTTGTGCGTGAAAGGGCTTCTCGAAGAAGGTGGATAGTGCTGTCTGTCCATGACCAGAATGTGGTGCTTCTGGATCGTGGAGGGGGGTTGTTAATTATGGGGGAGGCAGTTGATTACTGATGTGGCCACTGATAGTAGTGTGATCGGATGCGCCAAACGGTGGAAGTGATTGGATATGAACATTATTACTGTGGAATGAGGAGATAACAAGGTCTAGACATGAGAGAGGTCTTTGTCGGTGGATGTAAGTAGGGAATTTGACATGTTGTGTGAGACCGTATGTGTGTAGAAGAGTTTGTATGTCGTCCCCAAGGCGATCTGTTCTGTCTGTGGTGAGCCACGCACTGTTCTTGGCATTGAAGTCTCCAAGTAGTAGGAGGTTGTCACCTTCGGCTCTAGCGGTTTTTGCTTCTTTCCAGTTCGGCACAGAAGAGGGTGCCATTGCTACGGGGTGGTCGGTAAATGTTTGCAACAACGAGGGAAAGGTTCTCGGTGGAAATTCTCGTCCATACGCATTCTGCTGCTGTCATTGGTATTGTCACTACCATTGTGTTGAAACGTTCCGCTGTGTACAAGGCAACACCACCACTAAAGTCCTGTCTGTCAGCTCTGGTCAGCTTGTAGCCTGGGATTGCATTGAGACTGTCAGGGTCTGATGTGTCAGCCCAGGTTTCCTGGACTGCAATGACTGATAGTTCGTTCTGAGATTCAGAGCACGAACGAGTAAAGGTAAGTAACTCGTCCATTTTGTTGAATAAGCAATGCACATTGGTGCTGAGAAAGTTCAAATTCACTGACATTGGTACTTTTTTTGTTCTCTTTTAAATTCTTATTTTTTGTTTTTTTGTTCTGTTTTTTTTTTTGCTGTTCCTTATGGAATTCGCGTTATGCTGCGGGCTTCCTCTTCTTGGCCTTGGAGCGATGCGACGGGATCGCATTGGGCGGTGTCTGTTCCAACTGATTGTGCTTGCGGCGGCGCTTGCTGTGTGTTTTCCAGTCTCCCTTGTCTACTGTGACTTGTTGAAGTAACGCGAGGCTGCGTTCGTCATCATCATCACTGTACATGATGTCACTCGTGTCGTCGCTGTCGCTCGTGCCTGCATCTCCCTTGTGATCACGAGGCGTGCTGGTCGCAGTGGCCAGCAGGCTGCTGCTTGGTGACGCGGGGCTGGGCAAGTGGTCGTCTTTCGTCGACGTGCTGTTGGCTCGGGAGTCCTTGCTTGACTCTTCTTTATTGCTGCCAGTTGATTTTTCATGTTCAAAACTGTCGTTCAGTTGAACCGCCAGGCTCGAAGCTGAGTCCATACGCGGCAGGTTCGTACTGCATGTACCTGCGGACTCTTCGTTTTTACTACCAGTTGGTGATGTTTCACGTTCAAAACTGTGTTCGGGTTGAGCCACCAGGCTCGCAGCTGAGTCCATACGCGGCAGGTCTGTGCTTTAATCTGTAGCTGCAGTACTACCGGTAGTACTGGCACGGTCTGCGTACGTTCCACTGCGACCCTCCTTGTTGTTGTTTATTTTACTTCATCAAATGAACAGGCATAGATGCCTTCTCACCTGCCCATAGAACAGGTTCTCACAGAATGATGAAGGGATGATATGCAAGGGAAAACAAGAAATGATAATAATATAAGACAGAAAGGACCAAAAGAAGAAAAGGAAAAAAATATAATGAAGATAATTTCATGGAGTCAAAAATAGACAGACAATAATTTCATGGAGTCAAAGAATAGAAAGACAATTTCATGGAGTCAGGAATACGTGGTTGATTTTATAGACATGCATGCACAAATGATTGATAGATGAGAAGGTTGGAATTTATGGCAGATAATAAAAGTATACGAACTTAGAAGTTGCGACTTAAGCGGTAATAGTCATGAAGTTGGTTGCTCCAACGAGGAGCACGCGCTTCTTGCCGAACTTGACACTTGACAAAGCGTCTCTGTAAGTTTGTGTCCATGGTGATGGTTTGCCCTGGAGAGCAGTATATAAGTGGTGCTTTTCAGGCACAATCTTCCTCAGCCTACTCAAGCTCAACTGATGAGGGGTGAATTCCCCGAAACACTGTGTATTGAGCAGGGGGTGGTGCTTTCTTTCAGGTTTGCCGAGCGGAAGGTGCGACGTGCTCCTCGTTTGCTCCGGATGGCAGTCGCGAGTCAGTCAAGTGTCAAGTTCGGCAAGAAGCTTGTGCTCCTCATTGGAGCAACACACTTCATAATAAAAGTATAACGAGGATATTCACAAAGTAAGTATATCAATGGCAGAAAGAGCTTTTCGGAATGGACCAGGGACACGTATCACTCTAAAATCAGAGGGGAGAGCATTCCAGAGAATGCTTCTCCGAAACATCATGGTCGATTGCCCCGCAGGCCCACAAAGAAAGGTAACTTGAAGCAAGTTCGACACTTGTCCCCGTGTGGTGCGCTGATCCTCCGGAACAGTCTCTGGGGCCGTTTGAGTGAATAATTGTTGCAGGAGGAGTTAATTCATCGATGAACAAATACGACAATTTTGTGTGTATATGTATGTGGTAGACTAACAATGCTGAGCAGAGAGAGCAGCGGGGAAGTTGGAGTCAAGAGCCGCTGTTGCAAGGTGGCATGGATGCCAGCCTTGAACATCTTTTCAAGCTGACAAGTGGGTGCTAAGTCCTGGAAAGAAACTGTTTGAACCATAACACTGGGAAAGGATCATGCTCAGGAACCACGTTCGCTTGGCAAGCAAACTCAGTCCTCGTACATGCCTCCAGAGCTGACCAATAGATGACTTGCACAAAGATCAGAGCCGCGAGTGAGACGGGGCAAGTGCACCCTGTGCACCCAGGCTACACTGCGGGCACCCTACACCAGTGTACACCGTCTGTAGACTAGTGTAGTGTACTTTTTTTGTCAGCATGAATGAACGGTGCACGGCATGTACATGTACATGATCAGTACCGTCACTGTCTTCAGCAGCTCATGAGTCATGCATGTGCACTTGTAGGGTTAGTGGAAGCAGGTATTGTACTACTCCCTGAGTGGAAGTACATGTACATGTACATGACTGTATTATTATGTGAAGAGAAGCCAGGCGTCCAAATCAACCCAAAATACTCTTGCCTTATTCTTCGGTGAAATAGATAAAACAATTGTGTTACTAAACAACAGTGAGCATAGAAGCAACCTCGATGCACCCAATAATATGGCATCCGGGAACAGCAAGTGTGGCACGAGGATCCCAAGAACACGTCAAGTTCCATGCTACCCGCCGCCATCAAAAGAACGAAGGATAACTGTGCTAGCCTAGTTCATATTCAATGTAACGCTAACGGTACAGGATATAGGAGCCTGTTGGGAAGGCGTGGGTGAGCTGTAAAATCTTGTACGGTTCGCACAGCACAACATACATGCAGCAGTTATTGCGACGTTTAACGTCGATGGACGAGAGTCATAAAGTCCATGGGGGTTGACGTTTCTGGGCTTCCTTTCCGAAAGGAAAGTTTTATTTCTTCTCAAAAAAGCAGAATCATGCTAATTATACCAATTTGTTATGAAGACAAGGAAGCAGCCAAGGACATTGTGCCATGCTAAAGGAACGACAGGAAAAGATAAAGCACTTCACCTGAAAACTGAAGGACTATCCATAAATACAGCAAATGATAATCCTAGCCTAGTAATGTCCAACTCCGTCATGTGAGCCATTCGGTGAGTTATTATGAGAAGCATAATGTTCGAAATGCTGAAATTTGAACAGTTGCAGTTGTGTTCGTCGCCACACAATGCCATCGCCAGTTCACATTCGGAATGTAGCCATTTTTACGCTTGTGTCCCTGTACACGGCATGGAAGGCTGAACAGATTCAACTCTTCCATCGCTTCCTGATCTGTACAGTAGTGCGGTTGCGTTCCCGTTCCTGACACTCACATCCGTCTCCGCTAACCAGCATCATGAGCACTCCAATGGTTCCCGCCGCTCCTTCCGTATCGTCCCAGCGCGCCCCGTCAAAATGTGAATTACTGTAGGCAATGGAGCCAGTGTATGATGAAGGCGAATGCACTGTTTGATGATGCTCCAACAAATCCTTTCTGAGACTGAGACCCAGTTGGAGCCGCATCATCGTCATTACCAGCTAATCATGGGGAGGTATAATGTAACTCTCCACCACTCCCTGATTCAATCATAGTTTGCGAGCCTGCGCCAAACTGCTTTCTCACTAGAGCCAGGCATTGGATACATATGGCTTCAGTAAGGTTTACAATGCTATGTCTCTGGCCTAAATCCAAGTCTAGATACAGCTGCTCAGAGTCAGGGCTGATGAAGTGTTCATATCGGAACAAGTGAGACTTCAACAGTAGCTAGTACACATTAGGCCTGAGGACTTCGCAGCGTTTCTCCAGCACACTTGTTCTCTCCTTCAACTCAGATACTACTTGAAGTACTACTAAAGGCCATCTGGCTCTCACACTCAGTCCTTCCACCCCTCATTTTCGTGGTTTGGGCTTCCACTCGTGACTCGGCAGGTTCCTGGCCTCTCCGCAGTCTGTCCTCAGGAGAGAGTCGCTCTGGATCTAGTACAGCCGAATCGAAGGGAATCGAGTTCTTTCTCAGACGTCCACAAACTTTCGTTGTGCTTGACTTTGCTTCCACTGCGGGAAAGTAGTCACACTTCAGGACCACGACGTGCTTGTTGCAGCCTACACCAATGATACTAAAAATATTCCCTCATTTTTCTGCCTCCCGGCCGGCCGGCTCGGAAAGGAACGTATGGAATGGGAGCCTCAGTTCCATCTCTCGTCTGCTAGTGCATTCAGGAGCGTAGCAGCGCTTTGGCATGACGATACAAGCCGAATCAAAACAACTCTACTCTCTAGCCAAAAAAACTAGCTCAGTGTTCTTCAGGCAAAAAGCGAAACTTCGAAAGTCACGAACTCAAAAGGTGGGGAAGTCAGAGTCAGAAGGTCCACTTGCCCCGTCTCGAACCCAGACAATCCTTGTGCAAGTCATCTATTGTTCGCGCTGTCTTGCGACCAATATACTCCACATGTGGAGCCCAGGATAAATCATTATCCAGGATTAAACCAAGGTACTGGGCTGTAGGGGTCACACAAAGTTTCTCGCTAATGCAGAAGACCGCCGGTTGTATTGCAGCCGCGCCTCGTGGCCGGCTGGAGAGCAACTGTGTCTTGGAAGTATTGAGGAGCAGGCCAATGTCCTCCAGCCAGGTAGCAAGGTTTGTCATGGCTTGCGTGAGGGTTCTGCACACTACAGCAGGATCAGAATGGGAGCAGTCGATGACAATGTCATCTGCAAATTCTTGGTGCTGTACAGACGGTGGCAGTATGGTGTGGAGTTCACTAGTGTAGAGCACAAAAAGCAGTGGCCCAAGGACGCTACCTTGTGGAACACCACGGGAGCAACTGACAGCTTCACTAACAGAGTCAAGAACTTTGACACTCTGGAAACGCCCTGAGAGATAGTCAGTGAACCATTCTAATGCAGTTCCAGCTATACCAAGGGAAAACAAAACTGTAACTAGACGTTCATGCTTAACACGGTCGAAAGTTTACGACATATCAACGAACATTGTACCAGTGAGCTCTCGTTTGCATCTAGCGGTGGACCATCGATTAACAGCTAACACAAGTGCATCCTCAGTCGAATGTTGCGTGCGATAAGCAAACTGGCTGTCGGGCGATAGCTGGTGTGTCTCCAGATAGACTGAGGGCTGAGTGTCGTGGTGAGATCACTATACCATGCATGTTTTACCAGATTACGTTACGGAAACGCAGCGAGGACGAGAGAAAGTAGTCTTTCGTGGATATGCCCACGTGAAAGATAAAGACGGGCCCAGAGACATCAGTTACTGGAGGTGTGAGCGGAAGGACGAAGATGTGGTCAAGTATGCTAACATGTACGTGTACATGGAGCAATTCATGAATATGCATGATTATACCTACCTTCATATACATCCCCATTCATCACACAGATCCTCGGCCAGTGTATATTCAATTTATTTGCTCAAGAATGAAATAAATACGGTTAATATACACCACTACAGAGAACTAAATACTGTTAATATATACTCCTTTTTAGGATTCAAAAAAGAGGGACTTAGAAATTTTCTCTCCACTTCAAAAAGAAAATTGAAAGAAAGAAGACAAAGGAAGAGAACAAGCGGGATTCGAACCCAAAAAAGTATGCATCTCAAGCAACCCCTTATACCACCCAGCCACTGTGCTGCAGATGCTGAACCCTGTTGTTCTTACAATATTGTACCCAAAATAGGCAACATCCTATGTACACTATAGTACAAATGCTATACTAAAAAGGTTAGTATAGCAGTGTGTGATGAATGGGGTGTATATTGAAGTAGGTATAAGTCGGATATACCCTTCGCTGGAGTGTATATGGAAAATACACACCATCATACAAACCTCGGCCTGCGGCCTCGGTTTGTATTTGGTGTATATTTTCCATATACACTCCAGCTCAGGGTATATCCTATACATATATTTGGGTATTCAACGGTGTACATAAATCAGTGAAATCCAGCCATATATGCACATAAAAAATGATATCAGTTATCCAACATATCCAGTTATCCAACATGCCTTATTCCCAAAGTGGTCGGATAAGTGACATTCGACTGTACTCAGAAAGTTCAAATTCACTGACATTGGTATTTTGCTTTGGAAGTTGTACTCCGAGTATGTTTTTTTGGTTATTGCGGTTGAAACTTATCTGGACTCAGTATTTCGGGTGTTTCCTCTGAGGGGAGGGCCATGTCTCATCGGCCTTGGTTTTTTCCTCCATGGTTACATGACCATGGCTGTTTCGGCGACGACGAGGAGCGCAGGGTATCCAATCCGCATCGTCAGAGGCAACAATGCAGGCCTCGTCGCCATTGCCCGCCCCAGTGCCTCTAGGCGGAGGGGTGGCGGACATTGGGGACTGGGAGCGATTACCTGCAAGCTGGAACTCTCCGCTACCTCAGTTTGGTCGGCAGAGGATGGGTTGTTCTTGTTCTGGTTGGCATGCCCAAAGCCAGAAACACACGCCATCACACCGATATCTGTATGAACCCTGGCTAACACCAGACGCTAAGTATTGTCTTTTGCATAGCTTCAGAATGAATAATTGGTCGTACTTTCAAAACAAGAACACGCTGTTTTCAGTAGATTCTGTTTGCTGAAAAGAGACCGATAAGTGTGCATGTAGGGAATGTGTAAAGTTCAACGGTAAGCCCTGGAATGTGTAAAGTTCAACGGTAAGCCCTGGAATGTGTAAAGTTCAACGGTAAGCCCTGGAATGTGTAAAGTTCAACGGTAAGCCCTGGAATGTGTAAAGTTCAGCGGTAAGCCCTGGAATGTGTGATGTGGTATAAAGTGGATACTTACTTGAAGCGATATAATTCTTGACATGACCTCCGCCTAAGATATGGCCTTGTGAAAAATCCGTAGGGAATTTGAAAGCGCACAAGCGATAGTTGTGTGAAACTGCGTTGTTAAGATATCTGTGCATGTATGGGACACAAATATCATCAGAAGTTGCAAGAAACTACTTAATAGCCATGGACAGTGTAACAGTATCCACTACAACTGGCACAGTTGTCCTCCTATTATCGTTATCACCTTTGATATTGTCATCAAGGGAGAGTCTGCTCACGTATTGCCAGGACTGGCGTCCAGTGAGACATTTGGACAAAGACCAGAAGCTGAAGAAGATCGCAACTATCGATAAACAACCACCGCTGATGCCTGCAGATGATGATATTGAGTTACGCAGACTGAAGGGCAATATCGTCAAATTATACAAGAGAGAGAAAGAGTCAATAAAAGCGATTGAAGATGGAAGGGCCCTCTCCCGTAATGAGAAGAACGACATCGCTGACCTTCGTCACAACAAGCTGTCCGATAAGAGCAAAGGCTTTGTTGTGATGTCACGTGGTAACTGCGTCCAGAAAGCCAGTGAAATATTGGAATGTCCTGAGAACTATGAGAAGTGCGACATAGCCGTCAGCGATCTTGACAGACAGAAGCACACTACCGTTGATGACATCACTGTTGACAAACTAGCGCCTGCATTCAACAAGTCTATACTTCCACGCATCTCACGAAAAAGTCAATTCCACGGTTCCTTTATGACCCGTCGTATCCACATGCGGCTCGTCGACAAGTAATATCTCCTTGCTGTTGGAGAGAATACTCAACCAGCTGTTTCGATTTGTCCTGGCCCATTTGCCAAACACGGAGGAATGTCTCCAGGAGTTGAGAACCCTTGGTAGTCTTCCGTCCGACTGTATTGTTGCGTCGCTGGATGTCGTGTGTCTGTACTCCAGCATCCCTGTCCCCGAGAGTATGGACGCTGCTGCGATGAATCTACTTGAGGAGCTGCATCGAGACGAAGTAGACATGTATCACATGTCATTGTCTGATGTTCGTGAGTTGCTAACATTCGTTCTGGAGTACAGTTACATTGAGTTCAACAGCAGTATGTTCAGGCGGTGTAAAGGTTTGGCTATGGGGAATCACCTTGCCCCTCCTTGAGCGATAAATTTATGTCAAAGTTGGAGGAAGAGGCGCCGGCATTGTTCCCATGGAAACCGTGTCTGTACCGTCGAAACATTGATGATTGTATCTTGGTTTGGTTGCATGGTCGTCGGAAGTTAGTGGAGTTTGTGTCCTTCTTGAACAACCGACATCCTGACCGTGTCCAGAGTGATGTTCTCCAGACCGAGCCAAGTCACAGTGGTGTTCATTTGTCCTATATGTCGTCATTGCCAATGGATGTCAAGAAGTCTGTAGCCTGGGAACAATTTCGGAGAGCCTACAACAACGCATCGACAGAACAGGGCCGAAGTAGGGGAGAAGAGAAGATCGCTAAGCTACTGCAAGAGAAAGCCTATCCACAACCAGAAATACAAGCAGTGACAAGCTGAGCATCCGTACCAAGACAAGCCACCAACCACACAAAGAATACATTATACATCCATTCTCAAACTCTCATTCATCAGATCGCCTAGCCCGTGACGTTCGTCTTACAGTTCGCTCGTACAGCAAGAATGTCCGTGTTGTCTTTCAGTCTGGTCAGTCCCTGATAGACATGTTGGTGTCTTCCTCGTTTGCCAGTCCAGAGTGCCCCTGAGAAGTGTACAGAAGGAAGGCGAAGAGAAGAGGGGGGGGGGGCAATGGAATGCTGTGCATGTGATGTTGATATGAGTGCCGGTCAGTGTATGTCGCAGAATGTGGTCTATTCAATGTTTTGTTCCGTTTGTGGAGAGGAGTATTTGGGAGAGACGGAGCGATGTGTCAGGGAGCGAGTCCAGGAACATTACAGATAAACAAGAGTCTGTGCACCACAGAAGCCCTGGGAGAGCACTACGCATTGCACCAACCACTACAACATCCATCCACAGCGCCACTCATTCCCTTCACATCACCATCCATACACGCAACAGAAGTGTGACACGTGAACCGCCGGGTAAGGGAGGCAATCCCCATCTCCAGACGCCATCCTAAGGTGAACCGTGATCGTGGCTGGGTGTTGCTTGACAATTGACAATGTGAAAATTTGGATGGTGATCGTTTTTTCTGTTGCCACTGTCCTGTCCTGCTGTCATGTGTGCTTGTTCACGCCATTGTTATAATACATGTAGTTCAGCACAATGTTGTCACCTAAGTGCAATTTGACGACTGAATCTCATCTCTCCATTTTTTGTCGTAGTCCGACCACTATTCACACCTTGTTTTCAGGCAAATTGGTATTAATTTTATACATTTTGTGGTGTGTGTCTTTGGTTACACGTGTGTGGGTGTGGGTGTGATTTGGAGTATGAGCTTATGTGAGTGTTGGTGCGAGTGTGAAGATGAGTGTGTATCTCAGTGTTTTGGCATGCGCATGGGTATGTGCGTGTGTGTGTGTGTGTGTGTCCCAGCTAGTTCGGTTGGCGGGTACACTTATGCCTGATTGCGTTGGGTCTCTTGCCAACAGGCTCGGCTGCTTGAAGGTGTATTGGTGTATCTGCCACCTTTGTTGGTTTCAGGAATCATATACTTTCCATTTGAAGTATACATACCTGCTACCCATGGACTGCTTCTGGCTGGATTAACTTTTGTGTAATCAATGGTGCTAGTGATGCTTATATCAGATCCACTCTGATTTAGCCACCCACACTAGTAGCAAGTATTACCTTCACTGGGGAAAGGGGTAACTGCAGTTGGATCCCGGGACGGATACCCTGATGCCGTCAATCCTTTTTCTGCACCTTGTCCTCACCCGCTTACTGAGATGTGGTGAGCCCATAAGTGGGATCA
This sequence comes from Sycon ciliatum, assembly GCF_964019385.1. Classification (NCBI taxonomy): domain Eukaryota; kingdom Metazoa; phylum Porifera; class Calcarea; order Leucosolenida; family Sycettidae; genus Sycon; species Sycon ciliatum. Next base: position 29,584,009 of record NC_088649.1, read on the forward strand.
TTTCAAGTCCACTCAGAGTTTTGGTGATTTCAGGGGGCATCGGCCGTTGGGTGGTTCAATAACCAATTGAGTCATCTTTCCAAGATTCCTTTTGAGTCTCTCTCTCTCCCCTCTCCTGGGGAGACGCACCTGACCAGTTTTGGCAGTGAGCAACAAGTGCAAGTGTGTGTGTGTGCCTGTGCCGAAAGGATGGTGCAATTTAGTCACACATAGTGTAGTTTCGTTCCACTTTGTGCTGCCTGTTATAGGTCCACCTCACTTGGTTTTCTCCTCAATCCTGATGATGGCTCCGCTCCGAAAATTTGATTGAGAATTATTGTAATTTGCAGCGAAGAGACCACTTGGATTGAAGATGTGGGCGTCACACACACCAGGTTCAATCCAAGTCCTTGAGAATCTCCTACCGACTCAGGGACACATCCCTTGAGGTCTGGTTACCTGGAGGGAATAGCCAGCAGTTCCAGACCACCCGAGGCACACCACAGGGTGACTCACTATCACCTGTCCTATTCGTTATCTACCTGGAGGCAGCGCTTCGGGAGGCGCTGTGCAAGACCCGACCAAGATGTCATTCTCGGCTTGCCAACTGATACAGAGTACGCCGACGATGTCGACTTCCCGGAGTATCGTCTGACTGCAAACGTATTCAAGAGCTCCTGCCCGAAATTGCAAAGTGCCTCAAAGCCTGGGACCTCAACATCGATGAATCTAAAACAGAACTCACAAACATCACACGGCTCAAGGACAGAGTGTGCGAGGAATTTTTTATTGTGCGAGGAATAGCGCCTCCCTAGGAAGCTGGGCTCCCTCATTGGTGACCACGAGGATACTGCGCGGAGAATGCAACTCGCCACGGCTGCCCTGCACCGGCTCTGGGCATTATGGATACGTGGTTCCATTGTAAACGAATCGCTGAGAGTACGGCTATACAAGGCATTCGTCTTACCGGTCCTGTGCTACAACAACGGGACTTGGGGCCTCACTGGCACCGCTATGCATAGAGTTGATGCGTTCCACAGACAACAACTGCGGGAAGTTATTGGCATACGGTACCCAGCTAAGATAAAGAATAACACCCTGTACAAGAGGACAAACTCAACACCACTTTGTATCTCGATCCTGGGAGCCCGCTGGCGTCTGTTTGGGCACGTGCTGCGGCTGGACCAGAGTGCACCGGCGAACCTGTCAATGTGCTCCTACTTCAAGCCATCCACTGAGCCTACCTGTAGGGGCAGGCCGCGCACAACTCTGCCGGTCGTTCTCAGACACGATCTCGAGCTGGTTGGGAGGACCCTCAAGACCTCGGCAGATCTTGAGGAGGTGAGGAGCATCGCCCAGAATCGCGGGGCGTGGAGCTACCTCAGCGGCCGTATCCTGGAGAGATAAGTTGCTGCTCACAGATGAACCCTGTTCATGATCAGCAAATTCAACTCGGTTGAGCTGCTCGTTTACTTGTTTTAAGGTGGCAGACTACCCAAAAATTCGCTGAAAAATCGAATTTGTAAATTCATATTGAGTGCTACGTCAGTTGAAAGAGCATGAATAGCTGCAAATTCTCTGAAAATTGTGTCCCGATCTGACCGGCCGTTCAAGAGTTATGGCCGAAAATGTGCCCTTGCAAGGAAAGATTTTTTTGTTGCACGCTGTCATTTGTTGGCAGCACTGTATTTGAATGTGAGCAGACCGTGCGCAACTTGTCGTATCATGGAAACACGTGAAAGTGTGCAGAATTTTGCTCCAAGTCCAAAAAATCAGGTTTTTGAGCCACGTATTGGGCTGCACGGCGGCGGGCGAAGCCCGCCGCCGTGCAGCAGGACTTTTGCCAGCACCCTCGTGACGTTGCAGATATGTGGCTTGATTATTGTAGTTGACATTGATTTAGTGACTTTGGCAAGTTTGAGTCGTGTCAAGAAGTCAGGTAGGATTCAGTACTAGGCAGTAGTGAAACGTGAGTGGTAGTCTTTGCCGGTTTCTGAGGGTATCCTGGATTTGGTGTGCAGCGCTGTGGAAATGGCTTGCTGTGGAGGTCCCAGCACTGGATGTTGTATCAAAGGTACGACCTCGTAGCACACCCTAAACCTAAAAAAATTCAAAAATTGACTTGGGTCTGTGGGAGTGTGTGAGAGAACGCCCACTCGTTCCGTTGTGACAGATTCCAGGGCCTCGTTGAGGGGCTCTACCCCATCACCCATGGCTGCTCCTGGACTTGTTCTAGGTTTGAGTCCCCCGCACGAACAGAATGAGCACGAAAATGTGAAAAAATTGTAAATGCATTTGTTTGGCTCCTGGGTGGCTCGCACACCGTGGCACTATGCCGGAAATTTGAGTTTTTCAGGCCTGGAAAGCCTGTCAGTGAGGCGCAAGAACTTGTAAATCATGTCCTGAGGGCCAGCATAGTGGCAGGAGTGTGTGGTCAAAATTTCACTCAAATCCATTGAGAAACGCAAAAGTTACGGTCAATTGAATGCCATATGAAATTTATGGGTAGGCTGCCCCCTTAATTGTATTCTATTTTCGTCACGCGTTTTTTATCGCATATATTTTATATCGCCATCAATATCCTGTTTGGCTGTTGTCGCTTCGGCTTCTGCGATAGCTATACATGCTGTGTATATCTACATTGCATTGATGCCAACGCGGAGAAGCTTCTAATAATAATACAATTATCCGAGTTCAATTTTGCACACCTGCTGAGCCGTCACTAATAATACGGCGAAACGTACGTCATGTGAAACTATTAGTTGTTAAAGTCAACTTGTCCACAATAGTGTCATGCATGAGAAGCACTGTTATATATTGGCGTCCGGGTTTGTACAATTCGTTTTCGTGAGTGTGTGTGTGTGTGTGTGAGTGTGTGTGTTTGTGTGTGTGTGTGTGTGTGTGTGTGTGTGTGTGTGTGTGTGTGTGTGTGTGTGTGTGTGTGTGTGTGTGTGTGTGTGTGTGTGTGTGTGTGTGTGTGTGTGTGTGTGTGTGTGTGTGTGTGTGTGTGTGTGTGTGAGTGTGGATGTGTATGTGTGCATAGTATGCATATGATGTATTGGGGTGGTTGCACACCTGTGATTATGTCATGGCTGCACTGAGCTTCTTGAGTAGGAATTTATGGCGAATCATTTACATACAAGCTCACTCATACAATTCAGTAGTGTTGTATTGTCTGCAGTGATCATCTGCAGGTTTTCTTCTAGGCAGAGGTTGCATTTCTTGCTCATGTGCCTATCGATTTCCAACTTAGATGTATAAGAGATATATAAACTTACTTCGAAGTAGATGTATGAAATACTTTGTGGGTATGAGTGGAAAGAAGCTTTTCGTCCTCCTACAGGAATTTGCAACACACTGTAAAGTCTTGATCTGCTTATAATAAAACTGCATCACAAGCTAACCAAATCACACTCATACTCCTCATCATCGACAGTTAGGGGTGAAACGAGTATCTATTTTGACCAATCGATCACTCGTTCATAATATTCGATCGAGTATCCGATTATTTCGAGTATTTTATCAAAATTCAAAAGCACTAGATTTGCAAGTTCTCGACCAATTCGGAAGAAATTATCTGTGAACATAGAACAAAAGTCGCCAATGTCTTGTACAGAGTGTAAAGTAACGGTTTTCATCAGTACTTTCATACCTCAGAACGTTACATGCCGTGGTGATCGCATCGTCCAAGTCTTAAAAAATACTGACTCAAAGCCATGCATAACGCATGCATACCAGTGGACCAGCGATACAACAAAAGTTTTTAAAAAAATACAACGCCAATACTAAAAAAAAAAAAAAAAAAACGATCGAGTGCAAAATTTCGAATACTCGCTCGTTTGAAATTTTCGAACGAATACTCGAATATTCGAACTAATCGTTTCACCCCTATCGACAGTAGTATCATTTGTGACTTATCTTGCATACTCCACAGTCACAAAAGTGGGGCCACTTCCGATGGCTATCCGGGAAGGGGCTAATCCCCAGCCTACCCACTATCCCAGGTCTGCAGAGATCCTTAGTGGAAGAGCAAACGGCTGAATCATGTTCGTCAGGCAAGACTTACAGGTACATTAATTGCGGCGTGTCATGAGGCAGTCCACTGGGAAGATAGCGGAAATTATTATTTCTCAAATCCCTGAACAAGGAAAGAGTATGAAAGAATGTGGGAAAATGTGTCTAAATGTCGTTTGATGAAGAAAGGAAAAGGACAACATGTTACGAGTTATGACAAACTGTCCACCAACGTAACCAGATCTTATACAGTCAAGGAGTGCGACAAAATGGAACAAAACTGTCAAGGAGTACTGAGACATTCGGCGACCTGACACCTACCTCCAACACTTCTCCAAGGCGCAAACCAACCACCTTCCAACTTGGAACGCTCAGGTTTGGAAAGGTCCAAGAGGGGAAGGAAAGCCGAGTTAAATGTCGTTTTACTGGGGAAATTAGGGTTTTCATCTTTTGGCATTTTAAGAGACATTAATAATAATATGATTATTACAGGTTGCGACAGAGTTCTCGGCCATTGAAGAACATGTTCTGTATCACCTCCACCACTACACTGCGCTCTAAGCCGATTATAGTTGTGGACCCTCCTGAACACAACCATCACCACTGCGACGACACTTCCATAGACGATATTGATAACTTTTATTCCTGCGGACATCGTCGGGTACCCTGATGCCCGCATTGTTACGCACTCTTCGATTATCGGTTTCAGGCATCCTTTTCTCCAGACCAACAAAATGCGCTCATAACAATTATTCGGTCAGCAGGGGCGTGCTCGGCCCCCCAACTAGGGGGGTGCACGGGAGCCGAGGGGAGCCCCCCCCCGGCAATTTTCTGCAATTTGTTTGCAACCTTTCTTGAATTTTAGAGCATATTTGCATACATTACAATTGCAATTACCCAGATTGAAAATGTTTGGGGGGTGCACGTGCCCCCTGTGCCCATCGCCGAGCACGCGCCTGGGTCAGTGTCGTGCAATGTTATCGCATGAGCTGATTGTCTAGTAAATGGTGGTGTTAGGGCCCGGTCCCACATGCACTTGACTCTTGCGGGCCTGCTTCAGCGGTGTCGCAACAGCGTGTATCACCATGGAAACTGCGACTAGCGGAACTTCCGCCGTGGCGGAAAGTTCAAATCCGCTACTCCAATATTTTTGGAGTGTATGCTTTCCTGCGGAAGTTCCGCTCCTGCGACACTCCGACATAGTGAGCGATTTGTGTTGTTCAATTTTATTTTCGATCAGGAAGCGGACAGCTTGACTTTAGTCAGAGCAGCTACGGCTACAGTTGTACATGTATGTTGAAGTCAAGACTCGTTTTGACAAACGATTGAAAAGAGATATGGAGCGGTATAGGTGGAAAGCCGAGAAGCTGAAAGCTGAAACCGACGACTCCGCCGTCGGCCAAAGACCAAATCCCGGACCGATGAGCAGCCAAGCATGGTCATCATGTGAAGCCACGCAGGGGGATCACTGTCATGTAGGTCTGGCAGGAGCAATACTAGTATCTGTAGCAGTTATCTTCAGCAACAAAAAATGTCGCTGCGGTCTCCATTGCCTGTCGACAACGTCTAGCCAATCGACCTCTACCCAACGGAAAATCCATTCTTTCAGATTATACAGAACAAAGACTCAAAGTCAACAATACCGAACCCAGCTAATTCTTGATACTCAACGAAAACAACGATCTGTCCAACACCTAGTATCTACAGTTGCGCTCGGTGAAATCCGGCCCGAAGTGCAAAGCCGGCGCCGCGAAGCCAGCTCCCATTACATCACTGGCGATTTGTGGGTATGAACTCAAATGTACGCACCTCGTGTAAAAGTTCGGAGTGCACGTGTTGCATGCTAAAAACAGTTCAAAATTTCTTTCATTCACTTCATGAAGTACAGCTCAAGATCAAGAAGAGATAGAGAAGAAGGACATTGCCACTCCCAATGTGTGGGCTCTTCTCAAGAAGAGAATAATTCCACATCGCTGCGAGAATGCTGACCAGCTGGTGCAGGCACTGCACCTGGAGTGGGACTCGTTGGCTCCTGACACGGTTTCCCCATACGTGGAGTCAATGCCACGTCGTGTTGAAGCCCTAATCGAAGCAGACGGTGGCCACACAAAATATGGAAGCCCTGCTGCTCTGTGTATGAAATAAACTGCTTCGAAACGATCTCCGTCTTCTTTACTTGTGCTGAACTGAAATGAATGTTACACTTGTCTTTGTTTGGCACGGTTTTTTACACTTTGGTGTAAGCATGCATGCGTACGAGTAGTGCACAATCATGCACAGTTCATACGGCTCACGTGCACACTAGCACTTGTACAACTTTGAGGGCGTCAAGGGCCGCATCAGTACTGGGCGCCAGTTATGCACTTCGGACCGGATTTCACCGAGCGCAACTGTACATCATCAGTACATCAGTGCTGCGTTGATGTGTCCTCAAAGGACGAAACAGTTCTGTCCACAGACACAGTACTGTACATCATCACTACAATCTACATGCACTCATGATTGTACTTCCAAGTGAAAGCATGCGTAAAACGCAGGAGATCTGCAGTGGATTTTTCGGAAGTCAGAGAGGCGCGCTCGCTTCGTTCGCCGTGCACTCGTCATCATGTGAGACCATGCGAGTATTTTGTCGCAGGAGAGGTGCGATGCCACTCCCGCAAAACCTTGTCGCAACAGAGGATCCGCCAATGCATGGGGTACCGGGCCCAAAGTAGACATTATAGCGTAACTTGTTCGCTTATATCAAGATCTACACTCTAGACCAATTCTTAAATTTCAAGCAATACATCTTAGTCTTTCGCCGACAAGTCGAATGCACTGCCTCCATCTTGCTGCCTGCTTTATTTCGCGCTCTCACAAAGTCACATTTAGGTTTCCCAGTAAAAAGACAACATAGCCAGTTGGGAAACCCTTCATAAAATAAGAAGTTTTTGAAAGAATTGGGAGAACCTCAAATTCAAAGGATCAGTCGGAGAAGTGAACTGCCTAAAAAGAGAAAAAGAACACCCGACCCATCTGAAGTCGAACCCGGGACCTTGCTTGTCATGAGCAATGCTCTAACTTTTTTTCTCCGTGCGTATGCGTGACTCGCTCCCGGACGAAATTGGCAGAGTCACTATCGTCTCTGTGGCTGTCATCATCGTCATCGTCAGCGTCCTCCTCATCCTCATCCTCATCATGATCTACATCAACAGCCACCAGAACGTCAAAAGGAGCCTCAAGATTTCCAGTGGATGCACCATTAACACCGGCAATGGCAACATCATCGTCACGTCACGTTCATCATAAATGCATCAACGTTCATCAATGGGCGTATCTTCAGTATCATCATCAACATCAACCTCTTCAGGAATGGCAAGAACGGCAAGGACTATCACGTAACTCCAAGCATGTACTGGTTCTGATAGTGTTGTTAGGGTGTATGAATCTTCTGTTGCATTCAGTACAAACACCATCAGCAAAACCTGTTCCTTGAACGTTTAGTGGCCATCTCTTCAGAAGAATTACTGGCAAATCAAAATTAATTCAAAGCCCAATATAAATACGCACAATACAAGTACTAACTCAGACCTTCTTTAGTACGAGCAATGAGAGCTGGAAGAAAAATCTACCAATCAACGATATCAGGTGACAACAAATGAGGTAAATTCACAATACAACCAGAAAGTAACCATGCATCAAAACAGAAGTCAGAACTACTGATCTAAATTCACAAACAATTTCAATGTAAACAATTTCTGCCTGCACAACATCGGGTTGGTGGTGAAGACATACATGTAGATGGACTCCGACACACACAAATATCTTTGACTACGTGAACGAGACCACACGGAAAAACAATCATCAGTATAACTAAAACGACAAAGTTTGTTTGGTCTTCTTGGACTTGAAGACAGTGAAAGGTGAAAATGTTGGAGGTGTTCTGGAGATTATGGATAAGTTTAAATAGAGTAGCAAGAGCTGATACTTGTCTGCGAAAGTGCAAGGACTCTAAGTCACAAAGGGCACTTAAAACTGGGATTTCGTTTCGCATCTATCTACATTGACTTTTTACGTAGCAAATACTTCCTAGCTACTCTGGCTTGTAAAATATTTAAACGCTCCAGCTCAGCTTTGGTGATGGCATAGGACCAGGCGAGGTGGCGTGTTCCAGGGCGGGTCGGACAAAACCTTTATATATAAGTCGAAAGGCTGTGGGGGCAAGATGCCGTCCCATGAAGCATAGCAGATTCACATGACGTTGGAAGGTTTTCATTAGGGCTGAAACAATTATACCGATAACTCGCATATCGATCGTTAAGAGTGCAATCGATAATCGTTAGTGTTCAAAATGAGTGCTAACGATTTTTTTATGCATGTATATGAGTGACAGTATTCTAGCCCTTTTACTCCATCCGATAGTAGAGAGGTTCCGCACTACGTAAAGTTGAGCAACTTTACGTTAGTGGGCGGGAAAAACCCGTGAATTCGCGAGTTTGCACTCCACTTACGGAAAGTTGTCTACGGAGAGTACGTAGATAGGGCTCTGATAACGTAGTTGGTCCGTAAGTGGATTAGGGTACAAATTTATGACTCTCCCCAGGTCGATCTGGTCGTACACTGCCGCGTTCGGAGTTGCCAAGGGCAGCTACGTGATTTGAAAACTCCGTATGGCGGAACCCAGATGCGCATGTAGTTTACGTAAGACTTTCCGTAGATCAACTACGTTTTTTACTAACGTAATTACGTTATGCGGAACCTCTCTAGTGAATACGAGTACAATCATGCACTTTCAAGCGCAGTAAAATTGATTTGTGGCTTTGAAAGAGATCGGAAGAGAATACTCTTTGTCTTTTCAGTTAATTTGCGAGAAAGGTCAGAGATAAGAGCAGTTGCCGGAGGGTGATGACAAGATTCTTCGCCCTAGAAACAACATGAAATTCTCTAGGTCATGTTGATAAACCACCCAGATGTCTACAGATGTCAACAGTGCGGTGCCACAAATTTCTAACGTAGCAAAGGTATCGTGGAATTTTTTCATAAACTGGTGTTAGAGGTACACGGGTAGAGCCGACAAGAATCGATAACACCAATATATCGATCGTTAATGATATTGGTTGATCGTTAAGAGTTATTGAATGATCGTTTCAGCCCTAGTTTTCATGATGGTCTGAAGGTGGACGGTGTTGGACTGGTTGGGTGTTAAATACACTCCAAGATGCTTCGCAGCTTCAACGATGGTGATAGGTTGGGAAGAGAGCTGGATAGGGTGGTCGTTACTGTAGTTACGGAACTGGGTCGTTTTGACTGGTGAGAACTCTCCACCGACGTTGCTGGCCCATAGATGGCAGGCAGAAAGGTCGCTCTCTAGTTTCGGTGGAAGTGCGCGAGTTCGATTGGGATTCAAGTAGGAAGGGAGCGTCTCAGCTTCCTCGGACCACGACCATTCGACTCAGCACCCTGAAGACTACAACTGGTGAAATTTTGATTTTTGCCTTAACTTCCCCTTTAACCCCTAGGCCCTGCCCACCCAATTCTTCCTCACTCTTTCTCCTTTCTTACACTATTATCTCTTATTGGCCACTGGCTATCGTGAGAATAAAGATTTGAAACAACAACAACAACAAGTAGTGGCGATGGTGCCATCGTGAGAATAAAGAATTCAAAGTAGCTGAGGAGGACCAGCGATGAAATGCATGCACGAGAGAGCAGCAACAGTACGGCGCACAGCCAGACTGGGGAGAATTGCAACAGGGCCAATGACACGCAGTGCGCGGGGTTGAACATTATCCAGGTGTGGGATATGGCTGGCTGGCGCGCCCATCCACAAAAAAATTTGTTTTTGTTTTTTTAGGGGCCGGTCACATTGAGGGAACAATCCTCAGATTATAAACCGGGAATAATTTGTTCTGCTTTTCATCACGGCCACACTGCATACGCACAATGAAAAAAATCTCAATCACGCGAGCAATTTTTTTGTCACCACTCGCTTCTGGCAGCCTGTCAGCCCCGCTCCTGGGCCAGAGCTGCATCAGCACAGCCTCTAGAGTATCGCTCCACTTCAGAACGCAATAAAAAAACAAGGAAACTCAAAGAAATCCAGTGGAAGCCGCGAATGATTATTATCTTCGGCGGAAAAGCGGGGCCTCGAGCTGATTTTCATCGAGTGGATTAAATCTCTCAAATCTCCCGCTCAGCGGCAACTATCCATGGTAAGCACGGATTATTTTCAAATGTTCCCTCAGTGTGACCGGCCCCTAACCTTCCACACGGAAACAGTAGAGGGTTTTCAGCTCTGGGTTTCAGTGGTGTATTTTGGTAACGTGAGCCCATTGTGGCTAGACTTTGCAATAATGAGCTCAGGAGTGGTCAGTGTAAGTGTCCAAGACCAATTTGGCGATCCTGATCCAACTGTTGGCTCAATGCCGGAGTCATGCTCTAAAACTTCCATTGCCCAGGCTCGTAGAATTGTTCCAAGCCGAACGAAGCGCAGCGGAAGACAGGGAGAAGAGGCTTAAGGTTCGCATAGACCTGTTGACTCAACAAGTACAATCTCTGACGTGAATGATCACAAATGCTACTCCGCATTCCGTTGAGTCAACATCAACCAGCTCGGCCTCCATTGCCAGTGCAGGCGCGAAGAGGAAACGTAAGAGCACAGCAGCTCAGAAGAGCGGAGGCAACAACAACAGCAAAGACTGTAGATCTAAGACCTCAGCAGCTCCATGATCGTACGTTCAAGTTCAAACTCTGACCTCGACGCAGAGGTCGAGGGCCCACGGGCCGTAGATCTACGTACTGACCAAAGTCAGCATTCCCGAGTCCCAGCCAAAACGAAAATTCAAATGCAGTCAAGTCGTGCTGACACCAACAGACGAGTGCTGCAATCCCTGACCAAATTTGAAGACATGTCAGATTCAGTTGATGGATCGTGCACGCGTGGCAGCTTGTCACTCCAAAGAAGCCTACGGAAAAGCACGGTGTAGTGTACCTGGGGCAGCTGAGGCGCAAGACGACGAAGCAAGGATTGACGACATTCGTGGAGCAGCGATGCAAAGCTGCTGGGCTAACTGCCAATGTCAAGAAATGCAAAATCTTCCGAAGGGACAACGTTGCCGGCGATAATGATGATGATGACGACGATGCCACGACCTGCTGTGCAAGGATTGTCGTGACAAACAGTTGCATCCCTCTGATAAACAGTCATCACCCTCTGATAAACAGTCATCACCCTCTGATAAACAGTCATCACCCTCTGATAAACAGTCATCACCCTCTCATAAACAGTCATCACCCTCTGATAAACAGTCATCACCCTCTGATAAACAGTCATGACCCTCTCATAAACAGTCATCACCCTCTGATAAACAGTCATCACCCTCTGATAAACAGTCATCACCCTCTGATAAACAGTCATCACCCTCTGATAAACAGTCATCACCCTCTGATAAACAGTCATCACCCTCTGATAAACAGTCATCACCCTCTGATAAACAGTCATCACCCTCTCATAAACAGTCATCGCCCTCTCATAAACAGTCATCACCCTCTGATAAACAGTCATCACCCTCTGATAAACAGTCATCGCTTCTGGCCTAGACCAGTTTACAGAAGGAACTGGGATTTGGAGAAATATCCGCGTCATGACAATGGTGGAGCTGATACACAGCCAGGCAGCAGTGAGGCGGTGAATTCCAATCAATGAGATCAGCCACCACTTGCGATGATGAGCTAACTGTGTCATTCCTGAATGTATGTAGCATTCAGCGCAAGGTCAGAGAAGTGCAGGAGTTTCTGGCTGCTCGTGCAATTCATGTCCTTGGCTTGGCAGAAACCTGGCTGAAACCGACCACATGTGATGGAGAAATGCATATCCCAAACTACAAGATGTTCAGGAAAGACCGTTCAGTGTTCAGTGTTGGAGGTGATGTAGCTCTATACTGCCACGAATCACTACAGGTACGACGGAGACTGGACCTGGAATGCCAAGATTTGGAAATTCTGTGGGTGGAAATTGGTCAGGGTGTATCAAGCACTCTGCTTGGTTGTGGATATCGCCCACCTCAGCGGCCAGCGACCTATTGGAATGACTTTGAGCAAGCTCTGGATCAAGCATGTGCTGTCCGCCAGCAGAGTACAGTTCTTTTGGGAGACTTCAACATCGACTTCAGTACTCCGTCTACGCCCTCTGCACAACCCCTAGGAAACATACTGGCACGGTTCAACCTCCGCAACTACGTGGTATCGCCAACTGGCGTTACAGCACATTCGCAGTCAATGATTGACCTACTGCTGTCGAGCACTCCACTTGAGGGTCCATGTGAGACACTGTATCTCGATATCAGTGATCACTTTGCTGTTTTGGCGCACATACGTACACCAACATCCTGCCGGACGAAAGGAGAGACAGTGATCAGAAGGCGCCGCCTGCATAAAATTGACTGGCCCAATTTCAATCAGGACCTGGCAGCAAGGCTGAGTACTACCGATGCCCATAGTGATGATGACATGGCCTCAGACTTTATTGCAGGAATCCATGATATGCTGGACCAGCACGCCCCTCTGGTTGCAACCAGGAAGAAGGACAGGCGGCCATGCCCATGGCTCGCGCCTGAGCTGGTACACCTGGTCCGGGAACGCAATCGGCTTTATCGCTTGTGGATGCAAGACTGTGGTAATAAGCAACGTCGAGATGCTCACCATACAGCACGTGCAGCTGCCAGGAAGCTGGATAGATCTCTCCGGAACTCCTATTTCATCCGCCATTGTGCCACAGCCAATCAGCGACAGCTATGGGCCATTATGAACAATATTACCGGCCGGAAGACACAGCGGCAGACTCCAGAGGCGCCCATCGAAACCCTGATTGCTTTCTTTGGTGAGATTGTGCATGATCCAGCCCGACCAGCTGCACTTCAGGAGCCCCATGGCCCCTTACAACAATCAGCTTTGACGTCCTTTCAAACTGTCAGTGTGCAAGACGTTGAGCAATGTCTGGCCTGCGTCAACCCGCACAAAGCTAGTGGCAGTGACTGCATTCCTGGTATTGTTTTGCAGTGCTGTGCCAGTGTTCTTGCTCCTCATCTTGCTAGAATCATTAATATGTCGCTCTCAAGTGGTACTGTACCCGCGTGCTTCAAACTGTCATATGTTAGCCCTTTGTTCAAGAGCGGGGACACTGGAGTCGCAGGAAACTATCAGCCAGTCTCTTTGCTGCCCATTGTGTCTCGTCTTCTAGAGCACTGTGTCAAGAAGCAGATCATGGCCCTTCTCCAGGACCACCACCTGCTACCGGCGTCCCAGTTTGCCTACCGCAAGTCCCACTCAACGGAAGACGCTCTGGTTCTTGCAGTGAATCGCTGGCTCTTGGCACGATCTCAGCGCCAGCATACTGGTGTGATTATGGTGGACATGTCAAAAGTCTTTGACAGAGTACAACATCAGCGTCTCATCACAGTACTTCATCAACATGGCATTGGGGGCACTGTTCTGTCCTTGTTCACGAGTTACCTGAGTAATCGGAGGCAGCAAATAAAGGTGGCTGATATTCTGTCGGCACCTGTGGATTGCTCCAGATGTGTTCCTCAAGGTTGTGTACTTGGGCCATTGCTATTTGTCTTATACACAAGTGAGCTGTCTGCCATACTGCCAATGCAAGTAAGTCACCAGGAGTTTGCTGATGACATTGTCCTGGACTTCTCTGACTCGGATAAACACCTTGTGTGCAATGTTCTCTCAAGTGCTGTCTCGAAACTTGCTGATTGGCTGTGCAGTAGTGGACTTGTTCTGAACTCCGCCAAAATGCAAGTGTTGTTCATCCAGCCCCGTGGCCGTCCCAGTGCCATGCCTGGTATTTATTGCAACGATATCCGTCTGTCAGTCACCACGACAGCTAAGTATCTTGGAGTCCTTGTGGACGACCAACTCTCTTGGCTACCGCAGGTCGAACAAGTTGAACGCAAAGTGTCTGTTGCTGTGGGACAGCTCTGGCATCATGGACGAGCACTGTCAATCACTGCTCACCACCTATGGTACATAGCAATAATTCAGTCTAGGATCACTTATGCATCTAATTCCTTTTTCCCGTGCCTCACAAAGCAGTTAGTCACCCGCCTACTGAAAGTCAGCAAGTCTGGCGTTCGCGCCATATTTCAATTGCATGGCACCGTGCCCACTGCGCCACTGCGCACACGCCTCTCACTTTATTCTGTTGAGCACCTTTTCATCTTCAAAGTCTTGCGGTTTGTCTTTCGTTGTCTCTCCTCATCAGCCAGCACATTGTTTCTGCTTTACTTCAAATTGATCTCTGCCGACCCCGTCATACGGGGATCGTCCTTTCACAAGGGGTCAAGCCACTCAGCTTCTCGGTATCCCTTTTCTCCCTGGACAATCTGGACGGCACACTGAGCATTTCCTTGGTAGCTCCCTCTGGAATGCCCTATCTGACCACATCAGAATTCTCCCCAATCTTGCGTTATTCAAATCCTCTATCTCTGATCTTGATCTGCCATCTCTTCATGCATGATTTACTCCATTCGGCAATGCAAGACTTGATCATTCGGCAAGTCTTCCTCTTCTTCCTTCTCTCCCTCGTTCATCTCTATCTATCTATCTCTCTCTCTCACGCACACTCTCTCTCTCTTTCTCCCCCTTTCTCTGTCTCTCTGTCTCTCTCTCTCTCTCTATAAAGTACAAGTAGCATCTTTACCATCCACAGTGCTTCAATATGTAATCCACATACTGTACTGCCCTCTCCATATTTTTAGTACGGAATAATTATATAGCTGACAAAGTATTTTATTTTTTGCTTCACATTATCATAGTCATCAATTGGTAGGAGCCGTGGTTGGCTCTGGCCATCCCGGCAAGCAGGAAGATATGGCTGTTCGATTGGTGAATTGAAATAAAAATACCAACATACCATACCAAAAAGAGGCATACTCCATCAGGGGTCTCACGAATGCCTAGTAGTCACAGTGGTTCGGTGTTTGAAACTGGAAAGCAGCCTACTCGTGTAGGCGGGTTGTGAATGCGAGAATCTAATCCTAAATTACGCGGTGTTTCAAGCGCGTTCCTAAGAACTCGTTCCCGTGCGCTTTGATGTTTCACGGCTTGCTAATGGTCCCTACTAACTGTCCAACAACGACATTTAAAGGGGAAGTATACCCTAAAATCAAATGTTCACTGTTATATCATCCATATCATGCCTGTCATGATTGTCTGAAGCTATTGTCTGTGTTGTGGTTGACTTCACTCCTTAGTGCTATTGACTGGCCTTTCGTACAATACCTATTGATGTCTAGAGACATACTGTCTAGCCTTCCCCTCGTGCACTTATTGATACACTATCCAGCTGTCCAGTGGCTCTTCTTCTACCGCTCTCTATCTCGCTATACCCTTCTTCACACTCTATAAGTTCGTGTCTTCTTTACAATAAAATCAGTTCAGTGACTGATGAGTTCGAGATCACAACATGGTGTCAGAAGCGGCTTGATTACGAATCCAGCCGAGTTGCTTGCAATGTAGTCCTCAAACTGTACTCCTTTTTACTCGTTTTAGCCCTCTCACTCAGGCTCTCTCTAGCAATTCTGCCTCCTTGCAGAAACCGTCCGTCTGCCTCATTGCAGAAACCGACCGTCTGCCTCTAAGCAGAATCCGTCCTCTGCCTCTAAGCAGAATCCGCCCGTCTGTCTCTAAGCAGCCTCCCTGCCTCCGCGTTCCTACCGGTCGCAGCTCCTCGTGTAAGTCTCATTGCAGCTCCTGCATAGTCCTCAGACGACGTCGATGACCTCCTCGTTCGAGAACAACTGATCGTGGCCCTCCCGGCCGATGGCCATGTCTTCCTCCTCCGTCAAGCGCCTCAGACCGCTACCACAACTGTCGAGCAGGCCGAAACTTACCTGCGAACGGAGAGGACAGAGATGGCGCTCCGCAAGTCTCTCCCGGGTTCACCGCCCCTCGCAAACGCGGCGGAAACTTCAGACAACTCGTCGCACTGTTCGACGTCCGACATCGTTGCCTCAGTGTAGTAACGATCCATCGAGTCTGTGGTGGTGCAGCTCACCCTCGGCATGATTGCCGAGCTACAGTCAAAAACTCGCAAGAAACTAGGTCACTTCCGCGTGTGTCAACGTGCAACAGCGCCACCGTGACACAAGTCAGAAATCCGTGGGTTGTGTTACTGTAAGTACCACCACAGCACCAAACAGTCATGCTGTTCGTGAGTGCCATGCTGACATGGACTGTCCATTCTTAGGCTAACTCCACGTACTTTCTACTCGTATTCTGTACTCGTAGAGTCGCACTCTGATCTCTGCGTCTTGCTCTTTGTGCTCACACTCCTTCCACATAACGCATGGTTGCGCTCTTTCTCTGCTGGCTCTAGTATCAAATGCTCCAGTTCTATTTGGCCTCTTTGCCCTCTGTTTTCACTCTTTGCTTGAAAGGGGAGATGTTATATCATCCATATCATGCCTGTCATGATTGTCTGAAGCTATTGTCTGTGTTGTGGTCGACTTCACTCCTTAGTGCTATTGACTGGCCTTTCGTACAATACCTATTGATGTCTAGAGACATACTGTCTAGCCTTCCCCTCGTGCGCTTATTGATACACTATCCAGCTGTCCAGTGGCTCTTCTTCTACCGCTCTCTATCTCGCTATACTCTTCTTCACACTCTATAAGTTCGTGTCTTCTTTACAATAAAATCAGTTCAGTGACTGACGAGTTCGAGATCACAACATTCACCAGTTGTAGTCTTCGGGGTGCTGAGTCGAATGGTCTAGGTCTGAAGAAGCTGAGGCGCTCCCTTCCTCCTTTATTCCCAATCGAACTCGGGCACTTCCACCGAAACTGGGTGACTGCGCCCTACTAGATAGGGATTTGTATGGAAAAAGTCACTAAAAACGCCGTTTCGTTCTTATAAAAGCGCGAATGACCGCGATTGGTCCATATGTTGTAGTCTTTTGGCCGCTGAGTCGACTGGTTTTGGTCAAGTGCACGGACAGCAGAATAGGGTAACTAAACTCAAGAGAATGCATTTTACATGTGGGCGTATGCTATTGCGGGTGCGCGTATATGACAAACATGTGTTTGTGTGTGCAAGGGGTACTTGTTTCTGAATGTGATGTAAGCGTACATGTATGTATCAATGTGTGCAATGCGCATGCACCCACATACACTTGTGGCTGTTCCATGTTATTTGGAATAGTATTATGATTATACATAATGGGTGCTACAATTACTAACAGTCGGTCATTGCCAATATTGAGTTGAACCTGCATCTACATTGTACATGTACTACAAACATGAAACTGTGAAGTTATTGGCCCAGAATATAATAAAAGTTATCCTCCTCAAGCTCTTTGCCTGTTGCCTTTGATGATAAATACTAGGAGTGAACGATTGCAAGAGTTGTGATGCAAAGCTGGTCTGAACTGCGTTCAGAGTCAGTAGGCCTCGGCCTGGATCATGAATAACGTTGTGCATGGATCATGCCGATATCCAGATCAAGGGCTAAAACGCCCAGGAACCATGGCCTCATCTAGTCTCCATGTATACTATAACAATCTGGGGGACCACTCAATGATTTTGACACCAAAAAAGGGAGTAATACCACAAGGAATGCATGGAATGATCACCCTACCAGGAAAATAGCAATTCCAAGAATGGTGGAAAATCGGCCAATTTTCTGTCCTATTTTTATTCTTGGAAGTCTAAAATGCATGGTAATCCCCTAACATGATATATTTCTAGAATTTTGACAAGAAGAATATGTTATTACTCTATTTTGCGTACTAGTTTGTAGGTGGAGTGTGTGGGTTTTAGTGAGGGCTGCGTCCCACCCGCCTGCGTAGATTTGTAGCGTTGGGACGCTTGTGACTTCAAAGCGTATAGCGTTTAGTGTTTAGAGTATAGCATATCCCCGTACTGTATTCCCATACGTTAGCGTATCCCCGTACATTAGCGTACGGAGTCTGCCTTTCTATCAAAGCTGCTGCTCACGATTCTTTTATAGCCAGTTAAAGTTAATTCCGTTGCCAGTTAATTTCGTTGCCAGTACATTTCAATTGCCAGTTACAGTGTGTTCACTGAGACCCTTGTATTTTTGCCTCCGAGAGACTGCGGCCCGCTACAAATTGGTGGCAGCGGTAAATTCATTTTGTTTCATTCTATACCTAACTTTGTTACTTTACACGTTTCTCGAACCCCCATGGCTCAACCCGCTACAGCTCCGTGCGACGAATCAAGATGAGAATCATGTTTCTTGCCTTCCTGGGCTTGGCCCTGCTTATTAGCCTGCAGCACAGTCAGGGTGCTAGCGTGGATCACCCTTCTCTCCGCACGGCACACACTGGAGACTCCGATGGCGATTCCAAGCGACCCGCTACCTACATGTATACTACCGGTGGTGATGGCGAAGCTGATGAGGACGACAATAGGCAGGCTGCTGACCAAGACAAGGAGGGTATCCCCCAAGACCGGCAGCGTTTGATTTTCGCCGGCACGCAGTTGGCAGACGGCCGAACCCTCAGTGACTACAACGTTCAGCAGGAGTCCACTATTCACTTGGTACTTCGTCTCCGTGGTGGAATGCAGAATTTCGTCAACACTCTTCCTGGCTAGACCATCACTCTTTACGTTGCGCCAAGCGATGCTATCGACAATGTGAAGACCACGGTTCAAGACGAGGAGGGGGTAATCTGTCTGACGCCGAGCTAGCCGCTCTGAGTGACCGGCTCAACCAAGATGAAACCTGGCTCGCCCTCCGACGTAGCTCCAGCCGCCGCCGTGGTTACTGATGCTGATTTCAGGTACGGCATTTTCTTTCCTGTCTTCCTTCAGTCTTCCTATTCTCTTCAGTCTTCCTTTATGCGAGTGTGTGAATCCAGTTTAGTTTGGTAGGCGTCCGATCATGGCGAGCCATGGTTTACCCCGCTAACCTGGGACAATGTGTGTGACAATGCCCCGTATAGTGAATAGTGATAATTATATAGCATAGTGTATTCAGTTCGGTTTTTGAACTGCGATGTTCCTGGCGGGTTGTGCCAGTGTTGTGCAGCAAGAGTGCTGTGGTTTTCAGGTCCTATTTGGAGGACAGTTCTTTCCCCTTTTGACCCCGTGAGATCGTGTGAACCTGGTGTGCTTCTACTTTATGATTTGTTTATCAGTTCATTCTTCTGTCTATTCCAAACGTTATCATTTCCGATACTATTTGCCATACTCCGGTTGACGCTCTCCCAGTAATTCGCGATCTACTGTAATGTTCACGACTCCATACCTGTATTATATTATTCAAGTCATCCATCCATTCTGCCTATCTCTTATCGTCGAGTTTATTCCGACCCGACCATGCATGCCGCCAGTTTTTTTTCTAAATAGTAGCCAGTTGTTGATGTCCAGCTATCACCTACATGTAGTATTCGAATCACGAGGACAGGATTGTATTTGAGAGGGGAGGTGTAGCGTTGGCACGCTGGGGACTTCAAAGCGTATAGCGTTTAGTGTTTAGAGTATAGCATATCCTCGTACTGTATTCCCATACGTTAGCGTATCCCCGTACATTAGCGTACGGAGTCTGCCTTTGTATCAAAGCTGCTGCTCAGGCAATTTTTTTCTAAAGACTGTTCCTGTTTGTGTCTTACTCTCCAATTAGTGAAATTTATATAAGCAGTAAAACAGATAGTTATGGTTTTAAATACGTTTACTCCGATGGCGAGCCAATTTAATTATGGTAAAAGAGGAGAAGGACAACCTGTTACGAGTGATGACTAGGGACCATTAGCAAGCCGTCAAACGGCATCGCAAAGGGGGAGCTGGGTTAGAGACCAGTCGTGACCATGCGAAACATACTCGTGTTTGACGAGTTCGGATGGATCTACTTGTCATGACCGCTACGAGTGGGTTTTGAGCAATTTTTCTCAAATTTGGAAAATGTCTCACCCGGGCCTCTTTTTCTCTTTGCGGTTTTTCTCAAATTTCGAAAATGTTTCACCCATTCTTGTCGGTATAAATTTGATGGGGAAACTTCCCAAACAACTAGTAGGACCATTGATTTCGGCACAACCATTACTAACATGACACAGAATAGGATCGAGGGTAACCCACAGTGCCAAAAATTAGACTTGTTCACGCTTACTCGCTCCTTTTCGTCTACTGCACCGAAACGTACAGTTTTTTTGATATTCTCAAATGACTGGCTCCATGGTAAAGTCATTCGGAGAATGTTTTGGCGTGGACCTCGTGAACATAGCCCTTTACTGCAACCATTCATCGGGGCCATGATGTGGCTGTCATGGGGTTTCTTTCAGTTGCATTCGGGTAAAAGTCAGTAAGGCAGAGAATTGTTCTCAAGGAAAAGTTCGCAAAAAGCGTCGCTACTATAAAACATCAGAAACTGTTCGAAACTGGAAAGCAGCCGATGTAGGTTTGTTTCCTTTGCCAGTCATGCGTGGGGACGCTACGGTGTCGTCCTCCTTGACTGCGCGTCCGGTACGGGGCCTTGTGCGTGCCTTCCCCCGCCCCAGCTCTCCTAAACTTCAAAACCTATATTTGTACCGCTGCCTGAATGGACTTGCTAGTTCTCTTCTGTGAGGTCAGTTTACCTTGTCTCTGCTGCTCTTGTTCTGCCCCCGCCAGGACCTGATATGGCTTCAGTGCGTCCTCTTATCAAGTTGCGTGTTGACAGATATTAAATTTTGGGAGAGGGCCACAAGTTATGAGAAATCGGAGGCTTTCCCACGTTTCTCTTTCAACAAATGCAGTGTGCAATGCCTCGATCTTACTACGATGGACTTACTAGACACAGCGTTCACTTGCGCACCTGCATTAATGACAGTTCACTTTTGTCCCGATGCCGTCCACCGCCTTCTACCTCGTCTTGATGCCTCAAAGGTGACTGGACAGAACTACGCAAAAACCTCTTTTCCTATACATGTCGGGAGAGAAATAAGACTGAAATGTACCTTACTTATAAAACTATCACACTCAAGGATTACAACTCTAATTTCGCGTCATACATCTTCTCTCACCAGAGCCTCTAAATCTCACACTCTAGATCTCTCTCCATCACTCCAAACTCTTCGGGATTCTCGAACTCTCTTTTCCAAACCGAGCAAAGAATAAAGGCCCAGAAGCGCAAGCATGCGCCTTGGTTATGAAAACATGAGAGCTCACGTCTGCGAGAAATTACGTGACGTGTGTAAATGTTTTAGGTTTCGTCCCTTTGCAGTCCACCGGCCTCTGCCTCGTCTTGATGCCTCAAAGGCGTCTGGACCCGACGGTATTTCCGCTGCTTTCTTGAAGGAATGTGTCAGGGAACTTGTAAAGACACTATCTCAGCTCTTTGCTTCCAACGAAGAATCCAGGCACGGAATTCCACCTGGAAAAACTTCCACGAGCGGCATCAGATTCGGTCCGTAAAGGGTTGGGGAGGGCACATCCTGAAATCGCATTTGCCACATCTCAAAAGAACAGAACCACGCAAAAGAATGTTTTTTCCCAATACATGCACACCATGACTTACAGTTTCTTTAATATGGTTGTGGAGTCGAACAGCCCGGCAGATAGGTCAACAAATTGATTATTATGACAATTTAAATGGACAATAACCAGCAGTAACAAGCAGCAGTTTCACACGACGATCGTTCCGCTGTATAGATACACCAGCTAGTTGTAGAACGTCAGTTCCGTCGGTCAGTATAGTGCAATGTTATCGCATGAACTGATCGTTTAGTATCTGGTGGTGTTAGAGGACAGTATAGCGTAGTTTGTAGTTCCTTGGTCTTTCTCTTTTGTATAAATTAAACCTTGGCTCTCCATCTGATTATATTCCTGCACAAGTTGGTTATTATTCATATATGGTTGGTTTAATAGGATGAAGAAAGGAAAAGGACGAAATGTCACGAGTTGTGACAAACTGTCCACCAACGTAACCAGATCTCAACAAACAGGCATATCTGCCTCCTTATAATGAAGACGACTTCTGGCAGTAAAACATTTGAAAAAGAGAAAAGAAAGAAGAAAAGGAAAGAAAAGATAAGACCAAGAATGTATAGACTGAGCATACAACTAGCCCGAGACTGAGCATACAGCTAGCCTTGGCGTTTATCAGAACATCAGGAGTACTAGTACTCAAGACAGGGGAGGGGGGTTGCTGTTCACGCTACAGAAAGACAATACGGGTGCAACACACCCTTGAACTGGAGGGGGGGGGGGGTGATGTTTATCACATCAGGTGGAAGACTGTTCCGAACGCGTTCAGCAGAAAGAGACACGGGATGAGTTCTGGCTGGAAGCTGCAGCAGATGTTGTTGGGAGCCGCGCGTTTGGCCAGCCCTATTCGGAGTTACAAAATCTCCAAATAATGCACTGATTAGCTCCTGCTCCATGGTGGAATGTAGGCACCGGTAGACCAGCGAGCACATTGTCTCCCACAAGGGCGGGTGTACGCGAAGCAGGTTGTGTTCCGCATACACGGGAGTCATACGGGTACGGGAGCTCAGGTTGTACACAGCTCGCAGGGCTAGGTTGCATAGGCGTTGAAGTCTCTCCTCGTTAGCCTTGGAGAGAGAGCTAAAGAAAGCTGAGCAACAACAACCAACAACAACACAACACATCCAAAGCAGGTCCTGGACTCTACCATGGACGTGTAGGCCATTCGCTTGGACTGCAGAGAGAGAGAGAGAGAGAGAGAATTACGATTTCTCTACAGCCCTCCTATAACCTGTCGAGACGTTTTACAGATATGCGAAATGTGGCTGTTCCAAGTCAGGCGATCGTCTACAATCAAGCCTAGGTACTTGGTCTGCAACACAACAGGGAGCACAGCACCATCGCATATCACAGGCGGCAAGGGATCAAGGATCAGTGAGCTTCAAAAGAATAGACGGGATTCCGTCCGGGCCGGCGCTTTTGTTGGTGTCAATGTGACGAAGGAGCTCGAGTACCTCCACTTCAGTGGCGGTGACATCCTGGAGTGTCCTGTCAGTAACCCTCGGCATGTGGATGGGAGGAGGAGGGCCGGTGCACCCATGGAGTGACTGCCTGCTCTGCTCAACGAAGAAGTAGTTGAAGGTTGTAGCCTTGTCGAGGTCAGAGCTAATGGTGTTCCCATCACACTCCAAGTCGGGAACGCCACGCTGTACTGAGGTTCTAAGGAGGGACATCACATTGTACAAGTTGCGGCGATTGAACGCCACACCGTGCTCATCCACCGTGTCCTCTCTTACTAGGTATCCGTGCACATAGTCAGACTTCGCGGACCGCAGCTTGGCCATGACACTGTTACGTTGCGCAGAGTAGGTTCTCCATGATTCAGTAGAGCGAGTCGATAGATACGTTCTGAATAGAGAGTGCTTCTTCTTGATCTCACTCCCGAGGGTCGGCGTAATCCAAGGCTTCGGTGCCCGCCATGTACTATGATCATGCGGTCGCTGGTTAGTTCGGTGGGGCTTGGTACAAAACCTTCGT
>NC_088649.1:29607649-29750649 GCF_964019385.1 Sycon ciliatum
GCAGTGTTTAGCAGACTTGTCCTCCAGTGCTGCCACAGATCCTCAGTGCTCGTGGATTCGAGTGGTCCAGGAGGCAGAAGATTAGTGTCTCCAAGGGCAGAATTAAGCTCTGTAACTCTGTCAGAGTCCCAGCACTAAGACCAGCTCCTGGGCTGGACTGCAGCGACGATCGGGGTCGGTCGAGTTGGCAGTTCAAGGATGCTTAAGATGGCTAAGTGGTCGGAGTTGCACAGCGATGGGAGAGGGTGCACTGATGTGGGATGTAGGGTATCTGGCGCGGTAACAAGATCAATGCAGTATTCCGCCAGCAACGTGAAATGGAAAGTTAACATGTTGGGTTAGACCGTTCCTTGTAGTGCTCGCCCAGCGCTGTCGGTGGGGTCGGTAGAAAGCCAACTTGTGTTCTTTGCGTTGAAGTCTCCTACTAGCACCATGGGCTTGGGTGAAGCACGGCGGAGACAGGACTCAAGGCTGGCACAGTAGTGGTGTATGTCGCTACTGGGTGGGCAATAGGAGACACTACGAAGGATTGGCAGTTTGGCGAAGTCAGTTCGATCCACACTGATTCGTATCCAGATACATCGTACATACTGAGGTGCGAGTGAGTGGCGGAACTGTGAATGTAGACCAAGCAACCGCCTCCTCTGCCCTGCTGTCGATCGCAGCGACAAAGTGAGTAAGAAGGCAGGTCATATAGGCTGTCGCCCTCGAGAGGAGAGCACCATGTTTCTGTAATGGCAATGACAGTGGGGAGTGGATGGCATGTTTGGATAAGGGAGGGAAGCTCATCGAACTTATTTAGCAAGCTTCGGGCATTTAACGATAAAAACGAGAAAAGCATTATAATGAGGGTATAAGAGGACAAGGGTGAGGAGAAGAAAGCAGGAAGAACGTGAATGTTTACAAGAATATTTATGTACACGAGTATATTGTGTGGAGAACAACGTTACTGTATATCCTGTGACGCCAGTGGGCTGCAGCGTGAGCCCTGGGTATGGGGTTGGCTGTGGGCAGGGTCGATGTTGTTGCTCTCTTTTTGTTTTTTGGAATTTTTGAAAACAGGTGAGGATTCCGCACTGGGACTGGATCTCCTGCGTCGTTCGGAGGTAATCCAGAGGTTTGCTGGCTTATTAGACATCGCTGTGTTAGTCACCAGTGAGGAGAGGAGGTCTTCAGCACGCGCCGAATCCCGGTGATTGCATGTTTCGGTAGGAGTAGTTGTGTCGGTGTGCGGTGAGTTGAAAGTTGTCGTACCTGTACCTGTGCTTCCTGGCGGGGTTCCGGGGTGCACTGTCGTGCTGGTTGCCGACATCGGCGATGTAAGGTCGAGATCGCTGACTGGGTCGCTTGGGTGCGAGCTGGGGTGCAGGTCTGCTCGCGGCGTGGTGTCCGCGCCGTCAGAAGCCGTTTTGGATTCGACAGTTTTGTCCCAATGCAGTCCACAGGCTTCTAACTCATCTTGAACTCCTCAAAGGTAACTGGACCCGATGGTATTTCAACTCCTGTCTTGAAGGAATGCGCAAGGGAACTTGTAAAGACACTGTCTCAGCTCTTTGCTTCCAACAAAGAATCCAGGCACGGAATTCCACTTGGAAAAATCTTCCACGAGCGGCATCAGATTCGGGTCGTAAAGGGTTGGGGACGGTACATCAGATCAATTAACGAGATGCCAAATCCCGAAATCGCATTTGCCACATCTCAAAAGAACAGAACCACGCAAAAGAATTTTTTTTTCCAATACATGCACACCATGACTTACAGTTCCTCTAATATGGTTGTGGCGTCGAACAGCCCGGCAGGTAGGTTTACCAATCGATTGTGATCCAAATATCTGGAAGAACAAAGTAGAACTTGGATAAGATGTACATCACTTCCTGGCAGAGTTTTTAATACTCTTTAGTGTGATACTGTCAGTAAATTGAAACTGCTTTTATGGGGGCTAAGTACTTCTGCGTGCGCATCGAAATCTGATCATGATTTTATGCAAAATTTCGCGTATGAAACATTTTGTCCGCGGCTGTAGAAAGTTTTTTTGGGAGAAATAGTTGTGTTCAAAAGTTTATTTTGCGAGAAATCAAAGAAACTGCAGTCCGTGAACAGTTTAAGAGAGCATGTCTGAGAATACCAAAGTATGGGTGCAAGTGGATCTCTCCGATTTCGCTCAAAATTTGCAGGTAGGTTCCCTTTGGGGTGTGGATCGATTGTGCAAAGCCCTTGAAAAAGTTTCTGAAGGGAACCTTGAATTTTGCATACCCCTCAAAAATGGCCGAAATATCACATTATTTATGGGTCCAGAAACGAGTCACGCCACAGCGTATACGAACAAGCTATGAACAAAACTCCATCAAGCCAACATTGCCTCACCTTAGAAGAGTTCCTGGAGCAGTACCGCTTAGCCACGCCAGCATCCCAGAAGACGAGGTCCATCACCCCCTGACGCCACAAATGATCGTCTTGAAAATAGCTAATTTACAAGCGCTGGCAAAACAGCTGGCTACGTCCTCAGTGGACCGTATGCGTGTTAAAACAAAATGGCGTCACGATTTATTGAAAGTGGTATAGTTGGTGTTACGAGTGTTCAAACCCATTTGAACTTCATACTGTCCGTCTTCTTTTTGACATGCTCTCTTTCCATCGTCCTTAGCTTTTGTTTGTTGAGAGCTGTTTTGGCTTTCTCCTATACCTCTGGGGGATGCCAAGTGATGGTTTTGAGAGGCTGGTGATGGCTGTGAGCGAGAGTTTGCCGATCGGCGTCGTCCTCGCTATAGCGATGAAAATACTAGTTACTGCGCACCTGGCAGATATCACAACACGTCGGAGCGTCCAGGAGCAAAGGAATCTTGGGTTTTCACTGGAATCTAGTTCCTCCAGCATCATGTAGCCCACCGTCGGTGAATGGCTGTCCAGAAAGGTCGAACCTGGTCTTCTGCAGCATCTCGCAGTCCTGCGAGGCACACTGAATACGCCTGTCATGTATTCTACAAATAAAAATCACGAAGTAGTGGACTTTATAGTGATGAGTCTATCCTGTATGCTGCAAAAGACGCAGGAAATGTGACTGGTGTCCGTACACTGGACGCCAATATCATCCCAGTCTTCTCCTGCAGGATCTGTTTGACATTGACATACCGGTATGTAGTGGGTCGACATTGGCCTGGTTTGGCAGCTATCTGCCTGGGTGGACGTAGCAGGTTTGCATTGGCGCGTCGTCCAGTCGGACATTTTCTTGTAACTGTGGAGTACCGGCAGGGTTTGAGAGGTTGCTCGTGCTGTGAACACATCTCTACTGCCTGTCTCCGACGGTCCTGGAAGTGCCGTCTCGCCGCTTCCTTGCTCTACAGTCACGCCGTTATTTCGCTTTGTTTCGTGGTGAAGCTCAAAACCTGCCCAAACAACTGTGAGCTCGCAACATGGTATGGACAAATTGCACCACTCATGCTGGTTAACTAAAACCGGGACAGTCGAGTAAGCGAGTTCACTCCCTGGGCCATGGCAAGATCTGTTCAGCGCGGGCTATTCCAACCTCCAAGTGCATAGCACCGATCGATCCATGCGATGGTGGTTGACCTACAAAGAGCCAAGGTCTACGAGTACTACTATTGGATGCTGTCTACATGTAGTCAACAAAATCAAAGTACCTCAGTTTGCCCCAGAACAGGGCATGTGCATCTATAGCATGACACAACAGGGGTTCTGGCGGCACCTGTTAAACAAGCAGTAGCGACTAGTGCCAGCTACCTATTGGAGGCTAGCCGCTACAGTCTGTCCCTGGAGATAATTATTATGTTCACTGTTTAGACTGAGCACCATCAATGATGCCCAATCAATCTGCCCAATGTGTGTTCTGTTCCACCTAATTATAACGTCCCATCGCATCAACCCTACTACACGCACATGTCGTCACTCTAGCATGACTTGTGTTATTATTGTTTATTTTGATTCGCACGATAGATAGAGCACAATAAACGTTAACTTGACCGAAGGATAAAGGCGACTGCAGATAGAGGAACACATCGAGGTACAGGTACCGGCATCAATACAGTATCAGAGAGAAACAAACAAAAATGAGAGGTACAGTCCGTATCGCCTATAAGGTTGGCGGCTATAGTAATATACCGGATATAGTGATCAATTTCTCAAATTCATTTTCATTTGCCATAACTAAGTATACACAGTTATCGCGTATAGTAATAATCGTCTATAGTAATATATCGCCAATAGTGATCAAATTCATATTTCAAAAGACCTTTATTACATAAGTTTTGCATCGGTTATAGTGATTGATGTAAAATCAAGCGACGTTAGAGGAGAACAGGGTGTTACTTCTTCGTGAAGAATTTGTCCAGTGAGTATTGTTTGGTGAGTTTTACTCGTACAAGTTGCCAAAATATGCCTCCATCTTGAGGAAATGCTGATTTTGTGTGTCAGGAGCTACAGCCAGATACATGTACATGTACATGACATTGTACATGTACATGTATGTAGTGCGTATGTGCACGGCCCGCTGAGTCGTTTGACACCCCACTCGCATACATTTCATGCAGTATCGGTCATAGTAATATATCGCTTATAGTGATAGAATACTCAAAATCAAACACCAACGCTATAGGCGATACTGACTGTACGCAGAAAAAACTCTCGTAAGCCCAAGGGGAAGTGGTTGATGAGGGATGAATGCACTCTCCACGCTCTTCTACACTGTTCGTGGAAATGCACACATACATACAATAATATACAACATAGCAATAGCATGCACAGAACCGAACAATTTCATGTTCACACATGCCAGCACAGACCTGAACATTAGTACCAAAAGCCCGGCGATACAGACAATATCCCCATACACACAGACACACACACACACAATGTCCAATGTATGCGCCCGTGGCGAGAAAAGCACGCAAATCTACAAATGCACTGGATGTGAACCCACAGATTTTCTCTTATAGCAACGATAGCGGATCTGATTCTGAATGAAACACACACACACACACACACACACACACACACACACACAATACAATCATTGAATGCCCATCCGCAGATGATGGCAGGTCCTGAAAGAACAGGCAGTGTTCCAGTAATGGGGAACAGAACTTCGAGTGGCGAGTGAGGTATACACACACACACGTGCGTGCGCGGGCACACACTAAAGTATTCAGAAATAGAATCGACATTGTAGTATTCATTGGTTGGGGAATGGAAAGGAAAATAAAACATTGCTGCAGGTTATTGTTGTAAGGACACTGGGAGCACAACAGAAAGGTAAGCAACTTGCTTTGAAGCAAAGAAAGTTATTATTCCACGGATCACAGGAGGAAGGAATGTTCCAGAATGCTGCACTGGCAACAGGCGGCCTGCATGTGCGCGGCCCCTGCAGTCGGTCCAGCTGCCGGCCTTGCAGTGCTGAAAAGAATGTGCAGTACAGCATGTCACATAGTATCGCAGCCTGGACAAATAGGCGCTGGGAAGTCCTAGTTATGTGCTCACCTACACCACGATGCACCAATCTTCTGAGCTACTTTGGCAACAACTTTGTCCACTTGAGACTCCCATGGGCTGAGCCAGTTGTTGAGGGCTGCACGAAGGTGGACGGCAATGACCGCTGATGGCAAGGCAATCCATGACACACAGTCACTAGGGCATCGTCAATGGCGCTGAGGCTGGATCGATAAAATCAACCTTTAGGCTGTCGCGGGGTTGACAACGAGGCTGCTGTCTCGAAGCTAGTCAGTCAGCCTGGTCACCGCCATTGACGAACCAGTCGCCACCGCCAGCAGTGGCGGTAGGTTGTGACAAGTGTGGTGCAATATTGTCAGCAAATTCAGTACTTAGGATAAGATGAGTGACAAAGGGAACGTTGTGTTTGATAATATTGAAGTGAACAGGGATGATCACAAACCCTGCACGTACTCCACCGTGAGTTACAAGAAAATTCCGGACTGGGCGACGAGCAAACGCCAACCTGCTACATCCAACCAGGCAGATACTATTACGATAGCTGCCAAACCAGGTCAATGCTGACCTACTGCATAATGTCAATGTCAAACAGATCCTGCAGGAGAAGACTGGGGTGTTGGCGTCCAGTTACTGAGTGTACAGACACCAGTCACATTTCCTGTGTCTTTTGCAGCATACAGGCTGAGACTCATCACTGTAGAGTCCACTACTGCATGAGTTTTATTTGTACAATACATGGCAGGCGTACACGGTGTGCCTCGCAGGACTGCGAGGTGCTGCAGAAGACCAGGTTCGACCTTTCTGGACCGCCATTCACCGACGGTGGGCTACACGATGCTGGAGGAACTAGATTCCAGTGAAAACCCAAGATTCCTTTTCTCCTGGACGCTCCGACGTGTTGTTATATCTGCCAGGTGCGCAGTAACTAGTATTTTCATCGCTACAGCGAGGACGACGCCGATCGGCAAACTCTCGCTCACAGCCATCACCAGCCTCTCAAAACCATCACTTGGCATCCCCCAGAGGTATAGGAGAAAGCCAAAACAGCTCACAACAAACAAAAGCTAAGGACGATGGAAAGAGAGCATGTCAAAAAGAAGACGAACAGTATGAAGTTCAAATGGTTTTGAACACTCGTACCACCAACTATACCACTTTCAATAAATCGTGACGCCATTTAGTTTTAACATGAATATCGCGGATTGGCCAGAACTATACACCGGCAGATAGTAGAACACCTCTTCTAGCGCTGAGGACATGTCCCCCATCTTCCTTTTGGGGTTTTCTTGAAATAAACTTTTTTGAATTTTTCCACTCGACCATGCTGAAATACAGCCAAAGTCATACCTGCGCAGGAAAGCTCGCCCCTCCGCGACGTCTCCTCAGCAATTTCTACTCCAACACTACTCCCAAGGCCGCAGAACAAAGTGTAGTGTTGACTCTGACAAGGAAAAGCAGCGGTGATCACTCGTCACTCCAAACGACAAGCTTCTCCTTGCGCCACCAATATTTTTTTGTGCGACTGTTGATGCAAAAGTGACTGCAGTTTTTGAATTTTATTGCAAGATGCACGGTGAGATCGCGTGCTCTGTGACGTAGGATGACGCTTCCTGCATCACGATACGCGGCCATCGATCGCGAATGTGCCTGGAACGCTACTCGGAACAGACCCATGATGGCAGAGGTAAGATGAGCTTCATTTCCTGCTTGAACTGCTGAGAACCCCCACAAACTGTCCTAGGAGTGTTGCAATGGCAGCAAGCCGTTGAAATATGCCCCGCACAGCATGGAGAGTTATTCGTCTTTCACACTTACCTCCTGCAATCCCGAACATAGTCCAACAGTAAAAGTCCCTTGTTTTCATGTCGATGCTCGACAAAAGCGGCTAGCTCGGTCCCTTTGTGTTGACTGGCACGCGAGCAGCACTGGCTGCACGCACTTGTCACGTGAACTGCATGAGAGATTTCTTACGTCATAAAGAATGTGATTTCATCATCATTTCACTGGTCTTCGACCTACATGGTCAGGGAAAGTCCCGGTTCGTAGGCCTACAACACGGTCAGCGTGTTCTTGAGCGCCGTAACCATGGTAACAACGCAAGTGTGATCACTTCCAGACCAACGCCAACGGGCGTTCAAGGCGAGTAACAAGCGCACTTGACAAAGGTGATTCTGAAATCTCGTGAGCCGTGGGCCACGCGACTTGGCATTCTTGCGTCACAAGGCACGTGATTTCACCGTGCATCTTGCAATAAAATTCAAAAACTGCAGTCACTTTTGCATCAACAGTCGCACAAAAAAATATTGGTGGCGCAAGGAGAAGCTTGTCGTTTGGAGTGACAAGTGATCAACGCTGCTTTTCCTTGTCAGAGTCAACACTACACTTTGTTCTGCGGCCTTGGGAGTAGTGTTGGAGTAGAAATTGCTGAGCAGACGTCGCGGAGTGGCGAGCTTTCCTGCGCAGGTATGACTTTGGCCGTATTTCAGCATGGTCGAGTGGAAAAATTCAAAAAAGTTTATTTCAAGAAAACCCCAAAAGGAAGATGGGGGACATGTCCTCAGCGCTAGAAGAGGTGTTCTACTATCTGCCGGTGTATAGTTCTGGCCAATTGAGGACGTAGCTGGCTGTTTTGCCAGCGCTTGTAAATTGGCTATTTTCAAGACGATCATTTGTGGCGTCAGGGGGTGATGGACCTCGTCTTCTGGGATGCTGGCGTGGATAAGCGGTACTACTCCAGGAACTCTTCTAAGGTGAGGCAATGTTGGCTTGATGGAGTTTTGTTCATAGCTTGTTCGTATACGCTGTGGCGTGACTCGTTTCTAGACCCATAAATAATGTGATATTTCGGCCATTTTTGAGGGGTATGCAAATTTCAAGGTTCCCTTCAGAAACTTTTTCATGGGCTTTGCACAATCGATCCACACCCCAAAGGGAACCTACCTGCAAAATTTGAGCGAAATCGGAGAGATCCACTTGCACACATACTTTGGTATTCTCAGACATGCTCTCTTAACCATTCCTGTCAAGTACATTTAGTTAAAACTAGGCAGGCCGTTTTTGTGGGCGCTCAGGCTCCAGCTTCAGAAGAGGTTGTCCAAAACAAAGCGTGTTCAGTCTTCTTCAGATCGTGTAGTTCTAGCTCAGATAATTATGCCCTTTTCTCAGTCTCGCCTGCCAGTGAAGGCAACGAAGCCTGCAAGATCAGATCGTCCAGAGCCCAGCTACCAGTGATACATGTACCAGTGTCAGAGCGCAGGTAAGTGATATGCTTCTCTCAAGTTCAAGTGCGTCCACTTGAGTGGCAACCGAACGATATCTTTTTTTCTTTTTTTCCAGTCGCCAGATAAAAATGTTACTGACGACTGTGAGAGAAAAACTGGTCTTGGACATGTACCTGCAGTACCTGGGGATAGTGGAGTCAGGGTGGAGTGTCTGCAAGTAGAGACTTGAGTCTCATGCCGGAGATGGAGTGGAAAGCATGGATCCTATGAACTCTAAGGCTGCACTGGGTGAGTTCTGACAAGTGCCTGTGTTTCCCAGGAGAAGGCTGTGGGTAGGTGGTATGGCTGTGCTTGTATCATTGAACTATGACAGGAATCTGTTTATACTATAAAACTGAAAATTGAAATATGGGCAAAATGCCTTGCAGAACAACTTGAGCAGAGACAGACTCACTGCCATTCAGTGTCAAGTTTGGCAAGAAGCGTGTGTTCCTAGTTGGAACAATCAACTTTATGACTATTACCGCCGAAGTCGCAACTTCTAAGTTCGTATTGTTGTCCCTCACGCGGACGTGCGACTAGTTGTTGGAGGTGACAGCGTTGCGAATAGCTATACTGGCTCTCAACATCTGTTAAACACAACTCCATGGGCGACTCTGACTCACGCTGCTACCTGGAGCTTGACGAGGTTTGTCGCGCTGGAAGCAAAGTGTCTCTGTAAGTTTGAATCCCTGGTCATGGTTTGGCCTGGAGAGCAGTATATAAGTGGTGCTTTTCAGGCACAATCTTCCTCAGCCTACTCAAGCTCAACTGATGAGGGGTGGATTCCCCAAAACACTGTGTATTGAGCAGGGAGTGGTGCTTTCTTGCAGGTTCGCCGAGTGGAAGGTGCGACGTGCTCCTCGTGTGCTCTGGATGGCAGTCGTGAGTCAGTCAAGTGTCAAGTTCGGCAAGAAGCGTGTGTTCCTAGTTGGAACAATTCACTAAATAATAATTAGAATCAACTCGTAAAAACTCCAAGTCAATCTCCCATTGACAAAAACCTCGGTTATTCAACATAATCATATCCTATCCAATAAGCCGCAACTTGCAATCCGCCCGCTTGACAGCCGGACAAATGCCAAGTTGGGCATACAGCTGCATAGTGTGGGCACGCAAGGGCTGGGTACAGCGGATGCGGCGCTTATCCAGTCTGATGAGGGTCTGTTTGAGGCTTGCTGAGAGGCTGGCAAAGTAGGCGTTCGAGGCGTAGAGTAGGATAGGATAAGAGCTGTGAGGTAAAGGAGGGACTGCGCACGGGTGATGTCTGGTCTGATGTGGCGCAAGACTCGGAGTTTGTAGGACACCTTCTTCACTACAGCAGCCACTTGACCTGCCCAGCTCAAGCGCTCGTCCAGACAAATACTTCCTCCGCATCATCGAAATTATCGCAGTTTGACTTTTGACATAAAACGGGGTATTTACTCACCAGCACTCGTACCAGCGGCAAGGAATTGGACATAGGCGATAGTCATCAGTATAGGGTGACGGCAAAGTTCTATTTTCTGTTATTGGAAGCTGAGATCTTTGAACTAGACGCGATTTCTTCGCTGATGTCACTGTGATGGTAATTTCGACCCGTTGAGATCAGTCAGGCGTTGCAGCCCGCACATTTCTCGTGCTTATGGCCATTCACTCAAGCCTCATTACTGTTTTACCTTAGCTGGGGTGAGAATGACTTCGTGGAACAAGTAGCAGCGCTTGGAGAAACATCGAGGGGTCAGCAAACTAAATGCATGCAACAGCGATAAAATTTGTCGCTCTCGCTGAGGCACTCAGTACATGATTGTACCTGCAAGAGCCGTGTAGACTCTACACGTAATATAGTGCTCGTGATGCACGCGCAGATGCCCTACCAGTGATGCAGAAAAAGAGGGCGCGCGGAACGTGACAGTACACTTACCTGCATGAGCTGTGACCACACAGCTAAAATAAATGGGTATGCCACGGCTAAAAAAAGTTCATTTCAAGATCGAGGTGATTCCGCCGATGGTAAGCAACCTTGCAACGATCGCGTATTCTTACTTCGTTGGTGGTGAAGTAGAAATCATCCAGAGCTAGCAGACGACAAGCATAGCAGGTCTTGTCCTGTTGAGAAAGTCAAAGCGTTTGAGATGAGGCGAGACCAACTTACAACCTTCCTTGAATTATTTTGAAACGATATTTTTGCGTCCATTGACATCAACGACGACGAGGCCTTCATCTCTGCGTGAAATTTCTCAATCCAACTGTCCTGGAACGTTACTCTAGCCTTCAGACTATCATACTGTGTAATAAGTTTTGAATGGTTTAGCTTATGGAGTTGTCAGTAACAAGTGACAAGTCACTAGTCAAACTGCGACAATTTCGATGACGCGGAGGAAGTCCCAAGGTATTACGGTATTGGCTGTGCTAGTTTGAGCCAGTGGAGTGCCACGACATGTAACTTCAAGCTCTAGTCTGTTCCGCCTTCCGGCGGAGATGCCCAGAACCTGGGTTTTCTGCGCGTTGAGGATTAACCCCTTGTCCGCCAGAAATGTTGCAACTCCGGACACTGCAAAGGAGAGGACACGGTTGATGGTAGCTACATCAGAACTGCTGGTGTAGATCATGATATCGTCAGCAAACATCAGAACCAGCGCTGGTGACGCACACTGCACTACGCTCATTGTGTGAAGGGAGAAGAGTACCGGCCCCAAGACACTGCCCTGTGGAACACCGCACTTGCAGCTACTCGTATCAGAGACTTCCCCGTCGGCTAAGGCTCCTCTCTGGTGTCTGCCACTGAGGTAGTCCACGAACCAATCGAGGGCAACTGAGCCGACTGAAGCCTCAAACATGATGAACTTACAAAGAAATTTGTCTTCAAATTTCCTCGTATGC
This sequence comes from Sycon ciliatum, assembly GCF_964019385.1. Classification (NCBI taxonomy): domain Eukaryota; kingdom Metazoa; phylum Porifera; class Calcarea; order Leucosolenida; family Sycettidae; genus Sycon; species Sycon ciliatum. The sequence continues at coordinate 29,619,232 of NC_088649.1, forward strand.
TCTTCATACATTCAGATTGATTACGCAGCACGTTTTCTTTTCATCGCGACGGCGCGCACGTGCGAAAATAGCTACCTTGACTACCGCGGAGCAAGTGACCAATAACCAGTGATGACAGCACGATGTCCTAGATAGGACTGGTATCCACAGAACAGTTCACCATTTCTGCGCTTCAGTTTTCCAGCCAGGTTTTCACCTGAAAGGCCACCTTAGGGGTGGCGCGTACTGAATCAGATCTGTGTCGACATGAGATGTCGACACATGTCTAACCATGCGTGCTCTTCCCTGTTTAGTATCTAATTACTTTACGAATCCACTGGTCCCGGAGCCGGAGACGAGAGATCTTGTGACGGAGCTTTACTAGCATAAGCTTGATGTAGCGATGACGCATCGTGATCACGGCTCTGAAAACTCCGCACCATTCACGCACCGTATCCGCAGAGCAATTCACCCTTTCTGCGCTTCAGTTTTCCAGCCAGGTTGTCGCCTGAAAGGCGACCTTAGGGGTGGTTATTTATTTCGATCAACTACTTCTCGGCGGTCTATTCTGTAATCTTGATTCGTGAACCGCTACATCGGGAACGACTGCGAGAGAGATCAGCAAACTGGACGGCGCGATGCTGGTGCTTTCTGCACGAGTTTCTGGATGACGAGTTTACTGAAATTCTGCGAAGGAAACAGCGACTGCAGTGATTTCAAACCTCACAATATCCACCATGATGTTTCGGGGAAGCATTCTCTGGAACGCTTTCCCCTCTGATTTTAGAGTGATAGGTGTCCCTGGTCCCTTCCGAAAAGCTCTTTCTCCCATTGATATACTTACCTTGTGAATATACTCGTTATACCTTTATTATCTGCCATAAACTCCAACCTTCTCATCTATCAATCATTTGTGCATGCATGTCTAATATTGTCTATAAAATCAACCACGTATTCCTAACTCCATGAAATTGTCTTTCTATTCTTTGACTCCGTGAAATTATTGTCTTTCTATTTCTGACTCCATGAAGTTGTCTTCATTATAATTTTGTCCTTTTCGTCTTTTGGTCCTTTCTATCTTATGTTATTATCATTTCTTGTTTTCCCTTGCATATCATCCCTTCATCATTCTGTGAGGACCTGTCCTATGGGCAAGTGAGAAGGCATCTCTGCTTGTTCATTTGGAGAAGTAAAATAAACAACAACAATAATCACAACACTTGAAGATCTTAATCTTAAAAAGTACTGCTTTCAACACTTATTTAGTCTGACACTTGGACTGCGCCAACATGCATGTGAAAGAGGACCGTACCACGAGGGGAAAAGGTCTTCTCGCTTTTCATCCTGTGTGTGAGTATTGTTTAGTTTTGTGTGAAAGTTTAATTTTCGGCTATCACATTTCGTTAATTTCTTACTTTTTAGACGGGGTCCATAGAACACAATGACCTTTTTAGAAAACTGCCATAAAGCAGTTTTTATTGCTATAATGATCTTGCGTTTGAAAGTCCTATTTGAATATTGCGGCCAGCTAGCTGTATGTGGCCAGCTGTGTTTGATGGTACGGTACGGTACGGTACGGGACATATACGGGATAGCGCCAGGCTTGACACAAACACACGACACAAATACCAAATTAAAGCTGTGTGGACCCTGGCTAGCGCCAGACGTTACTGAAGTAACGTCTTCTGCATAGCTACGGGAATAAAGATTATTATTAATCCGCTAGGAGGCACTCGAGAACGATCGCCCAGGAGTTGCTGGTACTCCGTGACAATTCTCCATCGCATTGGGGTGTTGATTTCAGCATCAGGCCTTCTCTGTGTTGCGCAAGTCACATACTACTAGTCCCGGGGCCAGACCGAGCGCGCCCGACACAGTCTGCCTTATTTGACACAAAGGTCAAAGGTCATCTCATGCTCCAGAACCGGCCCGACACATACTACTCTCAGCTATTTGTTTCCAACACGGAGTACCACCCGGAAAGGCCGCATCCCAAGCGGCAGTCCTTGAGCGTCTGCAAGCCAGATTGGCACGAGTCGTCTGTACGGTCAGTACGGTGTGTTTCCCTCCACTACTGAACCGAAGGCATCTCTGTTCGCGCACCTCCAATGGCCCAGTCTGGCATGGCAGCGACACATCCAGTGCCGCCGGGAGCTCCATCGCCTGGTCCACCACCAGACCACTGCACTTATGGAACTGGGCTATAGTCTCTCCTCCAGCGCGCGGCGCCCTTTCCAACTTGTCCCGCCTGCCAGGGCGAACACCTACTCCCGTACCACTTTCCTCTTTGTTACTGCTGCCACCTGGTCAACAGGTATGTACACTTCAAATAGAAAGTACAGGAATTCTCTCCCCACTGATAATAGAACCACCCAAAATAATCATTGCTTTGTGTCTCGTGTCCGTACCATCTTTGCCAACACCCGCTTTGAACCCGCTGGTTTCATTCCTTCCAGAGTTTCTATAACATAGTAATGAATGTTATGGCTGATTTCTACAGTACGCATTTGTTATAACCCTTCCTCTTCTCAATCTATATGTTATAATTTTTCAATCTGCGGACAGCATGCTGTTTCGTTCTTTTTGAACTCATCAGCGCAGCACAGAGAAAATGAGGCCGAACCTGATAGCAATGAAAATAAAAATTTCCAATCAGGCCCGAACGTACCTTGCCAGAGTGCTCAAACTGACAAGTCAGTGAGCTCTGCATAACGCAAACAGCAAAAGCACTACCCCACGCAAGAGTGCTCAACTGCTACAAGAGCAGGAGCGAAATACTCAATCTGCGGACAGCATGCTGTTTCGTTTTTTTTTAACTCATCAGCGCAGCACAGAGAAAATAAGGCCGAACCTGATAGCAATGAAAATAAAAATTTCCAATCAGGCCCGAACGTACCTTGCCAGAGTGCTCAAACTGACAAGTCAGTGAGCTCTGCATAGTTATAATTTTTCAGATATATTCCCAGTAAGCCATGAACGGAGACCCCTCGACTTAGGCCTTTGGGAATCCATATATAAAAAAATTAAAAAATAAATAAAAAAGGTCTTCCACGAGCGGCGTCAGATTCGGGTAGGGGAGGGTACATGAGATCAATCAACGAGATACCAAATCCCGAAATCCCATTTGCCACATCTCAAAAGAACAGAACTACGACAAAAACGTCCTTTTACGGTACATGCACAACATTACTTACATTTTCTTCAATTTGGCTGTGGCTTTGAACAGCCCGGCAGGTAGGTTAACTAATTTATTCCCCTCCAAACGCCTGGGAGAACAAAGTAGAATTTTGGTAGGATGCATATCACTTCCTGGAATAATTTCTGTAGTGTTGAAACGAGCGTATCTATAACAAACGAGCGATCAGTTCCACTAACGAGCAAGCTATCGAGCGAGCTAACGAGTTTCATTGATGTGGCAAATATGATTTTTTGAATAAAAAAAATTCTAAGTTTGATTTTTTCAGCTGGTTCAAATTATCACCGCCGGCATTTGGGGTTGCTGCTGCTTCACATCGGACTGCTGTTTGGTGTCAAGATGTCTTTTCAGCGCCGTCGTCGAGAAGCCTTTGTAAGAAATAGACCGTTTTGCAAAGATTGCAAGTAGCCCTGGTCTTCGCTGCATCGCGGGAGAAAGCTTCAAAACAACTGAGCGTAACTTTCACTCGAATGGAGAGGTAACCGAAGCATATCCTGCGACAGGTCAGCAGATGCAGAACAAGACATCAGTAGAGTCCACCAAAGCTGCAACGACAACTGAAACAACTCAAGTGTCGTGCAGGCATAAAGTCACTGTAACTGCGAGTGATTTTCACTTTGCGCGGGACTGGACTCTCGATCGACCAGGGAGTCGTAAAATATTTTACGACTCCCGGCCCCGCGGGCCCGGTCGACATGTACTGCCATGTGTACAGAGTGCGGTGTACGGTGTCCGTTAGTGCAAACGAGCTGGCCGCACAAACGAGCCGAGTTTCTGGCGAGCGAGCTAACGAGTATCCGGTGAGATCGTTTCTACACTAAATTTCTTATTACTCTATCAGGCAGGCACAGTGGGTTGGTCAAAGACCATGATTGAGATACGAGAGGTACCTGGTTCAAGTCCAGCCTGGGAGCGGTTTTTCCAGCCGTGCTGCTACCCACAGTCAACTGGGAACTTGTGGCCAGGCACAAGGGGTACGTGGATGCAGCTAATGGGGTCGCTTTCGGCACTTGTGCCAGTGGTTGTGAGACTTACCCACTCACCCCCACCGTTAGGCGCTGCATCTGCCGCTAGGGTTTATCGGGTGTTAGCGGCCGTCGTGAGTTCCCTTCGGGAACGGATACGATAATTTACTTTACTTGCGTGCTAGTTTGCAGGTGGAGTGTGTGGGTTACAGTGAGTGCTGCGTCCCACCCGCCTGTGTCGATTCACGCAAAGTGTGAGTTAGTAGTAGTTTTATTATTTTACTACGGGAGTCCCAACAGGCTACTGCCTTTTTACTGGGAACCCTAGGTGAAGTTTAACCATATTAATGAACAGAGCAAGAGGGTGGGCCTGTCGACAGTCAGCTGGAAGAGAGTTCCATCTGCCTGCCGCCAGAAAGGAAATAGAGCGCATGCCATACTGCGTATAAACAAGTGGGAGAACTAAGGCTCTGTGCGCCTTGCCCCAGGTGCATGCCTGGTGACCAGGTGCAGTTGCCCGAAGCTGGTACAAAGACTAAAGAAGAGGACTAGCAAGATGATGGGCCAAACAGCGGTACACAAACACATAGAGCTTAAGGCTAATACACTGTTCCAAAGAATAGAGGTGATATAAGCGAAGAACTAGTTCAGTGGGCGTGGTACGATCGAGTACAAACACTCTCTTCATTGCTACGTGACTAACGGTCACAATCCTATTGTACAGAGTTGTGCTTAAACAATGTAGGTAAGCATTACTGGCAAAGTCTAGGGTAGATTGAATAATAGACAAGTAGAATGTTGGCTTTGCATCATTTTTTAAATTTCTACAGCCATGTCGGAAAGCAGCAACTTTAGCAAAAACTGAGTTACACAATTTCTGGACGCGTGGCTGGAAGGTGATAATTATGGTCGTCTATCAATAAACCAAGGTATTTGGCAGTGCTCGAAGGGGTAAGAGCCTTTCCCTTACAGGTCAAGGCCCGTGGCAACTGCGCTGCTGGCAGGCGTGACTGCTCCATCCAAACCAGCAGACTTGTGGGAGTTAAGGTTGGTCAGTATGTCCATAACTGTCTCCGCATTTACTCAGGTGAAATCGGTCAGGGTGCTCGTTGTGGTAGCATCTGTCGAAGCGGGTATCTGCAGTGGTTGTGGCCGGGTTGGGTCATGAACAACTGCTGCAAACGTATCTGTGAGTTCTGGAAGTGGTGCGGCGGGAGTAGACTTCACAATGGCTCGGCCAGATAACTTATTTAGGAGGGACCACTGTCCACGGGATCACGCTTCATATTTCCAAATTGCTGCTTATAGAAATAGAAAGACATTAATTTCATGGTTCACACAGTTATACACCAGTACTCGAAAACGGTCTCTCGGCTACAATTTCTTCCAAAAATAATAAATATCCAAATTTTCAAATTTTCAGGCCAGGCCCATCTTCAGGAATAATGTGTGAAACATGAAGTGGCTACAGTGGAGTCTGCACACCCTTAGGAAAATAATTTCATGGAGTCAAAGAATAGAAAGACAATTTCATGGAGTCAGGAACACTTGGTTGATTTTATAGATATGCATGCACAAATGACTGATAGATGAATGATAAGGTTGGAATTTATGGCAGATAATAAAAGTTGAACGAGGATATTCACGGCGGGCTGACGGATAAGGAGGTAAAATTGTTGTGCTCCCTCCCCGGGATCGAGTCTTCGATTTTAGACGTAGTGAAGACGCTGGCAACATTTGTGACGGAGTCCGCAGACCACGAGACACGACTAAAGAATAGGATCGATGATTTGTCGAGGCAAATTGCAGGCCTGAACGAGGAGGTTGTCGCCCTCAGGGAGTCCGCCATTGTCGCAGCAAGTGCTTCTCCCCTGACTCCTCCAGCAGTTGCCCACAACCAGCACAGCCAGCGTACGATGAAGAGTACAGCGGGAAGGACCAGCAAGCGTACCCGTACTCGCGCAGGCAAGGCTGCCACGTGTACCACTGATGCAGACGAACACCGTAGCACTTCCCGTAGCGTGGGTGACCCTGCCAGTGACCATGAAACGTCAACCGAGGATGAGGAAACGTCCCAGACAATTGAGCGGCCCACTGTCAAGCCCAAGCCACTGAAGCCAGAGCCAATCACGGATGACACGTGGAAACTGGTATCAAACGAACCTCACAGAGTGAAGAAGGCCGTAATCTATGTGGGCAATTTGAACTCACATAACAGTGAAGACAGTGTCAAGGAATTCACTAAGCAACGCTCTGCAGCAGTGAACAAACCGGTGAAGGTTCACCAGTGCAGCATACACACCGTACAAGATGGGAAAGTGTCTGCCCGCTTGATGATAGATGCGACTGATCTTGAAATCGCCACTGCTCCAAACTTTTGGCCTCGCCCACTGCACGCGCGGGTTTGGCTCCACCGTGAGCGTTCGAAGGGGGACACCTTGTCCGGCCCACACAGTGACGCTCTCTCTGAGTCCTCCGACACTCAAGCTCAAACCTCCAATTAGATCCTTTCGGATCCTGCTGACGAACACATTTGGACTACTGAGTAAACTTGGTGATTTTCACCATGCTGTACACGTTCACCAACCTGACATTGCCATTGTCACAGAGAGCAAGCTAACCCCTGAGAAGGCTACTGATTCCGAACTGTCCTTGCCTGGCTACTACTTCCCACTGCGGAAGGATCGAACAGCTCATGGAGGAGAAGTTGCGTTTTGGGTTAAAGCCAGTCTGGCCCTCCGAGAACTCGATGACATCCAGGTCGGTAATGAGGAGCTAATATGGCTGAGTGTCAGAACTGTGGCCCATAAGAAGTCAGTGGCTGTGTGTGCTGCATATCACTCTGGCTCCTGCCACGACAATGACATCAGTACCCTTGAAACCATCAGTGCTGGCATAGACCTGGCCCATAAATCTTGTCAATATGTGGTATTGGCTGGAGATTTTAACGTACACAACATGGATTGGATTGGCAGCACCAAGACAACTCAGGCAGGTGTGTACACTGAAGACTTTCTTTGCTCACCTATTGCTCATCACTTCTTTCACAGATTTGGTATTGTGGAAAGTTTGGAAACCCCCTCGATAGGCGAAAAGCCTTTGGGCAATCCTTAAACAATAAAAATACATGTGTGCTTTTCACTGCTTGGAGCAGCACGTGAGCACGTGCATAAGCCCACCAGGGGCCTTAACCCAGTCGACTTAATAATGACTGACCTACCAGGAGATGTGACAGTCTATACCTTAGCACCTCTGGGAAACTCCGACCCTGCCTGTGTCCTAGCTGACTTTCATGTAAGCACGGCAGAGGAACCACCAATGACCAGAACTGTCTGGCGTTACCAAAGCGCAAACTGGGACAGACTCCGCCACTTCTTTAGAACAACAGATTGGCAGTCCACTGTCAGTGATGATCCTGATGCAATATGTATACACTTGACCCAGAATATTCTGGAAGGAATGCGCCGATACATGCCGTCTAAGCAATTGTGCATGAAGCCATCATACCCCTCTTGGTGGACACCGGAGTGCACAGAGGTTATAGCACAGAAACAAAGAGCATGGAGGAGACTCTGCGCCGACCGGTCAAGTGCCCAGCTGCAAGCCAGTTTCAATGTCGCCAAGCATTCAGCTAACCATTGCCTGGCAACTGCCAAGCAGGCATTCACAGCAAGCCTGAGGCAGAAGTTAGCCTCTGGGTGTATGGCGTCTGGTAAATGGTGGCGAACCTTCAAAAAGGCCTCTGGCCACGGAAACAGCCCATCCATACCTACTCTCCGCAGCACCGATGGTACGGAGCACGACACCAACCACAGCAAAGCAGAGTGTATGGCCGAACACCTCGCCAACAAATGCAGTCTAGGGGCAGACGACCTATCCGCCCCATTTCCTCACGTCCGACCACGTACTGACCGTATCCTCTGCACCGTCCGGTTCTGCGAGACCACAGTCGAGCGAACTCTCCGCCAGCTCAACCCCACCAAGGCCACTGGTCCAGATGGGATACCTGCCCGCGTCTTGAAAGCTTGCTCTACAGAATTGGCACGGCCGCTTTCAAAACTATTTACATGCTGTCTTCGCTCCGGCATCCAGCCACAACAGTGGAAGGTTGCAAACGTGGTTCCAGTCTACAAGCGCAAGTCTAAACCGTTGCCATCAAACTATCGACCAGTGTCGTTACTGAGCATCCTCTCCAAAGTCATGGAGACCATAGTCAACAGGGCAATGAGCAACTTCCTGGAGACGAATCACGTCCTGTCAGAACGGCAATTTGGCTTCCGTCGCGGGCACAGTGCAGCAGACCTGCTGACTGCTCTCGACTACCAGTGGGTGCACACCACAGGAGATAAAGGAGCTTCTCGAGTGCTGGCCATCGACATTGCTGGAGCATTTGACCGGGTGTCTCACACTGGTGTATTGCACAAGGCTAGAGTGTATGGCATCTCGGGAGACCTGCATCGGTGGCTCCAAGACTACCACTGCAACCGCACACTTCTAGTCCTTATCTCCGGCTAGACATCAGCCAGATGCCCAGTTAAGCCTGGGGTGCCACAGGGCAGTATCCTGGGCCCCACCTTATTCTTGGTCTACGTCAACGACCTTGAAGACCACCTCCCAATTGGCTCCAACCTTGCCTCATTCGCCGACGACACAACCCTATACGCCGAAATTGCAACTCTTGCTGCTGTTCCTGACAACGCTAGAGTACTCCAGGCTGCTGTTGAGCTAGTATCCAGTTGGGGCTCGGATTGGAAAGTGCAGTTCGAGCCAGCCAAATCTTAGGCCCTTACAATTTCCCACCATCGTCGGGACCCATTGTCTTCAATGGAACTCCTGTCGAGAAGCAGCTCTCCATCAAAATACTCGGCGTCACGTTTGACCATCAGCTAAAATTCAGCCAGCATATCCGAACTGTTGTAGCCCGAGCAACGCAGAGACTTGGAGCCTTGCAATGTCATCGGCATATTCTTTGTCTTGGCTAAACCTAAAACAGGGTATTATGTCGCGAATGTAGATACAAAACAAGACTGGGCCCAGAACGGAGCCTTGGGTACTCCTTGGGAGCATGGGCGTGACTGTCCAAGTTCCTGACCAACTGTAACAGTTTGCATTCTGTCAGACAGGCAGCTACCAAACCAATTCAAGGCAACATCTCTGATGCCTGTGTCATGTAGACTCTGGATGAGGGCGGAGTGTGCCACTCTGTCAAAAGCTTTGCTCATATCAGCGAAGATGACACCACAGTATTCGTTGCTATCCAATGCAGAAAGCCATCTGTTCACAGCTAGAGCCAAGCAGTCTTTGCAAGAGTGGTTGCGACGGTATGCAAATTGAGAGTCTGGTACGTGTTCAATGCCATTATCTGCGAAGAATTTCATTATCTGGTCCAGTACTATTCTTTCTAATACCTTGGCACATATAGGCAGCAGCGAAACTGGGCGGTAGCTTGCCGCTAGATCAGGGTCACCAGATTTCATAAGTGTCCTTATGATAGATTGCTTAAAGACGGTGGGACATTACCACTTTTAGTTTGGAGGGGACTCGTTCACTATGTCCGTGAGGTACTCAGCAATAGCATCTCCACCATTCTTCAGTATGGATGGTAGCACGTTGTCTGGACCTGGTGATTTGCACAAATTAAGAGACTTCAGCAGACACGTATTTTACTGTCACTGGATGGAAATTCGTGAGATGAGGTAGCTGCTCATTGTCTTCAGGTGGAATTTGTAGAACCCCAGGCCTGTTGGTGTCTTGAACAATGGCCGCAAACGTATCAGTCAGCGACGAAATTGATGCAGTGGGCTGGTTCCAGGTGGGTCTTCAACCAGTCATGCCGTTAAGCAGACGCCACTGCCCTCTTGGTTCATTCCTCAGATCCTGGAATTTCTTGATTAAAAACTGTGACTTCAGTTGTCTGTTCAAGCGCTTTCCTTGACGCCTGGCTGCACGATACCTTTGTTTAAGAGCTGAGTCGTCTGGCTTACGCTGTAGCTGTCGATGTAAGTTTCTCCGTCTATGGTGCAGTTGCTGCAGTTCAGCAGTTGTCCAAGAATGAGGTATAGGTTTAGGACAGATTGGGTGTCTGACTAGCTGCACTGGAGCATGACGGTTAGTAAGATCAGCTAGTGATGTCAGGAAAGTTTGGGCTTGAAGATCAATAGCTGCATCGTTGTAATTGACTGCCAGAAGTGCTCGGGCATCCACCTTGAACTTTCGGAAGTCGAGTGCGGCAATACCAGTTTTTCTTATTCTGCGATTCACCGTAAGCACGCTTCTTCTCGCCTTCAAACCTTCGATAGAGGGAGGGGAAGGACTCGGCACGATAGCTTGACATGTGTGAATAACTAGCTTGTATCAAACAATTAAAAAAACCAGTTTTTTGATATTTCACCATTTCAGAGCGCTTGTTGAGGCTGGACGGTGACCCTAGCGTGTGCAGGATGTGATACCTTTCTCTGGTACAGAGGGAACACCGTTTTGTGATGTTGGAGTATGCCCGGCCGCGATCTTTTAGACCATCATTTTTTATAGCTATGTTTCGCGTCGTCCGCACGCATACGTTTTGATTTTTTTCGGAAAAAAATAAAAAATCGAACATGCACAGTGAGTGTATGATCGTGCGAGTCATCAGTGTGGACTGGTCGCATACGGCGAAGCGTGGATTCAGAAAAGGCCTCTACTCTAGGCCAGCGTTGGTGAATGGTTTCTTCGGCATCTGGGAGCAATATTCTATGAGCTTACACCAGACCGCATTGATCGCCTCAAGCTGAGAGGATGCGTCGTTCGGGAGCTCTTTGCACCGCTGCTGAAGTCTGAGTACAATAATCCAGCCAAGGATAGGCACCAACGGTTGCCTCCTCTGTCCAAAGTGAATATTTACTCATGCTGATAACCCAGATGTTGTGCTTCGATGTACGGTTTTTCTTTCGAATGTACACCATGCACGAGCTATTGTGCTATGTACAGTGCATACACCTCTGATGAGCCTTTTTTTTATTATTTTGCAACTTTTTATTTTTTCCACCTCTCACATATGATTCTGGAAGTTGAACTGACGCGAAATATAGATATGAAAAATGATGGCCTTATCCTCCATTCGACTTCGTATTGGACGTTGGATTTCTTCAGCTTTCAGATGTAGTTGGAGAACTCAGTGCAGCTGGAGTACTTCTCGTATCTTGTTGTGGTTGGCATAGCGTGACTTGAATGGTGGCGCCGACATACCGGTGTACTCCTTTTTGGTGGGGCCTGAGGTTATGGATGCCACATATATCAGCTCCGTCGTTTGGCATTCACCGTTGAGTGGACAAGATGGCTTGTCTCGGCAGTTGCAGGGCTTTTCCGGTTTTTTCGTTTGGGGGCAGAGAACCGCTTTGTTGAGGGTTTTGATGCGTGCAGCCATATTTGGCATGCAACTGTAGCTTATCTTGATGTCAACCGCATCGGATGTGTCTCGATAAGCGGTACAGCTTGGAATATGAGTATTTTCCGTTTGGAGACCTGCGCTGGTACATGATGAGGGCGAAAGCTACTTACAACAGGCGCGTCAACCGCATCTGATCTGTCTCGATAAGCGGTTCGGCTTGGGATGCGTGTGGCATCATGTACCTACATAGCATCGGCGTTTTGCATGGAGACACCAAACCGTCGAGCTTTGCTGTTGACGTAGCGCAGATTGGCACGCCCAGCGCCAAGGAGATTGACTTCGGCTCGTCCGTTGAAAGGAGGCGTAGGTCTGTTCGCGGACATGCTCCAGTTCCGTTGTCCCGAGGTGGCCCACCTACCGAGGGGCGCCGAAAAGGAGGCGTAGGCCTGTTCGCGTACATGCTGCAGTTCCGTTGTCCCGAGGTGGGCAACCTACCGAGGGGCGTCATGCATTCGGCCGTCAGCAACAGTTAAGCACAAGCACACTATCAAGGTAAGGACACACGAGCACTGTGGAGAAATCAGAAGTGTCTCTCTCTCTGCAGTCAAAGCGAATGGCCTACACGTCCATGGTAGAGTCCAGGATCCGCTATGGATGCTCAGCTTTCTTTAGCTCTCTCTCCAAGGCTAACGAGGAGAGACTTCAACGCCTATGCAACCTAGCCCTGCGAGCCGTGTACAACCTACAACCTGACCTCCCGTACCCGTATGACTCCCGTGTATGCGGAACACAACCTGCTTCGTGTACACCACCTCTTGCGTGAGACAGTGTGCTCGCTGGTCTATCGGTGCCTACATTCCACCATGGAGCAACCGCTGATCAGCGGATTATTTGGAGATTTCGTCACTCCGACTAGGGCAGGCCAAATGCGCGGCTCCCAACAACATCTGCTGCAGCTTCCATCCAGAACTCATCCCATGTCTCTTTCTGCTGCACGCTTTTGGAACGGTCTTCCAACTGATGCGAGAAACATCACGTCCCCCTCCAGTTCAAGGGTGTGTTGCACGCGTATTGTCTTACTGTAGCATGACAGCAACCCCCTCCCCTATCTTGAGTATAGTACAAGTAGTTTGTAGTTATCCTGATGCTCTGATACATGCCGAGGCTAGCTGTATGCTCAGTTTATACATTCTTGATCTTATCTTCTTTTTTTCCTTTCTCTTTTCTTTAAAATGTTTTACTGCCAGAAGTCGTCTTCATATAAGGAGGCAGATATGCCTGTTTGTTGTACGACTTTAAATAAATCAAACCAACCAACCAACATTATTGTATTATTGTATTATATTGTATCGTACCGCCACTGCTATCCAATCCAATCCCTGGTTCCATTACTGGTGGTGACAGTCACTTTGTTCACTGTGCCCGTTTGTGTCTTTTCCTCCAATTAGTGAATTCTTTATCGCAGTAGAACAATAAGGTATGATTTTAAATAAGTTTTACCGTGCTGAACTCTCCCGCATCTATTACCACGTGGGCGTAGGCTGATGCCAAATCCCGAAATCACATTTGCCACATCTCAAAAGAACAGAACTACGCAAAAACTTCTTTCCCGATACATACACATCATGACTTACAGTAACTGTAATTCGGTTGTGGCTTTGAACAGCCCGGCAGGTAGGTGAGCAAGTTGATTACCTTCCATATTTCTGGGAGAACAAAGTAGAATTTGGATAAAATGTACATCACTTCCTGGAAGAATTTCTTTAAAATACTCTTAATAGCGTGCTAGTGTGTACGTAAAGTGTGTGTGTTACAGTGAAGTCTGCTTCCACCAACCGGTGTAAATCCACACAAAGTGTGAGGAACGAAGTCTGAAGAAAATATTGAACTTTCTCTGCCGGGATGACGACTACACCATAGCTCAGTGGTTACAGCATCGCTGGCTTAAAGTGAGGGTCCCTGGTTCGAGTCTTGGTGGTGACAGTCAATTCTTTCTTCAGACTGTTCCCGTTTGTGTGTTAGGCCGCGGTCACACATGAAAAGCGTTCACCGCGTTTGCGGAGGCGGAAAGCAGAACTACCGCAGCCGCTTTGGCGGACCACACGATGCAGCGGTCACACATACATGTAGACTACTGTGCTCCTCAAATGCAGCACGTCCTATGAAATTTTAGATGTTCTTGTCCGAGTTGAAGCGACCTTCGCTTGTACAAGTACTGAAGTTTAGCTATCGTGGATCGCTGACAGGCTGCTGAATGTCTCCTGCCAAGTACACTCATGGATTTTGGGCGCATTCACTGCGGCCCAGTACAGGTGTATTTGAATATTACTACAGTAAAACCTGTAACTAACGACCCCCCTTGGTGCCCCAAAAAGTGGTCTTTAGTGGCAGGTGGTCTTTAGTTAGAGGTTTGCATCGCATGACCATATATGGATCCCATTATATGATATGTATGTCAAAATGCAGATAATACAATCCTCTACCACTTGCGCACTGACATTCTTCTTTCAGATCATACAACACTTGGAGAGAGAGAAAATCTAGTTTTATTGCAGACATTAAATTCAGCTCCTACTTCTGAAGCCAGGAGTCAAGAGTTCCCTGTTGAAGCTTCTCTTTGCGCTGGTGTGTACCAGTACTCGACCTACATGTACCGGATGTGGCGATGTTGCGAGTTCTCGCACCTTCACTGTATCCGCCATCATATCCTGGCCTGAGTTCCGCTTCGAACAATGTTTGATCGCGGTCGCTAGTTACGGGTCAAAATTCGACATTGGGACAAGAAAAGGCGGTCGCTGGTCGCGTTCAGCAGGTAGTCGCTAGTCACAGTGCATTTTGAATGTGAGACCGGCCATGCCTGACGAAGTAGTCTGTAGTACCAGGCTGGTCGCTAGTCACGGTGGTCGGTAGTACCAGGCTGGTCGCTAGTCACGGTGGTCTGTAGTACCAGGCTGGTCGCTAGTCATGGTGGTCTGTAGTACCAGGCTGGTCGCTAGTCACGGTGGTCTGTAGTACCAGGCTGGTCGCTAGTCACGGTGGTCTGTAGTACCAGGCTGGTCGCTAGTCACCGTGGTCTGTAGAACCAGGCTGGTCGCTAGTCACGGTGGTCTGTAGTACCAGGCTGGTCGCTAGTCACGGTGGTCTGTAGTACCAGGCTGGTCGCTAGTCACGGTGGTCTGTAGTACCATGCTGGTCGCTAGTCACGGTGGTCTGTAGTACCAGGCTGGTCGCTAGTCACGGTGGTCTGTACTACCAGGCTGGTCGCTAGTCACGGTGGTCTGTAGTACCATGCTGGTCGCTAGTCACGGTGGTCTGTAGTACCAGGCTGGTCGCTAGTCACGGTGGTGTGTAGTACCAGGCTGGTCGCTAGTCACGGTGGTCTGTAGTACCAGGCTGGTCGCTAGTCACCGTGGTCTGTAGAACCAGGGTGGTCGCTAGTCACGGTGGTGTGTAGTACCAGGCTGGTCGCTAGTCACGGTGGTCTTTAGTACCAGGCTGGTCGCTAGTCAAGGTGGTCTGTAGTACCAGGCTGGTCGCTAGTCACGGTGGTCTGTAGTACCAGGCTGGTCGCTAGTCACGGTGGTCTGTAGTACCAGGCTGGTCGCTAGTCACGGTGGTCTGTAGTACCAGGCTGGTCGCTAGTAATGGTGGTCTGTAGTACCAGGCTGGTCGCTAGTCACGGTGGTCTGTAGTACCAGGCTGGTCGCTAGTCACGGTGGTCTGTAGTACCAGGCTGGTCGCTAGTTACGGTGGTCTGTAGTACCAGGCTGGTCGCTAGTCACGGTGGTCTGTAGTACCAGGCTGGTCGCTAGTCACGGTGGTCTGTAGTACCAGGCTGGTCGCTAGTCACGGTGGTCTGTAGTACCAGGCTGGTCGCTAGTAATGGTGGTCTGTAGTACCAGGCTGGTCGCTAGTCACGGTGGTCCGTAGTACCAGGCTGGTCGCTAGTCACGGTGGTCTGTAGTACCAGGCTGGTCGCTAGTTACGGTGGTCTGTAGTACCAGGCTGGTCGCTAGTGACGGTGGTGTGTAGTACCAGGCTGGTCACTAGTCACGGTGGTCTGAAGTACCAGGCTGGTCGCTAGTCACCGTGGTCTGTAGAACCAGGTTGGTCGCTAGTCACGGTGGTGTGTAGTACCAGGCTGGTCGCTAGTCACGGTGGTCTTTAGTACCAGGCTGGTCGCTAGTCAAGGTGGTCTGTAGTACCAGGCTGGTCGCTAGTCACGGTGGTCTGTAGTACCTGGCTGGTCGCTAGTCACGGTGGTCTGTAGTACCAGGCTGGTCGCTAGTAATGGTGGTCTGTAGTACCAGGCTGGTCGCTAGTAATGGTGGTCTGTAGTACCAGGCTGGTCACTAGTCACGGTGGTCTGTAGTACCAGGCTGGTCGCTAGTCACGGTGGTCTGTAGTACCAGGCTGGTCGCTAGTTACGGTGGTCTGTAGTACCAAGCTGGTCGCTAGTCACGGTGGTCTGTAGTACCAGGCTGGTCGCTAGTCACGGTGGTCTGTAGTACCAGGCTGGTCGCTAGTCACGGTGGTCTGTAGTACCAGGCTGGTCGCTAGTAATGGTGGTCTGTAGTACCAGGCTGGTCGCTAGTCACGGTGGTCTGTAGTACCAGGCTGGTTGCTAGTCACGGTGGTCTGTAGTACCAGGCTGGTCGCTAGTCACGGTGGTCTGTAGTACCAGGCTGGTCGCTAGTCACGGTGGTCTGTAGTACCAGGCTGGTCGCTAGTGACGGTGGTCTGTAATACCAGGCTGGTCGCTAGTCACGGTGGTCTGTAGTACCTGGCTGGTCGCTAGTCACGGTGGTCTGTAGTACCAGGCTGGTCGCTAGTCACGGTGCTCTGTAGTAACAGGCTGGTCGCTAGTCACGGTGGTCTGTAGTACCAGGCTGGTCGCTAGTCAAGGTGGTCTCTAGTACCGGCTGGTCGCTAGTCAAGGTGGTCTGTAGTACCAGGCTGGTCGCTAGTCACGGTGCTCTGTAGTAACAGGCTGGTCGCTAGTCACGGTGGTCTGTAGTACCAGGCTGCTCGCCAGTCACGGCGGTCTGTAGTACCAGGCTGGTCGCTAGTCACGGTGGTCTGTAGTACCAGGCTGGTCGCTAGTCACGGTGGTCTGTAGTACCAGGCTGGTCGCTAGTCAAGGTGGTCTGTAGTACCAGGCTGGTCGCTAGTCACGGTGGTCTGTAGTACCAGGCTGGTCGCTAGTCACGGTGGTCTGTAGTACCAGGCTGGTCGCTAGTCACGGTGGTCTGTAGTACCAGGCTGGTCGCTAGTCACGGTGGTCTGTAGTACCAGGCTGGTCGCTAATCACGGTGGTCTGTAGTACTAGGCTGGTCGCCAGTCACGGTGGTCTGTAGTACCAGGCTGGTCGCTAGTCACGGTGGTCTGTAGTACCAGGCTGGTCGCTAGTCACGGTGGTCTGTAGTACCAGGCTGGTCGCTAGTCACGGTGGTCTGTAGTACCAGGTTGGTCGCTAGTCACGGTAGTCTGTAGTACCAGGCTGGTCGCTAGTCACGATGGTCTGTAGTACCAGATTGGTCGCTAGTCACGGTGGTCTGTAGTACCAGGCTGGTTGCTAGTCACGGTGGTCTGTAGTACCAGGCTGGTCGCTAGTCACAGTGGTCTGTAGTACCAGGCTGGTCGCTAGTCACGGTGGTCTGTAGTACCAGGCTGGTCGCTAGTCACGGTGGTCTGTAGTACCAGGCTGGTCGCTAGTCACGGTGGTCTGTAGTACCAGGCTGGTCGCTAGTCACGGTGGTCTGTAGTACCATGCTGGTCGCTAGTCACGGTGGTCTGTAGTACCAGGCTGGTCGCTAGTCACGGTGGTCTGTAGTACCAGGCTGGTCGCTAGTCACGGTGGTCTGTAGTACCAGGCTGGTCGCTAGTCACGGTGGTCTGTAGTACCAGGCTGGTCGCTAGTCACGGTGGTCTGTAGTACCAGGCTGGTCGCTAGTCACGGTGGTCTGTAGTGCCAGGCTGGTAGCTAGTCACAGTGGTCTGTAGTACCAGGCTGGTCGCTAGTGACGGTGGTCTGTAGCACCAGGCTGGTCGCTAGTCACGGTGGTCTGTAGTACCAGGCTGGTCGCTAGTCACGGTGGTCTGTAGTACCAGGCTGGTCGCTAGTCACAGTGGTCTGTAGTACCAGGCTGGTCGCTAGTCACGGTGGTCTGTAGTACCAGGCTGGTCGCTAGTCACGGTGGTCTGTAGTACCAGGCTGGTCGCTAGTCACGGTGGTCTGTAGTACCAGGCTGGTCGCTAGTCACGGTGGTCTGTAGTACCAGGCTGGTCGCTAGTCACGATGGTCTGTAGTACCAGGCTGGTCGCTAGTCACGGTGGTCTGTAGTACCAGGCTGGTCGCTAGTCACGGTGGTCTGTAGTACCAGGCCGGTCGCTAGTCACAGTGGTCTGTAGTACCAGGCTGGTCGCTAGTCACGGTGGTCTGTAGTACCAGGCTGGTCGCTAGTCACGGTGGTCTGTAGTACCAGGCTGGTCGCTAGTCACGGTGGTCTGTAGTACCAGGCTGGTCGCTAGCCACGGTGGTCTGTAGTACCAGGCTGGTCGCTAGTCACGGTGGTCTGTAGTACCAGGCTGGTCGCTAGTCACGGTGGTCTGTAGTACCAGGCTGGTCGCTAGTCACGGTGGTCTGTAGTACCAGGCTGGTCGCTAGTCACGGTGGTCTGTAGTACCAGGCTGGTCGCTAGTCACGGTGGTCTGTAGTTACAGGTTTTACTGTAGTTTGGTTCACATCAATATCAAATATATTGATTGATTGATATTGATATTGATATTGATTGAGTCAATATCAAATATAAATAGCTGTATAGTAGGGTGTCGTTGCCTCCTTCTTGTCCGAGTTGAAACGACTTTCGCTTGTACAAGTAGAGCTATCGTGGATCGCTGACAGGCTGCTGATTGTCTCCTGTCAACTACACTCGTGGATTTGGGGCACATTCACTGCGGCCCAGCACGGGTGTATTTGAATATTAGTTTAGTTTACATCAATATCAAATTCAAGTAGTTTATAGCAGGGTGTCGTTGCCTCCTCCATGATCCATCATCGACCCAGCGACTGCGTGGATGCCTGCAGTTGCAGGGAGGGTGTGGCAGAGTACTCTACTACTCCCTGGTTGCAGTCCTAGGGTTGCATACTCTGGTGGACGTATTGCTTGGAGAGAGAAGGAGAGAGTTGGAGATCGTCCGCGATCGGGGCCAATGAGTTGGGAGACGGATTCCCTCACCAATTATCCACTCATAACGATGCAGTATTGTTTGCGAGATCTCCAGAACGTACAGTTCATTGGCAAAGAAGAACAATATGAAAACTGAATACCAAACGGCAACCAAACAACACCAGAACTCAGTGTAGAAGACAAGTAGCACACCAAACTCCAAAGCCACCACCATGCAGGTTCCGCCAAAGCGGATCCACGAAAGCGGAGGTTCCGCTCACATTTTTTTGGCGTAACGAAATCCAAACTTTCCGCCAACGCAAAACTTACGCCTCCGCCGTTGCCGAGGCAACGGCGGAAGCGTAAGTTACGCTTTGGCGGAACCGCCAAAAAAAGTGCATGTGTGACCGGGGCCTAACCCTCCAATTAGTGAATTATTTATAGCAGTAAAACAATAAGTTATGATTTAAATAAAATAGTTTTACTCGGTTAGTAAGCCAATTTAATAATTATGGTAAAAAAAGGAGAGGAAAACATGTTACGAGCTATGACAAACTGTCCACTAACGTGATTAGATCATATGCAGTCAGCGAGTGCGACAAAATGGCACAAAACTGACAAGGAATATCGCGACATTCAGCAACCTAATTTTTTTGGTATTTTATTATATTTAGGGATTTCCCAAAGGCTTTGGGCCTGTCGAGGGGATCTCCTGCAAGAAAATGAAATGGGCCTCAACCAGCGAAAACAGCCCTTAGGGTCAACTTTTTCAAAAATTCCTTTTTGGTTAGAAATTTGTTGAACCACATCTACTGAAGGCCCTTAGCCAAGAAAAAGTTCAGTATTCCGATTCTAAACTGGTGTATACACCAATATACAATATGTACCCCAAATTGGTGCAATGTATGTATACGATGTATGTGTACAATGGATATTCAGCATTCGAAGTTGGGTGGGCAGCTTGAATACTTTTGAAATAGTGCAGTAAGCAGCTACAATGACAAGGAATAGCTGATGAGTGCGGAGAAATGATAGACATATTCGCAGCTGCATCCAGCGTGGAGTCGTTCCGCAATCTCATCTTCCATTTCTTCCTCCGTAGCTGAAAACACGACGTCGCTGCCGTCACTAGCCCCAGACTCAGAATTTATCTCAGGTGACGACTCCTTATCTTCCGACTCTGACGAGTCATCGGCCACCTTGAGCCGCATCGCAGCAGGAGATGACGGCTGCGATTCCGCCTCGCTGTCGACATCGATGTCGGAACCAAAGAACGTCTCATCCTCATTCTGAACTTCAGCGGCTACTTCAGCATCCACTCCCCACCAGGCTCAAGCTAGATGTAGACAATGACTGCGTGTGTGCTCTGCGAACAGCGCTGGCGTCCACAGCCATCGCAACAAGATCAAGGAACACTGGAGTCGCCACTCGACACCACTTCAACTTCAAAATCAAGCAAGGAATTCAAGAAGTCGTACGATCGTCACCCTGTTTGCAGCGCGATCAAAAATATTGTTGAACGTCTCAAATCGACCTTTTTCTCGAAAAAATTAAGAAATCTCTAAGGGTCGTTTTCGCTGATTGCGGCTCAAATGACAATTTTATGTAGAGGGAGCAGTTATTCAAGGATAGGCTACGGAAACTGGCCACAGTTTCAGCACTGTACAAGGGCAAGGGAGGGCAATCGGGCCCCAGCAACGACAGGCCAATTTCCTTGCTCAAAATTGTGCCTCAATTATTTGAACGGATCTTGGCGGATGATCTACGTTATTTCGTCCATGACATTCGTTATATCAGCAGCGCCCAATTCGGTTTTGTCAGAAACCGATCTACGGAGGAGCAATTGCTCTTGCTGACACATAAAATGGCTGAGTGCAATGACAAGAAGCTGAAGTTCGACTGTGTTCTCCTCATTTTAAGAAAGCTTTTGATCGTGTGGATCATCAAGCATTGCTAAATGCATTTGAAGGAATTGCTGATAGGCAAGCAGTCGACTGGCTCCAAAGCTTCTTATCTCAGCGGAGGATGTCTGTAAGGTTAGAAGGACAATATTCCGAGGCCAAGGTCACCTGTGGAGTCCCGCAGAGATCGCATCTTGCTCCAACCCTCTTCTTATTATTTGTTAATCCCCTTCCCTCATCAATCACCTACTGCACCCCATACTTATTTGCTGACGATGTCACCCTCCTGTATGTACATAATGATGGGGAATTCCCTGCAGTGGAACCAATCTCGTCTAGAGAGCGACCTTTCTGCCTTCCAACTATGGGCCAGCAACGTCGGTGGAGAGTTCTCACCAGCCAAAACGACCCAGTTCCGTAACTACAGTAACTACCACCCTATCCAGCTCTCTTCCCAACCTATCACCATCGTTGAAGCTACGAAGCATCTTGGAGTGTATTTGACACCCGACCAGTCCTACACCATCCACCTTCAGACCATCCTGAAAACCTTCCAACGTCATGCGAATCTGCTATGCTTCATGGGACGGCACCTTGCCCCCACAGCCTTTCTACTTCTATATAAAGGTTTTGTCCAACCCCGCCTTGTACATGCCACCTCGGCCTGGTCCTATGCCATCACCAAAGCTGAGCTGGAGTGTTTAAATATTTTACAAGCCAGAGTAGCTAGGAAGTATTTGCTACGTAAAAAAGTCAATGTAGATAGATGCGAAACGAAATCCCAGTTTTAACAGTGCCCTTTGTGACTTAGAGTCCTTGCACTTTCGCAGACAAGTATCAGCTCTTGTTACTCTATTTAAACTTATACATATATCTCCAGAACACCTCCAATGTTTTCACCTTTCATTGTCTTCAAGTCCAAGAAGACCAAACAAACTTTACACTTATGGAGCTGGGCTATAGTCTCTCCACCAGCGTGCGGCGCCCTCTCCAACTTGTACCGCCTGCCAGGGCGAACACCTACTCGCGTGCCACTTTCCTCTTTGTTACCCCTGCCACCTGGAATTCTATCCCCACTGACATTAGAACCACCCAAAATAGTCATTGTTTAGTGTCTCGTGTCCGTACCATCTTTGCCAACACCCGCTTTGAACCCCGCTGGTTTCATTCCATCCAGAGTTTCTATAACATCGTAACGAATGTTATGGCTGATTTCTACAGTACGAATTTGTTATAAACCTTCCTCTTCTCAATCTATATGTTATAATTTTGCAGATATATTCCCAGTAAGCCATGAACGGAGACTTAGGCCTCGGCCTTTGGGGAATCCATAAATGAAAAAAATAAAAAAATAAAAAACATCAATCATCATGGTATACAAATAACCTACGTGGAGATAATAATTTTAATATAGCTATGAATAGGATGAAGGCCGGCCCGCAGACATCACGCAACAACGTTACTTGTTTGACATGTATTACTGTGTATTTTATAACAAAAATATTATTGAAAACCCAGAATCGATTTTCTCGTTCCTATAATCAGTGGGAAAAACAGAACTAAGGATACAACCAAAGAAACTGAAGTTAAGTACTGTAAATAGAAAGGTGTTAGAAGCCTTCATCCTATTCATAGCTATATTAAAATTATCATGGTGTGCGTTTTTCTTCCCTCTTTTCCAACAAAGCTGCAATGCTATGGAATTGCCTGCCTTTTCTTACCGCTAAAACCACCCTCCCCGAATTCAAGCATTCTCTCTATCAGCATTTTCGCCGTTATACTCATTACACTGATGGTATCCCAACTCCTTAATTACCAGATGTTGCATGCCTCGATCTATTTCCTTAGTCCATCCTCGATTAACTGCTCCCTCTACATAAAGTTGTCATTTCATTCTTCTTGCAGGAGATCCCCTCAACAGGCCCAAAGCCTTTGGGAAATCCTTTAATATAATAAAATACAAATACAAAATACATAGTCAAAAAATCACTCAAGTCTTTCAATATTCTTTTTAGACTAAGGTCTACACTCACCAGTGATTCTTTATCTCACATCTATCAGACATACATACTACCTATATTCTCATATGCGAGCAATGCTCTCACACTGTTGTCACACACTTCCCTTGACCGGCTAGAACGACTCCAGCGGAAAACCGCCAGAATATGTCTCCACCTTTCCCTTTACACACACTTAGAACACTCCCACCTTTTGCATCGCATCAAATGGCCAACATTATTTTCACGCTTTAAAGTTAAACATACACTCTTCGCGCCTTCTCTGTGCCACAATTATGCCCCTCCACATATACTCTCGCTGCATACTGCTAGCAACGTGCAATGTTCGTATAATTTACGTCGCTCTCGTACTTGGCACTTGGCAACTCGGCGGCGGACTGACCGCTGTCTCCATTCTCCCCTATACAAGGCCCTTCACTACTTTAAAATTGCCTGCCCACCCAGCTTCGCGAAATCACTTCTCGTACTCCCTTCAAATCCCAGATATCCCTGCTGTTGCACAACTCTGTATGCTCGTGTAGCGACCACCCCTGCCCGTACACTTAAAGGGGAAGTATACCCTAAAATCAAATGTTCACCATGTCTGTATGCCTGTGTAGCGACCAACCCTGCTAGTCATTAAAGGAGAAGTAAAGGCAAAAATCAAAATGTCACCAGTTGTAGTCTTCGGGGTGCTGAGTCGAATGGTCAAGGTCTGAGGAAGCTGAGACGCTCCCTTCCTACTTGAATCCTAATCGAACTCGCGCACTTTCATCAAAACTGGGTGACTGTGCCCTACTTGATGGGGATTTGTATGCAAAATGTCACTAAAAGCTCCATTTCGTTCTTTTAAAAGCACGGATGACCGCGATTGGCCCATATGTTGTAGTACCACTTACTAGCCTGTTTGACCTTTGTTGGGTGCAGTCCTGTCACTCGAGTTGAACCTTGGTGTGAAAGTTCTCGAGTTGAACTCGAGTTGAACCTTGGTGTGAAAGTTGTCGCCTGCTTAACTTCCCCTTTAAAGGGGAAGTTAAGGCAAAAATCAAAATTTCACCAGTTGTAGTCTTCGGGGTGCTGAGTCGACTGGTTTTGGTCCGAAAAGGCTGTGATGCAGCGCTCGGCCCTTATTCCCAATCAAATAGTGTTGAAACGAGCGTATCTATAACAAACGAGCGATCAGTTCCACTAACGAGCAAGCTATCGAACGAGCTAACGAGTTTCATTGATCTGGCAAATATGATTTTTTGAATAATTTTTTTTCTAAGTTCGATTTTTTTCAGCTGGTTCAAATTATCACCGCCGGCATTTGGGGTTGCTGCTGCTTCACTTCGGACTGCTGTTTGGTGTCGAGGTGTCTTTTCAGCGCCGTCGTCGAGTAGCCTTTGTAAGAATAGACCGTTTTGCAAAGATTGCAAGTAGTCCTGGTCTTCGCTGCATCGCGGGAGAAAACTTCAAAACAACTGAGCGTAACTTTCACTCGAATGGAGAGGTGGCCGAAGCATATCCTGCGACAGGTCAGCAGATGCGGAACAAGACATCAGTAGAGTCCACCAAAGCTGCAACGACAACTGAAACAACTCAAGTGTCGTGCAGGCATACAGTCACTGTAACTGCGAGTGATTTTCACTTTGCGCGGGACTGGACTCTCGATCGACCAGGGAGTCGTAAAATATTTTACGACTCCCCGGTCGACATGTACTGCCATGTGTACGGAGTACGGTGTACGGTGTTCGTTAGTGCAAACGAGCTGGCCGCACAAACGAGCCGAGTTTCTGGCGAGCGAGCTAACGAGTATCCGGTGAGATCGTTTCAACACTACAATCAAACATGGTTGAACAAGCGGTCACGTGCTCCTGGGTGCCCAAATCACCTGGTCACCACGCCAGCAGGCGACAACTTTCACACCAAGGTTCAACTCGAGTTCAACTCGAGTGACAGGACTGCACCCAAAAAAGGTCAAACAGGCTGGTAAGTTGTACCCTGCAGGCACGGTGACCAGGTGACTGGTGTATGCAGGAGCAAGTGACCACTTCTTCAACCATGTTCGATTGGGAACAAAGGAGGTAGCTGCATCGCAGCCTTTTCGGACCAAAACCAGTCGACTCAGCGTCCAAAAGACTACAACATATGGGCCAATCGCGGTCATCCGTGTTTTTATGAGAACGAAATGGCGGTTTTAGTGACATTTTGCATACAAATCCCCATCTAGTAGGGCGCAGTCACCCTGTTTTGGTGAAAGTGCGCGAGTTCGATTGGGATTCAAGTAGGAAGGGAGCGTCTCAGCTTTCCCGGACCAAGACCATTCGACTCAGCATCCCGAAGACTACAACTGGTGAAATTTTGATTTTTGCCTTAACTTCCCCTTTAACCCCTAGGCCCTGCCCACCCAATTCTTCCTCACTCTTTCTCCTTTCTTACACTATTATCTCTTATTGGCCACTGGCTATCGTGAGAATAAAGATTTGAAACAACAACAACAACAAGTAGCTGAGGAGGACCAGCGATGAAATGCATGCACGAGAGAGCAGCAACAGTACGGCGCACAGCCAGACTGGGGAGAATTGCAACAGGGCCAATGACACGCAGTGCGCGGCGTTCAACATTATCCAGACGTTGGATATGGCTGGCTGGCACGCCCATCCACAAAAATTATTATTATTATTTTTTTAGGGGCAGGTCACATTGAGGGAACAATCCTCAGATTAAACCCAGGAACAATTTGTTCTGCTTTTCATCACGGCCACACTG
The DNA here is from genome assembly GCF_964019385.1 of Sycon ciliatum. Taxonomy (NCBI): domain Eukaryota; kingdom Metazoa; phylum Porifera; class Calcarea; order Leucosolenida; family Sycettidae; genus Sycon; species Sycon ciliatum. The sequence continues at coordinate 29,644,556 of NC_088649.1, forward strand.
CATACGCACAATGAAAAAATATCTCACTCACGCGAACAATTGTTTTGTCACCACTCGCTTCTGGCGGCCTGTCAGCCCCGCTCCTGGGCCAGAGCTGCATCAGCACAGCCTCTAGAGTATCGCTCCACTTCAGAACGCAATAAAAAACAAGGAAACTCAACGAAATCCAGTGGAAGCCGAGGATGATTATAATCTTCAGCGGAAAAGCGGGGCCTCGAGCTGATTTTCATCGAGTGGATTAAATCTCTCAAATCTCCCGCTCAGCGGCAACTATCCATGGTAACCACGGATTATTTTCAAATTTTCCCTCAGTGTGACCGACCCCTAACCTTCCACACGGAAACAGTAGAGGGTTTTCAGCTCCGAACACTGCATCCCAGCCTTTTTGGACCAAAACCAGTCGACTCAGCGGCCACACGACTACAACATATGGACCAATCCCGGTCATCCGTGCTTTTATAAGAACGAAACGGCGTTTTAGTGGCTTTTTCCATACAAATCCCTATCTAGTAGGGCGCAGTCACCCAGTTTCGATGGAAGTGCGCGAGTTCGATTGGGAATAAAGGATGAAGGGAGCGTCTCAGCGTCCTCGGACCAAGACCATTCGACTCAGTACCACGAAGACTACAACTGGTGAAAATTAATTTTAGGGTATACTTCCCCTTTAATACGTAGCCAGATTTTTGTCATCACGTGACAATCGGGCAAAGCCGTGCGCGACTCCACGCTTTTGTATTGGACTGTGAGCACTGAACTTACTAAAATTTGCGATCGACAGTCATATCAGAGAATATTGTTTCATTCTTCCCTGGGCCCCATCGAGGTTCCTGCTGTGCCAGTGGGTAGAGCAGGGCATGTTTTCAAAAGCATCGCTGGTGTGAGCAAGAAGTCGACTTCACAGCTCGATTTCTCGAGATCCTGAATGTTCTTGCTTGACGAAAAAATGACCAAGGAGAACGGAGCCAAGCGTCTCGATGGCTGTGTAACACTACGGACCAAAACCTACTGTAAGCACGTTTTGGAGAGAGAGACTGAAGTGGGTGCACAGACTCTGGTAAGTGGATCCACTTCTAATTCTCAAGTGGCGAAATATATTGCTTCACTGAAAACATTGCAGTCTTGAGTGAGTGGTAAATCGTTCGTGAGCTTCTGCTCAGTGACTTGGGCTATTCACGAAAGCTGTGACATGTCAGCTGCCAACGTCGCCAGCAGTAAGTCATAACCTGCGTACACTTGAATTATAATGTGCATAAAATGCAGGATACAATTACACTAGATACCCTTAACAATAATAACAGATACAATTACACTAGATACTCTAGATACTAGATACTCGGTACTCTAGATACTAGATACTCTAACAATTTTATCAAACATTACGATAATTACCACATCAAATGCTGCGGAGACCTATCCAGAATCGGCAATATGCTGGCCCTGGCCTGGAGATCTGCAACTATAATCAGCTTCTACTTTGCAACACTAACGGATTAGTCCCCTTTGTCGATTGATGGATCAATCGGTAGATTCGGCTCTGTTTTTCTTTCCTTTCTTTCTTGTTTTGAATTGTACGTTGAACTCATTGGATTTCTTTGTATTCTGTATCTCGTTATCGTTATATTTCCCTCTAGCCCTCTCGCTTAGGATGAACTTTCTTTTTTATGGCAGCTTAAGCGAAGGCTATATACCTGCTTTATGCAGGTTGATGCCAACGCGAACAAGCAAAATAATAATAATAATAAAATGCAGCACTGGAAATTGAGTGTTGTTTTGCAGTACTATTCTCTATTGTCAGAGTGTGAAGTCACATGATTTTGTAAATGTTGTTGTGTTGTACAGCACCAGTGATTTGAAAATATTCCTACACTACTTGTAAGTGTACCAGTCCAATTATGATGAATGTATGCACCTGTACCCATAAGCACTGTGCATGCACATCCGCAGGCATGCGTGTGAGCCTGCATGTTGTGTGTGTGTGCGCACGCGCGCGCAGTACATGTTGTGTGTGTGTGTGTGTGCGCGCGCGCACACGTGCACAAGTGCACGGACAGCAGAATAGGGTAACTAAACTCAAGAGCATGCATTTTACATGTGGGCATATGCTATTGCGGGTGCGCGTATATGACAAACATGTATTTGTGTGTGCAAGGGGTACTTGTTTGTGAGTGTGATGTAAGCGTACATGTATGTATCAATGTGTGCAATGCGCATGCACCCACATACACTTGTGGTTGTTCTATGTTATTTGGAATAGTATTATGATTATACCTAATGGATGCTACACTGATTACTAACAGTCGTTTATTGCCAATATTGAGTTGAACCTGCATCTACATTGTACATGTACTACAAACATGAAACTGTGAAGTTATTGGCCCAGAATATAATAATAGTTATCCTCCTCAAGCTCTTTGCCTGTTGCCTTTGATGAGAAATAATAGGAGTGAACGATTGCAAGAGTTGTGATGCAAAGCTGGTCTGAACTGCGCTCAGGGTCAGTAGGCCTCGGCCTGGATCATGAATAACTTTGAGCATGGATCATGCCGATATCCAGATCAAGGGCTAAAAAGCCCAGGAACCATGGCCTCATCCAATCTCCATGTATACTATAACAATCTGGAGGACCATTCAATGCTTTTGACACCAAAAAAAGGGAGTAATACCACAAGGAATGCATGGAATGATCACCTTACCTGGAAAATAGCAATTCCAAGAATGGTGGAAAATCGGCCAATTTTCTGTCCTATCTTCATTCTTGGAGGTCTAAAATGCACGGTAACCCCCTAACATTATATATGTCTAGCTTTTATGAAGTATAAGGATCCCAAAAATAGAATAAAAAGGGCATGTCCATGAAGAAATTTATGAAGCTGTGCACCCAATTGTACTTTGCGGACGGGCATTGCTGTTCATTTTTGTACCAAAATTGCTATTTTTCTGAGTAGTCAATGCTGATTGCCAGATTTTCTTGCTCAAACGCTTCACTGTGATGTGGGAAAGGACTTGCAATCACAAAGAGAAGCCAGATAACTCGTAAATCTGAAATATGACCCCAAAACAAGCAAATTTAGGGCAAAATCGATAAATACACACAATCCTAGAAATACACCTCAAACAGCCTTATCTCCGCGAAACCACCCCTGAATTTTTTTGTGGAGTAACATGGGATGACACAGAGAACTTTAATCCACAAAAAGGAGGGCTTTATGAAGAAAAGAAATCACCCCGAAAGGGTTGGAGCGTCCTTAATTAGCCGAGTTGTGTGACTTGCCAATTACAGACATACTTCCTCCGTTAACAAAAACTTCGTGATGGATTTTGATGGATATGAAAACGCTTAGAACAGGTCAAGAACAGTTTGTATCGACTGCAAATCACTCGACGAAGGTAGTTCAGCCTATGTACAGCATCTTTACTAAAGAAACTGTTGGCGGAATGAGCAGAAAGTTCAGTTTGCGTCGCTTTCGCTCGACACATTTTTGACCCTGCGTCGCTGTCGTCATCTGCTGCACGCGAGTCGTCAGCTCTGTAGAGTCGTTGTTCAGCTCGTTTCAGTCTTGCCTCGGCTTTTTTGATCACACTCCGCTAAACTTGATGTCGCTGTGGTTCAAATAAGTTGGCTTTCAATCTGTATGATCCGCCGCGGTGGGGATTACTCGTTTCCACCACGGAGTTGTAAAAATATTTTACGACTCCCTGGTTTCATCTCCGCTCTCCAGAACTCCGTGAAACGAGGAGTAAAGTCCCAGCCAAACGGATTCCAATTTCTCTGATTGATACTCTTACCAGCACTGAACGGCAGCAGCTAGCAAGTCCAGTCGACTTTCCTTAGCCACGAGACTCGCGTCGGACTGCAGACTTCTAAACGAATGCATGGTCATCAGCATTCGAATCTGGGCTTTGCGCTGGCTGAACAAGACCTTGAATTCAAATTTATTTCATTGCGCCGTGCGATCGGATCAGCGCCTTGTGGGCTCGCTGCTCCGTTCCATAAGTCCCTATCCCTCTCTAACTCAGTGCTAGAGTAGTAGAGAGGCCAAGCAGCGCATTGTCCCTCGGAGAAGCGGTATTTCAGTTTTGCTCGCCACGACTGTCATCACCTAGTACCTATGTTGCCACAGCGCAACCATCGATTCCGCTCGGCTTGTTGTGAAAGGTCGCTTTCTTCGCATCATACCTCTTTCATGGCATGCCAGGGAGGGCCGGGAAAGTGATCACGACTCATTTCACGGCAGTTTGTGCGCAAACCAGTCCCTCAAAAGTCCATCACGAAGTTTTTGTTAACGGAGGAAGTATTCGGCATACAGCTATAGCTTACTTTAACTGTATGTAGATCTTGTGTAGTCTGGATCCGGCGGGAAAGTGTATTTCGATTAGTCGCAGGAATCTCTGTCCGATGTTTGTGGCTACTGTCTTGCTGAATGGCGGGTTGTACCAGATGATATTCCGCCGCCTGTTTTTCTTTGTCTTGCTTGAATCCTTGTCTGTCACTTCCAAGCACTCTAGTACTATAGTCGGTATATGCACTGTTCCTAAGCACGCTGTTGTATAGCAGTGCGGCTTCTCTGAACGCGTCTTGGTTGGATGAAATATCGGTTAGCCGCCTACTATAAGCTTTCGGTATTTGCTTGATGATTGTTGGCGGATGATTCGATTGGCTGTGGACATAGACCGGTGTATCGTTCAGTTTTCTATACTGAAGATATGTTCCGTCTGCTAGGTTCAGCGTCACGTCCAGAAAATTCACAACCTTCATACCGGTGTCGATGGTCAGTCGTAGTCCGAGGTTGTTGAATATCTTGCAGACTCTCTTCCTCATTTGATCTGCTTCGCTGCCTGTCACGTCTCATAGCACTGCTAGGCCGTCATCGCGGTCCAGTCCGACGTCACTGCTGTTGATTTCGTGTGCAATCTTAGACAGTGCATACGTCCCAACTAGCTCGCATAAGTCGGCACCGTCAAAACATCCCATCGTCACGTCGAATAGTCCCCTTCCATTCTTTTTCATCCAAGTATTGTCTCCACGGAATAATAGCGACTTCTGCGAATGTAGGATGATGTCTCTGTCTTGTTTGCTGATATCGGTGTACTGTTCAGCAAACTCGATAGCGAGCAGAAGGAGATCTTCCGAAATGGATGGGTAATATTCCACAATATCGAAACAGACAAATGCACACTCTGGCTTCCTCTCGATTGCTTGGAACCAGTCAATCACTGCGGCTGTATTCTTCCGGGAGTTGATTGATAACGCTCCCCTTACATCTCGAACAATTCCTGATAGTATCGTTTTGCTGATTCTTCCGATTTCGCTTTTGGAGGGGTTTATCAGCCGGCATGGTAGGCTCTGCTGGAAATTTTCTTTGTGATCTTTCAACGTCACATATGCATCCTTCTGCGCCAATATGTCAGCCCTCTCTGCAATATGGATGTCTTCCGCAATCTCCTTTGCTTCTCTATTGATTTCTTCACAGGCGTGGCCCGAGGCATGCTTGTAGTGCTTCGTTACATCGTCGTTCAATAGTTTCTCATATTAGGCTAAGCTGACCTCATACATATTCCTGGTCTTGTCAGCTGAGACGAGGGCGTCCTTGGAGGCTCGGATCCTGGACAGGACGTCTTTCAGTTTGTTTTGGAGTTTGTCATTCACTCTGCGGAACTTCACGGTTTCTACCATAGACCACAGATCAGCCTCGAACTGGTTCATGTCTTCCACCCGTGATGGACACTTTCTGGTCTTGAATCCATGGTGGTTATCTTGATCCTGTTGCTGTTCTTGATCTCCCTTCAAGAAGAAGAGAGCTTTCCAGCGCATGCGCTTGATTAGCTTCTCTGTCATCTCCACTAGTCGGAGCTTGTAAGTTCTGTCGCTTGGCAGCGGGATGTTCTTCATCAAATAGTCAATGTGAAACGGCTTCGGTCGATCCATTCTCGAATACGGGCAGCACACAAAGAGAGCTCGACCCAGGGTGGTGAGCCAGGCAAACTCGGAGGGAGTTATAATGTTGCCGATATATTCCCAGTAAGCCATGAACAGACCCCCTCGACTTAGGCTGAAGACGAAGAACTGTTTGTTTTGACAACATGTTACTCAGTTGATTTGATCTCTAATTCCTCTTGGTACTTCAATGTATTTCTGAACTGTACTACTGCTTCGCAGTACTTTCCGTTTTAGTAATAATTACGCTTCATCAATGTTCTCTTCGCTCAAGTAGTCTATTTGCGTAGCGACAGACTTTTGAATCGTTATCTTTTGAATCTTGGTCTGTTGCGGACTGTGCACGTGTTTCTGTACATCAGTAGTATACGCTAGCGTTGTACATCTTGTATGATGAATTTGTACGTGCATGCATGCAGGCATGCCAGCTGGTATTTTCTGCGGATCTTTTTGGCTTTAGAGAGGTTGTTGGTCATGGAGGTTTGCTACGACTTGTAATTCATATTTTGCTCTCCCAATTTATAATGATAATTTACTCGTGTAACCAATAATGGTTGTTTTGCGCTGATGTGTGGTTGCACGGGGGTGAACGAGCTAGTTTGGTAACAAGGCCTCGGCCTTAAGGGGAATCCATAAACAAATCAACAAATAAAAAAAGGTCTTCCACGAGCGGCGTCACATTCGGGTCATAAAGGGTGGGGGAGGGTACATGAGATCAATCAACAAAATGCCAAATCCCGAAATCCCATTTGCCACATCTCAAAAAGAACAGAACTACGACAAAAACACCTTTTTACGATACATGCACAACATGACTTACAGGTATTTCAATTCGGTTGTCGCGTCGAACAGCCCGCCAGGTATGTCAACAAGTTTATTATACCACAATAGCCTGGGAGAACAAAGTAGAATTTTGATAGGAAGAATATCTTATTACTCTATGTTGCGTACTAGTTTGTAGATGGAGTGTGTGGGTTATAGTGAGGGCTGCGTCCCACCCGCCTGTGTAGATTCACACAAGGTGTGAGTTACGAAGTCTGAAGAAAATGTTGAACGGTTTCTGCTGGGATGACAACTACACCATAGCTCAGTGAATACAGCATCGCTGGCTACAAGCGAGGGTCCATGGTTCGAGTCTTGGTGATGTCAGGCATTTTTTTCTTCTTCAAACTGTTCCTGTTTGTGTCTTACTCTCCAATTAGTGAACTCTATATAAGCAGTAAAACAAATAGTTATGGTTTTAAATACGTTTACTCGGATGGCGAGCCAATTTAATTATGGTAAAATAGGAGAAGGACAATCTGTTATGAGTGATGACTAGGGACCATTAGCAAGCCGTCAAACGGCACCGCGAAGGGGGGAGCTGGGTTAGAGACCAGTCGTGACCATGCGAAACATACTCGTGTTTGACGAGTTCGGATGGATCTACTTGTCATGACCGCTACGAGTGGGTTTTGAGCTATTTTTCTCAAATTTCGAAAATGTCTCACCCGGGCCTCTTTTTCTCTTTGCGATTTTTCTCAAATTTCGAAAATGTTTCATCCATTCTTGTTGGAATAAATTTGATGGGGAGACTTACCAAACAACTAGTAGGACCATTGATATCGGCACAACCAGTACGTATGTAGTATCCCTGCCCGACCAATACGGAAGTAGTACGGAACTAATACGGAGCTTTGCCTGATGTATATTTAGTGTATCTCCGTATATAAGCATACGGCGTCTGCTGCATAAAAGCTGCTGCGCATTTCTGTTTAGATGAGATTTTGATAATAACAAACTATTCAACCTCCAGGTTTGCACCGGAGAGAAAGTTATGTTGCCGCTTCTTCTTTCACTAATAATAATATATCTCAGGTGTGTACCTGAGAGAAGTAGAATAAAACTAATTCTTGTTGATTTCACCGCGCCTACCACTCAGCTACCCATTACACAACCATCCATCGGCGCCATGATGTGGCTGTCTTGGGGTTTCTTTCAGTTGCATTCGGGTAAAAGTCAGTTAGGCTGAGAATTGTTCTCAAAGAAAAGTTCGCAAAAAAAAATATATATATATATATATATATACATGTCAACAAACAATGGATCACTCGTAATATTTCGCTACTCCGAGTTTCATGCACTGTGTGCAATCATCAGGCGAACAATATTCAATGCAGACTGGTCAAAGCATAATGGGAATTTAAGGTGGATGCAGGCGGAAGCAAGTGTAAGGCTTAGCGGGACCCCTGATACGTAATCAATGGGCTAACTTGCCGGCTGAGAAGTGTGTGAAGCTGAGTGCTAGATGACTATAGCATAGTGGGGCAGTGCAATTTGCCAAGGCGCTAGCTGTTGGATGCCTGTACTACAGCAGAGCCAATTTGCAGTGGGGGGGGGGGGGGTGCCAGCTGTTGGATGCCTGTACTACAGCAGAGCCAATTTGCCAAGGCGCTATCTGTTGGATGCCTGTACTACAGCAGAGCCAATTAAGTCCGACGAGTTACAGTTAGGTGCAATGGCGGCACTTGCCTCTTTGGTGGTGTTAGGATTCAGGTGTTGGGTGCTGGATGCCTGTACTACAGCAGAGCCAGTGAAGTCTGAGGAGTTACAGCTGGGTGCGATGGTTGCACTAGTCTTTCAGGTGTGAAGATTCAGGTGCGTGCTGGATGCCTGTACTACAGCAGAGCCAGTGCCACACCAGGACATGCCTTGCTTAGCAAAGCATACTGGATGCCTGTACTACAGCAGAGCCAGTATGCGCTATTTGGCTAAGTCACACCTGAATACTTGCTCAGCTGGTATCTAGTGCTGTGCCGGCATTTGGCGATGAGGTCACACCTTGTGTTCAGGAGGGTTGCTTTGTCGGCCGTGATAATTTCTAGCTTCTCTGTTAGACAGAGGTTACAGCGCTTAGTTGTTGGGCTGTACGACTTGGCTCTGCGCTTGACGTTCCATGACACGTTGTACTCCTGACCCTGGTTTTTGAGCGACCAAACGTAGCTTGACAGCTCGGTGGAGTTGCGGTATTTCTCGTGCCGCATTGAGGTCTTGTGATTGGCGTGACGAAGTTTGAAGGGCGTCTCAGCCGAACCAATGTAGTACTTAGGGTCGTTTGCGCCGCCCACGGCTGCTTCGTACACGACACAATCGGTCTGGCATGCTCCACGCAGCGGGCAGTTGGCCTTGTCACGGCAGTTGCACGGCTTTTCTGGAGGGGTGGGGTGCAGCTTAGCTTGGTTGTGTCCCTTGATGATGGCAGAGACGTTCGGGAGGCAGCTGTAGCTAATCTTGATTGAGTTCTTGTTGAAGATTTTGCCGAGGGGGGAACCTGCAGGGAAATGTCGCTTGATGAGTCTTAGGAAGACTGCCCCAACATTTGTCTTAACATTTTTGCTGTATGGTGGGTTGAACCATATGATGTTTCTCTTTCTCTTCTTTCTCTTCTTCTCCTCGGCCCGTGCCATGCCTTCACCTTCATCAGCGCGGTACTGCATGGCCGGCAGGAATCCACTTTTGGAAAGTGCGGCTGCGTATATTGGTTTGGCCTCTTCAAATATGTCCTCACTGGCCGAGATTGATGTCAGGCGCTTGTTGATCGACTTTGGTAAGTTTTTGATGATTGTTGGCGGGTGGTTGGAGGCCATGTTGAGATACAGGGGAGTGTCGCCGGGTTTCCTGTATGGCTTGTAGGTTAAGTTTTTGATGATTGTTGGCGGGTGGTTGGAGGCCATGTTGAGATACAGGGGAGTGTCACCCAACACCTGAATCCTAACACCACCAAAGAGGCAAGTGCCGCCATTGCACCTAACTGTAACTCGTCGGACTTAATTGGCTCTGCTGTAGTACAGGCATCCAACAGATAGCGCCTTGGCAAATTGGCTCTGCTGTAGTACAGGCATCCAACAGCTGGCACCCCCCCCCCCCCCCCCCCCCCACTGCAAATTGGCTCTGCTGTAGTACAGGCATCCAACAGCTAGCGCCTTGGCAAATTGCACTGCCCCACTATGCTATAGTCATCTAGCACTCAGCTTCACACACTTCTCAGCCGGCAAGTTAGCCCATTGATTACGTATCAGGGGTCCCGCTAAGCCTTACACTTGCTTCCGCCTGCATCCACCTTAAATTCCCATTATGCTTTGACCAGTCTGCATTGAATATTGTTCGCCTGATGATTGCACACAGTGCATGAAACTCGGAGTAGCGAAATATTACGAGTGATCCATTGTTTGTTGACATGTGTCATTGCTCCCCCCAAGAAATTGGATGTTGAGCACTTTTTCTGCAGCTACAGGCACAGTCTTACTAAGTATATATATATATATATATATACACTCAGACACAAAGGACGAAAAGAAGCACCCTAGGTGCGTTGCCGCGTTGCCGACGCAAGAAATACTTCTATTGTTCTATATATATATATATATATATCACGGTTCGCGTGAGACTCGGCCAAAGGCCCAGTTTTCCGCATCCGCAGGAACGCCACCACCCTCTTGGATCAAGGCACAGATGCAGCTCCTAAGCGGTGGGAGGTGAGTAGATCAGACCCACCACAAAGTGGTCAAAGACCGAAATCCCATTCACTGCATTCACTGCACGCAAAAAGCGTCGCTAATATAAAACATCAGAAAACTGTTCGAAACTGGAAAGCAGCCAACTCGTGTAGGTTTGTTTTCTTTGCCAGTCATGCGTGGGGACGCTGCGGTGTCATCCTCCTCGACTGCGCGTCCGGTACGGGGCCTTGTGCATGCCTTCCCCCGCCCCAGCTCTCCTAAACTTCAAAAACTATATTTGTACCGCTGCCTGAATGGACTTGCTAGTCCTCTTCTGTGAGGTCGGTTTACCTTGTCTCTGCTGCTTTTGTTCTGCCCCCCCCCCCCCCCCCCCCGCCAGCACCTGATATGGCTTCTGTGCGTTCTCTTATCATGTTACGCGTTGACAGATATTAAATTTTGGGAGAGGGCCACAAGTTATGAGAAATCGGAGGCTTTCCCACGTTTCTCTTTCAACAAATTCAGTGTGCAATGCCTCGATCTTATTACGATGGACTTACTGGACACAGCATTCACTTGCGCACCTGCATTAATGACAGTTCACTTTCGTCCCAACGCAGTCCACTGCCTTCTACCTCGTCTTGATGCCTCAAGGGTGACTGGACAGAACTACGCAAAAACCTCTTTTCCGATACATGTCGGGAGAGAAATAAGACTGAAATGTACCTTACTTATAAAACTATCACAATCAAGGATTACTACTCTAATGTCGGGTCATGCATCTTCTCTCACCAGAGCCTCTATATCTCACACTCTTGATCTCTCTCCATCACTCCAAACTCTTCGGGATTCTCGAACTCTCTTTTCCAAACCGAGCAAAGAATAAACGCCCAGAAGCGCAAGCATGCGCCTTGGTTATCAAAACATGAGAGCTCATGTCCTGCGAGAAATTACGTAACGTGTGTAAATGTTTAAGGTTTCGTCCCAATGCAGTCCACAGGCCTCTACCTCGTCTTGATGCCTCAAAGGTGCCTGGACCCGACGGTATTTCCGCTGCTTTCTTGAAGGAATGCTCCAGGGAACTTGTAAAGACACTATCCCAGCTCTTTGCTTCCAACAAAGAATCCAGGCACGGAATTCCACCTGGAAAAATCTTCCACGAGCGGCATAAGATTCTGTCCGTAAAGGGTTGGGGAGGGCACATCAGATCAATCAACGAGATGCCAAATCCCGAAATCGCATTTGCTCAACCAGCGAAAACAGCCCTTAGGGTCAACATTTTCAAAATTCCTTTTTGATTAGAAATTTGTTGAAACACATCTTCTGAAGGACCTCAGCCAAGAAAAAGTTCAATATTCCGATTCTAAACGGGTGTAATAATGCAACGGATGGAAAGGTTCCAGGGTGAGGTTCCAGTGGACTCTCCATCGACCAGGGAGTCGTAAAATATTTTACGACTCACCGGTCGACGTGTACTGCCATGTGTACAGTGTACGGTGTTCATTAGTGCAAACAAGCTGGCCGCACAAACGAGCCAAATTTCTGGCGAGCGAGCTAACGAGTACCCGGTGAGATCGTTTCAACACTAATTTTGATCATGGTGCCAACTGCAGCGAGTTGTATCACACTTGCTAGGTCGAGATCCGCAGCCGCGATCCACCAAGTAGCATCTATGGGCACGCCGTTAAGACAATCTCATAATATCCATGCCAGCTCATGTAACGGCGGCAGCTCGAGTGATGGAGAGTTGAATGAACCGTCTGGACCTGTAGGAGTGTGAGTGCAAGAACGCGCTCCTTCGCTGATTTATTTCGTGCATTTTGCTTACCATGCTTCCCTTCTATGGCTCACTTCACCTGATTCCATGGCTGAATTTTGTTTCTTGTGGCGGAGAGTATTCATGTATCATGCTTCCTCACTATGCCTATTGAAAATTTCACAGAGCGGCAACAAAACTCCTGTTCTTAGTGGCGATAGATAAGCGACAATTGCGATGAGCCGCACCAAGTAAAACTGTATATATCTGGGAGAACAAAGTAGAACTTGGATAAGATGTACATCACTTCCTTCAAGAATTTCTTAACCCTTTGAGGTGCCACTGAACGCATAATCTTTAGCGTGCTACTGTCGTGGACATGGAAATCCGGTCGGTGGTCAAGCGACCCATGGGCGCTGGCCATGCGCGTACATATACACGGGTGTCCGCGCGTGGACACTCAACAGTATGGCGTCACTTTCCCTGGTTCGCAGTAGATGTTTCAAAAACGTACCATATAATAATAATTTTGTAAAAATTGTGTCGACCAAGCGGGTTCGACAGAAATGTATGAATCACAACAACAGCCGTGAAGGATTTGTACCCGAGTGCTTGCCACGGACCTTAGCCGGATAGAAGTGGGACCTTCTCCATCTGACTCAGCGTCCAAAAATCTATGAAGTTTTGATTTTTGGGGGAAGTTCCACTTTAACAAAAATACCATAAAGATCCGTTATAGCTGTCTCCCCAATGTCGCTGCCATTATCAATGGCCACAACAGAAGCAAGCTGAACCCAACCCCGGCAGACGAGCCCTGCAACTGCAGGAAAAAAGAAGAATGCCCGATGCACGCCGACCCCCTCGTCTGACACGTCAACAGGCAGTACATCCACCGCCTTCTTCGGACAGTGGCAGTGTGTAAGCATAGCCGGACTCCACTTAATTCCGACAGTCCATAGTTATTGGTGGCTCAGTGCATTGCCATTTCCACGACGAGTCTGACCCAAGAAAAACACAGTCCTCAACTGAACTTTTGAAGTTAAATTATGTGCCTTTCTCCATTGTTGAGTGGTAGTCATACACTACGCATGTGCTCGTTTCCCTTATTGAAAAGCATGTCTGCGCACGTGTATGTGTGCATGTGGGTGTGCAGCCATGACTATGATTGCAGAAAAATCCTCTCTTGCTTTTGCTGTAACTTAAGCCTGTGTTGTGTGGCTGGAGTTACACCCAGGGTACCTCCCTGCTAAACATGTTCTCTTCATGTTGTGATATATTTCTCATCGGAAGTTGTGCCGTAGGCTGTGAATATACAATTGATGGCATGTACGAAATTGTAGATTACCTGTTGTAGGCACTTAACGGTTGTCAGTTGTTGCTTGACGTAGTAGTCATGGTAGTATGCTGTATGCATTCTATTGTGCTATGCCGCTACCACGAGATCGTAGTGCGAGCGTCTTCCAGGACTCGGCAGCTCCATACTCATGCGGTTAATGCGTTTGATTGTGTGGTAGTTTCCAAGGCATGTTGTACATGTACTCAAATTTAACACGAGGCACAGCTATCACTGCTTGGTAGTGCGGCTGCCATGTATCACGATTGTGCATAACAGTTGCAGCAGCATGCTGGCATTGAAGTCCTCCAAAATATTATTCCCATGCCCTTGAGGCCATTTTCATGCTCAGATGCGAAGTATTTGGTATTGCAAGGCTAATCAGCAAATTTTTGGTCAACAACCCAACATACAGATGCCAGGATATGCAGAGGATACATTTAGCCCATGTGTGTGTGTGTGTGTGTGTGTGTGTGTGTGTGTGTGTGTGTGTGTGTGTGTGTGAGAGTTGTTGAGTTGAGTGACGGTTGGGGATTTTTTTCCTCCGTCTTCTGCAAGTAGATTTCAGCCACGGGCTGGCTTCTGGCCAAGGCCAGAGCCAGCCCTGGTGACAGGAGCATTAGATAGGTTGCGCTGAACAAGACGACGTACATCTTGTCGTCGCGGGCGAGGAAATAAATCAGTGTCGACACCATGATCACTTCCGATGTGACCACTCGTACTGAACCTCGTCCGCCTGAGCGCGGAGGCTCTGCAAACCCCCGCTTAGAGTTCGGCTCGCAACGTGCACCAGCAGCAAGGAGATTTGTGTTGGCCATGGGGACGTGGAACGTCAGACCTTTGGTGAACGTGGACGGCGATTTGAACACTGCCTCAAAAAATATCAAAAATTCAAAAAGACAACTCCGCGAGGAGAGAAAATCGATCTTGTTTGCCGGCAGCTGCAGCGCTACAGTATGGACGTCGTTGGACTTCAGGAGACCCTCTGGTTTGGAACTAATTCCTACCAAGTCGACGACTGTCTCGTCTTGGCGAGTGGCCGTCCGACTCCGTCTGATGGGGAGTCGGCGCGGCGGGGTGAAGGAGTTGCAATTGTATTGCGCGGTCGTTGCAGGGACGCATTTGTTCGCGGTGGCTCGCAGTGGAAGGGGCACAGCTCGAGATTGGTTTCCGCCAGGGTCAAGTTCGAGTGTGGACGGAACCGTTCGCCGTTGTATATTCACATCGCCATCGGATATGCACCGACGTTCGCCAGACCGCGCGCTGAAAAAACTGCGTTTTATGACAGCTTGCAGACCTTCATTGACAGCGTTCCAAAGTCAGACCAGTATTGCATTCTTGGTGACTTCAATGCTAGAGTTGGAGTTGGCGAGGTGGATGATGAGTGGAGTGACGTGCGGGGGCAGCATGGTTTTGGTCGTATGAACTCAGCAGGAGAGGAGCTGCTCAATTTCTTGGCACGAAATGGAGCTGTTGTATGCAACACATTATTCAAGAAGGAAATCCATAAACATACCTGGTTTCATCCACGCTACAAGCACCCGCACTGTATTGATTATTGCATCATACCACAAGCACATCGGTCGCAGTGTTTGGACTGCCAAGTAATACGTAATGCGGAATGCGACACTGACCATAAGTTTCTAGGCATGAAATATCGTCTAGGTGCCTTGCCCAGTTCACATGTCTCCCGCAATGGTGTTGGGCGATCGAAACCCATTGCTGTGTCGCGCCTGCGTAGTGGTGCGCCGAAGGATATGGAGGTTGCGCTTGAGAGATTCTCCAAGGGCATGGATGCTGAGCTGGAGAAGGTTTGGACCCCGAATCCGTCCATCGAGGAGTGGTGGAGTACCCTCAGGACGACCACCATCAACGTTGCCAGCGGCTGCCTGGGTCGGGAGAGGCGCCGACAGCCAGAATGGTTTACAGACAAGCGCACTGAGATCGAGTCGGTACTCCGTGATCGGGACAGTTGTTACTCAACCTGGATGTCAACGTGGAAGGCCAGTGATCTGGATTTGTACAAGAAATCTCGTAGTGCGGCGCGGTGCACCATGCGGAGGCTGAAGCGAGACTGGCTGCTGAGACAGGCAAAGGATTGTGAATGGTTTGGCTTGACGGCGAAGAGCGGTTGGGAGTGTATCGGTAACATTAAGACCACCTTGGGTGGTATGCGTCCCCGTGCAGCAACTGCTATCCGAAACAAGCAAGGAGAGATCTGTGACACGGCAGAGGCCACCGATGGAAGGTGGCGTGAACATTTCGATGGCCTCCTGAACATTGCCAGTGCTTACGACTTGGAGGTAGTGGATTCGATCGAGCAGCGGCCGGTAATGACGGAGCTTGGTGTCGTGCCTGAGTGTGATGAGATTTGGCGTGCATTGCGAGGGATGAAGTGTGGCAAGGCATGCGGCGGATCCGAGATATCTGTGGAGATGCTGAAGTACGGTGGCCCTACCCTGATTGCGAGGTTGCATGAACTGATACGGGTGGTGTGGGAGACTGGCAGCGTTTCACAGGATTGGTCTGATGCTATCCTCGTCCCCATCCCCAAGAAGGTTGACATGGGGTCTTGCGACAACTGGCGTGGGATATCGTTACTGGATGTGGCTGGAAAGCTAGTTGCTCGCATGATTGCCAATCGTCTGCAGGTTCTCGAAGAAAGGTGCTTGCCTGACTCGCAGTGTGGTTTCCGCAGGGGCCGTGGTTGTTCGGATATGGTGTTTGCTGTGCGGCAGATCCTGGAAAAGTTACACGAACATGCCACGAAAGGTTTCGCTGTATTTATCGATCTGAAGAAAGCGTACGACTCGGTTCCGCGGAGTGCTATGTGGAGAGTGTTGGCTAGACTTGGCGTCCCAGGGAATCTGATCACCATCATCAGTTCCTTCCATAGCGACATGACTGCCAGTATTCGTGTGGGTGGAGACCTGCTTGCACCGATTCGGGTTGAGAATGGCTTGCGGCAGGGTTGTACTATGGCCCCAGTTTTGTTTAACCTATACATGTGTGCAGTCTTCGAGAGATGGCGTGGCGTGATTGCTGATGATGGTGAGCTGGGGATCCCACTCGTCCAGTTTCGGAGGGAGCGGCTTTTCAACACCAGATTGGCAGAGTATCGCAGAGTTCGGCTGACGGAGTGTCAGTTTGCGGATGATTCAGCCTTGCTCGCAGTTACGCATGCTGGTGCTGAGAGGGCTCTATCCTCGTTCAAGGATGTAGCTGGTGCGTTTGGCCTTAGTGTCAATATGTCCAAGACCAAATTCATGGCGGCTGGGGCTGGTATTGTGGATGCCGACCAGACCCCTTTGGATGGTGTTGTTGACCACGTTGAGGCCTTTCGCTATCTCGGTTGTCATGTTACGCCAGACGCCCGGAGCTCATTTGATGTGTCTCGGCGGGTTGCTGCTGCATCGGGTGCGTTCTGTACACTGCGGGAGTCGGTTTTCGCCAGTGATGACTTCAGCATCGCCATCAAGCGCATCGTGTATGGAGTGACTGTCCTGGCGGTCCTTCTTTATGGATCTGAGAGTTGGACCGTCAGGCAGCGTGATGTCCGTCGCCTGGAGTCCTTTCACCTGCAGTGTGTGCGTTCCATCCTGAAGATAAATCGTGGCCGGCAGATCGAGGAGCACATCTCCTCTCTCCAGGTTCGCAGGATGTGGGGCGATATGGAGGAGATCGCGGATAAAGTCAGAGTCCGCCGACTTCGATGGCTTGGCCACGTGTCCCGCATGCCAGATCGGATCCCTCGTCAGCTGCTGTATGGCGCATTACCCTCCAAACGTCCACCGCATTGACCCCGTAAGCGCTGGAAGGACTCTGCGAAGTGCGACTTGATGGCTGTTGGCGTTCCTCTGGAGCAGCTTGGTGACATCGTCCAAGATCGACAGGGATGGCGGGTCACCTGCCGTGATGCTGTCGACGCTATTGTCCAGTCCCGCATGGAGCCTGTGGCGAAGCCCCTCATCTGTAGCACTTGTGCGCGCAGTTTTCGTCGGCCGCAGGATATTGCGAGGCACAAGTGTAACGCTGTTCGCGCGGCCCGCGCGCGCTGAGTATGGCGTTCCCCGCCCGGTGGACAACACGTCTCCTGGTCTGCCCAGTATGGGGCCACATAGCCAGTCATGGCAGTGGAAGAAGGAAGGAAGGAAGGAAGGTGTGTGTGTGTGTGTGTGTGTATGTGTATGTGTGTGTGTGCGTGTGCGTGTGTGTGAGTGCGTGCGTAGATGTCTGTGTGTATTCGTGTGTGTGTGTGTGTGTGTGTGTGTGTGTGTGTGTGTGTGTGTGTGTGTGTGTGTGTGTGTGTGCGTAGATGTCTGTGTGTATTTGTGTGTGTATGTGTGTGTGTGCGTAGGTGTGTCCACCGGCTTCTACCTCGTCTTGATGCCTCAAAGGCAACTGGACAGAACTACGCAAAAAAACTCTTTCCCGATACATACACACCATGACTTACAGCTTCCATAATTTGGTTGTGGTGTTGAACAGCCCGGCAGGTAGGTGAGCAAGTTGATTATCACCCAAATATCTAGGAGAACAAAGTAGAATTTGGATAAGATGTACATCACTTCCTGGAAGAATTTCTTAACACTCTTTTTAGCGTGCTAGTTTGTACGTAAAGTGTGTGGGTTACAGTGAAGTCTGCGTCCCACCCACCGGTGTAGATTCACACAAAGTGTGAGGTACGAAGTCTGAAGAAAATGTTGAACGGTTTCTGCAGGGATGACGACTGCACCATAGCTCAGTGGTCACAGCAAACTTCCCGACCTACAGCACGCACTCCTGCAGCATCAGCCCGACGTCGCAATTGTGACAGAAACGAAGTTCACTGCGGAGAAAGTGCTTCCCTCTGACATTAGTTTCCCTGGGTACAGGTCACCATTTTTGTTGGACAGAACGGCACACGGGGGAGGGGTAGCCATCTGGGTGAAGTCATCACTCCCCTCCATGCTCATCACTGAACTCATGTCCCCCGCACATGAGATCATCTGGTTTTCTCTCCAGCTGGGCCCAGGTCTCCTCACCGTCTTGGGAGCAGTGTATCGGCCGGAGTCCTGTGCCCCTGGTGATCTCACCCTAATTGACCATCCCGACACCATCCTCCCAGAAGCTAGACAGCAGGGCCCCCACATTATCCTAGATGGTGATTTCAACGTGCACAACCAGGCTTGGTTGAACAGCTCGAAAACTGCGCCTGCAGGTGAGGCTCTCGAAGATACCTGCTGCCCATCTTCTTTTCCAGCATGTCACCCGTGGAGACAACCCGCTAGACCTCATAATGTCAACATTCACGTCCCCAGTAACTACACGTACACTTCCACCCCTCGGTCGATCTGACCATTCAGTTGTACTGTCAGACTTTTCTGATGTGCTCCATAGACGTGAACCCCCCAGTATTTTGCTACAACAGGGCAGACTGGGATCGCCTCAGGGCGCACCTTCGCAACGTGGAATGGGGTGATATCATCACGGAGGAAATTTCCTGTGAGCAAGTTACCGCTTCGATAACTGCAGCTGTTGCATAATTTGTCCCATCCAAAGTTCTGGAAACGAGGCCTTCCGGTCCGGTATGGTGGACGCCTGAATGCACCCAGACCGAGAGGGAGAAGAAAAAGCGCTGGCGCGACCGGAGAAAACACCCTTATGACCCAGCACTTCAGCAGGCATTCACCAGTTCCGTGACTGTAGAGATCGCCACTCAGTTCCGATCACGACGTGCAAAGGAGGACAGCCTCTGTCGCGGCCTCTCAACTGGGTCCCTCAGAGACAAACAGTGGCGGACGAAGTTAAAGAACGCCGCTGGCAACTGCACACAGCTCGAAATTCCCCTAATTGTCAACTCTGACGGCCTCGAGTGGGCAACGAGCTCAGGGAAAGCCGGGGCATTCGCTCGCTTCTTCTCAAAGAAATGTAGCGTTGCCGGTCCGGACCTTGTGGAGGCTGACCTACTGGACCCTGCTCCCTCAGATGCGCCACCTCTTCGCACCATCCGCTTTCGCCCAGAGGCTGTGCGCCGCCTCCTAGCAAAGCTCGACGTCTCCAAGGCTACATGGCCTGACTGTATTTCTGCTTGCGTCCTTAAGGAATGTGCTCACGAGCTATCAGAGCCACTGTCCAAGTTATTTGCCTTATGCTTCCGGTCTGGAGTCCAACCTAGGATGTGGAAGACGGCCAACGTGGTTCTGATCCACAAGCGATCTTCCCGCTCAACTACAGTCCCATATCCTTACTGTGCATAATCTCGAAAATCATGGAAACTCTAGTAAACAGACACATCGTAAACTATTTTGAGGACCACCACCTGCTCACGTCGCACCAGTTTGGATTTCGCGGAGGCCTCGGAACATCAGACACTGCCTGGGCAAGCGCTATGGGCTGTGGATGGCGGCGCATATCCTTGCTGTGGACATCACAGGAGCGTTTGATCATGACTCACATGTCGGCCTCCTCCACAAGGTGCGTAGCCTAGGCATCAATGGTCTGCTTCAGAGATGGCTGGCCTTGTCCCTCGACACCCGTTCCTTACAGTGCCTCGTTGGAGGCATACGTCATCTACGTACACGACCACCGCTGGAGTCCCCGAGGGAAGCATTCTTGGACCAACACTTTTCCAGGCGTACGTCAACGACACGCCAGATGTTCTCGCTGACGTCGACAGCCACAGCAGCCCCTGGGGCATGAAATCGTTTTCGTCGTTCACCTGCGCAGTTGTAGGTTCTTTTACGTCCAATTCCCTGCCCTCCCAGGGAGAGTACGGCTACCATAGATTTTGGTATTCTGGATAGCTAGGGACAGAAAGCCTAGCAAGGGCCAACAATGTGAACTTGGCCAGATTCAGCCGAGTTCAGCTCGTCGGAGCAGTCCGGGAAAAAAATCCAGCCAAATGATCGAGTAGCATTACAGACTGGGCTACCAATGGACCCTCAAGCCGCCAGCATCAGGATGCTTATGATCATGAATCAGCTGAGGGAGACAGTGCGTCTTCTTGTGGAAGATATTGCGGACCTAAAAAGTCTAACTGCCTCCAAAGAACAGAAAAAGGAAGCCGCCATTGCGGACTTTCGAGAGGAGATTCGGGCTCTCCAGGAAAAGATCATCTAATTCCAACGTGAAAGGAAGAATCATCGGAGCCAGCTGCAGTACGTGCTAGGGGGGGATTCCTACGCATCCCGAATAGCCATTGAAGCACCAAGAGAGTCCCCAGCCCCCAGTCCGCCTTCTAGGCTGCGTTCGTTTTTTGCTTCCTGGTAAAATAGAATCACTATATTGATGGAGGTAGACGGTAGAGGTTCAGGGGTTTTACGTCGGGCCCTAGACGACGGCTACAAGGGCCAACTGGACAACAAAGAAGGTGACGCCTAAGACAATGTTTTATGATCTTGCGCATTCTTATAATGTGATAGTGATGTCAGTTCGCTACAGTACTCCCCCGCCAATGGTGAGGCCGGGAGGCGCGAAGCAAGATAAACAAGAAAAAGGGAGAGAAGAGAAAGGAAGCGCGGCATGTACAAGGCGGAAAGGCAAACATATAATACAATATGTACAAGAGAGCGCTGCGCGCATGAAGTTTGTTGATAACGTGGCAACAAAGACCAAAACAAAACTCAGAAAGCAGAAAGTGGAAAAGAGAGAGATGCATGACAGCGGCGAGTGTCAGAGTTGGAAAGAAAGAAAAGAGGAAATGTACGCGTGACAGAGGAGTGTTATCATGTAAGAGGCGGCTGCAACGTACCAGTCACTGAGTACAGGAAACACTGGGGCGAGGCGTGCCGTGTGAGGCGAGGACTGATGGAAGCGTGCGTACCTCCAAGTCCTGTGCCGGGCGTATGCCTGCAAACTGATACTTGGGGTGGAGGTGGCCAATTTCCAGCTTGAGGCCAGGATGAATACAAAAGACGGACTACACTGAACGATGTGCTGTGACAGGATAGCGGGTTATCTAGGTGGGCCGGGAGGTCGGCAGGGGCCACACTAGCTCAAGGCGGATCCAGTTTCGAGATGGTGAGGCTCAAGTTTTACAGTCAACAGTCGGCGATTGACTGGATCCCGAGAGTTGAGGCGAGCAGGGAACTGCGGCAAGCCGAGCTCAGGGATGGCATGGTGAAAACTCCGAAGAGCGCATGTAGGGGGTCACCAATTTAGGGTTTTAGGGTTTTAGCAGTCCGAGGCGGATCCAGTGTCGGATGATGCTGAGATTCAAGTTTTACGTTACCGGCCGGCGATTGACGGCAACCCAAGAGTTGAGACGAGCAGGAAACTGTCATGAGAGCTCAGGGATGGCACGCATCGGGCAAACTCCGAAGTGGGCAGCGTGTGGCGTCACCAGTTTAGGGCTTTATGTTGCGCTCTAGTCAACGGCTACAATGGCCAACCGGACAACAAAGAAGTTGAGGCCAAAGAGAAGGTTTTTTTCTTACGCATAACTATATTAATAAAATCATGCGTAAGAAAAAAACGTTCTCTTTGTATCGACCTCTGTATCGACCTGACGTCACTATCACATCATAGTATAATGTGATAGTGACGTCAGGTCGATACAGAGGTATCTGTACGAGAAATGTTTTTCTTCTGTATTGAGTTGTGTACAACTACAGTCTGTATCGGCTATTGATTGACCAGATATAAGAATATATCGGCTACAGTGATATTGGTAAGAAATATCAAGAGCAATACACCACACCGCCACATTGCGCTCTTGGCCGATCCAAACTCTGCACTCACATCACCAACACCACAGAAACAGATGTCTGGAGGGTCATTGTCAATATCAATCCATATACCGGAATTGTCCTCTTGTACTTTTCGCTCCTGTTATTTCGCTATCTTTCTCTGGTTTTGTAAACCTGAAACACTGACATGACATTTCAGAATCGTAGGAAAGCATGATTCATATTTTGGAGAGCCGACAGTCGTCACAGAGCAAGGCTGTCAACGCTGCAAACAAATACTTGGTACGCGTCAGCAATATTGTCGCTTATCTTTCGACAATTTGAACTTAGCCTTTGGACATGAACGCGTGCTCTTGAAGTGATAAAACTTGGTACGATGGACGGTAAGGTAAAGAATGACAACTAGCTGCGAGGAATTTATGGTTCAAGGAAGGGTTCCTACTTTTTTTGGTTCTCCTCGTCGCTGCTCTGGGCGCTGGTGACAAACATTTTTGCTCGGGATCGACTCTATTGCTTTTGCAAGCTCATCTCTCTTCCTCTCCGCTGCCTGGCTATTTTCTAAAGACAAGTTGATCGTGACGGTCGCCTTCTCTATAGGACTTCGCATGGGCGGCATGACAGCCTGTGTGGTTCGAATCAGACGCCGTTCTTTGAAAGATTTTATTTAGAACAACGACGACGACGCGTACAGTACTTACAAATCTCCACGATGCGCTGGATACTCCGAGCGTTGAGCTGGAGGTAAGGGAGCTGAGATCTCAGCTTGACGAGCGATCCCTGAGGTGAGCGGTCTCGGCCGTTCCGCAAAATGGAGCTGATTTCGAGTAACCTATTACTTTCTTGTGGCTTGCGCTGCTCTTGCCTGCACCGCGTAACAATATAATCTATTTTGATACGGCGCTGTATCAATCAGAATCACCCACCCGTCGCTCTCGAAATCCACTCGAACTCTAGCTAGACCTTTCCGGTACTAGTAACCTAACTTGCTAACCAAAATTGGGATGAAATGGGCTGCCAAGTGAGTATTGGCGACAAATAAACAAAGCTGAAAGATAAGCGACAATATCGCTGACGCGGACCAAGTAAGAGCGAACTTTTTTTCATTTTTCGTCCACCAGGCGCAATGGGAAGAAAAGCACTGCCCTCACATCTCGTTGTAGCTATTTTTCAGTTCAGACCTTGACAGATCAGGACAATGGCACCCAGGAGCAAGAAGAGTGGAAAATGAATAGCAATAGCAGCTAGCGTGTCGAAGCTTCGCCATGATGTCAAAACTCCATGGCTACCTGCAGTGGCCATGATCATCCTTAACAGACGGATGGTCATTCGTAGCTGTCTACATACAACTATATCTGATACAAGGCTGCTCTCGGTTCTGCACGGGTTTCAGTACAAGGTGGATGAAGAACCACATTTTCGCTTACGTTGGTTGCGACCACCTTGTGAGCGGCAACAGTTTTCGGTCATAAAGGGTGGGGAAGGGTACCTAAGATCAACCAACGAGATGGCACTGGGCACTGGCGGATAATCATCGAAAAGGTGGCAGATTCTGCTCGAAAAGCAGTGAAATTGGCAGAACGATACAAACCTTATGGCGGGCAATTCTCGAATTTTGCTCCATTTCTTTATCCACATACCAAACATGCATGAAATTTACAAGAAAAAGTACCGAATTCTGCCAATTTTCTGCCGGCTTTATCCGCATATGCCTAGATGCCACATCCCGAAATCCCATTTGCCACATCCTAAAAGAACAGATCTACGCCCAAAAAAACGCCTTTTTACGATACACGCACAACATGACTTACAGTTCTTTCAATTCGGTTGTCGCTTCGAATAGCCCGGCTGGTAGGTGAACAAGTTGATTATCTTGCAAATATCTAGGAGAACAAAGTAGAATTTGGATAAGATGTACATCATTTCCTGGAAGAATTTCTTAATATTCTTTATCCCGTGCTATCCACATTTACCGCATATCAAAATAACAGAACTACGCAAAAAATCTCTTTTCCGATATATGCACACCATGACCTGGATAAAATGTACATTGTGTAGTATCCCTTCCTTGCTTGTAGCGTATCCTCGTACATTAGCGTATCCCAATACGTTAGCGTATGTGGTCTGTTGCCTATAAAAGCTGCTAGCCATTTCTGTTTTCATGAGATTTGATAACAACAACAAAGCCGAACAGAAGAGCTGTTCAACCTCCAGGTGTGTACCGGAGAAAGTTCTTTTCATTGCCGCTTCTTTTTTTCGAAGAGAATTGTTGAGCACACATGCTCATTCCCTGGGCGCTGCAAATTCACAACTCATTTTCATTTCTCAGAATCATTTTCAACGTTTTTGGCAAATTGCCCTCATCAGGATGCTATATGAAGTGGAGGTCTGCAAAGGAGAAGTTATATACATCAATTTGGTGTTCTTAGGTGTTAATATTTCTATGACTACACATGTTAACTCGGTGCTAGGAATATGACATGTCTAAAACTAGTGAAAGATCACAAGCTTTCACTGACTTCTATGCTGTGTGTTGGTAGTAAGTAATTAGTTAGCACAGCGCAGATGTCACCAGATAACTTGAGAAATGTCTGAACAGGTTTCTTGCGAGCAATACACGAAAGTGACCATGTCAGTGTTTGCAGAAAATACTGTCACCTACAGTTGCGCTCGGTGAAATCCGGCCCGAAGTGCAAAGCCGGCGCCGCGAATTGGCGCGAAGCCAGCCCCCATTACATCACTGGAAATGTGTGTGTATGAACTCAACGGTACGCACCTCGCGTAAAAGTTCGGAGTGCACGTGTTGCATGCTAAAAACAGTTCAAAATTTCTTTCATTCACTTCACTCAAGCACAGCAGGATCTTCTCGATAGCGGAGTACCCAACATCCTGTTTCAACCTCCCTGTTCGCTGGACATTGGTCGGTTGGTTGTTTGTTTTATATTTATTTAAAGTCGAACAACGAACAGGCATGTCTGCCTCCTTATATGAAGATTACTTCTGGCAGTAAAACATTTTAAAGAAAAGAGAAAGGAAAAAGAAGAAGATAAGATCAAGAATGTATAGACTGAGCATACAGCTAGCCGGAGACTGAGCATATAGCTAGCCTCAGCATGTATCAGAGCATCAGGATTACTACATACTAGTACTCAAGACAGGGGAGGGGGTTGCTGTCACGCTACAGTAAGACAATACGCGTGCAACACACCCTTGAACTGGAGGGGGGACGTGATGTTTCTCGCATCAGGTGGAAGACTGTTCCAAACGCGTGCAGCAGAAAGAGACACGGGATGAGTTCTGGATGGAAGCTGCAGCAGATGTTGTTGGGAGCCGAGCGTTTGGCCAGCCCTGGTCGGAGTGACGAAATCTCCAAATAATGCGCTGATCAGCGGCTGCTCCATGGCGGAATGTAGGCACCGGTACCGGTAGACCAGCAAGCACACTGTCTCACGCAAGAGCTGGTGTACACGAAGCAGGTTGTGTTCCGCATACACGGGAGTCATACGGGTACGGGAGGTCAGGTTGTACACGGCATGAATCCAATCGAGAATGTGTGGGCTCTTCTCAAGATTTGACAAGAAGAGAATAATTTCACATCGCTGCGAGAATGCTGACCAGCTGGTGCAGGCACTGCACCTGGAGTGGGACTTGTTGGCTCCTGACACGGTTTTCCCATACGTGAAGTCAATGTCACGTCGTGTTGAAGCCCTAATCGAAGCAGACGGTGGCCACACAAAATATTGAAGCCCTGCTGTTCTGTGTATGAAATAAACTGCTTCGAAACAATCTCCGTCTTCTTTACTTGTGCTGAACTGAAATGAATGTTACACTTGTCTTTGTTTGGCGCGGTTTTTACACTTTGGTGTAAGCATGCATGCGTATGAGTACAGCACATGCACAGTTCATACGGCACACGCACAACTGTAGATAACCAGTGTGGTGTGGCTGTTTTAGAGTAATGACTGGCTGCAAAGTTTCAAAGTGTCTGTCTTCCGGCACCTCCGTGCCCAGCAATGGCACTGGGCCACTGACACTTTGTAAGATGTATGCACATCTACCCACACACTGCTGCATATTGCCATACGCCTCGTACCCTGCTTACTCTTTTCTCTGGATCTGAATGTGCACCCCTTACGCATTATATAATTATACTTTATTTAGTTCCCTCCCCGCTCGCGCTCTCTCTCTCTCTCCTTCTCTCTCTCTCTCCTCTCTTTCTCTCCTCTCTCTCTCTCTCCTCTCTCTCTATCTATCTATCTATCTATCTATCTATCTATCTCTCTCTCTATCTACTAGTATCTCTCTCTCTCTCTTTCTCTCTCTCTCTCTCTCTCTCTCTCTCTCTCTCTCTCTCTCTCTCTCTCTTTCTCTCTCTCTATCTATCTCTCTCTCTCTCTCCCTCTCTTTCTCTCTCTGCTATTGGCGCGCCTGGTTGTGATGAAGCCGAGACCCAAGGTCGGCAGAGCATCCCAGACCACGCCACCACTCCCCTTATTCATGGCTCACACATGACAGGTTTACGTGGCTCTAGTAAAAAAAATAAAAAAGAAAAAAAGAAAAAATGACCATCCAGCACTGGTGTTGATCTCTGGGCCTTCGTTTCTGATCTCCACTGCCTCCCACAATTTGCGGCTTGCCCTGTCACTGGACCTTGCAATCACAGATACTGCTGAGAAGATGCTGTCCCTGACACTCAGGTTGATCCCTGCATGCTTAGCTCACATGTGATCAACCCATGGCTTCTCCACAGTGTGCCTACGAGCTTCAACATTGTGTTCCTCCAGTCTCGTCTCCAGTGTGTGACCCGTCTCTCCGATGTATTTTTCCCTGCACAACTTGCATTGCAGACGGTATATCACATTCTTCCTCAAACATATTTTCACTCCACCCGACTTACAAGTCAGACATGGTCCCATTGAGCGTCCCCTTCTCTTTGTCTTTCTGATGTTAGGCTCCTAAATGCAGCTGGGCGGACTTTGTGCTGAGTGACCGAGCTGACATTTGAGGCTACCCGCATGCTTGTAAACCACCCAGACTGGTAACTTGTGCTTCCGGATAGCTTTGCTGACGCTGTGATGCACCCTGTCCGACTTATATGACAGCTTCAGAAACGCACAATTTGTATTACCTCGGCGGCGACGCTTGGGTTTCCTTGCTGCTTCTCGGGCGTGCATTCTTGCCGGAGATGTCTACCTGTGGCGACAATAATTTTTTCATGGACTGATCTTCTTTTTTAGTGTTAGCACACTCTTGGCTGCTACTGTGGAACTTTTGTATTTTCGTGCTGCTGCGCTCTGTACGGCTGCACTAGCCGTATTAACTGTCGTACCCCGGGCCAGATGCACATATTCAATCCCTGGCTATGCTTTGGCATTGTTTTCGTTGCCTATGTCCTCATCTCTCTTCGTTTTGGTTTCGCTGCCTGGGCTCTCATTTATCTTTGCGTGCTTGCTTGCTTGTATTGCTGAGGGAACATATGCTGGTTTGTATTCGTGGTTCCCCATGGTGCATGGGTCACGCGTACTCATCCGGCGTATATGTGTGAATAATAAATAATTCTCGGGCATTAATGATGAGGCTCTCTGGATAGTAGTTGAGTTGAAGTTGGTCTTGAATTTTCTGTTCACTTTCTTCACACATGGTGTCATTGGAAGACAGACATTATGCTCTTAAGAATTGAGACTTGGCAACTGCAAGTTTGATGTGATGGGGCACAGCAAATGCGTAGTCTATCAGCAATCCACTATTGCATGGATTTTGGAAGAGCTTGTACGTCATCTGGCCCGACTGTTGTATGGCAATCGTCACATCCAAGTTATCAATCCAGCCTTTGCTACTGCTGAGCTCGTCGGTGAACTTGAGTCGGTCGTGTCCTGCATTGAAGCGCTGTATTAGCTCCAAGAGGCGTTTCTGACCGTGGGTCCAGAGAATGATCACATCATCAACGTACCGTTTGTACAGCACAGGCAGAACCGGTGAATCGGCAAGAAGGCGCGTTTCCAGAGAGTGCATGAACAATATTGGGAATGGTGGTGCTAGATTATTGCCCATTGCAACTCCCTCTAGCTGGTGGTAAATTTGTCCCCGAACCTGAAGAAATTGTTACTGAGAACAAATTGAAGCAAGTACTTGACTTTCTTTCTTCATCGTCACACATTTTCGGCGGTTGTTTAAACCCACGCTGCTTGGGCTTCCAGAGTTTTCTGTCGCCCACAGTGTCAGAAGCAGTCTCGTTGTCTGGAACCTCCGCCTGTTGAGGCCGGGCTTGCTGCCAGCGCAACATGTACGCCATCCGTTCGACAGACGTAATCACCTCCGAACGCTCACAATCCGTAAACTTGCCTGTCGAAGGAACAAAGCTCGGTCCAAGCTCCAGAATCCGCCTGGTGCTGTCCGGCACACAATCATCCACAACCAATGCCCGCTGGACACTGGATCCATCACATGTCGCCGCACTACTGGTCCGAGCGCCAAGCTGGGCTTGTGATGCGGCTTGCGTAATTTCATGCTCTTGCTGGCCAGCTTCTGCACGAAGCTTGCCAAGCTTCCGGGCTAGCCTTGCATTTGTATCGATGCGCTCCGTTGTGGCTACGCAATGCATCACGGTACGGATCCTTATGTAGTCCTACCGAGAGGATGACCAGAGCTTGTCCCGAAAGTGCGTGCTCTGTCTCAAGCGAAAGCCCTTCTCTGCACACGTGTCCTCTATGGCGTCGCTCAGAAGACGAAGGCAGTGCTGGTGTCTTCTTCTTTGGCGGGCTTGCTTTTGTCTGGAAGACCTTGGCTGTCGGGTCCCCTGGGTTATAAATCGCGGAATAAAGTTTTCCCTCCGGCATTGTAGCAGAAATGACCACTGACACTCGCTCTTTTGCAACTTGCAAGCCCATTGCACATAGCGCCACGGTGCCACGCTCCGGGAAGAGGAGAACCACGAACGAACGCTTCTTTTATTTACCTAACAATCTAGGCGTGTACCTGAAGTTCGATTAAAAGTTAATTTGTGCACTGTGCCTTCACTCGTCAACCACTTCATTGGTGGCAGTGGTGCGTGAACTCGTCCCTTGACTATTTATGGAACGCCAGTCTCGTTTTTAGTGCCCACTACATTGGTGGCTGTGGTCTACCTAGTCAGTCATCAAGTTATGGCTCAACCTGCTGCTGCTCCCACAGCTGCTGCACCTGCCGTCGCTGCTCCTGCTCCTGCTCCTACATTGTACGTGAAGTGTGTGGGTAACAGTGAAGTCTGCATCCCACCCACCGGTGTCGATTAACACAAAGTGTGAGGAACGAAGTCTGAAGAAAATGTTGAACGGACTCTGCTGGGATGACGACTACACCATAGCTCAGTGGTTACAGCATCGCTGGCTACAAGCGAGGATCCCTGGTTCGAGTCCTGGTGGTGAGAGTCAATTTTTTCTTCAGACTGTCCCCGTTTGTGTCCTTCCCTCAAATTAGTGAATTTTGTATACTTCCTCCGCTAAGCAAAATTTCGTTGCCTTTTGTTTTTAGTGTTCTTGTAATGATATTTCTGTTGGCATTAGACATATATTATGTCAGTGATCTATCCCCTACATAGAGAAGCTGAGTTGTCGTCCGTTGTTCTGGCAGGCTTTTGAACCTCCGAAAAGCGTGGAGTCCTTTGAAAAAATCGGCGAAGCAGAACCGTTTCTCGACAGGATGTCACCAGAACACAACTCCAGGCGCGCACGCATGACACCAAAGTGCGAACACGAGAAACTGTTTGAAAGACCGCGTGGCTCGAAGAAGTGTCCAGGAGCCGGCCAGCACACAGCCACTGCTGTACTAGCATGAGTCGATGGTGAGCATTACAACGCAACGGACAACGGAAACGAGTTGGGGAAACATTTATTATTGACGATGAGACGGAGACAAAGACGAACTTCAACAACTACATTATGAGAGAGAGAGACTGAGACAACAAGAGACAATGAAGGGCCTGGGTAGCTATGGCAATATAGGCGCGCAAGTAGCTACCCAGGCCAACGGAACAAAAGGTGAGTACGGGGTTCATATGGTTCATGCAGGCCAGCTAGGGAATAAGGTAGACTGTATGGGAAGCGGTACCTAACAGATAGAATGACCCCACCATTCTTCTATACAGTCATACTAACTTGTACACCCTTGAGAAACGCCTCAACTTCAAAGCCTTTGTATTTGTACCGCTGCCTGAATGGACTTGCTAGTCCTCTTCTGCGAGATCGCTTTACGTTGTCTCTGTTGCTCTTGTTCTGCCCCCCCCCCCCCCCCTCCCCCAACACCTGATATGGCTTCAGTGCGATCTCTTACGCGTTGACAGATATTAAAGGTTGCAAGAGGGCCACAAGTTATGAGAAACTGGAGGCTTTCACACGTTTCTCTTCCAACAAATGCAGTGTACACGGCCTCGATCTTACTACGATGGACTTACTGGACACAGCGTTCACTTGGGCATCTTAACTAACGACAAATCACTTTAGCCTCAATGCAGATCATGGAGAGCGTTATCAATTGTCAGCTCATGAATCACCTTGAGCGTTACAAACACCTGACACCCCACCAGTTCGGGTTTCGTCGCCGCCTCGGGACCTCAGATGCGCTACAGGCTCTACACCACGCCTGGATCACAGCCGTCGGCTGAGGCGGTGCAGCACGTATGCTAGCCGTGGATATTGCCGGAGCATTCGACCGTGTGTCCCATGCTGGCCTCCTCCACAAAGTCCGCCATCTTGGCATTGGCGGCCCCCTGCATACCTGGCTCTCTTCCTACTTAGGTGGACGGTCCATTCAATGCTTGGTGGGCGGCCAAACCTCATCGCTGTATACCATATCAGCAGGAGTTCCCCAAGGGAGCATACTCGGCCCTACACTCTTCCTGATTTACGTGAACGACGCCTCAGAGACCCTGTCACCCGGAGCCCACCTGGAGGCGTACGCCGACAATACTACCTTGTATAGCCTGATATCTCTCGACACATCCCCAGCCGACGCAGCATTGAGCCTCCAGACTTCTGTAGATCGCTTGCATCAGTGGGGCGGCAGATGGCGCATATCCTTCGAACGGTCCAAGTCCCAAGCCATGACCGCCACTCTCCGCAGAACCCCCATCAATTTGCCTCGCATTGTCTTCGGCGGCACTCCTATCCTTGAGGAGAAGGCTCTCTCTTTACTTGGAGTGACCTTTGACTCGAAGCTGTCATTCAGCACTCATCTCCGGAAGGTTGCCACTTGAGCCAAACAACGCCTGGGCTTCCTGCGCCATGCAGCGCACATTCTCTCTCCAGCTGGCCGCACCACAGTATACAAGGCATTTGTTCGACCAGATATGGAGTATGCCCCCCTCATCTGGATAGGTGCTCCGCCCAGCTACCTGCAACGCCTGGATCACATCCAACGCTGTGCTCTGCGAATCATCGGTCCAGGTGCACTATTACCTAGCCTGGCCATCCGTCGTACTGTTGCCTCGCTTGCCTGCCTATACAAGCTGCATTACCTGCCTGGCCCTCCGCGGCTACTCTCTGTTTTGCCACCGCGCCATTTCCCCTCATCCAGCCCCAGAACTCGCAGCGAGCATGGTAGCATCATTGGCCATGACTACCAGCTCCAACACCAGCTGCTTGCATCTGTCCCACTGGCATTAAAGCGCTCGTTCCCACACTGCAGTATTAGTGACTGGAACTCCCTCCCCGCCGCTCTTCTGTCCCAGCCTCCCCACAGCAAGGGAATACAAGCATTCAAAACTAATGTTTATCGCCATCTACGAAGCACAAACTGGTTCTGGGCAGTCGACTCGCTATGATGATGCTCTCGTCGATCTCCTCTATCCCTATCTATGCACCACAACTGGCTCAGACAACCGACTCGCCGTGATCAGCCATGATGATGCTCCTCTCAGTAACAGCCCTTGTAATTTGTTTGAATAGTCTCACAGTTTCTCCCGCACACTCGCTGGTGTTAACCCTTCCTTTCTTTTCATTTTGCTGACTCGTACAGCTCTATTTTTTGTTTTTGGTGCGTGTTTTTGGCCGTGATGCCGACACCTCAGGTCGGCAGAGCCATCAATGCCCCACCATCACTGCTGCGTCTCGGTGCAGCCCCTGCTCAATAGTTGTCACGTTCGTCCTAGTCTCAGTATCATTGTCTTTACAAATCATCTACTTGGAGATAATAATTTTAATATAGCCATGAATAGGATGAAGACCGCAGACATCACGCAACTACGTTACTTGTTCGACATGTATTTACTGTGTATTTTATAACAAAAATATTATTGTCTTTGCCGGTTTCTGAGGGCATCCTGGATTTGGTGTGCAGCGCTGTGGAAATGGCTTGCTGTGGAGGTCCCAGCACTGGATGTTGTATCAAAGGTACGACCTCGTAGCACGTGCTAAACCTAAAAAAAATCAAAAATTGACTTGGATCTGTGGGAGTCCGTGAGAGAACGCCCACTCCTTCCGCTGTGACAGATTCCAGGGCCACGTTGAGGGGCCCTACCCCACCACCCATGGCTGCTTCTGGACTTGTTTTAGGTTTGGGTCCCTCGCACGGACAGAATGGGCACGAAAATGTGAAAAAAATGTAAATGCATTTGTTTGGTTCCTGGGTGGCTCGCACACCGTGGCACTATGCCGGAAATTTGAGTTTTTCCGGCCTGGAAAGCCTGTCAGTGAGGCGCAAGAACTTGTAAATCATGTCCTGAGGGCCAGCATAGTGGCAGGAGCGTGTGGTCAATATTTCACTCAAATCCACTGAGAAACACCAAAGTTACGGTCAATTGAATGCCATATGCAATTTATGGGTAGGCTGCCCCCTTAAGGTGGCAGACTACCCAAAAATTCGCTGAAAAATCGAATTTGTAAATTCATATTGAGTGCTACGTCAGTTGAAAGAGCATGAATAGCTGCAAATTCTCTGAAAATTGTGTCCCGATCTGACCGGCCGTTCAAGAGTTATGGCCGAAAATGTGCCCTTGCAAGGAAAGATTTTTTTGTTGCACGCTGTCATTTGTTGGCAGCACTGTATTTGAATGTGAGCAGACCGTGCGCAACTTGTCGTATCATGGAAACACGTGAAAGTGTGCAGAATTTTGCTCCAAGTCCAAAAAATCAGGTTTTTGAGCCACGTATTGGGCTGCACGGCGGCGGGCAAAGCCCGCCGCCGTGCAGCAGGACTTTTGCCAGCACCCTCGTGACGTTGCAGATATGTCAGGTAGGATTCAGTACTAGGCAGTAGTGAAACGTGAGTGGCAGTCTTTGCCGGTTTCTGAGGGCATCCTGGATTTGGTGTGCAGCGCTGTGGAAATGGCTTGCTGTGGAGGTCCCAGCACTGGATGTTGTATCAAAGGTACGACCTCGTAGCACACCCTAAACCTAAAAAATTCAAAAATTGACTTGGGTCGGTGGGAGTCCGCGAGAGAACGCCCACTCGTTCCGTTGTGACAGATTCCAGGGCCACGTTGAGGGGCCCTACCCCACCACCCATGGCTGCTTCTGGACTTGTTTTAGGTTTGGGTCCCGCGCACGGACAGAATGGGCACGAAAATGTGAAAAAAATGTAAATGCATTTGTTTGGCTCCTGGGTGGCTCTATGCCGGAAATTTGAGTTTTTCTGGCCTGGAAAGCCTGTCAGTGAGGCGCAAGAACTTGTAAATCATGTCCTGAGGGCCAGCATAGTGGCAGGAGTGTGTGATCAAAATTTCACCGTCAAATCCACTGAGAAACACCAAAGTTACGGTCAATTGAATGCCATATGAAATTTATGGGTAGGCTGCCCCCTTAAGTACTGTACTAGAAGAGCAAGAAGAGCAATTGGATGACGAAACGGTTGGTGAGGAGACAGAGGACGAGGCAGATGATGGTAGTGATGATGATCGTGAGGATGACGAGCGGAACGAGGAAGAGGATGATGAGATAGACGAGGAGGAGCCGGGTGGGAAGGAGCGAGATGAGGCGGATGAATGTGTTGATCGTAAGAAGTCAGCTGTGTATCTACACTTGTTATCTCGTCCTGACTGTCTTAGTGTGTATGATGACTCTCATTTTTCTGTACTGTGTCGTGCGCATTATGTCCAACAGTTGAAAGTCCTTGAGGCAGTCTGTATACGTATTCATAAGCCTGTTTTGTGTAAGCAGAAGGAGCACGTTGTTGCACTGAAGTTGTATTCGTAGGTTGACACTTCGTTTAGCGCCTTCTCGCCTTTGGTTACGTAATCTTGTTACCTTTTTGCGTTTCCTCTAGTGGTTTTATTGCACTTGTATTTTGTTGTTATTTCTAACACATTTCTATTTACAGTACTTAACTTCAGTTTCTTTGGTTGTATCCTTAGTTCCGTATTTTTCCCACTGATGATAGGAACAAGAAGATCGATTATGGGTTTTCAATAATATTTTTGTTATAAAATACACAGTAAATACATGTCGAACAAGTAACGTAGTTGCGTGATGTCTGCGGCCTTCATCCTATCCATAGCTATATTAAATCATTGTCTTTCTTTATTATTTTCGAGCTGGGAATGTGAACATAGTAAAAAAAAAGTCCACATGCTTCTACCTCGGCTTGATGCCTCAAAGGCGACTGGAACCGACGGTATTTCCGCTCCTGTCTTGAAGGAATGCGCCAGGGAACTTGTAATCTCAGCTCTTTGCTTCCAGCAAAGAATCCAGCCACGGAATTCCACCTGGAAAAGTCTTCCACGAGCGGCGTCAGATTCGGGTCGTAAAGGGTGCGGGAGGGTACATTAGATCAATCAACGAGATGCCAAATCTCGAAATCCTATTTGCTACATTTCAAAAAAACAGAACTACGCAAAAAAATGTGTTTTCCCAATACATGCACACCATGACTTACAGTTTTTCTAAGTTTGTTGTAGCATCGAACAGCCCGGCAGGTAGGTTAACAAGTATATTAAAAGTGAATTTTCTAGGAGAACAAAGTAGAACTTGGATAAGATGTACATCACTTCCTGGAGGAATTTCTTTAGTGTGCTACTGCCGTGGACATGGAAATCCGGTCAGTGGTCAAGCAACCCATGGGCGCTGGCCATGCAGCCGTGAGTACGCATGCCGTGCACACATTCATTTCTGCGCTGCAACGCTGCGCCGCTGATCCATTTTGGATTGTGTACATGAACTACAGATTTGGTGTGAATTTTGGCACGTGTCAATGCATATTGCTGGAAGTGACTATACCCGTACCCGGTACTAGTGAACTTTCCACCATTGCAAGAAAACACACAGTACACCCAGCAGAAGAAAAAGAGAGAGGGAAAGACACAGTTGTGTTCTGATTGTTTTATTTGCAGCAGCTGGGAAGCTGGGCTAGTATCTGGTGTGACCACCATTATTTGCGATGACGTCATGAAGACGGTTTGGCATGGATGTTGCTAAACTCGCCACATCGGCAGATCGGAGCCTTGTGTAGCTTATCTGCAGTTTGCCAGTTGTGTGCCTCCAGTCATCGTTTCAGCAAGCTCCAAATGTTCTCGATCGGTTTACCGGGTCTGGTGAACGAGCAGGTTGAAACGCAATGATCGGCATGCCGTTGTCGAGGATGTGCTGCTGTGCGTTAAGTGACAGAGACACAGCGCCGAGGACGTGCACCTTCGCCGGATGCTGTGACTGCTCAAGAACAGGCACAGAATCGCGAGGAAACCAGAACATGATTCGACCGTCGGGGCAGGCAGCGAAGCAAGCTTCGTCGGCGGATACCGTCTGGTCGAAGGCATGGTCTTGGTGGACGATTGCCCACACAAGACGGTGGAGCTTGTGTGCCTCTGTGAGGACGACTTTCTTATGCGGAAGCCAATGCAATGGGTTTCTGATAGGCGCCGTGTTACCTGCCTAGCACCTACTGATTCGCCTGCTGGACCGACATTAGCCAAGTCGGCTGCTGCTTTCTCGCTGCTGGAATAGCGGTTGTCTTCAACAAAATGCTGGATGTGCTGAAGTCCGTCAGGGCCTAGTGTGGGCTGAGCGCCACTTCCCGCTTTCGTCTTCACTGTAACACCAGCCTCGACCTTCTCTTTCTGCTCGTATCTCCATTGCTTTGATGTTTTGCTCGCTTACCGGGGTTTTCTTATAGCCGGTCAAGTCATAAACGTGCCTGCTTCCCAACCCAGGTCGGTAGAGCGCATCTACAGTCAACTTCGTGTATAATAATGACACTCGGCGGGGCATCAGAAAAGTGTCCTTATTCGCGAAGTGTCGTTATACCCGAAGTCCCATTGTATGTATTACAGTGGGATGTGACTTTGCTCTGGGCATGGAAATTCTGTCGTTATTCGCGAATTGTCGTTATATCCGCAGTCGTTATTAGCGAAGTTGACTGTATGTGCTCTCTTCTGCACAGTTCTTTTCCAGGGAAATCCTGGTGGTTGGGGACGTTCCTCATCTTTCTCAGATTACACCACGAATGCTTATTTGCACATCTCTCGTTGCAATGGTTAACACGTGGCGGTGAAGGGGAGGGGGGGGGGGGGGAGATTCCGCAAAGGTTAGCCATTGGCGAGTGCTGTTGTCTTTAGTGCAAAAGCCGTCCACTTGTTGGAAACGCTTCGCACGTCTTCGACCTAGTCGTTGGAATCGACTTCCAACATACTCATGTCAAAAATACCAAAAAAGGGATGCCTGGCCCCGTACCATTCGTATATGGGTGTTTGCATCGGATCCATATGACTGTGCGCTGCATTGCAGTGCATGCAACGCTCTGTACGCGCTGACAACGCTGAGGGCCATGTCCACGACAGTAGTTTGCACATGAAGTGTGCGGGTTACTGTGAGGTCTGCGTCACACCAACCGGTGTAGATTCACACAAAGTATGAGGTACGAAGTCTGAAGATAATGTTGGACGGTCTCTGCTGGGATGACGTCTACACCATAGCTCAGTGGTTACAGCATCGCTGGCTACAAGCGAGGGTCCCTGGTTCAAGTATTGGTGGTGACAGTCAATTTTTTCTTCAGACTGTTCCCATTTCTTGGTCAGGTGCATTTTCTGCTTCAATGTCGGCGGAAACATTTAGTTCCATATTTTACCATGTGAAGTTCATCCACCGTCCGTAGAGGGCTCAATTTGCGAAAGGGAAAGAGCGGGATACACACACAGCAGAACGAGCAGTTGCGGTTTCGTAACTCCGAGTTTCACAAACTTAATCGATCATCAGACTAGTCTGGGTCATTGGCAATGACCCTGCCAGGCTATAATTATACATGTACCGTGAATGTGGCAAGTCCAGCATAACAATTACCATTATGATATGTAGCGCGACACAGCGTATGCGAGAAAGTTTTAGTTATCTGTGTATTGTTAACAAAGCTTGACAAAAGGTGTTATTTGGCCCAGCATTACCTGCAGAGAGAAAGTGTTATATTTGTGTATATTTATACAAAAGAGAAAGAGCAAGGAACTGCAAGTTACGCTATACTCTCCACTAACACCACCAGTTACTAAACAATCAGCTCATGCGATAACATTGCACGACACTGACCGATGGTACTGACGTTCTACAACTAACTGGCTAACAACTCTAGCACATCTTGGATGTAACTTGCAGTTCCTTGGTCTTTCTCTTTTGTATAAATTAAACCTTGGCTCTCCATCTGAGTCCATTTCTGTGTATAATTACTAAGGACGTTTAGTAATTCGAAAATTCGAACTTTTTGTGGTGGTGATATTTCGCGAAAATCTGTTTCGAAAATAAAACTTGTGAGGTTTAGCAATGTGAAATGACTTTTTCTCGAAGTTATTTGAATCTTATAGTACTGTACCGTATACGCAGCTCAGTCTAAAGCAGGGGCTGTCAAATTACTACTCCCTGTAGTCAAATGCGTACCTAGAAAAGAGAAAGTTACTTTCGCAAATCACTGCAACTTCGCGTCCAAGTTTTCGAAGTTTCGAGCCATTTTTCTGTACTCATTAATAAAAATAATAATGATAATACCAGAGCACGCGTAATAATATAATTATGTGGGTATAATTATACGTTCCGCTTCTGTCCTATCTCCTATGATCAAATTCCATTGTCAAGATAATTATTAATACGGTGCACTGATGACCTGTGACGCCAGATCATGGATTGTCGGCCAGATTTTTCCACGTAGGCTTATCCAGAGCGATGGCCCTCAAATTCTCCAGCTGATCGCTGCGCTTCAGGTCGATGTTCCTTCTCTGTAAGTCGCTTCTGATGCGCATCGCAATGGATGGCCTCGGACGTCCACGCCCAGCCTTGGCATCTCCTGCAAAATAGCCCGTCAGCGCGATCCATGGCGGCGCATCCCTGTCCATACGGAGAATATGGCCGGTTAGCTGCCATCTTCTCCTGTCCACGATGTCAGATAGTGGTTCCGTGTTGCACCTCTCATACAGCTCAGTATTTGATATCCTGGCTGGGTAAACTATGCCAATGAGCCGTCGGAGCTGCTTCCGGTGGAATGCGTTAAGTGATTCTGCTTGTGCCGCTGTGAGCCCCCATGCGCCGCAGTTATACAAAAGAACGGGCAGAACCAGGGCATTATACAGTCGGATGCGCCTCTGCTCACTGACCTTCCCACGCCTCAGCCAGAGGCTATACATCCTGCCGTATGCACTCGAAGCGAGGTCTTTCCTCCGCTCCAAGTCCTCACTGTCGCCAATGAGGGACCCTAGTTGCCTGCTGGACCGCCAGGAGTCTGAAGTTGATGTCAGATGCAATAATTCGGTCTTGGTCTCTCTGTACTCATTCCCAGACTCGAAATTTCTTTCGAACTTTCGCATTGCTAAACGTCCTTATTATTAACTGAGTGATGTTCTGCTAGTATCATGTGACAAAATTTGACAAGTAATATTTGTTCTCATGGCAGCACTTTGACACAAGCTCGGACCGTTTGTTGGGGCACCTGGATTCCATATTAATTTTTTTCCTGTGCTATGCAGAAGACGTTACTTCAGTAAAATCTGGCGCTAGCCAGGGTCCACACAGCTTTAATTTGGTGTTTGTTTGTTGTGTTGTGTTTGTGTCACGCCTAGAGCTACCGTATCTGTCCCGTATCTGTGATTTGGTGTTTGTGTCCCGCCTGGAGCTACAGTATCTGTCCCGTATCTGTGACTACAAAGGCTCTACAGGATTGTACATAACAGCTGGCCACAATATCTGCTGGCTCCCTTATCTTTCCCATAGCTAGCAACAAACAGCTGGCCACAATATTCGTCGTATCATGTATACGACTCCCTGATGTAGAGGGAGATTTGGAAAGAAATAGGGAGACGAGGAGGAAATATAATTAGAATGGACGCTAGTTGCGGAATAGGTGATAGGATGCGTCAGCAAAAACATACTTTGGAAGAGAGATCCCGTCGTCTCCAAAATAAGCGTGAACGGGCGATTCAGCGCCGGTCCCAGGAAACGTCGGAAAAGAGATCCTGTCGAGTCCAGAACGCCCGTGATCGGCAGAGTCAGCGCCAGTCACAGGAAACATCAGGACAGACGCAGAATCGACTCCAAAATAGGCGTGAATGGGCGATTCAGCGCCAGTCTCAGGAAACGCCGGAAGAGAGATGCCGTCGAGTCCAGAACGCCCGTGATCGGCAGAGTCAGCGCCGGTCCCAGGAAACGTAAGGACAGACGCAGAATCGACTCCAAAATAAGCGTGAACGGACGATTCAGCGCCGGTCACAGGAAACGTCGGAAGAGAGATCCCGTCGAGTCCAGAACGCCCGTGATCGCCAGAGTCAACGCCGGTCACAGGAAACGTCAGGACAGACATCTCGTCGACTCCAGAATGCCCGTGATCGGCAGAGTCAGCGCCGGTCACAGGAAACGTCAGGGCAGACATCCCGTCGAGTCCAGAATGCCCGTGATCGGCAGAGTCAGCGCCGGTCACAGGAAACGTCAGGACAGACATCTCGTCGACTCCAGATCGCCCGTGATCGGCAGAGTCAGCTCCGGTCCCAGGAAACGTCGGACGACATAAATGGAAGAAATGAGCATAGGAGGCTTAATCGTGCTGATTCGCGTCATGCTACTGCAGCTGCGCACATGGAAACTGTGCGGTCTATGGTAGAGGAAATAAATCATGCAATGGTGTCCTCTTTGACACGTGAAGAGCGCCAGCAGTATAGCCACCTATCGTAATCTTGCAGGGAAGATAACGTTGACGTAGCTCTGCTTTCCTTTTATGCTGCTTCAGGTCATGGTCGTGGACCATCTCGGACAGTACCTGATACTTATGTGAGAGAAGAACTGGCATCCATTATTCCAGCACCAGTTTCTACAGGCCTGCTAGCTGATGGTCTGGAAGCGTTCAAAGCGGAGTACAATTTAGAGAATGTTTGCCTGTGCGCTGCATGTGGCTGTCGTGATATGGTGAAGTCACACAAGTATCGACTTCATGACGAGGCGTTTATGAAATGCCTTCGACTGGATGATCCAGCCGCCGAAATGTACGAGCAGAGGCCAGAGGTAGTAAGGGAAGTGATGAATGTATATCGCTCCCCTTCAGATGGAAATCTGTACCACCTTCTCCCCGATCATTTAGATGAGGTTGAAGATGGTGCCACTGAAGTTATCATTTGTGCAGCTTGTAGCTTTACCTTGAAAAAGGGAAAATTTAGCTTGGCTAGTGGGTACGATTTCGGAAGGTTGGACATGCTGGAATCGTTGTCATTACTCGAGAAGATCAAGGTGTTGCCGTATCGAACGTTCGCAACTATTCTCAAGTTGAAACCTTCTCGTGGAGCCGCAGGAAGATCATCTCAGAGTTTCCTGGAGGGTCATGCAGTGATGTTCCGTCACGATGCTGTCGAGGCGACTGTTGCCATGTTTCCAAGGCACAGGTTCGTTTAAAATTTGAAATGCAACTTTTTAATTAGTTTGTGCAGTTCGTTGGCAGTTGTGAGGTATGTAGTAGGTTTTTGACGATGATTAATTTTGGTTCAAAAAGGGTTTTAACTAGATAATTGTTTCGATTGTTTTGCTATGATTATAGGCTCGAAGATATATCTGAAGACTTTTCGATTATGTTCCTAGGATCTAGTGTACAATGGCGACAAAGGCGGTCTGACATATTAAGACGGGACCACCCGCACAGTGGCCTTCTGGTGTGTAGTGGGCGCAAGATAACGCAATGGCTCCGTGTGATGAAAGCTGCTGACCACTGCGCATATCGCCATTTGCCGGAAGATGCATTCAACTTGTCGTCAAGCATTATAGACGCTTTGGAGTTCTTCCAGAATTACTTGTGGACAACGCTCATTGCGCGGACAGTGCAATCGCAGCGGCGATAGACGACTACGCGCGCGATGACACAGCCAATGTAAGACCGCATGGTGACGTGACTGATTTCGACGACACCTTGAGATTACCAGCTGTGGACGGTGTGCAGTCTGTTATGCTGACTTCTCGAGCCATGCAGCATGATGCTAGCGTAATATCTGAAGTGTTCAAAGTGTTAGAAAACACTGTTAATGGCACGGATGGTGAAGCTCAGGAGCCAGTGACAATAGATGGCACGTACCGGAATGCATCTTCTCAAACACGGAGGGACAGGTTATTGGAAGTCACCATCAGGACGGATACTAGTGAGATGATTAATGAATTTACTCACAACGCTTTCCTGTCAGGTTTCCCATACCTGTTCCCGTTGGGCATAGGAGAAAAAGATAATTATTATGTCAACATCTATATCCAAAAGAGTTATGATGTGGCATGATGGTCGTTTCGGCAGGGACAACCGATTTTTGTTCTATCTATATGACCGAATTCGTCGTTGGAATGCTGCGCTCGGCGGTCATTTGAAGGTCAAAAATGATAGAGAGTCGGTTGATAAATTCAACCGGTTGATTTTGGATCCGTCAATCTCCGATAGAGTCACGCAAGCTGCAGCAAACCCGGCCAATAGAGACGCTAGATTATTGATGAATTTACTGAAGCCGCTGTTGGTCGTGGGGATCGCGAAAATATTCACTTTCGAGTCAATACATATAGTTTGCCTGTCGAGAAGAAGAAAGAGGCCTTTCTATTTTTGAGCCACATTTCTTCAGTGTTCCCTCTTTAATCATTGTGGTGATTTCTTGGTGCTGGCAGAGATTGTACTGGAGCGTTCTGGAGAATGTGGAGGTGAGCAGGACAACACTCTATCTCCCTGCGCGCTCAACCCTACTTGACGAGGAAGATTCGCTCATTCATAGTGGCCGTGTTTCTCATTGTTGCGATGACGAGAGCCGCTGGTATAGTTATGGGGAGATGTATACAAGCCGTCCGACTACCGTTCTGACAAGCTGCAACTATCATTCTGACAAGCTGCCTAGTGAGCTGGCTCTTGCTGCAATGTTTCACTTTGATTCGGCCACCTTCAAATGTTCATGACGTGGCGTACTGTATTCCAAGGCCAATAGTGCCACATGTCGAAGCGATGCATTGACTCTACCTGCTAGCATATCGTCCCGTGGTGCCTTCTACCACTACCTACACCAGGAAAGGAGAGTGACATGGACTAGCACGGACAAAGAATCAGTGCTGCCTTTTTAGCAATGTGCAGTCTGCTGGACCTACGTGCAACGTACCGATGGAGCTCAATCGATATCTGGCACAGCACTACGAACTACAGCCATAACGCTCTTTGCTTTGCTGCGTTGACGGTCAAATTTCTTGACGATCGCGGCCAATTTCTGATCAATATCCGATCAACCATGTCTCTGTCAGTGAGCGATGTCCAGCCAAAATGCGCTCTGCTGAGCTGCGAAACGCACTGGCATCCCGCAATTTAGACCCGACAGGAACAAAACCTACTCCGCGGACTCGCCTGCTCGAGTTGAAGTTGGCTCCGGACTACTGTACTGACTTGGCCGCTCCGGCAGCGGAGCAGAACCTAGCCAGGGCAAGCTACACCCAGGGACTGATCAGTGCCAGCAGTGTTGTTCCAGATCCGGTACTTAGAGCACATTGCCCACTATGCTAATGGGCAGCCGCATTGGACGGCGCTCGCATCAATTGCTGTGAATAGTAATGCCGATAAATCATGTTTGGGTCATGTTGGTGTCAGTCAATTTTTTTCTTCAGTCTGTTCCCCTTTGTGTCTTACCCTCGAATTAGTAAACTCTATAAGCAGTAAAACAATAAATTATGATAATGTTTAGTTCTAGTGGTGAGCCAATTTAATTATGGTAAAAGAGCAGAAGGACAACCTATTACGAGTTATGACTAGGGATTATTATTATTTATACAAAAGACACAAAGGCACACAATGAAAACCTTGGCAAATTAATTCCATTGTGACTCAGAGTTTCATCGCTGAACCAATCATCAGACAACGATAATGGAATAGGAGGCCGCGCTGGTATATCTAAGCGGAGAGAGGTGTGATAATGCGATAGCGAGAGGAGTAATCGCGTGAATGTATACATGGTCAGGCTATTTCAGAGGCAGATGCAGGAGGCGCAGGTCTAGCACTAACAAGCACGCGCTTAATCTCGCTCACACACCACACCCACACAGACACACACACAGACACACACACACACATACTAACACGCACACACACACACACACACACACACACACACACATACACGCACACACTAACACACACAAATCTCGATTTGTGCGATCGAAGCACGATATTTTTGCGTCCTGAAACTGGCCGTGTGCCGACCACAGCGTGACATAGCAGATCGACGGATTTGATCGATTTGATCGACAATCAAGATCAGAATCAAAATCTAGATGATCAGGTTGATCAGCAACATGATATTTGCTATGCTACTACTGTGATGTATGATGGAATGCTGCTTGAGTGAAACCATGAAGAGGCACGATGCCCTGCACTTCATGATTTGGTATCTAGCTGCAACCTGTTTTCCCGGAATATCATTTGAAATTTCGACCACGTAGCATACTGACCAACCACCAAAATCTCAATCCCTTGACAATACATGCAGAATGCCTGGATGTTTCGCAAAATCCCTGGATGGCACAAAAACAAGGGGAAAGGGCTTTTCCCGCCAAAAAAAAGTTCAACTCTGCAGATCTGCG
Source organism: Sycon ciliatum (assembly GCF_964019385.1). Lineage (NCBI taxonomy): Eukaryota > Metazoa > Porifera > Calcarea > Leucosolenida > Sycettidae > Sycon > Sycon ciliatum. The sequence continues at coordinate 29,688,719 of NC_088649.1, forward strand.
TACGGCACAGTTCAACCCTGCACTGCAGTTCGATCAGTCGGCGCGTCGGCGCCTGTCAATGCAGATCTTGTGGTCAGGTCTTGAAAGTGCCGTTAACAGCTCGAAGTGCAAGTGCGCACCGTACATATTTTTGAAAAAACCGGGACATTCAAAGCAAATCCAACGAGTTTTCAGGAAAATCCGGTATCAGACGAAACTGTGACTTTTCCGGTATTTTCCTTCAAATCCCCAGGACCCCGGGAGTAGTGTTGATTTCCCGGGATTTTCCCAGGAAAACGGGGAGGGTTGGCCACTATGACAGGTATGACAGGTTCGAGCACTTGCTTTTCAGGTGCACCCCGGAGAGACCGACGTGTTGGGTACGGAAATGCATCCATGGCTATTTCGTATGTCTGGTAAGTTGGTCGTGTGTTTCGTGCATTTTTTAGGATGTCAACAGTAATTTTGTGTTTCACGCATGGATGACATCTGTTGCCGGAGCGACATAGCTCGACAAAGAGAATAAAGTTGATTCCTATCGACATAATGTCTCTATTCCCACCTGATCTATATTCCTGCAACCAGATAACTTGATGAGCTCAACACAATAGTCATTATTGGGATTTTGAGCATAGTCATCCGAGTCCTAGACTTCGTTGATGCCGCACTGGAGACTGTCTCGCAGCCTCTCTAGACACTCATTGAACGGGAGCAGTGCAGTATCGTCAGCAAATACGGACACACCTTCAACATGACTGGGAAGATCATTAATATACACTAGGAAAAGGAGGGGCCCTAGGATGGATCCCTGCGGCACTCCGGATAGAACAGGTGAGGCATCTGAGAGAAGTCCACCTACAAAGACAACTTGCGTCCTGTCGGATAGGTAGTCTGTTATCCACTCTAGCGCTGCGCCACACACACCGAAAACTTTGGAAAGTTTAGCAAGTAATGCACAGTGCCACACGGTGTCGAAAGCTTTCTCGAGGTCGAAAAGCACATGGCAACTTTCCGCCCCATATGACGATGGTCGGCAATGTTTTGGATCAGCTTGGTGAGCTGTAGAGCGGTCGAGTCACCACGACGAAACCCAGATTGCGCGGGATCCAGAGCAGGAGAAATATGATTATATAATTGAATGAAGAAGAGCCGTTCGCAAAGTTTGGAAATACAGGACAAGAGGGAAATTGGGCGATAGTTACTCGCTTGGGATTTGCTGCCTTTGCACTTGTAAATAGGCACAAATTTAGCCAGTTTCCAGTCGGTAGGGAACTTGCCTGTGGTAAAGGAGAGGTTAAATAGGTGGCTAAGTGGAAAAAAATCGCAGGAGCTAGTTTCTTTCTTGAAGGAATGCGCAATGGAACTTGTAAAGACACTATCTCAGCTCTTTGCTTCCAACACGGAGTTCTACCTGGAAAAGTCTTCCACGAGCGGCGTCAGATTCGGGTCATAAAGGGTACATGAGATCAATCACACGAGATGCAATATCCCAAAATCCCATTTGCCACCTCTCAAAAGAACTACGACAAAAAGGCCTTTTTACGGTACATTCACAACGTGACTTACAGTTTTTCTAATTTGGTTGTGGCTTTGAACAGCCCGGCAGGAAGGTGAACAAGTTTATTACTGCACAAATCTCTGGAAGAACAAAGTAGAATTTGGATAGGATGTAGGATCCTGGAAGAATATTGCGTGCTAGTTTGTAGGTGGAGTGTGTGGATTACAGTGAGGGCTGCGTCCCACCCGCCTGTATAGATTCACACAAAGTGTGAGTTACAAAGTCTGAAGAAAATGTTGAACGGTTTCTGCTGGGATGACCACTACACTATAGCTCAGTGGTTACAGCATCGCTGGCTACAAGCGAGGGTCCCTGGTTCGAGTCTTGGTGGAGTCAGGAAATTTGTTCTTCAGACCGCTCCTGCTGCCATTGCCGTCGTTGTCGATCTTGTCATTCTTCTAGTTGATGCGGTTCCTGTCACTGCCATGCCAGTAAGTGTCTTGTCCGGTTGTTTTTCCGGTGGTCTAGTTAATTGTGAGGTGACGTTGCTTGGTGTTGATGCCGCTGCGTTAGATCATCTTGTACCAGGATGATTCTTTGCTGGACGTCTCCTGTTGTCGGATGCGTGCGTCCAGATGTTGACAAGATCGGCAACGAAGGTGATGGCAGTCTAAAGCACTGACATCAACGCCAAGAAACAGCAAAAATCGGCACCGACGGCGATGGCAGCGTCTAAAGCACTGACAGCGGCAATGGCTAGGGTCCACACGACTAGCCATTTGGTATCGGATGTGTCCACCGCAGATGCTGATTATTCTGATGTATGAGTCGTCCATTGCTAGTCATTTGTTTGAGCATCCTGATTGTTGTGCTGTGTATTCAGATGATTTTGTTCGATTGTGTCATGTGTACGCAGTGCTAGATTGTTTTGAAGCCGTATACATCCACACAAAGAAACCCAACCTTTGCAAGCAAGCATAAGCAAATTAAATTCACACTTAGGCTGTTAGGTAGGCTGTCATAACCTCGTTAGTTATGTCCAGTGATTGTCTCTTGTTGTCGCACTACATGTCACGCCTATTGAGTTTTCTCGCACTTGAACTTTTGTGTCATTATTGCTATGTGTATAGGTCACGCATTTTCGCTGTTTACTTTAGCTATCTTCTTCTTTGCGCTGCTTGACCACCTCCTTACCGTACTTAATTCAGTGTTCCTTTTCCTTTGCCTTAATTTCACCTGACGAGAAGGCTTGAAAGTATACTTGTGAAACCAAAACCTTCAAGATTTTCGTAAAGTCCTTTTTATGAGTATTGTCGCATTCTTGTCTCAGAGGAAACTGTCTATATAAGCAGTAAAACAATAAGTTATGATTTTAGATAGTTTTACTCGGATGGTGAGCCAATTTAATTATGATAAAAGAGGAGAAGGACAACCTGTCACGAGTTATGACTAGGGACCATTAGCAAGCCGTAAAACTTCTACGCGAAGGGGGTGCTGGTTTAGAGACCAGTCGTGACAATGCGAAACATATTCGTGTCTCACGAGTTCGGATGGGTCTACTCGTCATGAACGCTACGAGTGGGTTTTGAGCTATTTCTCACCCATTCTTGTTGGAATAAAGCCAAAACCGTCGCAGTGCACACACCTCCACGCATGCCGGCAGAGAAGGCAGCAGCACGGGCAGCACAGAGCGGAACAGCGGAGCTGAAACTGACTCTCACCGTACCGATGCGGCACCAAAAGCGGCCCAGAGTTTGACCCACGCCAGCGCCGTATCCGAAACCGCCTCCGACGGTGGCAACACCACTCCGAAAGCGGACCTGCTCTCCAGCTCGCACCAAATGACCCAGTCAACGACCAGTACGAACACGACATTATATCGCCCATGTCGGCAACCAGCACGACTGTGCACCCTGACACGCCGCCAGGCAGCACAGGTACAGGTACGACAACATCCAACCTCACCGCACACCGACACAACCACTCCTACCACCACAACATGCAATCACCCAGATTCGGCGTGTGCTGAAGATCTCCTATCCTCACTGGTGTCTAACACAGACATGTCTAAACAGCCAGCAAACCCCTGGATTACCTCCGAACAACGCAGGAGAACCAGTCCCAGTGCGGAATCCTCACCTGATTTCTAAAATTCCAAAAAAACAAAAAGAGAGCAACAACATCGACCCTAGCCACAGCCAACCCCTTGCCCCAGCACAGGGCTCACGCCTCAGCAAACTGATGTGACAGGATACTCAATCCTAGCCTACAGTGACGTTGTTCTCCACACCTTTTAGGTATTTCATTAGATTTTTAGGACCCTTAGCCATACATGTAGCCATGCACCCGCTTATGCCAAATTCCACTCCCCTTTTTAATTTCCTCCTCCTGCAATGAAGGGTAGCAAGCATCTTCGTATTCTCTGCACAAACGCTTTCGGCCTAGCCAGCAAACTTCCCGACCTACAGCACACACTCCTGCAGCATCAGCCCGACGTCGCAATTGTGACAGAAACGAAGTTCACTGCGGAGAAAGTGCTTCCCTCTGACATTAGTTTCCCTGGATACAGCTCACCATTTTGGTTGGACAGAACGGCACACGGGGGAGGGGTAGCCATCTGGGTGAAGTCGTCACTCCCCTCCATGCTCATCACTGAACTCATGTCCCCCGCACATGAGATCATCTGGTTTTCTCTCCAGCTGGGCCCAGGTCTCCTCACCGTCTTGGGAGCAGTGTATCGGCCGGAGTCCTGTGCCCCTGGCGATCTCACCCTAATTGACCATCCCGACACCATCCTCCCAGAAGCTAGACAGCAGGGCCCCCACATTATCCTAGCTGGCGATTTCAACGTGCACAACCAGGCTTGGTTGAACAGCTCGAAAACTACGCCTGCAGGCGAGGCTCTCGAAGATACCTGCCGCCCATCTTCTTTTTCAGCATGTCACCCGTGGAGACAACCCACTAGACCTCATAATGTCAACATTCACGTCCCCAGTAACTACACGTACACTTCCACCCCTCGGTCGATCTGACCATTCAGTTGTACTGTCAGACTTTTCTGATGTGCTCCATAGACGTGAACCCCCCAGTATCTTGCTACAACAGGGCAGACTGGGATCGCCTCAGGGCGCACCTTCGCAACGTGGAATGGGGTGATATCATCACAAAGGAAATTTCCTGTGAGCAAGTTACCGCTTCGATAACTGCAGCTGTTGCATAATTTGTCCCATCCAAAGTTCTGGAAACGAGGCCTTCCGATCCGGTATGGTGGACGCCTGAATGCACCCAGACCGAGAGGGAGAAGAAAAAGCGCTGGCGCAACCGGAGAAAACACCCTTATGACCCAGCACTTCAGCAGGCATTCACCAATTCCGTGACTGTAGCGATCGCCACTCAGTTCCGATCACGACGTGCAAAGGAGGACAGCCTCTGTCGAGGCCTCTCAACTGGGTCCCTCTGAGACAAACAGTGGCGGGCGAAGTTGAAGAACGCCGCTGGCAACTGCACACAGCTCGAATTTCCCCTAATTGTCAACTCTGACGGCCGCAGCTTTGGCTGTTGCGCAGTGTGGCTTTGCGTTGTGAGAACTAACTACTTGCACTGCATCCCCATTGTACTTGCACTTCCTGTCAAATATCCGTCTTTTCTTTTCTCTATTTATTTTCTTCACCAGGCGTGGGCCATCCCCTGGACTATCAAAATGGGTGCCTTATTATTTTATCTGTTTCTGTTTTAATGACAGTCCATTGCAATTTTTTTACATCTATGCTGTGATAGGTGATTTCAAGTACTGCTTTGAGCCGAATTCTGACTTTGGGGCTCATAATATGGCCGAATTTGGACATTCTCTCAGCCGATAGAAAAGCCGATTAGGCGAAAAAATCGGGCCGATTTGGGAAATGCTTAGCTGGTGCTCATGGCCAATGACACTACCGTGCTCGCTGCGAGTTCTGGGGCTAGTCAAGGGGATATTGCGTTGTGGCGAACAGAGAGCAGATGCGGAGGACCAGGCAAGCAGTACAGCTGGTACGGGTAGGCAAGCGAGGCAACAGTACAGCGGATGGCCAGGCTGGTTAGGTGTCCACCAGGACCGATAGCATCCAGTGCGCAGCGCTGAACATTGTTCAAACGCTGGAGGTGACTCTGCACAGCTCCCATCCACACAAGAGGCGTACGAACGCCTTATATACGGTCCTCCTGCCGGCGCAGGTGATGATGTGGGCGGCTCTGTTTAGGACCCCAAGCCGTTGGCGTGCACGGGTGGCTGTGGAGCGTAGGTAGTTTGTGTTTATTATTTAAGGGGGTCAGCCTACCCATAAATTCCATATGGCATTCAATTGACCGTAACTTTGGTGTATCTCAATGGATTTGAGTGAAAGTTTGACCACAAACTTCTTCCATTATGCTGGCTCTCTGGGCATGATTTAAAAGGTCTTGCGCCTCGCTGACAGGCTTTCCAGGCCGGAAAAACTCAAAATTCCAGCATAGTGCCTCGGTGTGCATGACACCCAGGAGCCAAAAGAATGCATTTACAATTTGTTCACATTTTCGTGCCCATTCTGTCCGTGCGCGGGATCCAAACCTAAAACAAGTCCAGAAGCAGCCATTGGTGGTGGGGTAGGGGCCCTCTCAAAGTGGCCCTGGAATCTGTCACAACGGAACGAGTTTGCGTTCTCTCACAGTCTCCCACAGACCCAAGTCAATTTTTGCTTTTCTTTAGGTTTAGCATGTGCTACGAGGTCGTACGTTTGATACAACATCCAGTGCTGGGACGTCCACAGCAAGCCATTTCCACAACGCTGCACACCAAATCCAGGATACCTTCAAAAATCGGCAAAGACTACCACTCGCGTTCCACTACTGCCTAGTACTGAATCCTACCTGACTTCTTGACACGACTCAAACTTGACAAAGTCACTAAATCAACGTCAACCACAATATTCAAGCCACATATCTGCAACGTCACGAGGGTGCTGGCAAAGGTCCTGCTGCACGTGCAGCCCAATACGTGGCTAAAAAACGTGATTTTTGGACTTGGAGCAAAATTCTGCACACTTTCGCGTGTTTCCATGATAGGACAAGTTTTGCACGGTCTGCTCATATTCAAATACAGTGCTGCCAAAAAATGACAGTGTGCAAAAAATCTTTTTCCTTGCAAGGGCACATTGTTTCGGCCATAACTCTTGAACGGCTGGTCAGATCGAGACAAAATGTTCAGAGATGTTGCAGCTATTCATGCTCTTTCAACTGACGTAGCACTCGATATGAATTTACAAATTTTATTTTTCACCGAATTTTCGGGTGGTCTGCCACCTTAAATGATCTCCCAAAGGCATAGCCTATCGGGGGGATCAGGTGATCGCTAAAGGTCAACTTGGTGTCCATCTTCACACCAAGGAGGGTGATGCTGTTTGTCTCGGGTACCAGTGTGCCACCAAACAGGAGTGCGGGAGATCTAAGCCGGCGCGTCTGAGGGTGACTGTCATGGCCTGGGATTTGGTCGGGTCAAAAATCACTTTCCATGTATGGCCTCTGAGGGTGGCTGTCATGGCCTTGGATATGGTCGGTTGAAAAATCACTTTCCTTGTATGGCCCCACTGGTGCAGTCTGTCAATGCCCCTGCTGCAGCCAATACAGTTCCTTTTCACAGTGCTACCCGACAGAGCGATACGCAATCGCAGCAGCCATTCGTTTTCCTCAAACTCATTCTTGACACAGATGTCCTCGAACAGGTGGAGATAACACTCCAGTGGCTGCCTTTCGTCGTATGTCGATACTTTCATTAAAGGCCTACACCCACCGCTGTGACAGGGAGCCTCCGCTGTACCTCCCATCCACCTCACACGCGTAGCGTCGCCATTACCCTCATACACTCTGACGATGCGCTCTCTCATCTTCTTGAGCTTTTCTTTAAACTCTGTGCGGAGCACACCCTTGCGCAGTCTGACACGGCGTTCTTCACGCTCCTCGCACTATCGGAGCCTCTTCTCCACGTATTCCATCAACCTATCGCCTTCAAATACATACCGAATTCCGTTGGCGAAAACGTTGGCTTCCAAATAACCTAGTTCCTGTTCCATGCTCGCTTCGTCCTGGCGTGGTCTCCAAATGTTGTGAACCCTCTGTGATTCTCTAAATTGTCAGGATCGAACGACCACACTGCATGAGGACAACTATTAACTCTTGACAGTATATTTAACTTTGATCAACAGCAACTAGCGCTAAAACCACCAGGTAGTTATAGCGTGAACATGACAGCAAACACATACAACATACAACTATAGCGCACACAGCAAATCACACATAGCGCATGTAGCGTATGCCACCTCATACACATCAGCGGCACGGCGGAGTCAAGATACAACTGCATTGAAACGAACACAATGTCACAAGCGAGAAGGCCTGTCACACTTGAGAAATTGTGGTTTCATAACAACAAGAGTTTCCATGACTTTCGAGATTATGCACAGCAAGGGTACGGGCCTGTAATTCTTAAGGTTTGAGCAGGAAGATTGCTTGTGGATTTAAAGCACGTTGGCCGTCTTCCACATCTTAGGTCGGACTCCAGACCGGAAGCACTGATCCCTGTCTCCATTCTGCCTGTACAATGTCCTTCATTACTTTTAAAATTGATTGTCCACCCAGCTTCGCGAAATCCCTTCTGGCACTCTCTTTCAAATCCCAGATATCCCTGCTGTTCCAGAACTCTGTATGCTCGTGTAGCGACCACCCTTCCCATACACGTAGTCACTAATCCCTGCTCACCCAATTCTTCGTCACTCTTTCTCCTCTCTCACACCATTATCGCTTATTGGTCACTGGGTACCGTGAGAATAAAGTTTTGACAACAACCACGTTATGAATTTGCAGGTGAAAGCTCTATTTGATTAAGGTGACCAGCTGTCTTTGATGATGCTGTGCGGTCCATGTACCCCATCTTTTTCATAGCTACGGGAATAAGGCTGCGTTTACACAAAGACAAAATGAAACGAAACGTAACGAAAACGGGCTGGCCTCGAATCGTTTTCAAACCTTTTACACGAGAACGGAAAATCGGTTTAAACCGCTTACACTAAACGGAAAACGGGCGATCAGTCTGGAGTTAGCACGTGCTGGCTTGGCGGACGGGCGGGAAGTAACACGTTAGTTGGAGTTGGTATGTGCTGGTGGTCGCAAGGAATGGGTATTTCCCGCTAGTTAATGGTTTCCATGACCGCGCTTCGTTTCCAATCGTTTTCACTGTTTTCACCGTTTAGGGGCCGGGCCGTCCGTAAATATCGAACTTTTTTCACCAAACGAATTATTTTAGTTTAGACCCAACCCCTCCCTCCCTCCCCCTCAGAACGTAAAAAATGTTGACATACATGCATATACAACGGACATGTACATGAATCAATGTTTTCTGAAACGAAATTGGTCAACCCCCTCCCACCCCATAACGAAATTATTTCGTTTTGTGAAAAAAGTTCGATATTTATGGACGACCCCAATACACGAGAATGAAAACGTTTTGAAAACTGTTCAAAACACTTTGAAGTGCTTTTCCATTTCGTTCCGTTTAGGTATCGTTTTCGGTCGTTGTCGTGTAAACGATAGTAGTAAACGCAACAATATAGTTCCGGTTGGGTCGTATTTCGTTGTCGTGTAAACGCAAATCGTTTTCAATCGTGTAAACGCAGCCTTAAGCATCATTACGGCATAGTGAGGACTCTTGATTGCCATTTAGAGTGAGATTCGTTTTGAAAATTGACTTACATATACGTAACGTTCTTGTTATTCTGAAATGCTGAGCCACTGAGATTCGTCAAATGCTTATAGCGCAAAGAACTAGATGCAATAAGGCACAGAATAAAGCGGTATTTTATACACAAAATAAAGGACCAAGGAACTACACGTTATGCTATACAGTCCATTAACACCACAAATTACTAAACAATCAGCTCGTGCGATAATAGCGCACGACACTGACCGACAGAACAGACGTTTCACGGCTGTTATGCATGCATAATCCAGCGACATTATGTACCGTACGACATTTTCCCGTCGCCCCAGTGATCCATGATGCAGTCTTACGCGACCTTGCTGCCTTTTTCAAATTTCTGGAAATATTTGGCAAGGTTTAGCCTATGTTTCTGTCGATTCCAGCCGTTTTCTACGCTGGATTCGCGAAGTCTAAGCGAATTCACCTTCTTGCCTTCAAGCTGCGCAAGCATATATTTTGATCGTCAAAATGCGCAATGGGAAAGTGAAGTTACGACCTTTTTCATTTCGTTCTTCCTCGGCGTGCCGGCCATTGGCGTTTATCAGAATCAGCTCACATTCGAGGCTTCCTCCTAAGGGGTGCAGAATTTTTAGCAGCCTTCATGCCAATTTTCATTGAAAGGTTTGTCCTTTTCCTACGTCGTAGTTATATTTTCATTGCCGCCCAGATTATCGTTTTCGTGCCCAAGTCGATTTGCGTGGCGTACTTGGACGTCAATTGCAAGTGTTTGCTGATATATGCAGAACGAGTGGAGGTGTGCTCTCCTGCCTCGATGTCTAACGAAGACCCCGGTTTCGTCTGCCATAGGAGGGATCCGTGCATGCTTCGTTCTGGATGTCAGCAAGTACAAATCAGACATGCATCCAATGAACATTTTTTGAAATCCATGCTTTCGAAATGTATGTACAAGCAGGACATTGTGTACAGATTTTAAATGTTAGACAGATAGGCATGGGTTTTTTTGTATTACTAATTTTACTGCAGATTTAGGCCTCGCACAATGAAGTCTTTCGACGATCCTGCTGAAAAGCACACACTTGCATGCGTGAAGACCATACGGAAATACTTCAAGTAATTGAACAACAACAAACGGCAACCATGATGCAGCTTATATATCTTGCACTGCATCAGCACTAAGCACAGCATGGCACTCAGGACAGGGCCGCAGCCGCTGGTAATGGCCGTACCCGGTTTTACCACTCTCGGCGTTCATGATAATTACATGTAACATGTTCAATATGGAAATGATTATGTAGAACACTAACAGGCTATCCTCGTACACTCCTCACTAGAGTCCCTCCTAAACTGCTTTCTTCTTTAGTGAGGACTACTGTACAAGCTGCATTATGCAGAGTATCTGTTGCTACCGGAGTGTGTAGCCAAAACAAACAGGTTATTATTCTGATGCGAATAAGATACACAGCATCACGCATCTTCATGACCGTGCCATTCCTATGGAGCTGGCTCAGGGCTCGATGGCAATGCAGTTCACCTGCTGAATTGACAGATGTCCATGAATTCATTTTAAAATAACAAGTCGGTCAAGCGAAAATTCAAGTCGGCAGGAATAGCACAAGCTCCCACGTAGGGAGCAACACACAATTCCACAAGTATCGCCGAAGTTGCATCAACCTCTTCTTCACATTAATTACAATACGGCAAATTAAATCAAAGCTGTAAGAAGCTAAATAATTATGTGACTTGAAACAAGCATTGATAGAATAGCACCTATAGCAGGTCCATGTGCTCTAAAAGTCAGAGACTGGAAGATATCCTCTATTTGTACACTAACAACACCAACATGGAAGTGTTGCGGGCAACCAACTCCACCATGCTATGACACTTGATGATGTATTGTGGTACTTTGCTTATCACTGCAAGCCCACTGGTTGACTTGACAAAATCCATTGCTTCTTTCATGACGAAGATCAGCAGTGCAACTGTGGCAATAAATATCACCACCTCCAATGCCGCACTTATTGGAGGAGCACATTCTACTGGAAATGAAACACTTCAATGTTCAGTTGGTGCTGATCTGGAATAGTATGGAGAGCAGGTTGGTGAAGGGTTACACACAAATTCAACATCCTTGCCGATGAGCACTGTGGAGCATGTGCAATGCAGAAACTGCTGTCCAATAGTATACAGAATCTGATTTCCAGCAATCCTAAAATCCTCACATTGATCCCCAAGGTGAAGAGCACACGCATGAAGAGGCGTACAGGTAGCTGCTATGTCATCAACTTTGCGCTGAGAGAGTAGCAGACGATCGAATTCTATCCTTCTCCTTCTCCAAGATGAATTGCCATCAGTCTAACGATTTATTTGTGCTCTTTTCTTATGCATGGAAATCTGGCTGTAAGCTGTCCTCAGGGGGAGAACATGTTCTAGAATAAGAGCAATGGGGTTCCATCTGTTCACGTCATGATGGTAGTGAGTCAAGCAAACGTGCCCCCTTCTTGTTCCGAAGTTTCAAACACACCGAATTCCATGATGCACTACAATACTAGAATTTATTACACTGCATCGTCTTGAAAACAATTCCTGTATTGACTCCAGGACATATTAACTTCAGTACTTCGCCGAAGGGAGGCTTCCAGGTCTTGGTAGACTTATTCTCCTCCAGCATGGCCTCATACGACCTCTCCAAAGCACGAATCCATTGCCCCAAAAACAAAAACTTTCTTCGATAAATATGAAAAATGTGAAGTAAGACTGCACGCGTCGGCACGCCGTGCGTACGCGAGCTATTGCGAAGCGGGTTGCTACGGTACGCCGCCATATTGATAAATGTCGCACTCGGAACAGCCCTGGTTTCACAACTAACTGGCTAACAGCTCTAGCACATCTTGGATGTGCACTCCAACAGCCTTCTAACTTGGAAGGTTTTATTATTATTATTATTTTGCTTGTTCGCGTTGGCATCAACCTGCATAAAGCAGGTATATAGCCTTCGCTTAAGCTGCCATAAAAAAGAAAGCTCATCCTAAGCGAGAGGGCTAGAGGGAAATCTAACGATAACGATAACGAGATACAGAATACAAAGAAATCCAATGAGTTCAACGTACAATTCAAAACAAGAAAGAAAGGAGAGAAAAACAGAGCCGAATCTACCGATTGATCCATCAATCGACAAAGGGGACTAATCTGTTAGTGTTGCAAAGTAGAAGCTGATTATAGTTGCAGATCTCCAGGCCAGGGCCAGCATATTGCCGATTCTGGATAGGTCTCCGCAGCATTTGATGTGGTAATTATCATAATGTTTGATAAAATTGTTAGAGTATCTAGTATCTAGATATGGAAGGTATGGGATATATAGGGGAAGGTTTTAAGTTATAGAAATAACATCAGAAGGGGAAGGTGAGCGCAAGCAAGATAAGCACGAGCTGAAAGTCTCCGCTGTGAAAGACGTTGGCGGATGTTCATGCATTGCGATGACAATACTGGCAAGACCAATGGACAATAAGGTCGAACCACGATTCGAGATGTCTCAGTACTCTGTCAGTTTTGTGCCTAGTTCTTGCACTTTCTGACTGTACATAGTAGTGTTGAAACGAGCATATCTATAACAAACGAGCGACCAGTTCCACTAACGAGCAAGCTATCGAGCGAGCTAACGAGTTTCATTGATGTAGCAAGTATGATTTTTTGAATATTTTTTTTTTCTAAGTTCGATTTTTTTCAGCTGGTTCAAATTATCACCGCAAATTATCACCGCCAGCATAATTGGGGTTGCTGCTGCTGATTCACTCCGGACTGCTGTTTGGTGTCGAGATGTCTTTTCAGCGCCGTGGTTGAGTAGCCTTTGTACGAATGGACCGTTTTGCAAAGATTGCAAGTAGCCCTGGTCTTCGCTGCATCGCAGGAGAAAACTTCCAAACAACTGAGCGTAACTTTCACTCAGATGCGGAACAAGGCATCAGTAGAGTCCACCAAAGCTGCGATGACAACCCAAACAACTCAAGTGTCGTGCAAGCATACAGACACTGTAACTGCAAGTGATTTTCACTTTGCGTGGGACTGGACTCTCGATCGACCAGGGAATCGTAAAATATTTTACGACTCCCTGGCCGACATATACTGCCATGTGTATGGAATACGATGTACGGTGTTCATTAGTGCAAACGAGCTGGCCGCACAAACGAGCCGAGTTTCTGGCGAGCGAGCTCACGAGTACCCAGTGAGATCGTTTCAATACTGGAATGCCCTGCCACCCGCCGTCCTCAGCCAGCCACCTCACCGGAAACGGCTGCAAAGTTTCAAAGTGTCTGTCTTCCAGCACCTCCGTGCCCAGCAATGGCACTGGGCCACTGACACTTTGTAAGATGAATGCACATCTGCCCACACACTGCTGCATATTGCCATACGCCTCGTGCCCTGCTTACTCTTTTCTCTGGATCTGAATGTGCACCCCTTACGCATTATATAATTATACTTTATTTAGTTCTCCCCAACCCTCCCCGCTCTCTCTCTCTCTCTCTCTCTCTCTCTCTCTCTCTCTCTCTCTCTCTCTCTCTCTCTCTCTCTCTCTATCTCTCTCTCTCTCTCTCTATGTCTCTCTCTCTCTCTCTGTCTATGTCTCTCTCTCTCTCTCTCTCTCTCTCTCTCTCTCCCTCTCTCTCTCCCTCTCTTTTTCTCTCTGCTATTGGCGCGCCTGGTTGTGATGAAGCCGAGACCCAAGGTCGGCAGAGCATCCCAGACCACGCCACCACTCCCCTTATTCATGGCTCACACATGACCAGTTTACGTGGCTCTAGTAAAAAAAAAAAATACTAGTATGTAGTATCTAGTTACAGTGATGGAGAGTTAGTCTTAACTCGAATCCAAATGTCCTTTTCATTTCTACAGTTATTGTTGGTTCAACATCCGACTTTAATATATTTATTCTGTTTCCTTTGTGACTCGTCAGGCGAAATTACTGGTCAGTCGGCGACACCCATTTTTCACAAAAATTTGCGCTTCACCTGCTGGGAGAGTATGCGTGTTCTCGAGTCTCACCCTGAGCACGTTTTTTCTTCTTTTTTTCAGCTCCAGTATAGCTGTATTTTTCATTGCAAAGCCGTCCTCGATTGTTGTGTTCGTTGCTCAAACGAAGTGGACATTCAATCATGAAGGCAGAGGACATAGGAGCCTGATTGGAGTTTCTCGTGGCATATGACAGCCACACAGAGACACTTTTGGATTTTCTGAATATAAAATACCGTACGCACGATGCTGAGATCTATTTGCGCGATATCAAGTTGTTTGTGATCTACCACATCGAGCAGAACGGGATCCAAACACAAGCTTGCCGACCTGACTGGACAAATGATCCCTGGTTTCACCAGATGCCAGAAGTCGGAAACCATATTCTTTGCCGCAACGTTCATCTCCAAAAAGAACTCCATCTTCGTTGTGAAAAGGCTTGAAATACTCAATATTCAACCGAGATTCGCAGTCTCACCCTTTCTCAGATTGTTGTGTATGCAAGTTAGTCATTATATATCTACTACACCGTTTGTTACTGTATTGCGCATGCTCGCATATGGTTGTTGTTGTTACTTTACCTGACCAAGAGGAATGTCTTCCAAATGCTAGTGTTTGTGTGTGTCAGTGAGAATGCATGAGTGTAATGGAATGTTAGTCCGCAAGGGGACATAACAATTTGGCGACGAAGATAAAAGACGAAGATGTCGCGATCGAAGCTTGAAATATTTGAAAAAGGTGATTTTCGTGAGTATGTAGAGAGACTCACGTTTTATTTTATCGCCAACAGTATTGGACAAGTCGCAGCTGGGGCAACCGCGGACCAGGAGAGAGCGGCGGACACGCAAAAGGCAGCTGTCCTGATCAGTCAACTCTCTGCTGAGAACTACTCGATTCTGAAGAGTCTTTGACTGCCGGACAAACCAGCGCAGAAAACGTTTGAGGAACTCGGAGAATTGCTTTCAGAGCACTTCAAGCCTAATGTCAGTGTGTTGGGGGCGACTCATAGATTCCAGAGGATTTGTCAAAAGGATGGAGAGTCAGCAACACAGTATGCAGCTAGACTAAAGCAAGCAGCCATGGACTGTAAGTTTCAGGCGTATTTGGACAGGGCACTCCGAGACCAGTTTGTCAGTGGGTTGAAGTCGATGAGTGTTACGAAGGAGATATTGTCGAAAGCAAAGGAGACCTCAAGTTTGGCGGACATTGTGACGATGGCATCAGCCTATGAAACTGCTTCGAGAGAGTCGGAACAATTGACGGCGCAGTCCGTCCACGCCGTTCGTTCGCGCCAGTCGACGAGCAAGCCAACTCCAACTTTCAAGTCGCACGACAAGAAATGTTTTCGGTGTGACAAGGCTGGTCACAAACCGGAAGAGTGCCGCTTCAAGAGTGTGAAGTGTCACGCGTGTGGTACGGTGGGTCACATCGAGAGAGCTTGCCGCAAGAAGAAGTCTGGACAAACCGTCCATCACATCGCGGAAGAAATTGGTGAGTTCGTTCCATGTGCTAGTAAACCCGATGTCACCATGTATAGTGTAAATGCAATGGGGCGACTACCGTACACTGTGTCATTAGATGTAATGGGTACCACTATCCAAATGGAGATTGATACGGGAAGTGCTGTCACGATTCTCAGCAGCGCAGATTTTTTGCAATGCAATGGTGTGCTGAGTAACCTGATGGAATCCAGTATCAACCTTGTGTCCTACTCTGGAGATGTGATTAATTGTCTCGGGGAAGCGGAAATGGAGTTCCGAATGGGCACACAATTGCACACACTATTGGTGAGGGTTACAAATGGAAACCGTCCATCTATTCTGGGCAGAGATGCAATGGCTTTGTTCAAACTCCCCTGGAAATCAATTTTCGAAGTGCACCAGGTCGAAAAGTCTGGCGCTAAATTCATTGAGAAATACCCAGGGTTGTTCGACACCTCAGAAGTGGGAAAGGTGAAAGGCGTGCAGGTGAAATTGCATGTGTCTGATGAGAGCCCTGTTTACCGAAAGGCAAGGCCGGTACCACTGTCAATTCGGGAGAGCTATGTTGAGGCTCTGAATAAATTGGAAGCAGATGGTATAATCGAGAAAGTCACGCATTCAGAATGGGCCTCCCCCACTGTCACGGTAGAGAAATCAGGAGGTGGGTTGAGAATCTGTGGTGACTACAGTGGCACTATCAATCTGCATTCTAAATGCGAGCAATACCCGCTACCCACTCTTGAGGAGCTATTGCACAAATTGGGCCCGGGGTCTAAATTCACGAAGCTGGATTTCTCGCAAGCCTACCACCAGCTAGAGATAGCACCTGAATGTCGGAAGTACCCCACGATCAATACCATGCAGGGGTTGTATCAGTACAAACGACTCCCTTTTGGTTTTCACAGCGCCGTATCTATTTTCCAACGGGTAATGGAAGAAACCCTTAGCGATTTGCCAGGATGCGGGGGCTACATCGACGATGTGTTGTGTACTGGTCGTGATGAGGAGATCCATGAGAAAAATGTGGATCAAGTGCTATCTTGCCTAAATGAGAAAGGATTCAAGCTCAATCCTAAGAAGTTCAGCTACATGGCGGATAAGCTAACGTACCTCGGTCATCAGGTAACCGCGCAGGGAATCGCACCCTCGCCTGATCGAGTGAATGCCTTGAAAGTCGCAAAGCCGCCTAACAACGTGAATGAATTGTACTCTTTTCTGGGTGCGGCCAATTTTCAACGGAAGTTTGTACCTCGGTTCGCAGAGATTGCTGCACCACTGTACAACCTGCTCAGGAAAGAAATGAAATGGCAATGGAGCAAGGCAGAGGAAGATGCATTCCAGGCCTTGAAAGATGCAATGTGTGAGCATACGCTATTAGCACACTACGATGTCAAGAAGCCAGTCACACTCCAGGTGGACGCTTCTCCAATGGGTCTAGGTGCCGTACTATTGCAAAGGCAAACGAATGGTGATGTTTTGCCGGTTGCTTACGTGTCAAGGAAATTGACACCGGCTGAATCGCGTTATGCACAAATCGAACGGGAAGCCGTAGCTGTGGTTTTCGGTGTTAAGAAGTTCCAGAAATACTTGCTAGGGCGCCACTTCACACTTCAAACCGACCATCAACCACTATTGAAGTTACTGGGAAACAACGAACCAGTTCCTACACTTGCATCAGCTCGCATCAAGAAATGGGCACTAATGCTAGCTGGCTATGATTATGAGATCAAGTATTTGCTAGGCAAGGAAAATGTCTACGCGGATTTCCTGTCTAGGCAACCATGTGGGAATATCAGTCCGTCTGCAGAGGAAATGGTTACGGTTCGTGTCTTGCTAGTGGAGGAAGATACGATAATCAAAGCAGACGTAGTGAAATCGGAAACAGCTCGTGACCCTGAGCTATCTAAGGTGCTCTGCTATGTGGTGAATGGTTGGCCTAGCTCAGTACCCCAATCGTTTCGGTCTTACCACAATAAGAGGGATGAGCTGTCTGCGGAAGATGGTATCCTATTGTGGGGACAACGAGTTGTCATACCCAAATCACTAAGAATGGTATTGCTACGTGATTTGCACACGGAGCACTTTGGCATGGTCAAAACCAAGCAAATGGCACGACGGTACCTATGGTGGCCAAATGTGGATCAAGAGATTGAAATGTTAGTCAAGGCATGTGCTCAATGCCAAGAAAGTGCGAAATGTCCACCTGCCAAGTCGGGAACCTGGTCATGGCCAAACGGTCCTTGAAAACGGGTGCATATCGACTTTGCAGGACCATTCATGGGCAAGATGTTCCTGGTTGTGGTGGATGCATACACAAAGTATCTGGATGTAATTGCAATGTCTAATGCCACGTCTGCAACCACTATTGCGGCTCTGCGGCACGTGTTCTCTGTGTTTGGTCTGCCGGAGCATCTTGTTTCAGATAATGGAACCCAATTCACGAGCGAGGAATTCAAGGCTTTCCTCCGTGCCAACGACATTGTGCACACCCTGACGGCTCCAGGCCATCCGGCTACGAATGGACTTGCTGAGCGCTATGTGGGTGTGTTTAAGCAGAAGTTGAAGGAAATGGGTGCAACGAGCGAACCACTGCAAGCTCGGCTCGACAGGTTTCTGCTAACGTACCGCACGACACCCAACCATGCCGGCAGAACACCTGCGGAGATGATGTTTGGACGCCAGCCACGCACGCGGCTCAGTGCTCTGCGTCCCTCGCAGGTACGTCAACAGGCAAAGGCTTATGAGGACGGCAATCGCGTCAAGCCAGCGTTCACAGAGAGTGACTCTGTGTTTGCGCTGAATTTCGGCAAAGGTAATCGTTGGGTCCCGGGACGAATTGTGCGTGTCCTCAGTGACTACAACTATGAAGTACAAGTGGGTGATGTGTTGTGGAAGCGTCACCGAGATCAGTTGCGTCTACAGTCAGTTCCGGCAAGCTTGAGTGCATCGCTGCCAGAACCACTGTTGGATACAATCGATCAGACATCACCGTCACCAGTGCTGTCAGACGTAGGAGAGTCGTCACTGTCCAGTGATTTTCCGGCTAGCGTCTCGCCACAGTCTGCTACTGTACAAGTTGAGGCGGATCCTCCTTGTGAGCAGTCTGCTCCTGAAGTTGGTTTACCACAGGTCGAGAATACTCCCTGTGAAACCACTGTTAGACGTTCGTCTCGGCGTAGTGTTCGTCCGGATAGACTGATTGAACAGTTTTGAGCCGTTCCCTGATATGTCATTGCTGGACTGTTTAGCGAACTAGTAATTATTACCATGTACAATAGTGTGCAAGATCCTTGGTATTGCTAATATGGACTGACGGATTCCTGCGTCAGATTATGTTATTGTAGTGCTGTGTCAAAGTTTAAGAATTCACGTACGGGGGATTGATGAACTTATTTTATGTGTTGCTTCAACGATTTTGAGGTATTTAATTGTGGTAGAATATTCCCTGGAACATTCTTGAAAGGGGGCAGTTGTTGTGTATGCAAGTTAGTCATTATATATCTACTACACCGTTTGTTACTGTATTGCGCATGCTCGCATATGGTTGTTGTTGTTACTTTACCTGACCAAGAGGAATGTCTTCCAAATGCTAGTGTTTGTGTGTGTCAGTGAGAATGCATGAGTGTAATGGAATGTTAGTCCGCAAGGGGACATTCCACAGATCGAATCATTGTTTTGTTGTAGCAGTTGCAGGGCAGATCCCCGCCACTACTTCAACAGGAAATGGCTCCAAAGCATGCCTGGAACAAGCCATATCGAGGTTGCAAGCCACCCCTCTCAGCAAGAAATTCGAAATTTCAATGGTGGAAGATATCCTATGAAGAGAATTTCAAAAAGTATGTTTCGCGGAGCGATCGCTCAACCTACGTCATTCAAACTTTGCAGGATGGTTCAAACGTACATGCTAGGCATGGAAACACAGGAGATGATATCATAGCTGACACACAGAGTCACACACAGCAGATTCGTGTGCACAGATACTAAATTAGTAGACGTCGTTATATTCTTCCCGCTGATCTCAAATATACTATGACGTGCTATTTCGCCTGACGTCTTTCACTTGTGATTTTCTCCTCCCCTCCCCATTACTTCCCATTACTATTATCAATAAATTTGCCATGCCGTGTATGTCGCTCACATGTATAAAAGGAGGCGCCACCGCCTGTTTGTGTAACTCTAAAGCTGGTTTTCCAACTCGGCAAATCAGTTGATCTATGCGACTTTGTGCCTTTGTAGCACGTTGACGTTTGTATAGCAAAAGGCATGCAACAATGTTATTGAAAAGACCCTAATGTATTATCTGCATCAAAACTTGTTTCATTCATTCAAAAGGATCAAAAGATTAACTCCATCATTGAATAGTGTTCAATGTGAAGACTAATATGGGCACAAGTGCTGAATATTTCCTATTGCTGATTTGAATACGTAAGTCGAAGCTTTCGATTGCCAGACCATGTAGAACTCACATTTTGGCATTGTTTGGGCACGACATGAGAACTCCGTTTGTACATGTACACAGTCCACAGGCATTGGAAGGTTCACTCCAAGCTAGCACCATACAAATCACGGCCACCGATAAGAGCTGCAAATATCCAAAGGAAATGAGCAGATGCACAACCAGAACAGAACAGAAAATGTTACTGCTTCTGCTAGGAACTCCAAAATACAACACAGCAGTGTTATCAATTACCTAAACATAATATTTGTATACGTACGCAAGGACGCTAAACATTCTAATTTTGCGAACAAGATGAGAAAATCAACGCTGAGGTGCAAAAATATAGGTAGAATCTGGATAAATCAAACCCCAGTATGCCAGGGCATTCCAATTATCCAACCCCTAGAACATATGCCCGTTTTGAGGTTCGAATTACCAGACTTTGCTATTCCCGTAGCTATGCAAAAGGTGTTACTTCAGTAACGTATTGCGCTAGCCAGGGTTCACACAGCTTTAATGCCATGTGTCTGCGTGTTTGTGTCGTCGTGTACGTCGGCATGCCTGGCGCTATCTCGTACCTGTCTCGTACCGTACCATCAGAGACAGCTAGCCACACTATTCAAATAGGACTTTCAAATGCAAGATCATAACGTGCAGCAGCTTGGAAGAATGAGTATGTATGCAAAGTGTATCGGGGGGATGCATACGGTGCGATAGTGCGGGTTCGAATCCTAGGTTAAGTCTTGAGTAAATTAGGAGAGGTGAAAAATACATAACATCACTATTGTTTTTTGCCTAGGTCATCAAGGTGGTAGACGGTGTCGTATTACCTTCGAATGCAAAGAGAAAGTTATTTTCTTTCGCTCAGGGCCCTACGCTATGCTTTTTTGCCTAGCTCATCATGCATGTTATTCGAACGGATGGAAACTGTTGCTGTACAATGATGATGTAGCCGATCAGATCGTTGTGGTATGGTTGGGCATTGTAGCCGTCATGGTCGACGTAAAACACTACAGCCAATCAATGGAAAAAAAACATTTCCAACAGTTCTAATAACATGCATGACCTAGGCAAAAAAAAAAGCTTAGCGTAGGGCGTTGAGCTTCCAAGCTCTCTCGTGTTGAATTCGTTTGTTATATCAAGAGTAGTAAAATTACGATTGAGCTGGCTTTAAACTCTGATAAGGCTCTTGGCGGCAACGTTGCTCATTGGTCGTTTCCTGGACAACGAGACAGACCCCGTTTTAAATACTAAATAGCATAATACAATATTGCGTAACATGTTTCCCATTCTTTAGTCCGCTGTACCACAGAAACACACTAGCCGAAAAGCATCTAAACGAAGCCATGATGCGCTTCTAGCAGGGCACAGAACTGAAGGTGGCTGGGCTAGTAGTACAGTTGTGGCAAGTGAAAGCCGACACTTGGCATAAGGGACTGCACCATGCAGTCTGCAGCCCCTGCAGCCCTGCATACGTACAGTACATGTGTTACATACAACTTTATCTGTCTGATGACAAAACTCGTACTCATCACAGTCAAGGTTCAAAAGGTGCTGGCAAAAATGAATGGGGATTGGATACCAATACTCCTTATGTGTACCATATTTGTGAACTGTGTGTATCTACGCTGTGACCTTTCGGGATGCATACGGCTCTATAGTACAAATTAGGTGCAGTGCATTACATCATTGGTGTCCATTTGTGGCGCTGTCCCCTATGGCAAGTGTCGGATTTCACTTGCCACAACTGTAGTAGAAGTATTAGTAGTGTGTATTAGACTAGGGAGTCCCAACAGGCATGGCCCCGCCATTGTTACAGGGAACCCTAGGTGAATCTTTGTGAGGTGAGCAAATGTATCAGCAGATTGTGCCCGACGACAATTTGGAGGAATAGCATTCCACCAACCTGCCGCCAGAAATGAAACCGAGCGCAGTCCATGCTCAATTTCTACAGTAGGTAATACTAAGGCAGCTGTATCCTGGCCAAAAGTACAAGCATTTTTGTGTGCGCCAGCTGAACGCAGGAGAAACAGTGACTGAAGGAGGGGGCTGGCAATTGATGACAAACAGTGATAGACCAAACAGTATAGTTTCAAATTAACTCTATGCTCAAACGAATGCAGATGACACCGTTGTTCATGCAGTTGGGGTCATTCAATCTAAACCAAATGCCTTCTTCATCGCAATATGGCTGACCATTACAAGCCTGCAATATGGGGTAGTTTTCAAGCAGTGCATATATGCATTACAGTTGAACATCGATTACCCGCACATCGACTATCCGACCATTCGATTATCCGTAACAGTTTTTTTGGGCGCACGTGCCGTAGAGTACGCACTGTGCATGTAGTGAGCCATTCAAAAAATACGAAAATTTTGAAAAGTAAAAAGGTCGTGCGGCTAGTAATAACCACTGAAAGTGTGCGAGTGACAGTTTTTTCTTATCCGGAACATTTGCCTTATCTGAACACCGCCTGACAGTTGTCTGCCCAGAGGTGGTCGGATAATCGATGTTCAACTGTACTTGCAAATCCAAGATAAAAAAAATCATAGATTAGTATGTATCTAATATTGACTGAGTACGAGGTCAATATAGGAAATAAAAGCCGAGTAAAAGACCGAGGCGAAGCCGAGGTCTTTTACGAGGTTTTTATTTCCTATACTGACCAAGGACGAAGTCAATATTAGATTTATCACGACGAACAGTCCGTATTTATAATTCCAGAACAATCACCTCATGAAGCCCGGTTTAATGATTGCACAACCGTTGCACAATGCAGTGACCATGCTACATAGTTTAGGCACCATTCAACTGCGCAACCCCTAAGCAGTCAAATATATAGGCAGTCAATAGACAATATAGCCCTAAGGAGTGAAATATGCAGGAATATTTGACTGCTTAGGTATAGCGAAAATCAATGGGTTGTCGTCGCTTTCAAAATATTGGGCAGAACTGCCCGTTTGACATGCGATGTAATAAACAACAGTAAGAACTTGGTGTTTTTTTACAACATTCACATCATCTTTGTTCAATATGTGTACATTTTGCGTACTACACCATTGTTTTGGTCGATTGGGCCAGCGTTGCTCCGACTACAGCGTCTGCTTGCACTCAATCCAGATTTGCCAATCGATGAGACCCCCTGCTTAATAACAAGCTGGACCATTTACTCTGCTGCTTGTTATGACCAGCGCGAGCGGTGAAAGTACAATGTGAGATTTAGACCACGTGATGTGTGAAACTTTCGCTGTTGGCGAATCTCAATCTATATGTTATAATTTTGCAGATATATTCCCAGTATTAAAGCCATGAACGGAGACCCCCTCGACTTAGGCCTCGGCCTTTGGGGAATCCATAAATAAATAAATAAAAAATCTAGGACATGCAGATTTAGAGATTAGACATTCTTGGGCACTTATGATAATTATGTTCTTGATGACACAGTACAAGTGACAACTATCTCTTGTTGGCGATGGTGCCATCGTCAGTATAAATAATTCAACAAAGAAAACTAACAGCTATAGAATTATCGAGTACTTACACACACGTTTGAAGCGTTCATGATGTCCTCCTTGCAAACAGCTTGTGAGATACAAGAATATTATGCCACATTCAAATTTGGGTTCCCTCTCTCGACAGCCCTCCTTCTGTTACGAAATGCCGATTGGTCGTACAGAGAAATACCAGTACTACTACTATTAGTGTTTTTCGGAAAAGCAGGGCCAAAGTGCTCCTACTCTTGGCAATGGTAATGATGACAGTGAAAGAAGAACTGTGCACGACTACATGTACCGGGTTCATGCACGGTGTTTACATGAGGCGTTTCAACCCGGGTTGAGTTCGACCCGGGTCAGATTTCAACCCGCCATGTGCATAAAATGAATGGCGCGTTTACATGACGCATTGTGCTTGACCCGGGTTGAAATTTCGCCCCGGGTCGATTTCAACCCTCCCCCCAAGGGGAGGGTTGAAATCAACCCGGGTCAAGAAAATCGTACAAACGTACTTCTGTGCGTATCTCGCGCCAGGTTTGAACGGCACTGCAGATGCAAATTTCGCGCGAACGGATTCACGTGACCATACAGGACTGTAGAAGTGGACTTTTGGCGGCATATCAGTATTTGACCCGGGTCAACCTGGGCAACTGTCGTCATCATGTCAACGCTCACCTCTTTTGTCTATCGTACAGACTATCAACCCGGGCTGAACTCGACCCGGGTTGAAATTTCTCATGTAAACACAGCCTTGCTATACTGATAGGCTTTGTTCTCGCACAGCGATAAGCCACATCTCTTTTGTCTATCGTACAGACTTTCAACCCGGGCTGAACTCGACCCGGGTTGAAATTTCTCATGTAAACACAGCCTACGTTAGGAGAGGGTTGAAGGGGAGAGTTGAAATCAGGGAGTAGTACAATACCTACTACTCCCTGGTTGAAATCAACCACTGGTATCCCTTTGATGTGTAATCATTGATTTACATGACTGTACACTGCTTGTTCTTTCACTGTATCTTTTGTACAGTATCTCACTGTTTCCGATCTCATTTTGCACATTTTCTCTTTTTTCCAACTCCAATGCATTAATGTTCATTGCATATACACAAATAGGAGATCCCCCCGATAGGCGTCAGCCTTTGGGTAATCCTGAAATAAAGATTATTATTATCATTAACCATTACATCGGCGCGGCGATGGAGAAATTTGGAACCACCGTTGGTCTCCCAAAGCGGGAAGAAAAGTCTGTGGATGGCTGTACGTTCACGACTGGCACTATCCGCACTGTATTTGTAAATGTTGTACCCAAGTCCGCCATGCCGTCTACAATCGTGCTGTCTGGCTCCCATATGGTGCAGTGGTATGTGCAGCGATTTCCAATCGATAGATTGCGGGTTCGATTCCCGACGATTATGGTCACACACGTCTTTCTTCTCTTCTCAGACTCTTCCTGACTTTCCTTTCATTCTCCTGGGTGGTTACCAACAGCCAGTGCATGCCGGAGTATGTGGTGTGATGTGTGTGCGGGAAAAAAATTGAAAAGACCAAATATAGGGATTCACTGGCCAGAGAAAGTCACTTCAAAATAGCTGTATGGTGTAGACCAGGCTGAATAGTGGCGGTCAATTCTTCAGCCTTGCAAGCTGTTGAATGGTGCAATCCCAGCACAAGTTGCTATGGCTTCTGCCGTAGCATTGCTATCATCGCCTCCGGCGATGGGCGTCAAAGGTCAAAGGTCAAAGGTCAAGGTCTGGCTCCGGTCAAAAACTTCGCGTTTGGCACGGGGGGTCAAGTTAGTTCCCGCGTGCTTCAAGTGTGGCTCCCGTACGCTGTACTCTCGCGATATCCATGGCCGCGCGCGCCGGTTCAAGGTCGAATACAGGTCAGGTCATGGACCTTTTTAGTTCATGGTACAATAGACATCCTAAAAAGTACAGTAACGCTAATTTTTACGGTACTCACTCCCAGCCGTGACAAAAGACGTTATCGGGTAACGGAAAAACGTTACAGAGCTCAAAATAACGGGCCGACGTTCGTTATGGTAATTCTGCAAAAAATGCAAAAACACGCATTGTTTTTAAACTGGCGGGACATAAGAAGCACGTACAGATCGAGATGAGATTGCTTCCTCTTGTGACATTTAGCTTTTTTGGCGAGTTTTGCCTTTCAGTTGACAATGTCTGCGTCCTCTGCTTCGTGCCTTTCCCATCTGGGAAACAAAGGACCAGTTCCACGGCACTCCTGAGGAAGAAATTCATCGGCCTCTCCTAGACGTGCTGGAGCTGGAAAACCCTTATGCTGTGCATGCTCAGCAGTGTAATTGAATGGAAGAGAACAATTACTTTGGTGTTTTGCAGCTCTGTTTCGTTCCCTGACGGTAAACAAATCTAGATGTAGGAATCTGTTGAGCAGGAGAGTGACACATGTCTTCCCGACGGCTGTCCAGGCTGCAGTGGTGATGAAGAAGACACAATCATCACCCCGAGATCGATTGCAGCGAATTGGAAAACTCATGGTGAATCTGCTTCCACTCCAACGCAATGTCGAAGTATGAAGGGTGCTTGTACTGCCTTCCAAAGTGAAGAGGAGATGAACATGGCTGTGCATAGCTGTTGTTCTACGCCAACATACCTACTCTTGCTGGTACCGTAGTGGCATATTGCAAATTTCGTGGACGAACAACTCTAGTCACTAGTGGCTAGTGAGCAACACTAACAGGTGAGATTTTTCAATTTGACAAAAATTGTTTTTGTTTGAGAACTGGCAGTGGCAGTCATTTGACTCAGTAGGTGTCTTTGCAGCTTCTTTCCCTTCATAGATAGGGTTGTGCTTGAATAGTACAAGTGCTTGAAGTGAAATAAAATAATTAGAACATGTGGATGCGTTATGCAGAGCTCACTGACTTGTCAGTTTGAGCACTCTGGCAAGGTACGTTCGGGCCTAATTGGAAATTTTTATTCCCGTAGCTATGCAGAAGACGTTACTTCAGTAACGTCTGGCGCTAGCCAGGGTCCACACAGCTTTAATTTGGTGTTTGTGTGTTTGTGTGTTTGTGTGTTTGTGTCACGCCTGGAGCTACCGTATCTGTCCCGTATCTGTCCCATACCTGTGATTTGGTGTTTGTTTGTTTGTGTGTATGTTTTGTGTCACGCCTAGAGCTACCGTATCTGTCCCGTATCTGTGATTTGGTGCCGGTTTGTGTGCTTGTGTCACGTCTCGAGCTACCGTATCTGTCCCGTATTTGTGACTACAAAGGTTCTACAGGATTGTTTTTTTGTTTTTTTCTACAAAATCCACATATCTCCAGACACTGGGGTGAATGATGGAGTGTGGTGGTGGGGCCCATTAAGCTCCGCCGACCAGAGGTCTCGGCTTTATAGCTCCATGGACGCACCAAAGGGATATTGGGTGGGAGGATTAAATTGAAAAAGAAAACAGAAGAAAGAAAATGGAAAGATTGTATTGCTCAGTGAGCAAAAGAATAAGTTGAGTATTGATGTGAACGCTGTTAGACTTTTAAATTCAAGAGGAGACTGTCCGTGAGGAGAGATTACATGTATGTCCAAGCAGGGTAGGACACTGTACCCTCTTACTCGCGTATGCTATGAGTGGCCCAGTGCCAGTTCGTTCTGAGGAGATGGTGATAAGCTGCTGTCTTGAACTTTTGGATGTTCTTTGGGTGAAATGGGTGGGGAATGATAGAGGTAGGCAGCTGGTTCCAAATTGAGATGACGGAGTGGGGAAAGGCTCGGCTCACATTGTTCCGGGAATTGGCAGGAAGAACATTCTGTAACTGATGGGGACGTCAGGCGAAATTACTGGTCAGTCGGCGTCACCCATTTTTCACAAAAATTTGCGTTTCACCTGCTGGGAGAGTATGCGTGTACTCGAGTCTCATCCTGAGAACGTTTTTTTCTTCCTTTTTTCAGCTCCAGTATAGCTGTATTTTTCATTGCAAAGCCGTCCTCGATTGTTGTGTTCGTTGTTCAAACGAAGTGGACATTCAATCATGAAGACAGAGGACATAGGAGCCTGATTGGAGTTTCTCGTGGCATATGACGGCCACACAGAGACACTTTGGGATTTTCTGAATATAAAATACCGTACGCACGATGCTGAGCTAATTTGTGCGATATCAAATTGTTTGTGATCTACCACATCGAGTTCAAATGATCCCTGGCTTCACCAGACGCCAGACGTCGGACACGATGTCCTTTGCCGCGACGTCCATCTCCAAAAAGAACTCCATCTTCGTCGTGAAAAGGCTTGAAATACTCAATATTCAACCGAGATTCGCGGTCTCACCCTTTCTCAGATCGAATCATTTTTTGTTGTAGCAGTTGCAGGGCAGATCCCCGCCACTACTTCAACAGAAGATGGCTCCAAAGCATGCCTGGAACAAGCCATATCGAGGTTGCAAGCCAACCCTCTCAGCACTTTTTTTGAAGAAATTCGAAATTTCAATGGTGGAAGATATACTATGAAGAGAATTTCAAAAAGTATATTTCGCGGAGCGATCGCTCAACCTACGTCATTCAAACTTTGCAGGATGGTTCAGACGTACATGCTAGGCATGGAACCACAGAAGATGATATCATAGCTGACACACAGAGTCACACACACAGCAGATTCGTGTGCACAGATACTAAATTAGTGGACGTCGTCATCTTCTTCCCGCTGATCTCAAATGTACGATGACGTGCTATTTCGCCTGACGTGCGCTGTGGACAGTCGTACAGCCTGGCGGGTGAGGCGTGTGGTCCTGGGTTGGTGTGTCGGGGGTGGAGCCATTCTCGAGAGAAGAGCGGGAGAATTATCGCAAAGGGCTTTATACAGGAGGCAGAGGGCAGCGATGGTGCGGCGAATTATGAGGCTAGGAAGCCAGCATTGCGGATGTATTGCCTTGATGGCTCGCTCCTGCACCCAGTCCAGCCGATTCAAGTGGGAAGGAGCTGCCCCCATCCAGACGATTGGGCAGTACTCCATAACCGGCCGGACAAAGGCTTTGTAGGCTCGAAGCCGGGCAGGAATAGTCAGCAAGTGAAATGCCTTGCGCAAGGCTCCAAGTCTCTGCGTTGCTCGGATTGTACATAACAGCTGGCCACAAACAGCTGGCCACAATATTCGTCGTATTATGTATACGACTCCCTGATGTAGAGGGAGATTTGGAAAGAAAATTAATAGGGAGACGAGGAGGAAATAAAATTAGAACGGGCGCTAGTTGCGGAATAGGTGATAGGATGCGTCAGCAAAAACATACTTTGGAAGAGAGATCCTTTGGAAGAGAGATCCCGTCGTCTCCAAAATTAGCGTGAACGGGCGATTCAGCGCCGGTCACAGGAAACGTCGGAAGAGAGATCCCGTCGAGTCCAGAACGCCCGTGATCGGCAGAGTCAGCGCCGGTTACAGGAAACGTCAGGACAGACATCTCGTCGACTCCAAAATAAGCGTGAACGGGCGATTCAGCGCCGGTCACAGGAAACGTCGGAAGCGAGATCCCGTGGAGGCCAGAAGGCCCGTGATCGGCAGAGTCAGCGCCGGTCACAGAAAACGTCAGGACAGACATCAGGACATTTTTTGCCTAGCTCATCGTACATGTTATTAGAACTGATGGAAATGTTTTCTTTCCGTTGATTGGCTACATCATTGTATTGCAAAAACGTTTCAATCAGTTTGAATATGAGTTAGGCAAAAGTATTTGCAGAATTTATTGCGGATTGTTATTTTTCTCTCACTTCATCCGCTTTTGGTTTGCTCCTTCTTTTCCTTTTATCTCCTTATATAGGATTTTCTGGCCTTTTTACATAAAAAGCATAGCGTAGGGCTCTGAGCTTCCAAGCTCTCTCGTTTTCATTGCTATCAGATTCGGCCTCATTTTCTCTGTGCTGCGCTGACGAGTTCAAAAAGAACGAAACAGCATGCTGTCCGCAGATTGAACATGTGCAACATAAATCTAGTCTAGCATCAGTACATGTATTGCGAATTTCAACTTCAAAGCACATGAAATCACAATGATCACAAAGTTTATGGAATCAGGAGTACACCCTGTGTTCAACGAACACATACACACATGCTGTATTGCGCACACACATGTACACATGTGCGTGCACCCCACCCCATCCCACAGACACACGCATGCAGCGCGCACATCCATGCATGCACATGTATCCCCCCCCCCCCCCCCACACACACACACTCCTACCCATACACATGTGCACCCCCCCCCCCCACCCACACACACACACACACTCCTACCCATACACATGTGCGCCCCCCCCCCCACAGACACACACGTGTGCACAGACGAATACACAAACACACACGCACGAACACGCACACAATATAATTATGTGTAAGTTTACATGGTCTTCCTGGTGCAGATGCTGGGCCAGCACAATGGAAAATACCTCCATCAAGATGCTTGATCAAGTGTTGAGATAATGGCACTGGTTGTTTGTTTTTACAAAGAAGTGTGGGAAGGATTACAATGCGTTATAATTCATAATAATTATTGTTCTTTGCCTTCTACTGTGCAGACTAGATTGCTTCGCTATCAACTCCTGGCTTTCCATCAGCATGGTGTTCAGCTGCAGCGGCATCTGGTCCGGGGAGGTCAAGTTGCTGGATGGCTGCACTGACACAGGATGGGTTTGCGTTGGCAATGCGATACGGCAGTCATCCCACATCATGAGCTACGTGTACATGTTTATGTAATTTATTTTGTGGCTCGTCCAGCAACGTCAAGGCTCTGCATGTGAACACAGGAGAACACCATAATACTACTCAGGGATAATATGATAATTTTGGATTATCATTTTCGTGACATTTATGAGTTCCTGTCTAAACCATGCCGTGATATTGATTCCTATCTGCTCGCAAAGTACCGTGTATTGTAACAATACTCTGCCTAATCACTACCCTCCGCCAATTATTAGATTCACACACTATTCACAACGTATGCAACACAATGCTGTCTATTGACACTACTTCGAACTGAAATGCTCACTACTCTTCTCCCGTTTTCATCTCCCTCTACCTTGCTGTTTTTGTTTTTTGGTTTCTCGTTCTCGGGGCCTTCTATTCGGTACACTTTGTAGTTGTACTTCTGTACTGTTGAGCTATCCGAATTCAAATAAACATTAAAAAAAAATCAATACTCTACTATGACATTACTGATTTCGTTTCTACCCTTTCCATTGCTGCCAGCTCCCAGTCTTTTTCAATGCAGAACACCACCTTGAAAATTTTGTGATTTGCTGTACACATACTTTGATCAGATTTTGTTCCACATTTTCTATTTATTTTTACTTCAAGGACAACCCTGCCGATGAAGGGAAAGAAGTAGCAGAGAGACACCTACTGAGTCTAATGACTGCCACTGTCAGTTCTCAAACAAAAACAATTTTTGTCAAATTGAAAATTCTCACCTGTTAGTCTGTCCCTCCAGGAAATCGCGATTCCACGGATGCAACAAATTTCGCGATTTTGGCCAAAACCCGCAAATTTCTGAAAAGTCCCCGATTTCCCGCGTTTTTTGTTGTTTTCTGCACTTCTTTTTACATTTTTCTGCACTTTTCACGCAGTATACAGTGCTTTCTATGTCCTGCACGTGGGTTATTTGCACAGTACGCAAATAGCGATTCTAATGATGCAACAAATTTCGTGATTTGGCCCAAATCCGCAATTTCCTGCCAATAATTCCGTGAGTTCCTGGCAAGTTCCGCATCTTTCCGCACTCTTCGCCGCATTTTTTTGTTGTTTTCTGCCGCAATTTCTTGCGCAAGTTTTCGACGACTTTTTCCACAAATTCCCGCAGGGACAGGTTAGTGTTGCTCACTAGCCACTAGTGACTAGAGTTGTTCGTCCACGAAATTTGCAATAATCGTAGTGTTATTATTATAACACTACGGTACCAGCAAGAGTAGGTAAGTTGGCATAGAACAACAGCTATGCAAATACCGCCATGTTCATCTCCTCTTCACTTTGGAAGGCAGTACAAGCACCCTTCATACTTCGACATTGCCTTGGAGTGGAAGCAAAATCACCATGAGTTTCCAATTCACCATGAGTTTTCCAATTCGCTACAATCGATGTCGGGGTGATGATCGTGTCTTCTTCATCACCACTGCAGCCTGGACAGCCTTCGGGAAGACATGTGTCCCTCTCCGTTTCAACAGATTCCTACATCTAGATTTGGTTACCGTCAGGGAACGAAATAGAGCTGCAAAACATCAAAGTAATTGTTTTCTTCCATTCAATTACACTGCTGAGCATGCACAGCATGGTGACAGCTAAGCAGTACGCACGTCATCAAGCCCAATTTCCAAATATGGAAGGTGTTATTTATGAAATTTGACACGGTTCCTCTTCTCTGATCGGCTCGAGACATAGCTCATCGGAATCAGTGCTCAATTCTCCTTCGGATAAGCCAAACTTATTTTTGGCGTTCAGTTTCCCTTGAAGGAGTATTACTTTACATTTTTCGTACGGGCGGCAGCACCTTTTTTGGCTCCCGAAAAGCGGCCTTTTTTGTAATTTCCTGGGCTTTAGGCCACTGGAAAAGTCCTTTATTAGATATCCTTAGCTAAAAAAACGCTAACGTAAACGCAAACCTTTCCGTACTTCGGATCGTTCAAGCTGACTTTTCCCTTAGCACAAAGTACGTTATAGTTGAGACGAAGTAGTCGTGACAACCATGGCGATATGAATTTTCGTGGAAACAGATGCGGGAAATTCAAAATTTTGAACCAGGGATTAGTTTGCTGTCGTTCCGAAAGAATACCTTGGCGAGGTCTCTGGAATAGCAAAAGCACAGCGAAAACGAGTTTTCGCTGTTCCCAGGTCCTTGGAAACCCTTTCCTAAACGCAGCACCGAAGACTGTAAGGGTTCTCCAGCTCCAGCACGTCTGGGAGAGGCCGATGAATTTCTTCCTCAGGAGTGCCGTGGAACTGGTCCTTTGTTTCCCAGATGGGATAGAGGGAGAAAGGCACGAAGCAGAGGACGCAGACATTGTCAACTGAAAGGCAAAACTCGCCAAAAAAGCTAAATGTCACAAGAGGAAGCAATCTCGACTCTCGATCTCATCTCGATCTGCACGACGTGCTTTTTATCTCCCGCCAGTTACAAAACAATGCGAGTTTTTGCATTTTTTGCAGAATTTCCATAACGAACGTCGGCCCGTTATTTTGAGCTCTGTAACGTTTTTCCGTTATCCGATAACGTCTTTTGTCACGGCTGGGAGTGAGTACCGTAAAAGTTAGCGTTATCGTACTTTTGCTAAGGATGTCTATTTAGTAATAAAATGGCTAATAAGCCCGCTGCTGAAGTGGACATTGCAGTCCTGATCGACGGGGAGCTGAGGGACCTCATCAGGCAGCGTGGACTGGAAATCCCACGAAAAGCCACCAGACCCGATCTTGTTGCCCTGCTCAGAACATCGCTGGATGAGGACAAAGAAGTAAGTGAACCTACTAGCACGAGCCCCCTGGCTACTAATGAGGGTGTTGTTGCCAGCCTGTGCTCAGCTCTGTCTGAACTCACTAATGTCGTCCATGAGAGAAATAGAAGCTAAATTCAACGATTCTGCCAGAGAGGTGTTGTGCCTGAAGACGGAAGTACGGGAACTTAGGAACGACCTGCATGCCAAAGTTGAGAGGTACGATACGGTGATTCAAACTTTGAACAATGACCCCACTGAACCAAGCTTTACCAAAACCGTATCCTCCACCCCACAACATCGACCCACGTATGCAGAAACTTTGCACCAACAACCAGCATTGCAGCCCAAAAATACTGCCCCTGCAGCTGCCCCAGCTGCCCAAAGGCCACAACGCCAGCCTCCCAAGCCGTACAGGCGACAGGAATCGTCTCGCTGGCTGGCACCCAAGCTTCCAAAGAGCACCACCCGATGTGCACTAAGGCTGTGTTTACATGAGAAATTTCAACCCGGGTCGAGTTCAGCCCGGGTTGAAAGTCTGTACGATAGACAAAAGAGGTGAGCGTTTACATGAAGACAGTTGACCCGGGTCAAATACTGATATGCCGCCAAAAGTCCACTTCTACAGTCCTCTATGGTCACGTGAATCCGTTCGCGCGAAATTTGCATGTGCAGTGCTGTTCAAACCTGGCGCGAGATACGCACAGAAGTACGTTTGTACGATTTTCTTGACCCGGGTTGGTTTCAACCCTCCCCTTGGGGGGAGGGTTGAAATCAACCCGGGGCGAAATTTCAACCCGGGTCAAGCGCAATGCGTCATGTAAACGCGCCATTCACTTTGTGCACATGGGGGGTTGAAATCTGACCCGGGTCGAACTCAACCCGGGTTGAAACGCCTCATGTAAACACAGCCTAACGGGTAAGCCAAGAGTCAAAGTGTTCTACGTTGGCAACGTGGACCCCGAATGTGATGCCAAATCAATTGCAGAGCATTGTCAGGCACAAGATGTACACATCGTGCAGAGTGTTGTGTACACCTCGGAGCGCTTCCGAACAGGGTTTGCCAGGGTCACAGTGTTGGCGTCGGACGCCACCACCGTACAGGACAAAGCATTTTGGCCGGACTCGCT
Source organism: Sycon ciliatum (assembly GCF_964019385.1). Taxonomy (NCBI): domain Eukaryota; kingdom Metazoa; phylum Porifera; class Calcarea; order Leucosolenida; family Sycettidae; genus Sycon; species Sycon ciliatum. Next base: position 29,722,906 of record NC_088649.1, read on the forward strand.
CGGTTTTGCAGTTCGTGAATGGCGCTTTGGTGCTGACGGCACAGCTCCAGCACTCACATAATGCCACACACCACCTACCGGTATTCACAGCCCCTGAACCCGCATGCTCCTGTGTTCACCCCTTCGTCTCCAAATCCCTCAACCCCAGCATTCTACTCTACAATTCATCCATCCAACCGACTAAATGTTGGCCACATAAACATTTGCAGCCTACGAAATAAAACCCATGTTATAACTAAGCTAATAGATGAGCACTGCCTAGATCTGCTGGCGGTTACGGAAACGTGGCTCGACTCAAGCATCTCGGATACTGAGGTTTCTGTACCAGGCACAATTCTCTTACGTCGAGACAGGCCGTGCGCTGATGGATGCACTTGCCTATCCTCCTGCACTCCATGTCGTAAAGGAGGCGGGATCTGCATCTTCGTAAAGGAACATGTTAAGGCTAAGCACATCTTGGACCACTCACACTCCAGTCTAGAGTTGATGTGGCTTAGAGCTGGCACAGGCAAAGATAGTACCTTGTTTGGTTGCATATACCGTCCCCCATCCGAGCCGCTAGAGTTTTGGAATCGGCTCGCTACATCCACGGAGCAGCTGGACGGCGAGAATATTGTGTTGCTAGGTGACATAAATGTGGACTTTCTGCGTCAGACGTCCAGTGCGTTCCACCATCTCAAAGACACGTTGCTACTTCCGTGCAGACTGGCCAATAAAGTAACTGAAGCAACAAGAATAACAGGCTCTACCCGTACATCCATTGACTGTATTCTCACGAATATTGATCGAGTTCCGTCAGCCTCTGTCGTGGACTGTGAGTTTTCAGACCATCGCCTCGTCATTACTTCCGTCCCAGTGCCCATCATGGATGCGCGGAGCAATACTACTACCCATCAAACACGCAGAGACTACCGGAACTTCAACGCTCAGCGTTTCTGCGATATGCTGCTGTCCTCCGATCTTCATATCTTTACATCCCGTACCCCAGACCTGATGTTGGACGAGTGGACAGGGAAAGTCAATGCTGTGCTTGATATCATCGCACCGTACGTAACCAGGAAACACAGGAAGTCCCGTCGGAAAAATTGCCCGTTCATGACCTCGCCCCTCCTTGCCTTGATTAGAAAGCGCAAATCGGTCTTCAAGAAACTAAAAGCTACTAACTTTCGAGACGAGAGCCTATCTGTACAATTCAAGCGGCTGCGCAACCAGTGCAATAACTTGTATCGACACCTACAGAATCTATACTTTTCAGACCAGTGCCAGCGGTATGAACGGGAGCCTCGGCAGTTCTGGAAAGCCTTGAATATGATCACAAAGCGTTCCTCTCCGAAGCAAACGGTTACCATCCCACCTGAGCGATTGAACGACTATTTTCACTCGATTGTCACAGATAAGGAAGCGAATTACAAGCTCCCAATGGGACCTGCTAAATCCGACGACCTTACTACGTTTTCAGCCGTTACAGTAGCAGAGGTGAAGCTTCGGATCGGTGACCTCCAAAGTAATAAAGCCCCTGGACCGGACGGCATTCTTCCGTGTCTACTTAAAATATCAAAAAGACGTAATTGCTCTATCACTTGCTATCTTATTCAACACTTCCCTCTCGTCTGGTCAATTCCCATCCTTGTTCAAAATTGCAAACATTACACCAATTCTGAAGTCAACTCAAGGCCCCCGCGACTGCCCTTCTAACTACCGCCCAGTGTCTTTAACATCTATCCTAGCCAAGCTCCTGGAGGGGCTTGTATTTTCTCGTATACATCTTTTTTTTAATGATCGTTGCCCATTCCATGTGGACCAGTTTGGCTTTCGGAAGCACCGTTCTACCGGACAGCTTCTCACCAAGGTTACAAACGACTGGCTTGTCTCGCGCGACGCTGGACTGCATACGGCAGTTGTCTGTATTGATTTGAAAAAAGCGTTCGATATGGTGAAGCATCAGCAGCTTCTTCTTGCTCTCGCAGCTGTCGGTATTTCGGGAGTGGCCCTGGCCTGGTTCCGATCATACCTTTGTGCCAGACAACAGCGGGTGGTTACCCACACTGGAACATCTCCGTTGGTGGCAATCACTAGTGGCGTGCCACAGGGCACCATTCTGGGTCCGGTGCTATTTAACATCTATGTACGGAAGCTCCCATTGACAGCAGAGGCCTTTTCTTGCAAGCTCCCGATGTTCGCTGACGACATGACGTTGTATGCCAGCAGACGTACACAAGCTGAGGCCGTCGCTACCGTTACTGATTCGTTATCTGCAATTTCTGTGGATCTAGACGAGCTTGGGCTGCGCATTAATACAACAAAGACTGTAACTTTGATGATTTCTAAGTCTTCTCAACCCCTCTCAACTCCAATCGTTTTTAACCAACAGCCTCTGACTCAAGTGTCTAGCACGAGAATCCTGGGAGTCATTGTAGACAGTGATGTTTCTTGGTCTGGTCACATAGACTTTATCGTTAGGAAGACTTGTACGAAAATTGGCGCTCTTCGACGGTGTTTTCGGCAACTAAGTTTGAAGGCAACACGGCAGTTTATCCTCTCGGTTATCCTGCCTGACTTATTATACTGCTGCTCTTGCTTTGCAATGAAGCTATCCGCCAAGGACCGACAGCGACTCTCGTCCGTTTATCGTCGTTCTGTACGCGCTGCTTGTGGCTCGAAACTACAAGATGACGTCATGCCGCTGTTAGCTAGATTGTCGATTGATCCGTTTGAACATTACCTTATTCGTAGCATTGCTAAATTTATCCATGTTAATCATGTCGTTTTCCCTCTCCCAAATCTGACGGACCTTTTCCCTCAAGTTTCAACCGGCCCTAGGACAACAAGAAGCTCTTTTAATGCTGCTATTGCAATATCTAAATTCCGGACGACTGACGGTGTCAACTCCTTTTCAAATCGTGCTGCCCTGTTCTTTAATTCTTTGCCTGTGGAGTGGCGCACCCAGCACCGCACTACATTTGCTAAGCACCTTCAGACCATGCTAAAAGACGCAGCGTCTTTTCAGAAGTATTTTGATCTTCTTTTCAGCAAACTCCCTCATTGATCTGCACCGCCTGTATTGTATAACTGTGTTTACTGCGTTCCTAGTTTAAATTCGTTTTTAAAAACATCTCTTTAATTCTTGCATTATCCCATTATGACCATGCTTAAAGACGCAGCGTCTTTTCAGAAGTATTTAGATCTTCTTTTCAGCAAACGGCCTCATTGATCTGCACCGCTTGTATTGTATACCTGTGTTTACTGCTTACTGCTTACTGCTGCTTTATTCCCGTAGCTATGCAGAAGACGTTACTTCAGTAACGTCTGGCGCTAGCCAGGGTCCACACAGCTTTAATTTGGTGTTTGTTTGTGTGTTTGTTTGTTTGTGTCACGCCTGGAGCTATCCCGTATCTGTCCCGTATCTGACCCGTATCTGTGACTACAAAGGCTCTACAGGATTGTACATAACAGCTGTCCACAATATTTGCGGGCTTCTGTATCTGGCCCGTACCGTACCAATATTCGTCGTATTATGTACATGTAAGTGTTGGTTCACATATCGCCGGTACGCGCCGGGAGTCACCGGCGGTGGGCTTCTTGCAACCTCTCCCGGCGCATTGCGATTGTGTGAACCAGTGCAGTCGTAACAAAATCATACGGTAAAATATCGCAAGGGACCGCCGGCAAAGTTGGACAGTGCCCAACTCTTGCGATCTGCCACGGCGCCGATCCCGTACAATTATGACCAAAAGTGGTTTGTGAACCGTTCGCGCCGGTGATCGCCGGCTGCCGGGAGCCAGACTTTGTCAAAATATCAAACCAACACTTGTCCTAAATTTTCCTAAATTGAAGCTAGAGAGGAGGTCCGTTCGCCATTCTTGTAGTCGCTTCAAGGTGGCAAATAAGTCAGCATACCAGCCCGTCCTTCTCGGATAATCTGCTTGACCATTGTGCAACTTCTGAGACAAATACAATTGAAACAAATAGAAAATATGATGGATACATTGGCAAGTTCTTGTGACTTCACCAACGTTTGCAAGCATAATTTCGACACAATCGCTTACTAGACTGCAATAAAATGTGTAGAAGTATTTTCATGATCTCCAGTAAAAGTAGCACCGAGTGGCCATCACTGAAAGACCTTGAACTACTGAAGAAACAAAGAATTCAAGCTTCAATTGGCAAACCTGTCGTAGCATTTGGGCACATTCTGTACTACTTTGTAGTAGATTTGGTACTCGAACCGTATGCGCAACGGATCGGGAGCTGGCTCACCGCCGATGTCTTGCGGCGCCGATTTTGCTTATGTGAACCAACCCTATGACTCCCTGATGTAGAGGGAGATGTGGAAAGAAATAGGGAGACGAGGAGGAAATTAAATTAGAATGGACGCCGAATAGGTGATAGGATGCGTCAGCATAAACATACTTTGGAAGAGAGATCCCGTCGTCTCTAAAATAAGCGTGAACGAGCGATTCAGCGCCGGTCACAGGAAACGTCGGAAGAGAGATCCCGTCGACTCCAGAACGCCAGTGATCGGCAGAGTCCGCGCCGGTCCCAGGCAACGCCAGGACAGACATCCTCTCATTTGACTTAGAAAATCTCAGATTTTGAGTTTTTTCCGCTCCATACATATTTTATTTTCATTATTTTATTGGTTTGGTGAGACTCCCATGATAGGTATCCATTTACCTCTGGAGAATCCGTAAATAAACAAACAAAATGTCAGGACAGACATCCCGTCGAGTCCAGAACGCCCGTGATCGGCAGAGTCTAAGCCGGTCCCCGGAATCGTCAGGACAGACAACCCATCGAGTCCAGAACGCCCGTGATCGGCAGAGTCAGCGCCGGTCCCAGGAAACGTCAGGACAGACATACCGTCGACGCGCAGAAAAACTAAATCTGCAGCCTCTTTTGCAGTCGGACCGGATAAGTATTTTAGGAGACTAAAGTGTTGTAATGTGCTCCACAGGCAACCATGCATTCGGCGTCGTCATTGGCTCAACAGGTCAATGTACATGTATTACTACAAAAAGGCCAGAAAATCCGATTTATACTGTATTAAAATCAACTAATTTTCGCTGGCGATTTTATTTCGCTGATTTCGCCGCTTGGTACCAACCGGCCAAAGTAAATCGCAGGCCAAAGTTTGTCACAGAGGCAAATGATGCATGATTGAGCAATGGATGCATGTGAGAGCAAAAGTACCGATCGATTTCTTTTTGAAAACTCCAATCGGCCAAAGTTTAATGACGGCGAAAAGTTTCGTTTCTCATCGGCCAAAGTTTCTCATCAGCCAAAATTTGTTGATTTACAGTAGTATAGGGAGATAAAAAGAGAAGAAGGAGCAAACCAAAAGTAGATGATATTAAAGAAAATTACACAATCTGCAATAAATTCTGCAAATACTTTTGCCTAAATCATAATATTCAAACTGATTGAAACGTTATGATCTTGCGTTTGAAAGCCCTATTTGAATATTGCGGGCAGCTGTATGTGGCCAGCTGTGTTTGATGGTACGGTACGGTACGGGAGACGGTGTCGTATTACCCTCGATCGTACCTGTCCCGTACCTATCCCCTACCGTACCGTGCCATCACAGACGGCTGGCCACAATGCATACTGTACAAGCAGAAATATTCGTCTGGAATTTAATTTCGTCTTTTTCGTCCAACGAGCTGTTAGACTAAATTAAATGCTGGACTAATATTAATTTGTCCAGCTTTTCAATACACTCTTATGATCCATGGACGAAATTTACAACCGGACGAACTCCCTTTCTTTGGAGTTGGACGAAATTATTGACCGACGAAATTTTCTGCTTATACAGTATTCAAATAGGGCTTTCAAATGCAAAATCACAATGTGAAACAACTTGGAAGAATTAGTATGTATGCGAAGTGTATCGGGGGATGCATGCAGGGCGCGCGATAGTGCGGGTTCGAATCCCAGGTTATGTCTTAAAAAAAAGGATTTTTTAAAGAATTTATACCATCCCTATGCTTTTTTTGTCTAGGTCATCAAGGCAAAAAAGCATAGCGTAGGGCCCTGAGCTTCCAAGCTCTCTCGTTGTTCCAAGTATCAGTTTAGTTTAGGTTAAATAGTCTCTTATTATTATTATTATTATTTTTTTTTTTTTTTTCTCACCCCACATCCCTCTACCCTGTTATCGGCCCTCTTAAGAGTTGTGTTCATCACTGTTGAGGCTTCCGATGGAAAATAAAAGAATACTACTACTAAAAAAGGTGGCAGACTACCCAAAAGTTCGCTGAAAAATCGAATTTGTAAATTTATATTGAGTGCTACGTCAGTTGAAAGAGCATGAATAGCTGCAAATTCTCTGACTGGCCGTTCAAGAGTTATGGCCGAAAATGTGCCCTTGCAAGGAAAGATTTTTTTGTTGCACGCTGTCATTTGTTGGCAGCAGTGTATTTGAATGTGAGCAGACCGTGCGCAACTTGTCGTATCATGGAAACACGTGAAAGTGTGCAGAATTTTGCTCCAAGTCGAAAAAATCAGGTTTTTGAGCCACGTATTGGGCTGCACGGCGGCGGGCGAAGCGCGCGCCGCCGTGCAGCAAGACTTTTGCCAGCACCCTCGTGACGTTGCAGATATGTGGCTTGATTATTGTAGTTGACGTTGATTTAGTGACTTTGGCAAGTTTGAGTCGTGTCAAGAAGTCAGGTAGGATTCAGTACTAGGCAGTAGTGAAACGTGAGTGGTAGTCTTTGCCGGTTTCTGAGGGTATCCTGGATTTGGTGTGCAGCGCTGTGGAAATGGCTTGCTGTGGAGGTCCCAGCACTGGATGTTGTATCAAAGGTACGACCTCGTAGGACGTGCTAAACCTAAAAAAATTCAAAAATTGACTTGGGTCTGTGGGAGTGTGTGAGAGAACGCCCACTCGTTCCGTTGTGACAGATTCCAGGGCCTCGTTGAGGGGCCCTACCCCATCACCCATGGCTGCTTCTGGACTTGTTCTAGGTTTGAGTCCCGCGCACGAACAGAATGAGCACGAAAATGTTAAAAAATTGTAAATGCATTTGTTTGGCTCCTGGGTGGCTCGCACACCGTGGCACTATGCCGGAAATTTGAGTTTCTCCGGCCTGGAAAGCCTGTCAGTGAGGCGCAAGAACTTGTAAATCATGTCCTGAGGGCCAGCATAGTGGCAGGAGTGTGTGGTCAAAATTTCACTCAAATCCATTGAGAAACACCAAAGTTACGGTCAATTGAATGCTATATGAAATTTATGGGTAGGCTGCCCCCTTAACTATGTTACTACTTCGCGAAGTAGTACATACACAAATAGGAGATCCCCCAGAAAGGCGTTAGCCGTTGCGTAATCCTGAAATAAAGATTATTATAATGCTGGGAGGCCACCGGAAGCATGCCGGTCGTTCCACTCCACACAACTGTAAAGTCTTGAAGAAAGCACAATGTTCTGATCACCACACAAACAGTGACTGTGTTCACGGGGAGCTCTACCCGCATTAGTGGCGCAGGCGAATGAAAAGACTTTAGTGTGCTCCAAGGGCATTACAAAAACCAGGCAGGCACAGTGGCTTGGTCAAAGACCATGATTGAGATACGAGAGGTACCTGGTTCAAGTCCTGCCTGGGAGCGGTTTTTCCAGCCGTGCTGCTACCCACAGTCAACTGGGAACTAACTTGTGGCCAGGCACAAGGGGTACATGGATGCAGCTAATGGGGTCGTTCTCGGCACTTGTGCCAGTGGTTGTGAGACTTACATGTATCCACTCACCCCCACCGTTAGGCGCTGCATCTGCAACGGACACGATAATTTTTATTTTTTTTATTTTTAAGGGCATTACATGTTTTTATAGCGGGTCAACACGACAACAGCAACATCACTAGGAATGTCGCTGTAGTGACGCTATGTTTCCAGCGCCCGGCACAACTCACAAGCACCGAATCCTTGTGACAATGCATGGCAGCAGCTCAGCGAGAGCCACTGTCACTAACACTGCAGCGGGTGCACAAAATTGTATGACAATCAGAGAAGAGAGGTTTCGTGTCACGTTCTTCTGCACTACAGTGTGAAAAATCGCGTTCACGTCGAACGTGAGTTGACCTCAGCTCACGTGGCCATTTCTCACCCTTGCGGCGTGACAGGACTCGCCATGGTGGCGGTGTGGCAGTCTGGGTTAAGACTCCCTCGCTATGCGGGAGCTGGAAACAATCGACGTGCTTGATCAGGAGCTGATCTGGCTAAGCGTCAAGCTGTGCAACGGCCAGTCTGCATGCCGCATGGTCTGTGGTCATATGGATAGGATATTGCACGGTTCCGAGGGGATTATTTTTCAAATCCCCAAGGCGCGCAGCGCCGCGGGGATTATGAAAAATAATCCTCGCGGACACTGTGCAATATCCTGTATAGACCACACTTTTCGGGTGATCAGCAGCGCAGCATGAACCAGTACACAGGTACAGGTGCAGTGCAAACGGAACACTGAAGTAAGTTAGTTCTGACATAGTCATTTGCTCGTCGCCTCTCCGTGTTTACATGAAGATCCACTTGTTGGTTTGACTGAGGCGAGTGCGGAATGTGACACACTTTCTTAGACGAAGCCTCATGAACTCCGCTGCTTGTTGGTAGCTGACAAGATCGTGAGAAAAGGCGGTGCTGATTGCGATCAAGTCAAGACGACGAAATAGTAGATATTGTAATCATTTGAAAATAATTTGAGGTGCTTTGTTCGTCTGACACCAACAAAATATGCTGCGTGGAGGCGATTTATTCCCGGTACAAATCAAAGACTACAATGATGAATTGTCAGACACTGACGTCCGTCCTATGGCTTACTGTAGTCTGATGTTGTAAGCGGATCGCGGAGTGTACTAGTACCCGAAATAAGATGGATTGTGATCGTGTGGAACAAATTTGACAAGACCAGTAAAGTCTGAATGCCACATGTAGAACCAATCACATTGAGTTAGTAGTAGGCTAACTGCTGCAACGGTTTGTCTTTCAGGTCTGTGAAAGAAGGAAATTTCCATATACTGTACTAAAAACCAATTTTGCATTGAACGGCGATGCTCATTACTATTCGTCTTTGTCACTTCTGTGCAATGTTTCTATGACAACTCGTGTGCTGGACGCGCATTTTTGTTGTGATTGGTTCAATTTCTTTTACTCTTCATAGGCTATCGGATTATTTTCCTTATCCGGTCTATTTATGACCAGTATCACCAGTATCTATATGCGAGTGTGGTCTGTCTCTATGGTTACCGGTGTTCGGCACATCCGGTTCAAGTAGTATGTTGCAAATTAAGATGCTCTTGTTTGTTGCTGATAGAAAGATTGCCACTTCCCTAGTTTTGTTTCACCAATATGCTTTTCTTTTGACAACTATAGCCACTTCCCCTTTTTAGACCTTATCTGGAATAGGCCTTGACAGATTATGCTAGCATAAATTTTTGCATAAGTCCTAACATAATCGAATAATCGCATAATTCGAGACAACCAAGACTGTCTCCACAGCAGTCGAACGACACGTGCAGGCGAATATGCAGAGGACATGTGCCACATGTATGGTCTTGAGCAGCTTGTCCATGAGCCAACCTATGGTCGCAATACCTTGGACCTCGTGATGTCAGATTTACCAGGCAGAATCGTCACGCCTCTGCATCCACCCCTTGGCAAATCCGATCATGCGATCCGATCATCCGATCATGGCAAATCCGATCATGCATGATCATTCATGTAATAGCTGGCCTACTGTAACAATTATGATTTTGCTGGCCAAATAACTGAGGCTGCAGTCACCTCACCAATCATCTCATATTCTCAATGTTCCTGTTATTTTACTTTAACAATTTCGCAACCTCTCTCTCTCTCTCTTTCGCTCTCTCTCTCTCTCTCTCTCTCTCTCTCTCTCTCTCTCTCTCTCTCTCTCTCTCTCTCTCTCTCTCTCTCTCTCGCTCTCTCTCTCTCTCGCTCGCTCTCTCTCTCGCTGTCCCTCCCCACCCGCTCTTGGTGCGTGTAAGTGGCTATGAAGTCGAGACCCTAGGTCGGCGGAGCTCCCTAAACCTCACTACCACTGCCACGACTCAGGTTGTGCGTGCTTCCCCCAGCTGCATCTCATGTTTGGCATTAAGTGGTCTTTGTAAAAAATATAAATAAAAAAACGTCATGAACGGGAGTTTCGACGCCAAAATGTGCCACACGGACGTGACATTTCACGGTGTAGTGCAGAACGACGTGAAACGAAACCTCTCTATTATGTTCTGCGGTGATGAGAACCATCGCTGAGGCGCGAGGGCCATTGACTGCTCGCTGTCGCCTCCACAGTAGACGTCGGTGGTTAATGCTCGAAAATCACACGGATAATGCTCTGAAAATCACTAAATTATGCTCAAATTATGCTTCATGACACTGTGCTCTTTCATGTTTATAATGCCACTAAAATGTATAGAACGTGTACTCGGGAGTCGGGAACAAATGTGGACTTCCCGGAGAAAACTGCATGGAAGAAGATCTAGTCTCAGCTATGGAGAAGGAACCAGGATACAGAAATAGGCACTGCAACATCAATACAAGCATTATAATTACTTCTTCGTATGTACAGTACCATGCTTGTGCTTTTCTTTTCTGTCTTACTTGATTTCCTTGTGCTTATTATTATTTCTTTTTAAATCCAACATTTCACACTCACTTCTCTCGCATCCTTTAATATTTGTGTACATGTACATGTATGTACTAGTAACCTACATGTAGTTTTCAATAACTATGTTACTAGTACATACACAAATAGGAGATCCCCCAGATAGGCTTTAGCCTTTGGGCTGGTTGGTTGGTTGTGTTTATTTGAATTCGCAAGCCGGACGGACTGAACATGTCCAATGACAAGGAAGCAAATGAAGTCCAAGTAATCCAGGAATGGGAAACTCGGCAGCAGACACAGATGAAAAGAAAATATTGGAACAGAAGGCTCTCCGCAAAGGAAGAAGAGAAAAGAAGGAAAGAAAAAAAGACATAAAGGAGAAAAAGAAGAAAAAGAAGAAAGAGAAAAAAATCGTGGTTATGGCGAGAAGAAAGCTTTTAGCAAAAAGAGAAAGGAAAGGATAAAGGAGAAAACGGGGAGACGAATCGTGGTCACGGCCAAAGACGGAGTAGCGGCACGACACAGTAGACAGGTACATGTGCTTACATATCACAACAACAACAGGAGCAAGCACGCATGAAGCATGGGCCATGCCGGCCCAGAAGCGGGAGACACCGACAGGAAGAGAGAAGAAAAGAGAGAAAAAGCGAAGCCTTGCACACCTACACCCACACACTCACCCCCCCCCCCCCCACACACACACATACATGTACATACACACATACCTACCCACCCACACACATACCCACACCTACCCACCCACACACATACCCACACATATACCCCCCCCCCCACACACACACACACGTTCACACACATTCATGCACATCCACACACTTGCACTCATACGCACGTGTGCACGCGCGCACGCACACACACACAAACACACACACACAAACACACACACACACACACACACACAAACACACACAAACACACACACACACACACACACACACCATTGGACCATTGGACGCCCATCGCCGGAGGCGATGATAGCGATGCCACAGCAGAAGCCATAGCAGCTTGTGCTGGGATTGCACCATTCAACAGCTTGCAAGGCTGAAGTATTGACCGCCACTATTCAGCCAGGTCTACACCACACAGCTATAAAGTGGCTTTTTCTGGCCAGTGAATCCCACACACACACACGCGCACACACACACACACACACACACACACACACACACACACACATGTACATGGACAGCCACACATACAATTGCTTTGCAATGTTCTCAGTTCATAGAAGAAACGGGACTGCTGCAGTACGGAACTGACGAGGAACGGAGATGGAGTGAATACTGCTAGGCAGGTTGTTCCAGTATAGCGCACCCTGGAAGGCGAATGTCCCCTTTCCAGAGTTGCTGCGGGCGGGTGGCAGGCAGAGACCCATGCCGGAGTCCAGGCGCGTGGACCGGCCACCAGCTGGCAGCAAGAGAACCTGAAGCTCAGGACTTGCTTGGCCGTAACGACAGCGCCATGCAAGGAATGCCAGCTTCTGCTTGTATACTTCAGTTATCCAATACAGTGAGAGGCGCTCCAGTAGGTCATGTGCGGATGTCCATGGCGGAAGTCCAAACACTACACGGGCACCGCGGTTTTGCAGAAGTCGATGACCGTGCCTGGCTGCCAGAGATGTCGAGAATGCATTTGATCCATAATAGAAGATCGGCCGCATCCTCCGCATCCTCCACAGGACTCTGATGTGACACACGGTTTGCACAGCGGGTTACGCGGTCATCCCAAGACATGTTGCTATCAAGTGTGACACCAAGGTACCTGGCAGACTCCACAAGTGGCAGCAGGGTCCCGTTACAGTTCACCGAGAGCGGAGTGTGCTTCTCAGGCAGGTTCCCAGAAATGGAGATCGCCTGGCTTTTGGAAGCATTCAGGATCAAGCCACGGTCGTTTAGCCAGTTAGCAATAGCTGAAGCCGACGCAGACAGAATTGCAGACACTTCAGACTTAGTCGGTTTGCAGCAAGTGAGACCAATGGCATCTGCAAACTGCAAAGACAAGGCTTGTCCAGCAACATAGGGTATTTCCCGAGTGTATACGTTGAAGTCAAGCGTCCACCAGGATGACCAAGGCTTCGGTGGATTGATGTGGTGAAATCCGACATCTCCCCTCTCGGACACACGCTCGAGGATTGCCTCAACACTGCACGGGACAAAGAGCTATGGCTGGACTTCATTGACAAATGTACATTGGTGTAAAAAATAATGTCATGTACATGTCATGTGCTCGAGCCTGTATATGGGTTTTTTCGTATGCTATTCTTCCTGCTGCAATCTATTTCATGGTGAAACAGTTGACAGACAAAGGAGGAAACATGTGATTACAATAATACAGTTATTATTATTATTGGGGAAGAGCGTGTTGCTCCCTACATCGGAGCTCGCGGTTTTCAGGAAAGAGTTTGTGCTGCCTCGGTTTGCACAAGGATAGAGTGTGTGCTGCCTCGGTTTGCACAAGGATAGAGTGTGTGCTGCCTCGGTTTGCACAAGGATAGAGTGTGTGCTGCCTCGGTTTGCACAAGGAAAGAGTTTGTGCTGCCTCGGTTTGCACAAGCGTCTACACTCTGTCCAGTGGTCTGTCTGGATGAGTAATTGTCCCGCACTGTTTCTTTGCCGTGTGCTGCTGCTACTGGGCTAATTGATGAGGAGGGCGAGTGGACAAAAATAGCCTATTTGTGTCCACTCGCCCTCGTCATGCTACGCTTGCTCGCTGACTAAAGGCCGTGCTCAAGGCAGCTGGCATCTCGAGCACGTTTACAGCGCATTCACGCTGTGGTGCTTCCACAACGGCGGTTGCTGTGGCTGGAGCTACGATGGCTGAGGTACTCGCCGCTCTTGATTGGAGTGGTCAGCATACCTTCACTGACCACTACTAGTACTATCGTCCCAATTCACAGCTGTTCACAGATGCTGTCCTCTCATCTGGCAATGAGATAACCTCTCATCATAGCTCTCGTCAATCATGACTCTGTTCACTCTTGCTCTGTCTCTCTCTCTGCCTCACTTTCGTGCAATAATTGCTCTGCCGACAATTATTATTTTGGATCAGTTTTCGCGCTTTCCTCTGTTTTGGTCTTCAAGTTTGGACCTTTCCTGGTGTGCCCCGTTCTGTATTCTATCAGGGCTCTGTGCAGTTACTAGTATACAAGTATAATATAACACTCAGCCACTGTATTGTCTCTGCTATGGGTGTCTGTCACGGCGAAATTCCGTGAATCATATTTGGTGCAGATCTGAGGCGGGAAATGGCGTAGTGCGTACAACTGAGCTGCAGTTGTGCAGACAGAGACCTGCTTGAATCCTGCTTGTACGCACCACATCACTAAAATGATGTAATTACGGAATTTCGCCGTGACAGCAACCCATCCGAGCTGCACACTCTGGTTTTCATGTACTCTTGGTTGTACCTACTGGCCAACGCAGGTTGGGTTCCATCTGGCTTGTGCTCTGGCCTTTGGGTATATCACGTTGAACATCACACTGTCATAATTCAAAACAGGAGCTCCGAAGTGTAGTTCAAGATTCCGCAAGGATTATTTTTGAAAGGATTGGGGGAACTTCAAATTCAAAGGATCAGTCGGGGTAGTAAACTGCCTGAAAAGAGAGAAAAAATCGCCAGACCCACCAGGACTCGAACCCGGGACCTTGCTTGTCATGAGCAATGCTCTAACCACTGGGCTATGCGACCAGGCTGAGAGGAGAATCTTCATGGCTGATCATGACGAGTCGATTGTGTGAGGTGTAAGGATTGCTTGCCGTCTGATGTGGAATCTGAGCTACACGACGAGTGGAGGCAGAGATTGTGACAGAGTGTTGCCACCCAATTGTCAGTGATGTCTGTGAATAGACTCACACCCTCCCGTACTGTCACATACATGTAAGTCAAAAAAATTTAAAAAAATTCACAGTTCGCGTGAGACTCGGTTTCTCTATAATAGAGGCCGAGTTTTCCGCATCCGTAGGAACACCACCACCCTTCAAGGATCAAGGCGCAGATGCAGCTCCTAAAGCGGTGGGAGGTGAGTAGATCAGCTCACCAGCATGACATTGTGGTCAAAGACCGAAAATCCCATTCACTGCATTCATGTTTTCCTCGTAAGTCAAGAGCTCCGAAAAAGGCCAAAGGAGGTCTGGAGTTCGACAGCAATATGGTGGCGGAGTTTGAAATGTTTCTTTGAATTGCTACGGATTTTAGGAGCGAATTAGGCCTAACACACTGTCACATTCTCCGCCTCCACTCCTCGTGTAACTCAGATTCCAGATTGGAATGCAAGCAGTCCGGGGGGGGGGGGATCGGTGGGCCTGTGATTGCAAACTCGGCTGACAGAATATCTTTTCTATATCAGTGAACAGTTGTACAGTTGTACAGTTGTACAGTTGTACATGTATTTGCGAACGTTCTAAGTTTAACCTGGTCCCATTATTACATTAATAGATCAGATGAAGTAGTGGTTGCGACATCGGCGATGATTTGTAAGAAAGGGTTTGCTTCCCACACCGGAGCTCGCGCTATTCCGCCGACTTTACTTGACACTTGACTGACTCACGACTGCCATCCAGAGCACACGAGAAGTCCATCGAACCTTCGACTCGGCAAACCTGCAAGAAAGCACCACTCCCTGCTCAATACACAGTGTTTCGGGGAATTCACCCCTCATCAGTTGAGCTTGAGCAGGGAGTGGTGCTTTCTTGCAGGTTTGCCGAGTCGAAGGTTCGATGGACTTCTCGTGTGCTCTGGATGGCAGTTGTGAGTCAGTCAAGTGTCAAGTAAAGTCGGCGGAATAGCGCGAGCTCCGGTGTGGAGAGCAAACCCTTTCTTACAAATAGATCAGATTGTCAGAGCAATGTGTCGGGTTTAAGTCCACGTGGGTCTGGCAGTTTTTTTCTCTTTTCTGGCAGTGCAGTTCACTTCTCCGACTGGTCCTTTGAAGTTGTATTTGTATTTATTTATTGTTAACTCTTAGTCATCAGGGGATTCACACGCACACAGGTAAAACCACGGTTTAGAGACAGTTGTTATGGAAACCACGGTTTAGAGACAGTTGTTATGGAAACCATGGTACTGTGTGGGGGGGGGGGAGAAGAACCCATCGAGGAAAAATTGGCAAATCCTTGGCCCAGGGCCTCAGGGCGTTTGTCAAGGGAAAACTCCCACGGCTAGAGAAGTATCACAAGACAACGTTCTTAGAGGCAACAAATCTCTTCATGATGTTTGTGAGAGTAGATGCATGATTACGCAGAACGACAGGGCACTTTATCCTGTTCATTTCAGAATAAAAAGAGCTGTATCATCACTCGTGCACGTCCGACCTTCACGCCTGGAAGCAACAGTTAGTTGGACAAACAGCACGCTCCGTTTGCGCCAGCGTGGCCATGGCGTGCCAAAGAGACAGTCGCTCAGCCTCTAGCTCCGGTCAGAAGAAACCCACGGGTGGTTTTCGCACGCGCCCCTGGCCCGAGCAAACCAAGGACGGCATGGCAGCGTTCATCACTCTAGTGCCGGCAGGCTGCATCACTGCATCACACCACGACCGTGCGTATATGCACGAGCGCACACAAACAGGATCATCGGAGAACATACGTGTAATTATGTAAAGGGTGCTAAGTTCCGGAATCCACACATCACTGGGCGCCCGGGCACCCACTCACTACTACGCGTTCTAGGTTTGTATTAAAAAAACTGAGCCTCACTAGTCACTACACGCTCGTCGAGATGTGAATTACGTGTAGTGACGTATGGATTATAGCAAGCGGTGGCCCGGAGCTCCGTTCATCAGGCGTAACAATCTACATCTACCTACCTATCCTGGCTATAAATTAGGTCGTAGCGGGTGAGGCCACTGGTGGACTGCAGGGTGTGCTTGCGTCACGTTCCTGCATCAGAATCAGCTCCACCGGTAGCATACAGTCAGAATACAATCAAACCTAGTTTAAGCGACCACCTCACGCCGCTCACGGTACAAGGAAAAGCGGTCGTTAAAGACAGGTGGTCTTTAGAACCAGGTCCCACAGTGTGTGCGTAGAACTATCCGTGCATGAAAAAACGGTCGTCAAGAGCAGATGGTCGCTAAAACGAGAGGTCGCTTAGACTGCCAGGTTTTACTGGATCATCAGTTCGCTAATTTAGCCAGGCACAACCGTTTCTCTATTGTATTCTGTCAGAGTGTGCCAGTGTGGGAGTAGACAATGCGCTAATGTCAGAGTATTATCGGTTCTCTAGTGTTGTACACAGCCTCATCACTTTTCTAACCAATGGGTGCAGTTGTGGCAGTCGACAGTGCGTGTAGGGATCTTACCCTTGGCCATTGCGTCCGTCGAACATGGGAATGTGCAAAGCCGGGTTGCACACCAGTTGTGCTTGCCAGCTTGCTCTGCTTCTGCTGCTGTCTCTTTGCGCCGTTCCAGCATTCTGCTCCTTGAACACCACGCTATCTTCGGGTACTCTGATCAACCGCTATACCACGGCAGACTTCATTAGTGCCGTGTGTGCTGATGGTAATGTTGAAGGGCGGCGCGGCGGCCCGCGGCGCGCTCGCCACGGCAGCGGTACATGCTTTTTAAAAACACGACATATAGCCGAACTGCTGTATTGCACCCTTCGTCAGAAGATGGAGCTGATCCGAGAACACTGTTTGCACACGGACGAACACAGCAGGAAAGGTTACGGCAACGTCTGGTGTCTGCCTGTATTCATTGGGTATTCGAATCTCCATCGGAAGCAGTTTCTTCGCAACAACAGAACTGTTTTCCCGAAATGTGAGCAAGTGCAAACATTACTCTCCATAGCCAGAGATACAGTGTTTTCTTGCAGTATAACAACTGCCCACTCCACGTATTCTCCACGAAGAAACGGCCAGGTGTGGGCAACGAACACTCCGATTTTCAGCAAGCAATCTAAACCACTGGAAAGCCGAATGAAGGCTAGGCTAGCGCTTGCGTTGTTGTCACGTCCAACGGAGTTGCCATTCGACAGGGTGACTAGTCCAGTGCCGCTGCCTTGCTGGGAGCCTGAACTAAGTGACGCGGAAGCGATATTCGCTCGAACTGGCCCCTGGGATGTGGACGACGCGTGCATCGATGTCTTAGAAACCATGTGCAGACTTGTGATGCGTCACGCCTTTCGGGACGCCATCGCGGAGAGTTGGCGCAGGAATCACAGAGAACGTGGCATGAAGCACTTCAAAGGCCTAGATAGACTGTTCCTTCGCCTATGGGCGGAACGTGTGGTGCAATTTTCCCTACGGCCAATGTTTGCAGCGTTTCGTTTGGAGGCAGCCAGACGCCGAATTCCGCAACCAAACACTTCCCCAGTGTCCTGTGTGGGTCTGAGAGGTAGACGACGTGACGTCATCAGCACCATCACGGCCCTCATAGGTCTAGTTCTGATCACGTGGCTCCGAGTCCAGCACTACGCGCTGAAAGCTACGCTCTCATCTTCCATACTCAATCAGTTGTTCCTGGTTTGCATCCCGCTACTGGTGTGACTGTGGGACGCACTGGCACTAGGGTCCAGCGGATTCTACTGGCAGAAAAATTGGCAGAATTCGGTACTTTTTCTGGTACGTTTCATGCACATTTGGCATGTGCATAAAGAAATGAAGCAGAATTTGAGGAATTGCCCGCCATACGGTTTGTATGGTTCTGCCAATTTTACTGCTTTTCGAGCAGAATCTGCCACTTTTTCGAGCAGAATCCGCCGGTCCCTAACTGGCACACACACGTACACATTAACTGCACAATATGCATACACGTCACGTGACGTAGATCTACCACGGTACATGTACCTGGTGACCCTATACAAAAAAGTTTTTCTTGTTTCCCGCAAGAGAGATTGGAAGCTGTGTCCCAACTCTTGAGTTCTTGTTTCAAAAAGCGCGATATCAGGGCACATTTCTTTCTCCCAAAGCCTCCCCTTTCTTTATCTCTGATATTGCTGACTCACGCAAGTTGGGCTGTGTGTTGCTTTGCTGCTTCGAATTGTAGTTAGACCGCATTATCATGTTATTAGCTGCCATAATATAGTCGGTCTCGTCATCTTCCTAAATTGGGTCGGAATTCTTTGTTGCCGTGGGATTAAGCTTGTGCACATTTTCGCTGCGCTCACCTTCCCCTCATTGGTCCTACCATAGCCTTCAACCTTCCAAGCTGGAAAGCTGTTGGTTTGCGCACTGGAGATGTGTTAGAGCTACTCCGTAGGTCCCTGGTTGTTGAGTGTCAAGTGACCTGCCAGTTGTGTGCCCTGTTATCGCACTTTCTGACTGTTGTTGTTGTTGTTGTATACTTTATTTATAGTGGAAATCAAAACAGGCAAAATGCCTAATAACATTGGACCCACTGTGAATAACATGTTAAAGGATATTGTGGAGAAAAAAAAAAAAAAAAAAAAATGACTGCTTATAAGCGTGTTACGGTAGTATAGTTGCTTCATAACTCGTTCACAAATAATCTACGTGGAGATAAAAGTTTAATAATAGCTATGAAAAGTATGAATGCCGCAGACATCACCACGCAACATGACAATTTGTTCAAGGCACATTTCGGTTCTCACTTTTTGTAATACTTACGCGTCATATGTCACACTTCTTTGGATTTTTAACCTTTGTTTTTCCCTTGATCACGTTAGTTCCGTATTTCCACTGATGATCGGAGCGTGAAAATCGATTTTGGAAACACACAAAACCAAACCTTGAACAAATTGTCATGTTGCGTGGTGATGTCTGCGGCATTCATACTTTTCATAGCTATTACATAACTCGTTTCCATGTGATTTCTTCTATTTGAATTGCTTTATAAAAGGGGTTTGCCATTGAACTGACAACCGCTCTATTTAGTTGCTGTTCACTCTTCGCGCATGCGCTGGATGAAACTTCTTTTATTAGTGATGTCGAAAACATTATTGACATTTCGGGCCTGTAGCTAATACTAATACTTGTGCCTGCGTTCATGCTTTGGCAGCTAGTATAAGGGTGAGTTCCGCGACGGAATCTACTTGCGCTACGGCTGGCTTCCACAGCGACTGCCATCATCTTGCAGCTGTGGAGCCACATTCTCAGTCGCTCACGCTTTGTCTTGCCCCACAGGGGGGTTTCTGTCGGTGCGGCACAATGAGGTGCGTGACCTCACTGCCCATATGCTGAAGCGAGTGGCTCACAATGTCTCCGTGGAGCCCCACCTGCAGCCGGTCACTGGGGAGCAGTTCCGGTATCGCACCGCTATCCAGACTGAGCAGGCCCGTCTCGACGTTGCGGCAAGTGGCATCTGGGGTGGCCGGTTTGAGCGCACCTTCATCGATGTGAGGGTTTTCAATCCTCATGCGACCTCAAACCGCGCCACCTCCATTGCTTCCTGCTACACCAAGCACGAGAAGGAGAAGCGGTGCTGCTACGAGCAACGTGTCCGCGACATAGAGCATTCCGAACAAATCGAAAGGAAAAAAGAGCTGACGACAAGAGTCAAGAAGTCTCACGGAAGGACAGGTGAAAAGCAAACTACCGTCCAGAAATGCAAATAAAACATAAACGCGCCTTTGTATACCCGTCTGGAGTTTGCTGAATACGTTTGCGCAACATTTTAGGTTTCCCGCGAAAAGCAGACCATTTGCATGGTAACTTTTACAGGAACGCAACAAAAATGGGATTTTCTATGTAGTGCGCAAGGGGCCTTACTGCTGCCTTAGCCCTATAAGCCACGTTTCTTGCAAAAGTGCTCTTCGATGATTTGCTCCGTCTTATTTCTCTCTCTCTCTCTCCCCCTTTCTTTTGACCCTCAGTTATTTTGTTTCCTGTTCGACCCTCTTTGACGTTGTGTATTGCACTGTTGAGGCGACTATCCAAACAAACAAACAAACAAGTATGGCCATTAGTACCCCACCACCCCATGTCTAACCCGAAGACGAAGTGAATTCAGAAGTAGTACGTTTTTTATTTTTTTTATTGACAACCACACACCTTCAGACATGTGAACGTGCACATGTACAGTGTAAAATAATGTACATGCGTACATGCATATGTATAAAGAAAGTAGCACATAGTCCTACTGTCCGAAAATCGAAATCTGTTTTCACTCGCAGGTTTCCCTGGACTTGGCTTGGGCTGCAACTGCTTGCGACCCGAACCAATTGAGTCGTGTTGGACAATATGACATTAAATGTTTACTGGTTTTTAGTACTGATCGCTGGAATAGGCTGGCCGCCGCTTGACATTTGCTCGCAAACCTCCAGTTGTCTCCTTTCCTCAAATCAAACTCCAGGGTACCCTGGTAGTGTTAGATGCACCCCCCCCCCCCGCCCGACCCTGTGAGGGATTTCCCCTGCCTTAAAACAAGAGCCGCTGCCGCTAGGGTTTACCGGGTGTTAGCGGCCGTCGTGAGTTCCCTTCGGGAACGGACACGATAACTTACTTTTTTATTTATTAATTTTTATAAACAAGAGACACATAGTGTATTATTATTATTATTATTGTTTGTAAGAAAGGTTTGCTCCCCACACTGGAGCTCGCGCTATTCCGCCGGCTTTACTTGACACTTGACTGACTCACGACTGCCATCCAGAGCACACGAGAAGTCCATCGAACCTTCGACTCGGCAAACCTGCAAGAAAGCACCACTACCTGCTCAATACACAGTGTTTCGGGGAATTCACCCCTCATCAGTTGAGCTTGAGTAGGCTGAGGAAGATTGTGCCTGAAGAGCACCACTTATATAGTGCTCTCCAGGCACAAACATCACCAGGGATACAAACTTACAGAGACGCTCCGCTTCCAGCGCGACAAACACCTCGTGAACACCAGATAGCAGCATGAGTCAGTGTGGGGAGCAAACCTTTCTTACAAATCATCGCCGAAGTCGCAACCACTACTTCGTATTATTATTATTATTATTATTATTATTTAAAAATTCGACGAGGAGACAATAATTTTAATATGGCAATAAGTAGGACGAGCTGAAGCGACATGTGGACTACTTTATTAACAATGTAAGCGATGGAGACGATGCAAGAAACAACCTAAAGGGTAAGGAAAAATACATGTAAGAAGAAAAAGGGCAATAGAAAAAAAAGATGATTCGAACAAGTTTTCGTACAACACTCTTCAGGAATCACCGTTGTACTAAAGAACAAAATGAGAACAAAGGAAATAATATAGCAATCAAGGTAGGGTGACACGATACAATGACAGCACTAGAATATCGAGGTGCGATTTCTCACAAAAGTGTGCAGAAAACAAGGGTATACAAGTAAGAACTAAGCGTGACAAGTGTGTATCAGCAACAAAAAACAAAAAAGTGAGAACGAATGATAATAATAACAATAATAAACAAGAATACGAAGTAGTGGTTGCGACCTCGGCGATGATTTGTAAGAAAAGTCGTGTGCTCTGGATGGCAGTCGTGAGTCAGTCTAGTGTCAAGTAAAGTCGGCGGAATAGCGCGAGCTCCGGTGTGGGGAGCAAACCCTTTTCTTACAAATCATCGCCGAGGTCGCAACCACTACTTCGTACTGTTGTGCCCAGCGCGGGCTTGCGACTAGTTGGTTTGGAGGTGACAGCGTTGCGAATGACCGAGGGTCCTCGACGTCTGTCTCACCGTCCAGGAGCGACACTGACTCACGCTGCTATCTGGTGCTCACGAGGTGTTTGTCGCGCTGAAAACGGAGCGTCTCTGTAAGTTTGTATCCCTGGTGATGGTCGTGCCTGGAGAGCACTATATAAGTGGTGCTCTTCAGGCACAATCTTCCTCAGCCTACTCAAGCTCAACTGATGAGGGGTGAATTCCCCGAAACACTGTGTATTGAGCAGGGAGTGGTGCTTTCTTGCAGGTTTGCCGAGTCGAAGGTTCGATGGACTTCTCGTGTGCTCTGGATGGCAGTCGTGAGTCAGTCAAGTGTCAAGTAAAGTCGGCGGAATAGCGCGAGCTCCGGTGTGGGGAGCAAACCCTTTTCTTACAAATCATCGCCGAGGTCGCAACCACTACTTCGTACTGTTGTGCCCAGCGCGGGCTTGCGACTAGTTGGTTTGGAGGTGACAGCGTTGCGAATGACCGAGGGTCCTCGACGTCTGTCTCACCGTCCAGGAGCGACACTGACTCACGCTGCTATCTGGTGCTCACGAGGTGTTTGTCGCGCTGAAAACGGAGCGTCTCTGTAAGTTTGTATCCCTGGTGATGGTCGTGCCTGGAGAGCACTATATAAGTGGTGCTCTTCAGGCACAATCTTCCTCAGCCTACTCAAGCTCAACTGATGAGAGGTGAATTCCCCGAAACACTGTGTATTGAGCAGGGAGTGGTGCTTTCTTGCAGGTTTGCTGAGTCGAAGGTTCGATGGACTTCTCGTGTGCTCTGGATGGCAGTCGTGAGTCAGTCAAGTGTCAAGTAAAGTCGGCGGAATAGCGCGAGCTCCGGTGTGGGGAGCAAACCCTTTTCTTACAAATCATCGCCGAGGTCGCAACCACTACTTCGTACTGTTGTGCCCAGCGCGGGCTTGCGACTAGTTGGTTTGGAGGTGACAGCGTTGCGAATGACCGAGGGTCCTCGACGTCTGTCTCACCGTCCAGGAGCGACACTGACTCACGCTGCTATCTGGTGCTCACGAGGTGTTTGTCGCGCTGAAAACGGAGCGTCTCTGTAAGTTTGTATCCCTGGTGATGGTCGTGCCTGGAGAGCACTATATAAGTGGTGCTCTTCAGGCACAATCTTCCTCAGCCTACTCAAGCTCAACTGATGAGAGGTGAATTCCCCGAAACACTGTGTATTGAGCAGGGAGTGGTGCTTTCTTGCAGGTTTGCCGAGTCGAAGGTTCGATGGACTTCTCGTGTGCTCTGGATGGCAGTCGTGAGTCAGTCAAGTGTCAAGTAAAGTCGGCGGAATAGCGCGAGCTCCGGTGTGGGGAGCAAACCCTTTTCTTACAAATCATCGCCGAGGTCGCAACCACTACTTCGTACTGTTGTGCCCAGCGCGGGCTTGCGACTAGTTGGTTCGGAGGTGACAGCGTTGCGAATGACCGAGGGTCCTCGACGTCTGTCTCACCGTCCAGGAGCGACACTGACTCACGCTGCTATCTGGTGCTCACGAGGTGTTTGTCGCGCTGAAAACGGAGCGTCTCTGTAAGTTTGTATCCCTGGTGATGGTCGTGCCTGTAGAGCACTATATAAGTGGTGCTCTTCAGGCACAATCTTCCTCAGCCTACTCAAGCTCAACTGATGAGGGGTGAATTCCCCGAAACACTGTGTATTGAGCAGGGAGTGGTGCTTTCTTGCAGGTTTGCCGAGTCGAAGGTTCGATGGACTTCTCGTGTGCTCTGGATGGCAGTCGTGAGTCAGTCAAGTGTCAAGTAAAGTCGGCGGAATAGCGCGAGCTCCGGTGTGGGGAGCAAACCCTTTTCTTAATAAACAAGAAGGTGACAAAACACATTTAGGCACAAGTGGCAACAACGTTGCCACACTACACAACAGAATATTATTTGAACAATTTTAGGGTAATAACACTACCTTTCGCGGTTTAGGTATTTGTATGATCGTGCACGCTGCTTTCTCTCCTCTCACGACTTCTTGAGATTCTCTATGCTCCTTTCGGAAAATGACCAGAAACAACGTATCCATCTAATCACAAAACATGACAAGACCTACAATTGGCTAATACAGAAAAGATATGGACATGTCACCATCGATCCTGATACCACCATAATTAACATGACATCACTAGAGTTGACCACTCTTCAGAAAGAGCTCCTCTGTCGTGGAACCGATTTCGGGATTCCACCAAAATCAAACAAGAAGGAAGTAATCATGACCGAGTTTGAGCTCTTTTACCGCAAGTTATTACGTTTCAGACCGGTGTCCGAGTCACAACAGTCCATTTGCGCCGCAAAGATCCGGGCAGAGGCTGAGGAACACGCTGATGCATTACCGGATAGAAGAACGTTTTCATTGAAACGCGAACATCTCAAAGCCCTGCATGAGCTACGTAATAACAAAGACATTATTGTCACGCGCCCGGATAAGGGTCGTGCAACTGTTTTAATGAATAAAACTGACTACATCGAGAAGATGTCCGTTATCCTAAATGACACATCAAAGTTCCGTACACTTGGTCCGGTCAAGACCTGTGATCGAACTGAAAAAGTAGAAAAGGATCTTGTAACTTACCTTAAGAAGCTAAAGAATGAAGAACAAATATCAAAACATGAATTCGATCGCATCAAACCGACTGGTACCCTTCGTCCTAGACTCTATGGCCTTCCTAAAATTCATAAACCTACATGCCCTGTTAGACCAATAGTATCCATGACCGCCTCCCCTCAATACTCTATCTCGAAATGGCTGTGCATCTACCTACAGCCTGTTCAAGATTACTATTGCAAACGCACTGTGAAGGATAGCTTCGACTTTGTTGCGAGGCTTCGTGATAGTCCGGTCCCTCTCAATGCACACATGTGTTCCTTCGATGTTGTAAGTCTCTTTACGAATGTTCCTATTGATGAGACTGTTGACATCTGTATGGATGTATTGTACCGTAACGATGATGTTGATACTCCATGGGTATCGGAAGCGGCGTTTCGTCATTTGATGCTGTCAGTTACAACTGGTGTCGAATTTTCGTTCAACGATGTGATGTACAAGCAAGTAGATGGTGTGGCGATGGGATCTCCTCTTGGTCCCGTCCTCGCCAATATATTCGTTGGTTATTGTGAGTGCAAGATTGATGAGTCGCTTTGGCCCGCGTTCTACGTGCGTTTTGTTGACGATTCGTTCACGCATTTTGACAGTGTTGAGAGCAGTGAATTGTTTCTCAATGTGCTCAACAACCTACATCCTTCCCTCCGCTTTACTTGTGAGCACGAGCAGTCTAGTAAGTTGTCATTTCTAGACGTGCTTGTAGAGAAGACTGGCTGTGAAATGTTGACTTCTGTGTATCGTAAGCCTACGTTCACCGGTCAGTACATTGCCTTCGATTCATATTGTTCGTCTCAATACAAGGTCAACTTAGTTCGTAACCTCGTGGACCGTGCGAAACGTATTTGTTCGCCCAGTAAGCTGCAGGCCGAGCTCGATTTCCTTCGATCTGTTTTCTTGAAGAATGGCTACCCGGAATTCTTGTTGCGTAAGTTTCTGTCCATGGAGCAGAAACCGAAATCGGTGCTGATTGGTCCACCTCGCTGTCCCGTCTATCTATGTTTGCCATGGAAGGGGCAGGAATCGATCAAAGTGTGTCACGCAGTCAAGTCTATCGTCCGTCGTACTTATTATGCAGTACATTTTGTGCCAGTCTTCACAAAAATGCGTGCGTTCACGGTGCGGAAGGACGTCCTACCAACCCTCCACCTCAGTCATGTTATCTACAACTTCGAATGCCGACATTGTGCTAGTCGGTATGTTGGTAGGACTGTTCAGCACCTGAACGCACGTATCAAACAACACACTCCACTTCACATCCTTCCACCCAGTGCGCAATCTGAGAGGCCCAAACGCGGGAGGCCTAGGAAAAACCCATCACCTAGACGGCAGGATAGTTCCTTGCCGCTGTCTGCCGCTCCCCCTCTGACATCTGTGTTGGACGGGCTGGAGCTTGGCAGCTCTTTGGAGGTGCGTGCGGACCCGCCACTGGTGCAGCCCTCGGGTGTGCCTAAGTCTGTGCCTCTGGGTGCTTTGCATGGGGCTGTGCCTCGAGTGGTGACAGCACCTCTGCCTCCCCCTGACCCTCCTCCTTCGAGGTCTGTGTTGGTGGGGAGCACCCGCGGCGGTCGATTTGTCCCACCGGAACCAGAGCTGGATTCAACAGAAAGACCAACAACCATGGCGGCAACAACAACACCAGCTTCACATCCAACAACAACACCAGGTTCACATCCAACAACAACAACAACAACAACTAATCCACAAAACAAAGCAGCAAATGACAGACCACGGAGATCTACAGCAGATTACAACCGGACCTATGAATTCACGGTAAAAATACAAAGGAAACAATCGGAAAGGACGACGACTGACGTGAAGGCAACGGCATTCAGGGTTGGCGTGGGTGGTGAAGGTGAGACGCAGGACGATGCAAGTGAGGAGGAGAGTCAAACCGCGGTGGATGACGGAGCAGGTTCTGATTCGGACAGTGAGGGAGAAGGTGAGCTGAGTGAGGGTGAGAGGGAGTGTGAGGGTGTGCGCGTGAGTCGAGATTGTGTGCGTCCGTCTCGTAATAACAAGTCTTCAGTATACAATCATTTGGTTTCTAGTACTGACTGTTGTCGTACTTATTCTGATTCCTGTTTTTCTGTTTTGTGCCGTGCTCGTCATGGTTATCTTTTGCAGTTACAAGTTTTGGAAGCTGTTTGTCAGCGCATTCATAAGCCGAATTTGTGTGTCCAGAAAGATAGTGTTATTACCCTAAAATTGTTCAAATAATATTCTGTTGTGTAGTGTGGCAACGTTGTTGCCACTTGTGCCTAAATGTGTTTTGTCACCTTCTTGTTTATTATTGTTATTATTATCATTCGTTCTCACTTTTTTGTTTTTTGTTGCTGATACACACTTGTCACGCTTAGTTCTTACTTGTATACCCTTGTTTTCTGCACACTTTTGTGAGAAATCGCACCTCGATATTCTAGTGCTGTCATTGTATCGTGTCACCCTACCTTGATTGCTATATTATTTCCTTTGTTCTCATTTTGTTCTTTAGTACAACGGTGATTCCTGAAGAGTGTTGTACGAAAACTTGTTCGAATCATCTTTTTTTTCTATTGCCCTTTTTCTTCTTACATGTATTTTTCCTTACCCTTTAGGTTGTTTCTTGCATCGTGTCTATCGCTTACATTGTTAATAAAGTAGTCCACATGTCGCTTCAGCTCGTCCTACTTATTGCCATATTAAAATTATTATTATTATTATTATTATAGACAACACCTCATGGCATGAGAAGAACATCAGCCAGTGCGGGAGATGTGGGTGTTAACCAACCATGGTGAATAAAAGAAGAAAAGAAGAAAAGTAATGGTCAAGACGGAGAAGCATGGGAGGGACAGGTGATGGTGAATCTAGTGAGCAGATTTAAATGCGTCCAGGGTACTGGCATTGCGCGTAGTAGCGGGCTGCGCAAGCCAAGCAGAGTAGGCAACAAAGAGTGGAGAGCGTACAAGGGAGGACG
>NC_088649.1:29750849-29790849 GCF_964019385.1 Sycon ciliatum
TTTTAGCCAAAGGGAGGGCAACAGAGCATCTTGTCTGGGAGCCATCTGTGATTCGGAACCAGTTATACACGTTAAGATGAGGAGGATGTAGAGCTAGTTTAAATTTGTGAGCAAAAGTGCAAATTAATTTTTGACGGTGGGTCGACAGTGGGCAAGCATTTGCAAGGACATACAGGGAAGCAGAAGAGTAGAGAGAGGGGAGGGGGTAGACTAAACAGGATACGAAGAAGTTTTCTATGGAGGATTTCGAGACGCTCAGCGAGAACCGAGGACAAGCCACACCAGCTAACAGCAGCGTACATGAAAATAGGCAGGATGTACAGTTATATGATCCAGATGAAGATGAGTGAATACTAATTGCCCCGGCTTCTCGTCAGTTCTCGATGAGTCTGATACAGGATCCGACTCGATGGAGCAAGCGAATAACCGTGGTGAAAAAGCTATGGAGCCATTCCCAAGACAGAACATCAACCTCCAAACCTCGAGCAGGACTTCCTTCATGAAACCGTGCTCTCTGGCAAAGTTGGTAGACAGTGGAAAATGTGTTGCACCAAGCAAGCCCGAAAGCACGCAACTGGTTGTTGCTTCGGAAGTTCGCGGGCTTTTCCGGGATATTCACAATTTTGAAGATGGGGCAGATGCATTATTCGCATTTATTGACCAGAATACGATCGATGTCATAATCAAATGCACAAGGCAGGAAGGAAAACAGAAAATTGGGGAGGACTCTACTTTGAGTGACGGCAATATCATGGCATTGGTTTCGCAAATTTCCGCAAGAGGCGTCCTCTGTACCCGCAATAATCTGCCGACGGCCCTTCGGCTGGATAGGAATAGACGCCAAATAATCAAGTAAAATCCCTAAAAATAGTTTCCAGGAACTACTCTGCTACTTGAGGTTTGATCGCGAAGATGGTCTCCGGACAAGATGGCGAACGGAAATTATTTGTTTGCTATGAGTCGCGACACCACTTTCTCCTTTCGCTCATAAAATATGTAGTTCTCACAACAGTCAAGGAATGACCAACCTGGCTGGGGAAACTCCAGCAAGTTGGCGAAGCAGCAGCCATTTCCGGGGTAGTGGACTGAAATGTAGAGTGTGCAGGATGGGCATGTCAAGCAAATGCACTTATATTTTTCCGTAAATTGACGAGAGGTCTCCCTTTCGCTGCGCGCAATGCCAGCTGCTTGTCTTCAAGATAGTGCACCTGTAATTGGTTCTTCCTTTTAAAAGGTACCCTTTACTCCAAGAACTTCCCTTTCCACACATTTTGCCAAAAATAATACCAAGCAGGTATCCGGTGGAGTTATGTGATGCTTCCGGTAATTCTCGGGTATTTGGAATTTAGGTAGTTCTAGGGTTAAAAAGAAAGAAAAAAAAAAAGAACCGTCAACAATTTACTTCAACAAACACACTCGAAAAACTGCTGAGTACTTTAATGCTGTAATAATGATACATGTATACAGTCATGACATTGCACAGATAGTTGACGTAGACCTACGTCATGACATTGTACAGATAGTTGACGTTATTATTATTATTATTTCTTCATATTTTACTAGGGCAGTCCCCACAGACCTATGGTCTTCTTACAGGGTGCCCTAGCCACGTGAAGATAGCGGAGCGAAATGCAGCAGGTAGGGATATGGTGCGAATCGCGGCAGGGAGGGCGTTCCATCGGTCAGCTCCAAGATAAGATACAGAGTGATAGCCAAAATACAATCTGGCATGGGGCAGTACCAGGCCGAGCAATTCCTGAGAACGGGTAATTCTAGCAGTGCGGGATGATGAGACAGCACGAGGAGTGAAAAGTCGGCAAAGTAGGGGACTAGCACGAGCATTTATGCATCTATGTAGAAACAAACACATAGAGGTTGGCAGCATAGCGAATATTTAACGGTGTTAGGTGCTGTCTAGCTAAGATGGGTTGGATGTAGGCAGAGGGAGGGAAGCCAAAGACAGTACGGATCGCCCGATTCGCGATGCTAATAAGAGCGTTATAGGTGGTCTGTCGCAGGCAGTGCACGTACGTAGACCTACGGAGTGTCAAAAGCCGTGGACATACATGATTGCACATGACATAGCAGACTCAGCGGAGGACGTTCAGGTTAGTTGTAACTCTGAGTTCCATGCCGTTAGCCAATCATCAGACAACTGATACTCGGGTCTACCCAACAGTATGCTTATAAACACAGAGGGCCACAAGCATAAACATATTTAGCGCTAAATCTGGTAGGTATGGGGAGAAAGCTGGCGCGGGCCAAGGGGCGACAGTAGAAGTGCCAGGAGGGTGGCGGGCAACAGGCAGTTGTGAGCATGAAAGCGCGGAAAGAGGCGATGGGGAGGCAGTGTACAGCAGATGGGTAGAGGTGCCAGGAGGATGGCGGGCAATGGGCCAGTGAGACCACTACAAGTAGGGAGTCGTTTGGTGACGGGCAGGCGTGAGCAGAGTGGCATCGCCAACAACAGGCCAAGGGATTGTGTTATTAATAATAATGGGTGCTCAGGCAAAATGCAGTTCAATACTTGGTCAGTTCATTTGATAGGTGTGAAATTTGCGAGGCGGAACTTATTCTCATGCATGCATTTCGAGACCATCTCAGACCGCTTGTTGAGTAGGAGCTTCTTGGGTGTAGTCAGGACGTGGAATTGTTCCGCGGTACATAGATTGCATTTTTTTACTCACATCTGTATGATCGGCTCTTCTCCCGCACCTTCCATGTAATGCCTGCCTCCCCATCGCCACTTTCCGCGCTTTCATGCTCACACCTGCCTATTGCCCGCCACCCTCCTGGCACTTCTACTGTCGCCCCTTGGCCCGCGCCCGCTTTCTCCCCATACCTACCAGATTTAGCGCTAAATTTGTTTATGCTTGTGGCCCTCTGTGTTTATAAGCATACTGTTGGGTAGACCCGAGTATCAGTTGTCTGATGATTGCATTACGGCATGAAACTCAGAGTTACAACCAACCTGAACGCCCTCCGCTGAGTCTGCTATGTACTAAGCTCTGTCTCTGATATTGAGCACTCTCTGCAGCTCTGGGATCAACGGATTTGATTGTACATGACTATAAGACGAGCAAATATGCATATTGTACTATCTACTAATAACTACAGCCAAGAACTACGAAGTCGAAACTACACAACAAGTAGAACGCATTGGGCACACACAGACAATTAATTTTGCAAAAAAAGGGTCAGATAGAGAACAGTAGTATTGTCTTGGTACTACACAACAGAACAACAAGGACAATCAAGGCTTGTTTGCTGCTACTTCAAGTTTCAAGATGTTGCCTGATGATTGCGTGAGCATGAAACTTGAAGTAGCAGCAAACAAGCCTTGATTGTCCTTGCTGTTCTGTTGTGTACTACGCTCTGCCTTTGTGGTGTTGAGCACTGTCAGCACTCTGGGTACGTCCTTCGGTGTCTTGCTATTAGATAATCCAATACTTGTACAGTACTAGTGTTAGATTAACCTCCTTCTTTTATTTTTTAGGTCTGTTTTGATATTTTCTGTCTCGCCTATTCTGCAGTTGCTTGCATATAAGCACCTCATTCCCGCTCGTTCCTCGTGCTTTCTTCCATTTGGAAAATTATGGTTTTTATACATTAAATTTTGTTGAGTATGAATTTGACCCAATATTCTCCAGATACAATGGACGACGGGACAGGTAGGTGGAACGACATTTATTAGGGTAGACGAAGAGACGGAGACAAAGACGAAGAGACGGAGACAAAGACGAACTACTACGACTACATTATGATTATTGACGGGAGCGAGATTATTGAAGAGAGCGAGATCATTGAAGAGAGCGAGATGATTGAAGAGAGCGAGATTATTTTGAGAAACAACGCAATAGGGCTTGAAAGTGATGACGTCAAAACGGCCAGGGAGTACTAAGTTGACATCAGATTTATATTTTGGATCCACTAAGGTGTGACTTTGCTATTGCCTCAGTATGTGGGTGCATAGCAACCCACTCATGTCGTATGCAGGGGTGACTTTTACTTCGCGACCAGTTGTAACCCCGCCCCCAGTAGCCAAATCAGTCAGTTTCACTGGTTACATCACCTTGCTGTGAGTAAGACGGTTTGAAATGTGCTTGGATCCATACAAAAACTGGATCCAAGTGGATCCAATTTTTGAATTTTTGAAATTGTTGCTATGCTGTGACGCAGCACTTTCAAGCCCTATTGTACAGGGCCTGGGTAGCTATGGCAAACATGGGCGCGCAAGTAGCTACCCAGGCCAACGGAACGAAAGGTGAGTATGACGTAGTACGGGTGCATGCAGGCCAGCCAGCTTAGGAAAGGTTGTAGGTAAGAATGTACAGGAGGAGGTACCTATAACACATTGTGTAATAGTATTACTAGTAGTACTTAGCGTTATTTGCAAAAATAATTATCATAAATGAAAGAGAAAAGGACATATGGATACGAGTTTAGAGTAACTCTCCATCACTGTAACATGATTTCTCTTTTACATTTATTTATGGCTCAACATCCGAGTTTCAAATAAATGAAAGACATTCAAAATAGCATCAGCCACGCAACCAACCAGTTTTATCTGATGGGCACCGCGTTGCTGGTGTGGTGTGAGGCTGTACCGGCAGTCCGGCACGCATTCAGCCGCTGTATGCCCGTACTTTGCAGACTACAAATCCCATAATGCTTGCTATGGGCCAGTATGGGCCTATGCCCTGGCCACCGAGACCTGGTGCTATCATGTACACAGTCACTGACTGTGACGGAGTATGTACCTCTGCACCACCATCACAAAACGCTCTGTGGCAGACCGCTGTCAAGGTCACCAAACCCTGAGCCCGGCTGAGGCAAGATGAGACCCGGCACTGCACTGCACAGCTAGCTTCAGCTCCTACAAAATGCATGAAACATGATGATTGTTTTGCATACAATCATGTACTTTGTTGCAGACAAAAAATATTATAATTATTAAATTGTAAGAGCTTCGACTGAGTTAGAATGATGCGGGCTTTCCTGCTCGCAGGAATCTCACAGCCTGGCATTCCCCTCTAGTTGTACTGCCCTAGCACACCTCAATTCTCACGTCCATTGAAAGTTTACTTTCATGACCAATGTTTTTTAAGATGATCTTAACTTAAGGAGAGATTCCTAGACTCACTGCTTTCTTCACTCCCCTCCAGGATAACTAATCTTGTTCTTAATCTTTTCTCCCTTTCCATCGTCATAATAACATTGGGCATGATTGCCCGTTTGACTTGCGATGTAAAATAAAAGCAATACATACATACATACATACATACATACCTGCAGTCTCCATTGCAGCCATTTCCCCATTGCTCGTTTTTCTCGTTTTACCCTGATGATGGGCTCATGGCGGAAAATTTGGTGACAAGTTGATGACGTGTGCAGCAAAGAGACCGTATTTTGAGTGGTTGCAAAGAGCTAACCTAGTGAGTAACTGCAGGAATAGCGATAGGCTCCCACGTAGGGAGCAACACACAAATCCCCAAGTATCGCCGAAGTCAC
Organism: Sycon ciliatum; assembly: GCF_964019385.1. Lineage (NCBI taxonomy): Eukaryota > Metazoa > Porifera > Calcarea > Leucosolenida > Sycettidae > Sycon > Sycon ciliatum. Next base: position 29,756,361 of record NC_088649.1, read on the forward strand.
ACCAACCTCTTCTTCACTAATGCGTAACCTTCACGAAAATCACATAGAAAGAGCCTAGCCAACGCAGGTGGTAAGGTAATTCGCCGAAGTTCAATGGACAAACGTGTCCCATGAAAAAATACAATGTCATGTAGAAGTGGAGGTCTGTAATACGATCCGAACATCATAGCGCTATGATAATGATAGGCATGAGATTGTGACAGGCACAGAGTACTGTAACGTGATGGAGAACGGAGTGCCGAAGAGCGACACGGATAGAATTTCAAAAAAGCACAGCATACCATGGTATAAGCATTGACTGAACTGTGCATAGACTGTATGCAGCACATGAACATACGAATGGCCTAGGGTAGGAGGCTGACCCGCTCCAACAGTTCTTCGGCGACCCACATGTAAAAAAAAACCTAAAAAAAGTAAATTATCGTGTCTGTTCCCGAAGGGAACTCACGACGGCTGCTAACACCCGATAAACCCACATGCACTGTGTACCATTATGTGGACTGGATAGGATGTACAACTTCGGTCTTGTGGTGAAGCTTGACGCGTACGTTGCTGAACATCAGCGCAATTGCTTCGTACATGGGGTGCATGAACGCGCGACACATGGCTCTGTACGGCACCGCCCACATGTAGATAGTCATCTTAAAGAGACGATAGAATGGGTAGTACCACCAGCTGATGAAGTGTGTGTACAGCGCAAACCAAAACGCCCACCAGAACGAGAGTAGGATGCCGAACGTCAGCGTGAAGATGTGATACCAGATGAGCTTAGAATACATGTACGTCAGTTTGTTGAAAGCGCGGCAGGTGTCCAGGATGCGAGTTTCAGGGCGCTCGTGAATAACGTCCTCGAAATCAGACTGCAGACAATTGAATGCAAAAGAAAAAAAAAGAAAGAACAAACGTCACGGTCAATGTGGGAGAGGGGAGAGAGATCCAGAAGAAACCTTCCAAAGATGATGCAATTGGCTTTTGAACGGCCCAGTGGACACCAAGCCCCTCACCCCCCACCTACGGGCGGACTTGAACGTGACCACACGTTGAAGTGAGTGCATACGTACTTCTTCGAAGTACAAGGAACAGAAAAAAGGTATTCACGTCATCAAGGTACCGTGTTCTCCGGAGTATAAGCCGCACCCACCATTTTTTTGCCACAAATTAATAGACATCTACCCTATTTATCATTGCTAATTTCATCATCGGAGTACAAGCCGCACCGCCTCTTTTTGGGTGAAATTTTGAGCGTTCAAAGTGCCGTGGCTTATAATCCGGAAAATGCAGTATCTGTCCAGGCATCCAAGTGCTCCTCGGATCAAGTGAAGGTGCTACTATGGGATTCTACTCAGGGTTGTTAGATCTACATGGATCATGCTGTTGCAAAAGAAAAAGATCCACGAGCGGGATTCGAACCCAGCACCCCTGTCTTATCGGGACAGTGCCCTGCCGATTAGGTTACCGGGAATCACACACCATGTACCACACACACACACACACACACACACACACACACACACACACACACACACACACACACACACACACACACACACACACACACACACACACGCATCCACACACACACACACACACATGCACGCACACAGACACACACACGCACACACACGCACACACGCGCACACACACACACACATGCACGCACACAGACATACACACACACGCACACACACAAACACACGCACACACACACACACACACACACACGCATACACACAAACACACGCACACACACACACCCGTGGCTCCTTCCTGCTACACTGCTCCCTGTCCCAACAGGCTTTGCCATGTCTACCGGGAGGGGGGGGGGGGGGGGGGAACGGGTCGTGGGTTCGAGCCATTACCAGGCGCCAATGTTGCAAAAGAAGCATTCACGAGCGGAAGTCAAACCCAGCACCCCTGTCTTTCCGGGACAGTGCCCTACCGATTTCGAATTAGGCTACCGGGGATCACTCACACACACACACACACACACACACACACACACACACACACACACACACACACACACACACACACACACACACACACACACACACACACACACACACACACACCCCCACACACACACACACACATACACCCACCCACACACACACACACACCCCCACACACACACACACACACACACACACACACACACACACACACACACACCCACACACCCCCCCCCCACCCCCCCCCCCCACACACACACCCGTGGCTCCTCCTTGTCACAGTTCATAGAGGTTATTCGAATGCTGTCATGGTAACGAGTCAAGCATAACCGCTTATGAGCGCGACGTATGCAACAGCAGTTGCTACTGAGTTGCCAGTGCATGATGCTGCCTTGCCTAAGCACCTCAAGTGATGACGTGACTGTACACCAGCAATCTAGGTAGGTTTCACAAGCTGCATGAATTTTTTTACTATTGACACAACCCTACTGGAAAACAGGTGAAGAACAAAAAGAAGCGAGGAAGAAGACAAACCCCAGTAGCGCGGTTTTTCCAGCCGTGCTGCTACCCACCGTCAACTGGGAGCTTGTGGCCATGCACAAGGGGTACAAAGACGTGGCCAATGGGATTTCTCAGCGCCTGTAGCAGTGGGTGTAAGACTTGTCTCCTCACACCCACCGTTAGGCGCTACATCATCATCATCTGCCGCTAGAGTTTACCACGTGTTAGCGGTGTCGTGAGTTCCCTTTGGCAATGGACTCGATAATAATATTAAGTTAATACTTATGCGAAGGGCACACTTCAAGCTTTTGAACATTTTGAAAGTTTTCACAAGTATACTTTCATGCCTTATCTATCATCAGGTGAAATACCGGCAAAATCAAATGAACAAGGACAATGAATTTAGTACAGCAGAGACACTTCAAGTTTACTAACTTAGTAGAGGAACTTACGCGAACAAACTCTTTGAGGTAATCCTCCTCTTCGTCCTCGCCCGGGGCCGCCCTGTATTGCATGTCGCCCACCAGCGAGTTACTCTCGCCATGACGATCCGTCAGCGGCGGTCGGCTAGTGTAGTATGCAGTCTCGCTGTTCGCCGTGGGGGCCGCGCCATACGACGGGGCTGCGGGCACGACACACAAACAGAGGGGGAGGGAGACACAATCAAAGACGAGACTATCCGATCATTTGGCAATCGTGCATGGTGCCTTAGTCCTACTCAGGCCTCCTTACGGGCCTACAAAGAACGTTATTGGAACGTCCATGATTGTCCGGAATAATATAATTAATGGAAGAATCCAAAGTTAGCAGTTGCCATGCAAACTACAAAATACCGTATTTCCCCGAATAAGTCGCACCTTTTTACATTCGACTTCAGGGCCAACAAACAATCGAGCATGATTACTACTGAAGTGGATATACCGAAGGGATATGACATCAACCTGAGAATAGGAGTGCGACTTGCAATTGAGGAAAATACGGCATTCACCCCCACCCCTTCGCTATTGGCAAGGCAGATCCAGTGCCTGCTCCAGAGCCGGATCAGCCGCGTCAGCCGGGTCAGCGACACGGTTGTTGGAGGGTACTTGTACCCGTTTGGAAAAAGAACACCGGTTCATCTGTGACCCTGTTGGAAATACACAGCAGGGAGTACTATTATGTACACCAGGGAGTCCTATTATGTACAGCAGGGAGTACTATTATGTACAGCAGGGAGTACTATTATGTACAGCAGGGAGTACTATTATGTACAGCAGGGAGTACTATTATGTACAGCAGGGAGTACTATTATGTACAGCAGGGAGTACTATTATGTATAGCAGGGAGTACTATTATGTACAGCAGGGAGTACTATTATGTACAGCAGGGAGTACTATTATGTACAGCAGGGAGTACTATTATGTACAGCAGGGAGTACTATTATGTACAGCAGGGAGTACTATTATGTACCGCTCCCTGATGTACATATACATGTAGTAGCCGCACTTGAACGGACCCGCCTTTGACCCGGTTGGAAGAGTTGTGCCAGGTACACGTGCACCCGGTCGGTTTGAAATCCTAGAGCAGACACTGAGATTGTTGCTATACCAGAGCGCAACTGATTACAGTAGGTCTGGCTTAGATCAACAAAGCTCCGCACCCCAGATCCCAGCCACAGGCATGCACGATTCGTAACGTTCCCCTGTTTTGTACACCCTTGCGTCGGATACGCTACGGTCACTATGGTATTGACCGTACTACTCATTGCCCGGGTGCCTTGTGAAGCAATACAAAGCACTGATCTGGGTTCTAAATTTCGAAATGGTTCAGAGGATCCTGCCTAACCCCACGACTAATTGTATTTCAGGTGGCTGACCGTACCACCCTTAAATACCTTCCCATGTACACAGTATATGTCTCTCCGTCCCTCGCCGTCGTTTCCCCTAAATGTCTTCCCTAATCTCGATCTCGTCCGCCCGTTGCTGTGAGTTCGGTGCTATCTCAGTGTCTAAGTTTCAGCAAAACTATGGCAGGGCTGAGCTGCCAGCTATAGGCTGCCTTGCATGCAATTACCAAGGCAAGCTGTAGTTACAGGGTGCCGATGATTCGCCAGGGACACAACGATATGCAATGCTCAGTGTGCTTCACAGACCACGATTTTTATGTCATTTCTGCAAACTTCCACGCTCCAATAATCTTGTGATAATTGTGATTAATAGAGGAGGGTCATGGTGATGTGGTGGGACTGAGCACACTTGCTCCACCTGAGGTCTCCACCGCTATGTTCACCGGCCAGGGTTCTAGCCAACCCCCCCCCTCCCCCACTGTGTTTTCGAGTCCCCCTGTGAAAAAGTGCCGCCCCTACTCATTTTCCGATTGTTGTATTTTTTTCAGGACCTATCACAACAATGCAGTGGACAGTCACTAACGAGAGAGCTTGGAAGCTCAGGGCCCTACGCTATGCTTTTTTGCCTTGATGACCTAGACAAAAAGAAGCATAGGGATGTTATAAATTCTTTAAAAAAATCCTTTTTTTAAGACATAATCTGGGATTCGAACCCGCACTATCGCGCGCCCTGCATGCATCCCCCGATACACTTCGCATACATACTAATTCTTCCAAGTTGTTTCACATTGTGATCTTGCATTTGAAAGCCCTATTTGAATATGCATTGTGGCCAGCCGTCTTTGATGGTACGGTACGGTAGGGGATAGGTACGGGACAGGTACGATCGAGGGTAATACGACACCGTCTCCCGTACCGTACCGTACCATCAAACACAGCTGGCTACATACAGCTGTCCGTAATATTCAAATAGGGCTTTCAAACGCAAGATAATAATGTGAAGCAACTTGGAAGAGTGGGTATGAATGCGAAGTGTATGGGGGAATGCATGTAGGACGACAGTGCGGGTTCGAATCCCAGGATATGCCTGAAAAAAATAGGAGAATTGAAAAATTTATAACATCCTATGCTTTTTTTGCCGTCAGATACGGATAGCGCCAGGCGTGACACAAACAAACACACAAACACACAAATACCAAATTAAAGCTGTGTGGACCCTGGCTAGCGCCAGACGTTACTGAAGTAACGTCTTCTGCATAGCTACGGGAATAAAGGGTTTATAAGGCACATTTGTCTTGGGTGAAGTCGGCGGTTCGCCCGTACGTTGCATTTGCATGGCAAGACAATTTTTGGAACGTGGAAAAATGGTTTTCGGGGTAAATGTGTTTCCCATCCCCCCCCCCCCCCCTACTATTTTGACCTGACTAGAACCCTGATATTGATACCCAGTGCACCAAGTGGACACGATGCTGACTGGCAAGGCACAGCCACAAACCCAACGGGCGGCCAGTACCCACACCAGCCGGGACCGTTCCGATATCGACGGTGGTAATAGGCACCCGAAAGTGCATTTGTTGCACGCCTCACCGCTGCATGTGTATACATTTTCATACCTAAATACATGTTACACAGGCGCGTGCGTCGGTGCCCTTCAATTGGGGGGTTCCGGGGGGGGGGGGTGTCCCCGGGAAATTTTTCAAAAATGAAGCAAAATCCTGCATTTTGAGCAAAAAAAGGGGGGTTCCGGGCACCCAGGAACCCATACGGGGCACGCGCCTGAATGTATGTGATTGTTCCGTACTCAGGTTTGCAAACGTTGGCAGGTACTAGTATGCGTACTTATTGCTGCAGTTGAGCTATTGAGCGGCCTAACTAGGAAATCCAGGCCCAGCACCGCAACTAGGCGTCAGTCCTTCCAAGATCTGTGAAGGGAGGCCCAAATTGAAGACCCCCCCCCGTTGGAGTCCTGGTGGTCGCAGTCAATTTATCCTTAGGCTTTTTTTCTTCTTTTTTTCCTTTTTCAATTCCCTCAACTAATGACTATAATTACGAGGTCATCAACTGCTGTACAACGGTGTCATCAATATCAATAATTATTACTACTAATTACTATAGTCACTAAGCGTAGATCTACGTGGGTACAGCTTTCCTTTGGCCGCCTACAGGCTGTAGCAATCAGTCCCGCGGCGCAGGTCCGGTTTTCACAAACTATTTACTTACTTGCCCCACGCTGAACGTCCAAAATAACTAACATCAAGCGTGATCCGCCAGCGCAGCATGGGTAGTTTCAGGTGCGCAGGTGCTATTTCAACTCATTACAATGGCGGCCCGGGTATCGCAACACCCCCGCCATGGCCAGATACAAACATTTTGGATTTACCTGCTGTGAGAGGAGCGGCCGTGGGTACCTGCTCTCCGTACGGTTTTCCGTCGCCATCCGACGCTGAGATGCTTTGATACGGCTGGGCCATTGTCACGGTATCTTCACTCTCACTCCACTCCCAGAAGCGTTCGCTTCCTTCTCCCAATCGTCGGTCAAACTCAAGAACGGGCGAAAGTAACAATTGTTGCAAGCGACGTACAGATTATGCAGGAACGAATTGAATCAACTCGGATGCAGTTCTTGCGTGTAGATCTGCGGCCAGCGCCTGAAAAGCGAAAAAGTCGGCCTGAGCTACATGTAGGATCGCAGGCGGTCGTGGTTGGACAGCTGGTAAAGTGTAGTGTCCTTACCCGTCATCTTGGACATTTTCGCTGCGAACGTGTGCGCTCACCGATCACAAACTTGTTGTTGTTGTTGTTTATTTTACTTCACCAAATGAACGGCATAGATGCCTTCTCCCCTGCCCATAGGACAGGTTCTCACAGAATGATGAAGGGATGATATGCAAGGGAAAACAAGAAATGATAATAATATAAGACAGAAAGGACCAAAAGAAGAAAAGGAAAAAATTATATGAAGACAATTTCATGGAGTCAGAAATAGAAAGACAATAATTTCATGGAGTCAAAGAATAGAAAGACAATTTCATGAAGTCAGGAATACGTGGTTGATTTTATAGACATGCATGCATGCACAAATGATTGATAGACGAGAAGGTTGGAGTTTATGGCAGATAATAAAGGTATAACGAGGATATTCACAAGGTAAGTATATCAATGGCAGAAAGAGTTTTTCGGAAGGGACCAGGGATACCTATCACTCTAAAATCAGAGGGGAGAGCGTTCCAGAGAATGCTTCCCGAAACATCATGGTCGATCGTCCCGCAGGCCCACGAAGAAAGGGAACTTGAAGCAAGTTCGACACTTGTCCCCGTGTGGTGCGCTGATCCTCCGGAACAGTCTCTGGGGCCGTTCGGGTGAATAATTGTTGAAGAAGGGGGCTACAGGAGGAGTTAATGCATCTATGAACAAATACGACAATTTTGTGTGTATAAAATGTGTATATGTATGTGGTAGACTAACAATGCTGAGCAGAGATAGCAGCGGGGCAGTTGGAGTCAAGAGCCGCTGTTGCAAGGTTGCACGGATGCCAGCTCTGAACATCTTTTCAAGCTGACCAAGCAGGTGTGCGCTAAGTCCTGGAAAGAAACTGTTTGAACCATAACACAGCTGGGAAAGGATCATGCTCAAGAACCACGTTCGCCGGGCAAGCAAACTCAGTCCTCGCCCATGCCTCCAGAGCTGACCAATTGTTCGCGCTGTCTTGCGACCAATATACTCCACATGTGGAGCCCAGGATAAATCATTATCCAGGACTAAACCAAGGTACTGGGCTGTAGGGGTCACACAAAGTTTCTCGCCATTGCAGAAGACCTCCGGTTGTATTGCAGCCGCGCCTCGTGGCCGGATGAAGAGCAATTGTGTCTTGGAAGTATTGAGGAGCAGGCCAATGTCCTCCAGCCAGGTAGCAAGGTTTGTCATGGCTTGCGTGAGGGTTCTGCACACTACAGCAGGATCAGAATGGGAGCAGTCGATGACAATGTCATCTGCAAATTCTTGGTGCTGTACAGACGGTGGCAGTATGGTGCGGAGTTCACTAGTGTAGAGCACAAAAAGCAGTGGCCCAAGGACGCTACCTTGTGGAACACCACGGGAGCAACTGATGGCTTCACTAACAGAGTCAAGAACTTTGACACTCTGGAAACGCCCTGAGAGATAGTCAGTGAACCATTCTAATGCAGTTCCAGCTATACCAAGGGAAAACAAAACTGTAACTAGACGTTCATGCTTAACACGGTCGAAAGCTTTCGACATATCAACGAACACTGTCCCAGTGAACTCTCGTTTGCATCTAGCAGTGGACCATCGATTAACAGCTAACACAAGTGCATCCTCAGTCGAATGTTGCTTGCGATAAGCAAACTGGCTGTCGGGCAATAGCTGGTGTGTCTCCAGATAGGCAGTGAGCTGTCTCTTAACCATTGTCTCCAGAATACGGGAGATAATGGGGAGGAGAGACACTGGACGATAGTTCTGGGGCAGGGTTGGGTCGCCACTCTTAAATAAGGGACTGACATGTGACACTTTGAAGGTTGGTGGAACCTGTCCAGTTCTAAGAGACTTATTGATAATGCTGGTGAGATTCGGTGCAAGAACAGAGGCATGTTGCTTGAGCAGGAAACCGGGAATCCCATCACTGCCCGTGGCTTTGCTTGCATCCACTGATTTCAGGCATGACTCGACATCTGTCACTGTGACAGGCTGGAATACATTTAAGCTGGATTGGAGGCTTGGGCCCAACGGCAGCTGGAGGTGGGGTGGACATGTTGGATCATTCACTACTCCGCCAAACACTCGACTTAGCTCTGGCAAAGGCGCTTGAGGGATTTGCGATTTCTTCCTTCTGCCGGTGACAGTATTTAGTACCCTCCAGAGTTTCCTCTGGTTGGTACTTTGGCATTGGGTGGTAAAATACTGGTTGCGCAGTTTCCTGTCAAGCTTCCTAGCCACAGAACGAGCTGATTTATGTTCCTCGCGTAATGTTGCATTACCCTGGTCCCGCATCAACTTCCGGTGTAAGCCATTGCACTTCCGTACAGCCACAACTAGTTCATTCGTCAGCCATGGGCATGGGAGACGTCGATGAGCACGCTGAGCAACTAGAGGCGCATGGTGGTCTAATGGTGATAGAAGAGACTCAGTGAAAGATGTAATCATGTCCTCCAAGTTGCCATTGTCAGGAAATGCCTGCTGATTGCGCTGGACGTCCTCCCTGAAGCGGTCCCAGTCAACGAGGTGCAACCGCCACGTGGTCGTTGGTGCTGATGAGCTGTGCTTCAGCACTCGAATATGCAAGTGGGCAAGAATCGCAAAATGGTCACTCATGTCTAAGTATACTGTTTCACAGCTGCCAACCGGTGGAGCTGATGAAAGGAGTAAATCCAGCAGTGTAGCTGAATGGGAGGTCACTCGGGTGGGAGATGTTACATAGTTGGAAAGGTTGAAGCGGCTGATAATAGAGCGCAGAGGTACTACAGTTGGCTGATCCTGGGCAAAGTCCACATTGAAGTCGCCGACAATCGTGGTAGACTTTTGCCGGCCTTCCACAGCTCGCTCGATGTTGTGTTCTAGTGATGGCCAGAAGGCAGCTGGACTGTTAGGTGGCCGGTAGCAGCAACCAATAACATGGGAGTCGTGGCCGGGAACTATAACCTCAAGCCATAGTAGTTCCAGCTCAGTTTCCAGATCGAAGCGGCGACGAACAGCCAGGGACTCGTGGCAGTATACAGCTACTCCACCACCAGGTCTATCTGGTCTGTCCTTGCGAAACAATTTGAAATGTGGTATAGCTACTTCACCATCACTGATATCGGGCTTCAACCAAGTTTCCGCGATTCCAAGAAGATGTATACCTCTGGAGGACACAAACTCCTGGACCTCAGAAACCTTCCTCCGCAGGCTGCACACATTGAGGAATGCAGTGGTCAGAACGGTCATTATGGTTGTGAGTGAGATGCAGATTGTTGACCAGCAGCATGGTCTGCCGCAGAGTTCAGATATTTGTCAAAGCTCCAAAGCCTGCAATAAACAGGCGATGGCAAAAATTTCCGCTGGACCAGTGTCTTGGAGCTGGCGTGATTAACAACCATGAATTCGAGCTGAGATGCTATCTGTTATAACGTACGCACGCAAGATTCATTCCATGCAACTCGCGTATACCACAGCAGGAAACACCATCTGGTTTGTTCTAGGATAATTTAGAAGTGAACATGTAAAATGGCAATCATGGAGAGATAAGCAGCAGAGACACGTCAGTGCTGTCGTGGCACTAATGGCGCTATGACACGACAGTATAGGCCTCGTCAGCTCGTACCAAAGTAAGACACACGTCAGCCATGCAGACGTAATGCAGAAGAAGACTGATTCATAATGAGGTAAGACTCTTCGTCATGCATGCATCAAAGGAGCGTAGAACGACACACGTAGAACACACGTAGAACGACACACGTAGCAGAACGTAGATCGTTGATCGTACGACTAATATTAATAATAGATCAATCTATAACACTATCCTCTTTGCGAAAGATCTTGCATTCATGGATGGTGACTGGAATATTCGTAGCTGAAGCTCGCTGTGCTATAAACTGGCTAAGGTGGTCACTTTCCATGTCATGCCGGAGATTGCCAGCAAAAAGGACCGCTTTCTTGCCTGTAGGCTTTGTGTTCGAGATGAGCTGCCATGCCAGATTGTCAGGCTCATCCTCGAAACACGGTAACAGCTTGCGTTCTTGGACGTCCGCGTTTTGAATCTTCGTCCTGGGATTTGAAGTAACAGTGTTCCACGTGTCGATCCAAGACCTCCACGAGATCTACGGGATGCACTACGGGATGCGCTGTCGTCCTCCGATCCCGAGTCTGTTGTTGTTGAGCTGGGTTGCTCACTTGCACCAACGGCCATATCGGGTGTGTTTGCTTGCGCGAGTTCAAGAAGGTGTGAACTCAAGTCCGTACGGGTACTCGCTTTGCTGGCTGCTGTCTGCGCTGGACTTCACAAGGATCAGACTCGCTCCAGAGGCAGAGGCGCAGCTAGCTCCGCTCAGGGGACAGTTGGAGACCATGTGAAAACCACTCATGACTTCTTGCGCTTACTGTAAATATACAAAATTTCGGCGCTGCAAAATTTCGGCACTTCACGATTTTTGACATTTCGGCGGCGATTTATTTTCGGCGTGGGGTAGAGGGCATGTATAGTGCGACAGATGCTGTGAAAAATTTCATCGGCGTTTTAATTTAGGCGTTTGGGGTCGGTGCCGAATATAGCCGAGATTAAATAGCTGCCGAAAATTTGTATATTTACAGTATGTCAGTCCAGCAGACCAGGGTTTGGAACTTTGGATCTTTGGGTCCACGCGTAGTCCGTCTACCACTTGTAATGCCGTCCATTGTGCTATGCAGCCTGTAGTTCTTCCGCCATTTTGCACTATTTTGCATGCGGACACCGTTGGCGTTGTACAGCAGTCTTTGTAGGCTACGCGTCACACGATGCCTTTGTCGCCTCTGAAGACTGAAGTGTGTGTCATGCTCCGCACACACATCATGTGATACATGCATAAGGTGTAGCTAGCCAATCAAGAGTAATTTACTGTTTATCTACTCTTGCTATTACTCATTAATGCATTAGGCATTACTTGTACAGCCAAGTCGGTTCTTCTTGTTAAGCCCGAATGCGCTGAAGCTGCACGGGCAATCTTCGCCGACACACGTGACCGATATCGTCATCAAGACGGACGGCAACCGACACCTTGGAGCCGCCCTTGGATCACCCGAGTATAGGGCCTCCTTTGCTTTGGCGAAGGTGAAGGCATGGCAAGAGGAGATCCGGGAGTTATCCACCGTGGCCTCCACCCAGCCACAAGCAGCTTACGCAGTGTACACCAACGTTCTCCGGCACAAGTGGTCATTCATCGCCCGCACAATGCCAGGAGTTGCCCCGCACCTCCAACAGCTGGAGTCCACCATCTCCGAGTCGTTTATTCCCGCTCTTCTTGGTCGTCCCCAGCCCGGAGAGACGGAACGCCAAGTTCTCGCGCTCCCAAGCCGCTACGGAGGCATGGGGATTGTCTCCCCAGTATCTCTTGTGAACCAGTTTCCTTCCTCACTTACGATCACCGAGAGCTTAGTTCAGCGCATTTTGAACCAGGATACACCGCCACAGGAGGAGGCGGACAACACCAGGGCAGCCAAAGCTAAAGCCAGGGCAGACGCCAGAAAGAAGGAGCAGCGTCATGCCAAGGAGGTGTACCGCGATGGCGTGGATGGAGACCTGCAGAGGTCCATGGATCTTTCGGCCGAAAAGGGTGCGTCGAACTGGCTCACCTGTCAACCACTCAAGCAGCATGGGTTCTCGCTACACAAGGGCGCGTTTCGAGATGCTGTCTGCCTCCGCTACGGGTGGACTCCGCCCCACCTCCCCCAGAGCTGTGCCTGTGGACCTGCCTTCACTGTCCCGCACGCCTTGTCTTGCCCAGTAGGTGGCTATCCGTCTCTGCGGCACAACGAGCTGCGGGACTTGACGGCTACCATGCTCACATCAGCAGCTCATGATATCAGCATTGAGCCACGCCTTCAGCCGTTATCTGGTGAGAATTTTCATCACCGGACGGCTATCCGTGAGGATGGTGCCAGGCTGGATGTTGCTGCCAGCGGGGTATGGGGTGGCCGGTTTGAGGGAGCTTTCTTTGATATTCGGGTGTTCAACCCTCATGCTCGTTCGAACTCGGTCCACTCCATCCCCGCCGCATACGCAAAGCATGAGCGTGAGAAGCGTCGGCATTATGAGGAGCGTGTTCGTGAGGTGGAGCATGCCACCTTCGTTCCCCTAGTATTCAGTGCCACCGGAGGCCAAGGCAAGGCGGCAACTGCCCTTTACAAGCGGCTCGGACTGATCATCAGCGACAAGAAGAATGAGCCTTACTCCATCACAATGGCATGGATCAGATGCAGGTTGGGGTTCGCCCTTCTTCGCTCGGCCATTATGGCCCTCCGAGGACACCGGTCCCGGAGCAGAGTTGCAGTAGCTCAACCATCATCGACCGAACTGGTGGCTGCTGAGTGCAATTTGCATTTCTGAACTGTGGCATGTGCGTAGCACTCAAACCTGTGAACATGATTGTGCGCACTGCACTGTCTGTCTTTAATGCTCCTCATTGTTTTTTTGTTTTTTATTTTTTTACCAGGCGTGGGCCATCCCCTGATGTCATAGGTGCCAACTGTACTGCTGCATGTACATGTAGTAGATTACTTGTACTCATTATGCATGAAAGTACTAGTAGTCTGTACCGCGGGCTTGAAAGTCATATCCGTCACAGGATCACTACGTCACGGGATCACGTGCAACGTGAACTGGATCCACTAGTACCCACTCGAGCTCTTGTGACCAGCTTTGAAAATAGTGGAGGAGACATATATTTCTTTCGATTTCGACCAGAAGCCTAGGCTGCTGTCTTCCCCCTGGCCCCCAGTTCTGCGTTTTGTTTGTTTTAGAATGTCTTTAGTACCGTTATCTAGCATCGCCACTTTTTTCAGTGGAGAACCAAGGCTGATCCAGCGTGGAGAAAATGCACACTCTTCGAACCGCGTGGAATCATTTCTGTTTCACCATGAGCTTGGGCACATTACTGCCAAGATCCACGCAAGCCGGACAAGAGATATGATGTGGAGGTGAGCAACCTAGCACTAAACAACTGTTGTGCCGTTCCTAGCTGCCTACAGTCTCTTCTATCGACCTGGACACCCTCACTTCGTCTTTGAATTTTTCTCCTATTTTTATATTCAAATTTTTGTGTAGATCGAACTTGGTTCTGAAGGTGGCGTTGTACGCGCTTCGTGCACTTGTCCCAAAGGCCAAGGACGGTGCCACCACATGGCTGCAGCCCTTGTCTACGCGAACAAGAATGTGAGCAGCACGGACAGGGAATGTTCTTGGACTGTACGGAAGGGAACCAATGAAACAAAGTAAGGATTTTCAAGCAAATTATTGTTGATTATCACTCCCTTAGTATTGACTCACATAGATTTTTGCCATACCTAAGCAGTCAAATATTCCTGCATATTTCACTCCTTAGGGCTATATTGACTGCTTATATTTGACTGCTTAGGGGTTGCGCAGTTGAACGGTGCGTACAAATTGTAGTGAAGCATTGTCACTGCATGAGTAGGTGGTGGTGCAACGGTTGTGCAATCATAAAACCGGGATTCATGAGGTTATCGTTCTGGAATTTGAAATACGGACTGTTTGTCGTGATAAATCTAATATTGACTTCGTACTTGGTCAGTATAGGAAATAAAAACCTCGTAAAAGACCTCGGCTTCGCCTCGGTCTTTCACTCGGCTTTTATTTCCTATATTGACCTCGTACTCAGTCAATATTAGATACTTATTAGTTTTGTGAAAGTAGAAAACTGGTGCCTCCGATGTGACTGCAACACGTACATGTATTGATTTCATGAAATTCTTTGCCTCGATGTTTAGCTTACTGGCAATCCAGCATGTGCGACAACCAGTTGGTAGGTGTCACTGTTACCGATGTGGAGGATGCTTATCAATATTAGCAAGAGTAGATAAACAAGAGTGTGCAACTCCGGATCTCTCCTGCACAATCTGCAGATACCGCGGCCCGCGGGCGGAATTTTTTGTTGACATCACCTTTTTTTACAGAGCATGCGGATTTAGCCGCAGGGCAGTGTACGAGCAGGTGCTGGGCACCGACCTTGTAATGTAAAGCCTGGCCAAGTGCACGAGGCAAAGCTTCCCAAAAGGCTCGCAGCGTGTCCGTCATAGAAAAGATTACGTCAACAAAAAATTCCGTCGTGGGCCAACCCATCCGCGAGTTGCACACTCTTGTTTATATACTTATTGATATTAGTATACGCACGTCCGCGTTTACGTCAACAGCAAGTCCACGTATTCACATATGCCAGAAGACAGGCAGATTCTTGATATTAGCAAGAGTATAATAATTATAACCCCCAAGAGCGTGCAACTCATGATACCCTTTCTATGGGGTACGCCGACGGCGAAAGCTCACATCACGTGATGCAGTGTCGCAGTTGTATGTTTCCAGCCCGTTTTTAGCGAGCAACGGAGTAATAAAAAGCACTGTGTGTGTGTGTGTGTGTGTGTGTGTGTGCACGCATTTTATCTGCTTTGTAGGACTGTGGATGACATTTTCCCGAAGTCGAAGCCGTTTTGTGGCATTTCACATACCTGCAGGCTCCATTACAGCCATTTTCCCATTGTAGCCATTTTCCCATTGCAGCCATTTTCCCATTGCAGCCATTTTCCCATTACAGCCATTTTCCCATTACAGCCATTTTCCCATTGCTCGTTTTTCTCGTTTAACCCTGATGATGAGCCCATGGCGGAAAATTAGGTGACAAGTTGATGACGTGTGCAGCAAAGAGACCGTATTTTGAGTGGTTGCACAGAGCTAACCTAGTGAGTAACTGCAGGAATAGCGATAGGCTCCCACGTAGGGAGCAACACACAATTCCCCAAGTATCGCCGAAGTCACACCAACCTCTTCTTCACTGATGCGTAACCTTCAAGAAAATCACATAGAACTAGCCTAGCCAACGCAGGTGGTAAGGTAATTTGCCGAAGTTTAATGGACCAACGTGTCCCATGAAATATATATGTAGAAGTGGAGGTCTGTAATACGATCCGAACATCATAGCGCTATGATAATGATAGGCATGAGATTGTGACAGGCACAGAGTACTGTAACGTGATGGAGAACGGAGTGCCGAAGAGCGACACGGCTAGAATTTCAAAAAAGCACAGCATACCATGGTATACGCATTGACTCAACTGTGCATAGACTGTATGCAGCACATGAACATACGAATGGCCTAGGGTAGGAGGCTGACCCGCTCCCCCAGTTCTTCGGCGACCCACATGTAAAAAAAACCTAAAAAAAGTAAATTATCGTGTCCGTTCCCGAAGGGAACTCACGACGGCCGCTAACACCCAATAAACCCACATGCAGTACTGTGTACCATTATGCGGACTGGATGGGATGCACGACTTCGGTCTTGTGGTGAAGCTTGACGCGTACGTTGCTGAACGTCAGCGCAATTGCTTCGTACAGGGGGTGCATGAAGGCGCGACACATGGCTCTGTACGGCACCGCCCACATGTAGATAGTCATCTTAAAGAGACGATAGAATGGGTAGTACCACCAGCTGATGAAGTGCGTGTACAGCGCAAACCAAAACGCCCACCAGAACGAGAGTAGGATGCCGAACGTCAGCGTGAAGATGTGATACCAGATGAGCTTAGCCCAGGTGTACGTCAGTTTGTTGACAGTGCGGCAGGTCTCCAGGATGCGAGTTCCAGGTTGCTCGTGAATAACGTCCTCGAAATCAGACTGCAGACAATTGAATGCAAAAGAAAAAAAAGAAAGAACAAACGTCACGGTCAACGTGGGAGAGGGGAGAGAGATCCAGAAGAAACCTTCCAAAGATGATGCAATTGGCTTTTGAACGGCCCAGTGGACACCAAGCCCCTCACCCCCCAACTACGGGCGGACTTGAACGTGACCACATGTTGAAGTGAGTGCATACGTACTTCTTCGAAGTACAAGGAACAGAGAAAAGGTACTAACGCCATCAAGTACCATATTCTCCGGAGTATGAGCCGCACCCACCATTTTTTTGCCACAAATTAATAGACATCTACCATATTTATCATTCCTAATTCATCATCGGAGTACAAGCCTCTTTTTGGGTGAAATTTTGAGCATTCAAAGTGCCGCGGCTTATAATCCGAAAAATGCAGTATTTGTCCAGGCATCCAAGTGCCACTACTCCTCGGATCAAGTGAAGGTGCTACTATGGGATTCTACTCAGGGTTGTTAGCTCTACAGTCCATTTCAAAACTATAGACGCGTACCTAGGCAAACACCGTTATGCCAGCATCTATACCACATAAACTCTGTGATCACTTTGTGCATAATTTTTTCCAAATTGGGTGTCTGTTATCCAATCGTTTAGAAACTATATGAGAGTAATTGTGGAGCGGACCTGAGCAATATTCCGAAACCTATTCTCAAGAAGTTCCAGCCAAATTTGAAATATTTCAAAAACCCTACCCGTCTATAGTTTTGAAAAATGGACTGTACGTGGATCATGCTGTTGCAAAAGAAAAGGATCCACGAGCGGGATTCGAACTCAGCACCCCTGTCTTATCGGGACAGTGCCCTACCGATTAGGTTACCGGGAATCACACACCATGTACCACACACACACACACACACATGCGCGCGTGCGCGCGCGCACACACACACACACACGTGCGCACACACACACACAAACGCACACACACACAAACGCACACACACCCACGGCTCCTTTCTGCTACACTGCTCCCTGTCCCAACAGGCTGTGCCGGGGGCGGCGATGGGTCGTGGGTTCGAGCCATTACCAGGCGCCAATGTTGCAAAAGAAGCATTCACGAGCTGAATTTAAACCCAGCACCCCTGTCTTTCTGGGACGGTGCCCTACCGATTTCGGATTAGGCTACCGAGGATCACACACACACACCCACGCACGCACACACACACACACACACACACACACACACACACACACACACACACGTGGCTCCTTCTCACTACAGTTCATATCATGACTATTCGAATGTTGTCATGGTAACGAGTCAGCATTACCGCTCATGAGCGCTACGTATGCAACAGCAGTCGTTAGTGAGTCACTAGTGCACCACGCGATGAGCGCTACGTATGGAACACAAGTTGCTACTGAGTCGCCAGTGCACGACACAACTCTGCCAAAGCATCTCAACTGATGACGTGATTGTACACCAACAATCTAGGTAGCTTTCACAAGCAGCATGAATTTTTTACTATTAACACAGCCCTACTGGAAAACAGGTGGAGAACAAAAAGAAACGAGGAAAAAAACAAAACACAGAAACGCAGTTCAAGTTTTCCAGCCGTGCTGCTACCCACAGTCAACTGGGAACTTGTGGCCAGGCACAAAGGGTACAAAGATGTGGCCAATGGCATTTCTCGGCACCTGTGCCAGTGGTTGTAAGGCTTATCTCCTCACCCCCAACGTTAGGCGCTGCATCATCATCATCTGCCGCTAGAGTTTACTGCGTGTTAGCGGTGTCGTGAGTTCCCTTTGGCAATGGACACGATAATATAATGTTGATACTGATGTGAAGGGCACACTTCAGGCTCTCGAACATTTTGAAAGTTTTCACAAGTATACTTTCATGCCTTATCTATCATCAGGTGAAATACCGGCAAAATCAAATGAACAAGGACAATGGATTTTAGTACAGCAGAGACACTTCACTTTTACTAACTTAGTAGAGGAACTTACGCGAACAAACTCCTTGAGGTAATCCTCCTCTTCGTCCTCGCCCGGGGCTGCCCTGTTGTGCGTGTCGCCCACCAGCGAGTTACTCTCGCCATGACGATCCGTCAGCGGCGGTCGGCTAGTGTAGTATGCAGTCCCGCTGTTCGCCGTGGGGGCCGCGCCATACGATGGGGCTGCGGGCACGACACACAAACAGAGGGGGGGGGGGACACAATCAAAGACGAGACTATCCGATCAGTTGGCAATCGTGCATGGTGCCTTAGTCCTACTCAGGCCTCCCTACGGGCCTACAAAGAACGTTATTGGAATGTCCATGATTGTCCGGAATAATAAATGGAAGAATCCAAAGTTAGCGCTTGCCATGCAAACTACAGGCAAAATACCGTATTTCCCCGAATAAAAGTCGCATCTTTTTACACTCGACTTGAGGGCCAACAAACAATCGAGCATGATTACTACTGAAGTGGATATACCGAAGGGATATGACATCAACCTGAGAATAGGAGTGCGACTTGCAATCGTGGGAAATACGGTACAGGTCGTCCCCCGTTAATACGAGTCCGGTTAGTACATAAACCCCGTTAGTACATAAGAAATCTCAAGTCCCGGACGAAACGTGGTCACTTCCATACAAATTTTGTCGGTTAGTACATAATTCGTTAGTACATAAACCCCGTTAGTACATAACATTTCTCCGTACCCGCATGCCACCTACCTCAATAGTACATAATTTGTTGTTCTTTTGGCCTTCCAGTGGAGGCACATCGTGTTCTAGTTTCTACTTGTGGACGCAATTAGCTCAGAAATCAGAGCGCACATCACAAACCGACAAAGCTCTGTTGTTTTTTCGAGTGACTGTACAGGCGCCGCTGGGCATGTATCATGTAAACTGTAGAATCTTCGCAGACTGTGACCGTTATAACATAATTTTTATGTTATATCGAGGGAATCAAGAATATCTCGCTCCCTAGTCATGGCAGCAAGAAACACTCAGAAAAGTTGAAAAAAGTGAAAAATTCTGGTATACAAGCAAGTTATGTACACTGTCGTTTAGTACATAAACCCCGTTAATACATAACATTTGTCAAGTCCCAGAGATTATGTATTAACGAGGGACGACCTGTATTCACTACTTTACTACTTACTACCCTTACCCTTACTACCCTTCACTACTAGCAAAGCAGATCCAGTGTCTGCTCCAGAGCCGGGTCAGCCGGGTCAGCGACACGGTTCGGAGGTACTTGGACCCGTTTGGAAAAAGAACACCGGGTCATCTGTGACCCTGTTGGGAATACACAGCAGGGAGTACTATTATGTACAGCAGGGAGTACTATTATGTACAGCAGGGAGTACTATTATGTACAGCAGGGAGTACTATTATGTACAGCAGGGAGTACTATTATGTACAGCAGGGAGTACTATTATGTACAGCAGGGAGTACTATTATGTACAGCAGGGAGTACTATTATGTACAGCTCCCTGACGTACATGTACATGTAGTAGCTGCACTTGAACGGACCCGCCTTTGACCCGGTTTGAAGAGTTGTGCCAGGTACACGTGTACCCGGTTGGTTTGAAATCGTAGAGCAGACACTGAGATCGATGCTATACCAGAGCGCGGCTGTTTAAAGTTGGTCTGGCTTAGATCAACAAAGCTCCCCACCCCAGATCACAGCCACAGGCATGCACGATTCGTAACGTTCCCCTTTGTTGTATGCCCTTGCGTCGAACACGCTACGGTCACTACGGTATTGACCGTACCACTCATTGCCCGAGTGCCTTGTGAAGCAATACAAAGCACTGATCTGGGTTCTAAATTTCGAAATGGTTCAGAGGATCCTGCCTAACCCCATGACTAGTGCTCAGTGTGCTTCACAGACCACGATTTTTATGTCATTTCTGCGAACTTCCACGCTCCAATAATCTTGTGATAATTATGATGAATAGAGGAGGGTCATGGTGATGTGGTGGGACTGAGCACACTTGCTCCGCCTGAGGTCTCCACCGCTATGTTCACCGGTCAGGGTTCTAGCCAACCCCCCCCCCCCCCCCCACTGTGTTTGCGCGTCCCCCTGTGAAAAAGTGCCGCCCCTACTCATTTTCCGATTGTTGTATTTTTTCAGGACATATCACAAAAATGCAGTGGACAGTCACTAATAAAGGGTTTATAAGGCACATTTGTCTTGGGTGAAGTCGGCGGTTCGCCCCGTACGTTGCATTTTGCATGGCAAGACAATTTTTGGAACATGGAAAAGTGGTTTTCGGGGTAAATGTGTTTCCCATTCTCCCCCCCCCCCCCCACCCTGCTATTTTGACCTGACTAGAACCCTGATATTGATACCCAGTGCACCAAGTGGACACGATGCTGACTGGCAAGGCACAGCCACAAACCCAACGGGCGGCCAGTACCCACACCAGCCAGGACCGTTCCGATATCGACGGTGGTAATAGGCACCCGAAAGTGCATTTGTTGCACGCCTCACCGCTACATGTGTATACATTTTCATACCTTAATTAGGCACTTCAGTCACGTGACAGGACCTGTCAAAATTTGCTAAGGTGAGAGTGCGTACTTGCGTGGCACCAGTCAAGTGCAAGCGCAAAACTGTACAGGTACGCGCTATGCTTCGTTGTACGGGCTGATAGTTGGGCGCATCGTGTTGCTCTGACGTTCAGCTTTCAGTAGATCCCGCATACGTCATAGTGCGTACATTTTTGCGAGTTGTAGATCACGTACACTACCAGCAAAGAGTTTTTTCACAAAGAACTGTTGTTTGCTCGCGTTTGAAACGCTGCTTATCGTCTTCAGCGTCGTCTTTCCATTCGGAAACAGTAGAGTTCTTGTTTGCCAGGGCTTGCGCATCGCTGCGCAAGGAGACATTATGTACGTAGGCACTGAGAAGTATGCGCTTTAGGCGGAGGAGAACGACGATGCGTCGTCCTACCTGGGCGAATTCTCAAAGCGTACTGAAAGCCAAGTTTTGACACGGTTGCGCTGAAAGGCCTACTGATGTTTACGAACAATCAAAAGGCACAGTGGCTGCTGGAGAAACCCTCTGATGAGGGGATGCTTTGATATACGCAGCCAGGCACGCTTCACCAAAATTTCAAAGCTCACCAGGCAATTCATGACTGCTGCATGGAGCAGTTGAAGGAGAGGGAGGCAGATATCACACCAGGGAAAGAAGCTACCAACAGAGGTCCTGAGGAACTTCTTGCCAACTTGGAATCACTTGAGATGGCATGACTGTGGGCATGAATGTCCTGTGCAGTAATTC
Source organism: Sycon ciliatum (assembly GCF_964019385.1). Classification (NCBI taxonomy): domain Eukaryota; kingdom Metazoa; phylum Porifera; class Calcarea; order Leucosolenida; family Sycettidae; genus Sycon; species Sycon ciliatum. Next base: position 29,778,262 of record NC_088649.1, read on the forward strand.
GCGCGCGCGCGCGCGCGCGCGTACTTTCCCTCCACGTTGCGGTGTACGGCGTACAACGAGGAAGTTCTCTGTTGTTTTTGTGCCAGAAGAATGTCTTTCTAGCTCTTACGCTTTAGTACCCGCAGGAGCCTGCCAGTATGTCGTTATCAGTTCATTTCACAGCAAACTGAAGCTGTTACTATGAGTTACTATGGCGTTGCTATGGGTTGCTATGGAGTTGCTATAGTGATTGCGGTCACAATTGTCGTATTCTTGCCTATTCTGAACTTTGATCTGTATTGTTTCGATCCATACAGGGTTGTTGGTGTAAGTGAGTGATGTGTGCTTGAAAAAAACACTCTGATGTTTTGTGACTATATCCACTGATGATACTTCGGAGATGCTGTTGGTGCCACAAATTGTATTGATTTCGCCTTATGCAACTGCCTATCTTCAACCCTTCATATCTGAGTGGTATCACTGTGGATTTCAATGAAATTTTCTGTGTGACCTTGTGATACCCACCGCCATCGATTACCGATGATAAACCTGGAAAAACGCGATTTCAAAAAATGGGGTGAAGTGCCTACCTTAATGCATGTACAGGCGCGTGCGCCGGTGCCCTTCAAGAGGGGGGGGGGGTTCCGGGGGGCGTCCCCAGGAAAATTTTCAAAAAATGAAGCAAATCCTGCATTTTGGGCGAAAAAGGGGGGTTCCGGGCACCCAGGAACCCATACGGGGCACGCGCCTGATGTATGTGATTGTTCCGTACTCAGGTTTGCAAACGTTGGCAGGTACTAGTATGCGTACTTTTTGCTACAGTTGAGCAATTGAGCGGCCTAACTAGGAAATCCAGGCCCAGTACCACAACTACAGTCGTCGCCAAAAAAATCCGGCCAATGCCAAGTATGCGCGTACATAGGTATGGTAGGTAGATCTACGCGGTACTTCATCGCGCGCGGGTTCATGCACTGGAGTGGCACATGCACTAGACTAGTCTAGTCTACAGCCTCGGCCACTGCCACTGCCACTGGACAGCATGCACTGAACAGCTGCGCCGCACTCTGCCTGCATGCAGTCGGGTTGAGCACTGCGCCGAGCCTGAGTCTGACTCTGAGTGAGTGTAGTCGTGTAGATCCACTATACGTGTAGAAGGCGACGGTTTCAAATAGGACATACCGGTAGGTTGCAAACCGGAACGGACTCAACTCTCTCTCTTAGTATTGTGATTCAAGAGAAAACATATGTCACAGTGAGACTACGATGTGTTATAACTTATACTCCAAGCTAAAATTTCATGGCTCTGCGATGACCAGAAGCGCCACACCAAGCAGGTGAGTTTTTGACGTGTTGCTTCGCACTGCGACCTTTTACGACTTTCGAAAAATCAACTTCTTGTCGCAGGTAAACAGCGGCTCGCCTCTCGCCAATAAAGCACCGCATACCAATCAAAACTAATGGAGAAGCACACACAAGGCTTATTGTTACTCTGAACTGGCCGTCGTGGAGCGATAGCAATTACCTAATTTCAGACTAAGAGTGAATTTGACGTGCACTCTAAAACCTTTCCGATTTGGAGCCACCTCTGATTTGAAGCGAAAAATTGGGCAACTTGGAGGCAATGGGTCAACACAAAGGAGTGGTTCAGTTCGATTGACTCTGGCCTCAAAGCAAACTTCAACATGCCAGTTTCCTTCCACAAACATATTTCGAGAGAACAATCAACGGTGATGATAGGTTTGCATGGTTTGGGCCTATACAAATTTGGCTGACCTGTCAAGCCATTCTGGTATTGAACCGTCGCCTCTACATGGTGTATGTGGGCCTAGCCTATCAGCATGTGAACAGTGAAGTAACTGCATTACATGCAGACCCGGTCCACTATGAGTATGAAGTATGATATAGTGCATGCGGCCCATTACAGCTACCGGTAGCTAGCATTGCATTTGGCCGGATTTTTTTGGCGACGACTGTAGGTTTCAGTCCTTCCAAGATCTGTGAAGGGAGGCCGAAATTGAAGACCCCCGTTGGAGTCATGGTGGTCACAGTCAATTTATCCTTAGGCTTTTTTCTTCTTCTTTTTTTCCTTTTTCAATTCCCTCAACAAATGACTATAAACGAGGTCATCAATATCAATACTTTATTACTACTATAGTCACTAAGTGTATGTGTGTACAGCTTTCCATTGGCCGCCTACAGGCGGTAGCAATCAGTCGCGCGGCGCAGGTCCGGTTTTCACAAACTATTACTTGCCCCACGCTGAACGTCCAAAATCGCGGTCAGGTTCGAAACACAGTCATCATCCGAATGATGCCAATACCCTACATGGCGCAATCAATCTTGTCGGAATGACACCGAGCAAACGCTGAAGACTCAAAGTCATGACAAAATACTCCTCGTACTGAGTCGTAGTAACTAACATCAAGCGTGATCCGCCAGCGCAGCATGGGTAGTTTCAGGTGCGGAGGTGCTATTCCAACTCAACATTACAATGGCGGCCCGGGTATCGCAACTCCCCCGCCACGGCCAGATACAAACATTTTGGATTTACCTGCTGTGAGAGGAGCGGCCGTGGGTACCTGCTCTCCGTACGGTTTTCCGTCACCATCCGACGCTGAGATGCTTTGATACGGCTGGGCCATTGTCACGGTCTCTTCACTCTCACTCCACTCCCAGAAGCGTTCGCTTCCTTCTCCCAATCGTCGGTCAAACTCAAGAATGGGCGAAAGTAATTAGTCGCAAGCGACGTAAAGATTATGCAGGAACGAACTGAATCAACTCGGATGCAGTTCTTGCATGTAGATCTGCGGCCAGCGCCTGAAAAGCGAAAAAGTCGGCCTGAGCTACATGTATTGTAGGATCGCACGCGGTCGTGGTTGGACAGCTGGTAAAGTGTAGTGTCCTTACCAGTCAGGCGTCATCTTGGACATTTTCGCTGCGAAGGTGTGCGCTCACCGATCACAAACTTCACAAGGATCAGACTCGCTCTCCAGAGGCAGAGGCGCAGCTAGCTCCGCTCAGGGGACAGTTGGAGACCATGTGACAACCAGTCATGACTTCTTGCGCTTATGTCAGTCCAGCAGACCAGGGTTTGGGTCTTTGGATCCACGCGTAGATCTACGTAGATCTACGCGTAGTCCGTCTACCACTTTACTTGTAATGCCGTGCTGTAGATCTACAGCCTGTACTAGTGTAGTTCTTCCGCCAACCACAGACACTATTATTTTTGCGTGCGGACACCGTAGTACAACATTTTGCATTGTACTTTGTACTTGTACTTGTAGGCTCACGATCACACGATGCCTTTGTCGCCTTGATCGTGTGTGTCATGCTCCGCACGCACATGCATAATAATGTGTAGCTAGCCATTACTCATTAGGCATTGTACTAGTACTCTGTACCGACGGTCCGTCCTTATGAATACCGAGTGACATACGCGATTGCACGCCGGCGCGGTTTCGCACCTCACCTTTCTACGTCATCGCGTCGCGTGTCTACGTCATAGCATGCTACTGGCATTATGCGCATGCACATAGTCATTCAGTGACACTGACAGCGTCCATGAATCCAGTACGGCAGTAGTACAGATGTCATGACCGGGGAGTGGGCCAGACATACTCTCAGGATTCTACAATTCCAGGTTCTTTATGGAAATATACCAGGAGTCCAGATACCCATTCTCCACCCTCACCACACAAGAAGACCAAAGCTTCACTCCAGGACTACATTGTAATTTCCAAGCACAAGCAACAACATTCAACAACAACAACCACAAGCAATCGACGCAAAGCATCGAGCTATAATAATAATAGTTATACCACAAGTACGAGTAGCGTGCACGGAGCGAAGCGAGCGAGCGACCAGCCAGAAAAGCATGAATGGTGAGAGGTTTCACAACACTGTTGATCGACGAGACACATCGCAGCCACGGCAAACACTTGATAAAGGTACATGTAGGGGCAGACGGAATACAATACAGACTGAGATAATGACATTGTAGCAACACACAGACACGACATCTCCCCCGCCTACGAACATGCTACGTCCTCGTAAACAGAAGAAAATTAACGGCACTGAAAAAGAAAGCAAAACAATAAAACTCTTGAAAACTTTAAAGGAAGGAACCAACCTCTTCCGACCCAAGAACCAAATAGCCCGTCCCTGTATACATTCACGCGATTACTCCTCTCGCTATCATATTATCACACCTCTCTCCACTTAGATATACCAGCGCTGCCTCCTATTCCATTATCGTTGTCTGATGATTGGTTCAGCCATGAAACTCGGAGTCACAACGGAATAAATTTGCCAAGGTTTTCATTGTGTGCCTTTGTGTACGCCGCTCTGCCTGAATCAGGCATTGAGCACTCTTGCAGAACCAAAGCATATTGCCTCTGTGTTGGTGGACAGTTAGTCATAACTCGTAACATTTTGTCCTTCTCCTTTTTCACCGTAGGAGCAGACGGGAAACAATGCAGATAATGACATTGTAGCAACACACGGACGCGACACAGACAATATTCACAATGTAGATATAGGTCCGCGGACTACGAAGTCCTTGGCTTCAGCCTTCAGTACACAGTCACAGGTGGTTGCCTTTCTCAAGTACCAAGTTGGGCAATAACCATGGTAACACGTACTAGGTCGAGGCTGAGGACCCTACTTCACTCATTCCGAGGCACGACCACCTCGGGAATTCCTCAGAGGAATTGCACATAACCTGGCCTTCAACGTTGTGGAGTGAGTAGCTGGAATTGCAGCATTTTCGCTGCTTGTCTATTGTTCCTCATTGATCTGCTCACCTCTGTACACAAATGGAGACCGCCTCGATAGGCCTAATGGCCTCTGGCCAGTCTGTGGAATATATGTACCGGTTTATTAAAATTCAAAATTCTCTCCGTCCCTCTATATTTTTTTCTTTCTTTCGGTGAGATGTCTGTTCGGCGAATTGGCCGCTCGGTGAACTGTCATTCTGTGAGTTGTGCATTCGGTGAAATGGGCATTCTGTGAACTGGGTATTCCGTGAGCTGTTGTTCCGTGAGATGTCGCTTGGTGAACTGTCGTTCGGTGATATGTCGGGACACCCACCAGCTCAGGTCGTCGTCGAAAATGACACCAAAGTATTTTGCGGATGACACTGTGGCAAGCTCATCTCCATTGCAGCAGACGCGATCGACTGGATCTTGTTGCCCTCGAAGCTTCAAGAACATTACTTGGGTCTTCTTCTTGTTCAGAAGGAGACGAATGTCTCCAAGCCATTCCGCTAGCGCGGTTACTGCGTTCAAGAGGAACTGCACAACAAGTGCTACATTTGCGTGTGAAAATTTTATTACGATGTCGTCAGCAAACTCCTGATGGGCGAAGCGGCTGATAGGATGTCGCTAATGGCTCTAGTATAATAGGAGAGGGCCAAGGACTTGCGGCACGCCTCGGCTGCAAGCTGTTTCGGGCGATAACTCGGCTCCAACCTTTATCCGCTGGTGCCGACCGGACAGGTAGCTCACGAGCCACTCCAGAACCTTGCCGTGAAAACCCAGTGAGTGTAGGTCTATGACGAGACGTTCATGTTGGACTCGGTCGAACGCTTTAGACATGTCGACCATCACAACACCGACCGTTTTTCGCTGGGACTGTGCGTCTTTCCATCTGTCCACCGCTAAAACCAGCGCATCCTCAGTAGAGTGGGCTCGGCGGTACTAGTAAGAAAACTGCTTGCTGGGGAATAGACCCTGGTCGCTCAAGTACCGATCCAGCTGATCCTTGACGAGTTTCTCTAACAAGCGTGAGATGATGGGAAGTAAGGAAATCGGACGATAATTGCTGGCGGCTGTAGGTGATCCCGACTTCAAAAGTGGAGATACATACGAGAGTTTAAATGCTGTTGGAACTTCCCCCGTCTGCAAAGAGTGGTTGAATATTGCGCTCAAGGTCGGTGCCAGTGTGCGGGCAGCCATCTTCAGAACCAATCCGGGAACGCCGTCGCTACCAGTAGCCTTACTTGGGTCGATGTTCGTTAACAGTTTCACTACTTGCTCTGTGGTGCATGGTTGGAAAGTGAGAAATCCAGGTTCATTGTGGGGACCGTGAGGGACGGAGAGGACGTCAGGACGTCGAGCATCCGTGACGATTTCACCAAACGTCTTGATGAGATCATCGAGTGATGCCTGTGGCTCTTGATGCGACTTCGACCTGCCAGTGACTTTATCGATGATAGACCAAAGTTTGTGGGAGGGAGTCGTGCAGCATTTGTTCATGAAATACGCATTTTGAAGCTGTCGGTCCAAGCGCCTAGTATCTCGGCGAGCTAGTTTGTGCTGATTTCGCAGGTCTTCATTTGTTGGATCTCTTACAACTTGCTTGTGAAGCGCGTTACGCCTGCGGACAAGTTGAACTAAGTTATCAGTTAGCCATGGGCATGGTCGCCGTGTACGATTCTTCGGCAGCATCGGGGCGTGCATATGGACTCCCCCCCCCCCCCCACTTCAACTTGCACTGTCCTGTGCGTGGTATCTGTACTAATTTTGTTGCTTTCTCCTGCCCACGTTTCCCGTTGCAATCCTAGAATACTGTCGTGGACATGCACGAAATCCGGTCGAATGGCCGGGGCAGGCACCCGGCTTACTTGCTTAGCGTGTGCACGCACCCAGTGTAACACTGTAAATTAAAATATCGGACCAGCAGAGCTCACGGCTGCACGGACAGCGCTCCGTGACCGCTTGACTCCTCGACGGATTTCAATTTCCGCAACCGGGAGGTAACATTCTCATTGTCGCCAGCGTTTTGTTTAATGGTTGGCGAAATGCCATTAAGTCAAACTGCACTGTGAAAAACCGAACCAAAATTGAGTTATCTCTGAGACTGGTTCAGTGCTAAGGCTGGGTTTAGTGTATGGTGATAGGATAGATAGTTTAAAACGGTAGCATGCGTCCATGGGAAAGGCAAATTGGCGGGGGCGTATGCATGCGATGATAGCAATTGTGAACGAGCGGCGATAAAATCAACAAGCTTGCAGGTCTGCGCGTGCGCCTGTGTGTGTGCATGTGTGTATGTGTGTGCGTTTGCGTGTAAATTGCAAACTGCAAGGCAGAAGGTGCGCCTGCCAAGCCTTGGCACTCCCTATGCTTGCGTGTGTGCACGTGAAGTGATGAGTGAAAATGCCTGTTTAACTGTAAGGTGAGTCAATTGAGGGTGAGGCAATTCAATTCAAAACATCTGAGAGAATTAGAAAGCATAAGAATCCGTTGGAAAGCTAGTATTCGCAAATGGGCCATGTGGCCGAAAAAAACCAGTCGTGTCACAAAGACCTGTACACTATAACCTAATAACATTATTATGCTGTCTATACGCTCTCAATCATATTCAAACGTTTACAAATCGTTTGCTCATTCAATCGATGCATTTGTACATAATGTCCTTGACTATGCCGAGGCTCCACTGCAGCCAATTGATCACGATGTTCACGACGATTGCAGTGTATTCAAAGGCTATGGTGGTGGCTGTCGTGGTGAAGAAGGAGATTGATGAATCGGTACACACGTGTTCTTCAATATGCGGGGGCTCCACTGCAGCCGAATAATCATGATGTTTACGACGATTGCAGACGAATGCAGTGTTAGACCGTGGTGGTGGCTGTAGTGTGTGAATATGGAGATTGAGACACGGCGCATCTACGTGCTGTCTACAGGGTGATCTCAAACTCCTTCTGCGGCGACTGCACAGTATGATCTGCAGTGGCGGGGACGACGCCTGCACTCAAGTTTGGAGTGCCATCGGAGTTGAGGCGCTGAACTCTGGTGAGCTGTACGGATCGCCCTTCCTCCAGGGTCTCGCGGCGCTGGGGCGGCGGAGGCTTCTTTCTCTTCGTCGACTGGCTGAGGAACTTGTTGGAGTACTGAGCATTGGCTGCGGCCGTCTCCTCCAACGACGGCTCGCGCATGTGTCTACCGGCCCTGGGCGAGGGCTGAGGGGGCGGCGACGCTTGCTGATCGCCGGTGCGAGCTCGAGGCCGCGGCGAGGGCCGATGCTGCTGCTGCTGTTGTGCCTGCTGCAGGTCCTGCTGCGTCATCCACGGGGCCGGCTGAACGTCAACGCTGTCGGTGGAGGCCAGGCGACCGGCACCAGGGCGCTGCTGCTGTTGCTGCTGCTGCTGTGTCGCCGCTGGTCGAGGGTGACTGTAGTTATCCTGCGCGGCGTTGTCACCGCTGCCGGAAGCACTGCGTGGATGATGGTACTGATTGCCGGCGTGTGACGGTGATTGCACCACGCCGCCGCCGATGCCAGGCTTGACGGCGGCCTCGCTGCTCGGCCAGTTGTAGTTCACCGGCACCTCCGACTGCAACTGTGGACGCTGCTGCTGCTGTTGCTGATGCTGGGCCGAGAAGGTGGACGCGTTGGACATGCCACTGACGGACGAAGCGGCCGCGGGCTGCGGATGCGAGTAGGTGGCGTTCGCCGTCGTTGGTGGTGAGGCCGGGTCGCTGGACGGCCAATTGTAGTTGACCGGCACTTCCGACTGCAGTTTTCCGCCGCCTGTGGAGGCACTGCCCCGCTGAGATGATGCTGAGGATACAGTCGAGGCACCGCTCATCGCGGACGCAGCGGCCGGTTTCGGGTGTGAGTACTGGGCACTGGTCGCCGCGGACGCCGGCTGGCTCGACGGCCAGTTGTAATTGTCCGGAACTTCGGACTCCAGGCGACCGCGACTGGCACCACCTGGCCTTGGCTTGGGAGCTGTGGGCGGCGCTCCATTGCTGGTGGCGGAGCCGTTCGCCGGCCGAGGGACGTTGTAGTTGGCGTCGTCGGAAGACGTGCTGGTGGCAGCGCGGGTGTTGACAAACATTGCGCCACCGCCCTTCTTGATGCGGTCTATGTCGTCCTCCTCGGCTGCTTGATTGGCTAGCTCGCCGACGTACTGATTGCTGGCATCCTTGCGCCGGCCGCTCATACGCTCGCCGTGTCCGCGCGCCAGGTTCGTCAGCGGCACATCCTCTCCTCCACCGCCGCTACTACCCTGCGTGACGCCGCGATTGAGAGCGTGGCGTATGGATCGGCGGATGCTCTCCACTCGGTTTAGGCCACCGGCGGCGGCTTCCATTACCTCCGCTTCGCCGGTCTCCTCGGCCGTGAAGTATTCGTCTGGGGCCATGGGGTTGTGTGTGTAGCGCTGCATCATGAAGATATCAAGATTCATGTGATCCCGTATGCTATCCTTGTAATGCATTATCATCGTGACCAGCTGCGTGAAGTTGGCGCGACGCTCCGGACGGTAGTGCATCGCCGCCAGCATTATCCGGTACCTGTGGACGAACACGCACCCACACATGCACACAAGCACACACGCACGCACACACACGCACACACACACACACGCACACACACACACGCGCACACACACACGCGCACACACACACACACACACACGGACACATGCACACATGCACACATACACACACATACACACACACACACACATACACACTCACACACATATGCACAGACACAGACACACACACACACACACACACACACACACACACACACACACACACACACACACACACACACACACACACAGTTCCAACATATCACACAACCTTTATAGCCACTCAACAGCGGCCTTGGAGATTCAAACTAATTTCTGAAGCTCACTGTTTCCTGTAGACTGGGATTTAGCACAGAAATCTATGTACAGACGTGACATGATTGGGTTAGAGGTAAATGGTTGTCAATACAGTACATTGAATCCTGTAACTAAAGACCACCGTGACTAGCAACTAGCCTGGTACTACAGACCACTTTGCCAGGCATGGACGGTCTCACATTCATAATGGTTATGTGGTGCAAGCCTCTAACTAAAGACCACCTGCCATTAACCCTTTAAGGCCCACAATTATTTTGGATTTTCATGAAAATTTGGATACTTGTGTAGTCTTTGGAATGTAACTCGAAGACCATTGGAGATGTCAAATACACAACCCATACTATTTCCGAAGCTCACATACCAAGGAATATAATGAGCACCATCCCAAGTGTATATGAAGAAGGAATATTGCCCATATATGGCAATGAAGTTTCCCACGCTACAATTTCGCGGTATAAACAAAGGTTATCAGGTAGAAAACTACAGAAAACAGGCTTATACTGCACCAAGACAATCTATAATGAGCCAGGGGTAATGACCATATATGGCATCCAACTTTCCCACGCCAATAAGGAGCAATAATCAAGCACGAATGAATACAGAGTGATGTATAATATTTCGGAAATTAGAAGAAAAATGTATCTATGTGAAGTATACTATCTAGTAGCAGTCCTGAATGATGGTGATCAAGTAAGGCTGAAAAAGGTTCCCACGGTTGAAAATACAATATTTCTGCGCAAAAAAATAATCAAGGGCACTCACTGTACAAGCAGCCGTATACGAGCAATCAACTCACGTCATCAATGACAACTGTGAAGACATGAAACTATGCAATCAAGTAAGGGAGAAAATAACTTTCAAATGACAGACTTAGTGTGCCAAATCTGGTCACACTCAGGAAAGCAGAGCGGTACATGAGGCTCACAATCAAAGCACCAGTAAGCTGAGTCACGAGGGCGCCTCATGTGCCGGGTTTTGTAAGTGCGCACACACAGAGCACACTTTTGGGAAACATGCTTTTTCAGGAAATGTTTTCCTGTCAGTCTCTTCTTTGCTGTAGATGGTCCTGGACGTTGCCTGCTACTGAAGTTGCCAACAAGTTCTTCAGACAAAATTACTCTGAATTCCTTCTGGCTCATCTTTGTAGCACCATCAGTGTTATTCATGATGACCCATGCATTGCATATAGCCATGTCTAAACATCGCGCAAATACAACTCTCCACCATTTCCTCGTTTTGCGTTTCACAGTATAGTATGTGCAAAATTGATCCCCAAGATCTACACCACCCATGCTCTTGTTATAGTCAAAAATTGTGGGCGGGACTGGTACATCCAGTGCGGCATGCTGACCGTTGACTTTCACATTACGGCGGACAGTGTTAGGGCCTACAGCTTGGTGACAGGATGATAGCATAGTTACATCTCTGGTGTCTTTCCATGTACAGCACAGCAAAAAATCACATCTCCTGTATATTGTATCGCCTCGATTCATCCTCTTTATAACTGTTTTATCACCCATTTCCTTTGGAATATGTTTGCGATCTCGCCGCACAGTGCCGACAGCATACGTGCTGCGGGTAAATAGATCAATAAACAGAAGTGGACTCGTGTAAAAATTATCCATGAACACACAATGATTCCGGTTGAAGAGTCCAGTCATCAGTTCCATAACAACAGCATAGGCTAACCCACCTGGAGGCAGCACACGGTCTTGCTCTTTGCCAGCATAGAGAGAGAAGCGCCATGTGTAACCTGTGCGGCTGCATGCAAGGACCCATAACTTGATTCCCCACTTATGGGGTTTGTTCTTGATGTACTGTTTCAGGTGTGTGCGGCCTTTGCATGGGACGAGTGATTCGTCAATCGAGACATCACGCGAAAGTGTCCATGCTGCCTGGAATTGCGTGTTGAGCAGCTCCACAAAACTGGATACTTTCGCCAATCGCTGACCGACAATGTGGGTAGTATTGTTTGAGACATGAAGAAATCGTAAAATATTGAAGAAACGTCGACGTGGCATGGTTCGGCTAATGAAATCGTTCCGCAGAAGATCATGTTTACTAGACCAATAGTCCCGAATAGCTGGCAGCCTAGCGATGCCCATGCCGATAATGAGGCCGATGAATGCACGCATCTCTGTTTCATCAACTGGTGCATAGTTATGTGCTCCTTTTTGCGCGGCGTACCGATTCGTTTCCGTCACAAGAATCGTCCACGCAAAATTCCACAAGAAGCCAAAGAAGAATAGTGGGGATAGCATGCTTCCTGCTGGAATCACAATACTGGGCCCTGCAACTGCACTAGGTATAAATGCTTTGACATTTTGAGGTGTATCTATGGTGCTCCATACCAAATTGTCATCAGCTGAATTGTTTCTCACTGCATTGCCACCACCCCGTCCTCTTCCACGACCTCTCCGCGACGTTGCAGACTGAGCTGTCCCAGCTGTGGCCGCATGACCTGTCACATTTCTGCGCTGGGTACCACGTCCGCGCTGTACTCTAGCTCCGCCGCGAGCAGCGCCTCTCACTTGGAAATTCGTTCCTGACGGAGCTCGCGGCGCAGCAGGATTCGCTGCTGCTGCGATATTGTTTGAATCATCATCGCTGCTCTCTTCAACGCCGGAGCTCTCTCCAGTGCCACTTGACGCATCAGCATGATCAGATCCCCTGTTGGACAACACTTCAAGTGGCTCATCAGCGCCGTCAGGTGGCACGCGAGTGCCGTCCAAAACTATTCTTGCAGCGGCGGAGATGCCGTCACGATCCGGAGTCGATTCGCCATCAGAACTATCGCTATCGGAGCTATCTACTGGTGAATCCTCTCCGTCACTGCTGTCCCAGATCGTGGCTACGAGATTAGCAAAAGACTCGTCTCCTAGGGCCTGTACATCCAGAAAAGAAGGTGGGCGAGTCCTTTCCGCCATGCCAGAAAATTTCTTGACGGAAGCGCTCCGCAACTTTCGTAC
>NC_088649.1:29795849-29833849 GCF_964019385.1 Sycon ciliatum
CTCCCTCGCGAGATGCTGAGCTCTGCACAACAAAACACACCAAACAGCACAAAGGTGTAAGATTAGCGCCGAAAGAAAACCAATCCAAACACGTAGTATCTTGACAATGGCCAAAGGTCTTAAACCAAAAATCCGTTCTCTCTTTGGGTATTGTGAGTTCAAGATGCTGAGAAGGAGAGATGACAGAGTAACGTATTTCTCCGATTATAAGTCGCACTCGATTGTAAGTCGCACCCCCATTCCAGGTTTGAGCAATATCGGTTTGATCGTTTTTGTTGGTATTGACTTCAGTAGTAATATATTGACTTCAGTAGTAATATATTGACTTCAGTAGTAATACCGTATTATCTCTAATATAAGCACAGTCTCCAATAATAGCACGTCTCCAATAATAGAACACCTTGGGGCAGCATTCAAAAAATAAAGTGCTCAGTCTCCATTATAAGCACACTGCGTAAATTCATTATCTGTACCGGCGAAAAAACCCTGAAATGGGTGTGTCTGACATGAATTTGGCATGGCAACAAGCCTCTGAAATGAGGTTGAAATAATAAGGGAACAGTCTCCAATAAAGGAACGTCTCCAATACAGTCGACCTACCCTTATAACGATAACCTCTATAACGATATTACCGTTATAACGATATTTTTCTGCCAAACCAAATCACTCCATTGACTTTTGTATACAATGCCCTACCCTTATAACAATATTGCTATAACGATATTACCCCTATAACGATATAAAATGGGCTGACCAATCAACATTTTCCATTTTATAACAATATCTAGCAGGGAAGATGTAGAGCCCACTATCCAGGTAGGGCAAGCTTCACTTGATAAGTCGCCGGGACATGGCGAAATGCAATGGGGGCACCAGTGGGCACCTTGCTGTGTACATAATGTGCATGTATGTCAGTTTTTACGCTATGAAGAGTGTAAAAAATGAACAAAATCCATGCATTATGACGTATGTGTATGAAATGAACCAGTTACCCCTATAACAATATTACCCTTATAACAATATTTCTTGGTCTGACGCAAATATCGTTATAAGGGTAGGTCGACTGTAATAGCACGGGGCGGAGGTACATTGAAAAAATAAAGGACCGTGCTTATATTAGAGATAATACGGTATATTGACTTCAGTAGTAATATATTGACTTCAGTAGTAATATATTGACTTCAGAAGTAAGTCACGCTCGATTGTGAGTCGCACCCCCTTTTCTACCCTTGATTTTTTGTGTAGAAAGGTGCGACTTATATTCGGGGAAATACGGTACGTCTTCGTGCTATGCTGAACGACAGATCACAGACTATGTGCTGGCGCTATTGCTAGGCTCCACATACCTTCACGGCAACCACGCGCGGTTCTTCGTTGTTGAGCGGTCGGTAGACGCCCTTGTTCACCACGCCGAAATGACCCTTGCCTAGAATGCTGGAGATTACGGCAACGTACACAGACAAACACGTGTACACTCGTGTGTGACGGCTGTACATCCACGTCTGTGCACACCCAAGCTAAATAGATCAAATCTGGTAACTATGGCAACGTAAGCTCCAGACGTTCTAAGGGAGAGCTGCTCATCGTCGTACCGAGTGTGAGTTTGCTGAAAGCGCGCGGAATGCCGAGAGCCCAGCACTCAGCTAGATAGCTTTAGGAGACTCCCTTCGATAGGCATCTATTTGCCTCTGGAGGATCCGTGAAATAAAAATCAATCAATCAATCAAAATCAAAGCTTAGAGCATGCCGGTCCTATCGAAAGAACTTGTTTGCATGTACAGGGGCACGGCAGGGAGGTGGGGAGGGGTACAACCGGCGTCCGGGGCGGGGGGTGTACCCCTGGGGAAGAAAATCTGACTTTCCGGCCATCAGAGTACATTTTGGTACTGCGGGCGGACCATCCTGGACGAAACCTGGTATGGCCATGGTCGTACTAGTGGTGCTGTGTGTGCGCTCCTGGTGTGGATGTTCAAATAGGCACTTACTCTCCCAGTTCAATGAGAGACGCATCGATCTCGTACGCCTTCAATGACTCGTCCAGTTCCACCCTGAAGCCGACAACAAAGACAATAATGGAAACGCGTCAAGAGCTTGATAGCACAGCACTGGGCAGTGCGTTCACTGTCTTGTGTGTGTGTGTGTGTGCGTGTGCGCGTGTGCGTGTGTGCGTGTGCGCGCGCGCGAGTGCGTGCGTGCGTGTGTGTGTGTAGTGCGTTACTCGGCCAGAAACTACGGTTGCGCTCACTGAAGCAGGACGTAAAGTGCACACACCCTGACGCCCTGGACCAGGGCCAGTTCTACATACACCATCACAGTACTTCTACTGTCGTGGACATGGAAATCCGGTCACACGTCTAGCGGCCCCAGGGCGCTGGCCAGGCAGCCGTGGATAAGCGGTACACATGTGCATTTATGCGCTGCAGCGCGCTAGTCGCATCGGATCAACATGTGCGCTGCACGCAGCGTTCCGTACGCTCTGAGGGCGCCGGCCCCAGTCAATCGGCCGGTTTTCCATGTCAACGACAGTACAAGTGAATGCAAACACAACACACAAATACATATACAAACGTGTGCGTGTACGTTCAGCGGCATTCGTACCACGTCCAGGGCGTCCAGGGCCATGCAAACTGAGGACGTCAGCAGCTTTGCACTTTTGGTCGGATTTCAGTGAACAACAGCTAAAAGTAGTCCTGCTCTAGCACATCTCAATTCACACGTCCATTGAAAGTTCACTTTCACGGCCAATGTTAAGATGATGCCTTACCCTGAGAGATTCCTAGGCTCACTGTTTTCTTCACTCCACTTATCCAGGTTATCTTATCTCGTTTCTCCATTCTCATCGTCATCACAACATTGGGCATGATTGCCCGTTTGACTTGCGATGTAAATACAAAATTAATAATAGAATGCAAGAACAGCTACACTGCATGAACGGATTTGATATGCATATTGGTTTAGGATGTTTCGAAGAAGTCGGAAGAAAATGTAGGATGGTCGCTGCTTGGATGATGAGCACACCAAAGCTCAGTGGTATAGCATTGCTGGGCGTACGCGAGAGACCCTGGTTGGAGTCCTGGTGGGGACAGTCAATATTTCCTCCGAATGTTCCCGTTTGTACCTCTCCCTCAAACTAATGAAGGCCTCACTCTAGCAAAAACAGCAATGTAAGTTACCTGTCAGTAGCGTAGAAGTCGTTAATAACATTTGCTCCGTTCCCATTGGGAATAATGAACCTGTCAACAGTGGAAGAGAGAGAGAGAGAAAGAGAGAGAGAGAGAGAGAGACATAGAGAGAGAGGGACAGAGAGATACAGACAGGCAGGCAGGCAGACAGACACACAAACACACAGAGAGACAGAGAGAGAGAGAGACAGAGAAAGAGAGAAACGAAGAGAGAGAGAAACAAAGAGAGAGAGAAACGAAGAGAGAAAGATAGATTTATGGATGGATGGGACCACGGGGGGGGGGGGGGGGGGGGGATAGACAGGTGGGCTTATGGTAGGGATTTCAGGCGGTTTTTTGTTGTCAACAGTGCATACTGCAGTTATGGCTCAAATGAAAGATATGGATGTGATTATCAACCAGCCAAAAAATCAGAGCAATCGGCCAAGGGAAACCAGAGTTATGATCATTTGAATACGGGTGGGTACCCTTCATCGGCAAGTATACAATTAGGATGGGAAGCACGGCACAAAACGGGTTTCAAGAAGGCCATAGCAACACCCTAGCAACAGCCCAAAGTGCTCCAAATCGCACCAAACTTGGACAGCATGATTGGTGGAGCCCACCGGTATAAAATCACGGAATATTTTTTTGAATTTTTAAAAACTGAACAGAAATAACAACAATGGCGTCCATAGCAACGACCTTAGCAACAGGCTTAGAATCCATGAAACTGCTGCTCATTGTATCAAAATTCACCTGTTGGATAAATGTACATACTGATATGGCATAGCATACATGTACCAATTAATGTTTGAACAAGAAACAGGACAATGAGCTTCCAGGCCGAAGTAAAAATATAGTATACATGTATCTACAAGTGACGCGCTCAGCAAAAGTGGTTGCGACTGGCCTCACAATTAATACGCGACATTGCAATGTTCACATGCCAGAAGGAGAGACAGAGGCTCAGCAGCAGCAACAACAGCAACAGCACTCTCACACACCATTTCAAGCATACATATAGAGCTGTTCATCCATGAACACGCGCACCCACCACCAGTCCGTGCGCCAACACCCACCCACACGCACACGTGTGTGCGCGCGCGCACACACACACACACACACACACACACCCACACACACACATACTACTATTATAGCATGACTGCCCCATAGGGCCACGTCACTCCCTTGTGACAGGGAGCCAGAGTCAGGGTAAGAGAGTCCATGCTGGCGAGCCACATGCCGGTTGACATCTCGTTTTAGCCGAGAACGTTTAAAGCAACCAGAGGAGAGGAGGAGAGTCAATGCTAAAGGCCGATGTGTCAGGTTCGGCGCATGGAACACACAACAGATTTCTGCAGTTTCCCTTTTTCTTGCTAATTCTTCTTCCAGATCAATGATTTTCTTTGACAGGCTTTCAACAGATTTTTTTTCAAATTTACTGGCATTTTCTTTTTGAATGTCACACGATTCAGTACCGACATTATGTGCTGGGATGACATCCAGTTCAGGCAGAACGAACGGCTGACAAAGCAGTTCGCTGATGGCGTCCTCGGCTTTGTCCTTCAGCAGCTTCTTCCGTCGGTATCTCACCCGCTTGACTTTCGTCCCAACTGCTTTCGCGTTCACTTTGTCTATTTCCTTGCCATCCACTGCTGACAACATGTTAACAGCAAAATCAGCGACTGCATTAAATTATATTTGCGTGTTTGTAGTCCACGACAGAAGTTCAAGGACGAGGCTGTTCGTCAGCTGGCCAGGACTATCCACTGCTACCCGCCCTGATGGCGAGTCAAGACGGAGCGCATTGCAACTGTTTACACGTCAGAGACAGCTTCTTGCACAGAGGGCCAATCCAAGACTCGTCTTTCTCGCACGCCATGGCGTTCTACTAAATTTCGCGAACAACCGCGACTCGTCAGCTAGATACAAGGAACTGATCTAAACTAAATCGAGGGTGCAGAATCCGATTATCGATGTTGCGAGTGTGTGCAATGCTTGCATCAAATCGAAAATCGACTTTGAAATCATTGAAAGACGCACGAATCCAGTCTTTTTTACGCCATTTCACCGAGATTGGTACCAAATGAAAGCTCAAAACCTCTACTCTCATGTAAACCCGTTCGATTTTGTCTCCAAGCGTCACTGCACCATCCAGTGACAGTTGAACGCCTCCGCAAAAATTGTGCCATGCGCAGATCCCCAAATCAATGCAGCTGCATGAAGGCTCTTTCGGGCCAAAAAGTCACGTGACTGAAATCCCTACTTATGGAAATACGGATGGATGGATGGACGGATGGATGAAGAGAAACAGAGAGACAGTGATAGAGAACAGCACTGTTCAAAGGATTCGGTCTAACCGCAAAAGCAACAACACAGGACCAGCAGCAACAACTACGCTATCGGCAGAAACAGGATGTCACTTACGGCGGAGGCAGGAGACCGTCTTTCTCGCTCTGTCGACGATAAACGACTGACAGGAAGAAAAAAAAGAAGAGAAGTTCACAGATACAGACGCCCGTTTACAAGAATGTTCACACCACAGCAAATCAGAATAAGAACGCCCGGACTAGGCTTCACAAACCATTTCCAGACCGACATCCAAAGCCAGGACAGTCAGCACGTCAGACACATCCTGGGCTAGCTCTCATCTGCTGTATTTCCCCGAATTTGAGCTGTGAGGAATCGAGCCATAGTGACTACTTCTACGAGGTAGACACAAATATTTCCGTTTTTTAGCATAAAAAATATGCTACAAGGAAGGATATCCACACGCTTTATCGAACTGGTTCTGTTCATAAGAACGCAGTTTCTTTATCACAGAAGCACCTTAGGACGTGGATAGAAAGTACGGTAACTCCCCGAATATAAGTTGCACCCTTTTTACACAAAACTTAAAGAGCAAAGAAGGACTAGCAACCAATGTACATTACGGGAATCTCCCAAGAACACCATATGTGACATCCTAGGGAGATCATAGCATCTTGACCGGGACATCACGATTATAACCCCACATCTATTGAAACGTTCTGTTGGAGAGGATGCACACTTCTTTCTCAGGTGGACAAAGAGTCACATCCGCGATTATGCGCTTGGGAGTCCGTGCAGGAGATTTATAATGTTATATTTTCTCGGCTCTTGGGCAGAAACGGACTACCCTTCAAAATGACACTTTGCCAGATAGCAGTTCATACAATACAGCAAAAACCTGGTGTAAGCGACCACCCCACGGTGCAAGCAAAATCGGTCGTTAAAGCCAGGTGGTCTTTAGAAGCAGGTCCCACAGTTTCTGTGTAGAACTGTCCATGCATGGGGAAAGGGTCGTTAAGAGCTGGTGGTCGCTTACACCAGGTTTTACTGTAATGGCTATTTTCATGATGTGCCATGAAGTGCAAACAGTAAAAACATAAAAAACAATATTTTGATGAAGCCCCTGCAGTGGTATAATTATGTTTGGTGTGCCTTACCAATGGTCACGACTATCAGTAAGATGAGCAGGACTCCACCACCCGCTGCGACGCCGATGATCAAAGGAAGGTTGTCGCTGCCGCCATCACCTTCATTTCCCACTGCCGTCAGGTTTGCTGTACGTGGCAGACAAGGAGAGAAGGAAAAGAGTATGAGAGAGAGAGAGAGAGAGAGAGAGAGAGAGAGAGAGGGAGGGAGAGAGAGAGAGAGAGAGAGAGAGAGAGAGAGAGAGAGAGAGAGAGAGAGAGAGAGAGAGAGAGAGAGAGAGAGAGAGAGAGAGAGAGAGAGGGAGAGAAAGAGAGAGTGAGTGAGTGAGAGAGGGAGAGAAAGAGAGAGAGAGAGAGAGAGAGAGAGAGAGAGAGAGAGAGAGAGAGAAAGAGAGAGAGTGAGCGTGTGAGTGAGAGAAAGAGAGAGAGAGAGGGAGAGAAAGAGAGAGAAAGAGGGAGAGAAAGAGAGAGAGAGAGAGAGAGAGAGAGAGAGAGAGAGAGAGAGAGACTAGAGAGAGAGAGAGAGCGAGAGAGCGTGAGAGAGAGAGAGAGAGAGAGAGAGAGAGAGCATGTTGGTGAAGGGCGTGGGCATGCAGGATCCCAGACTCAAACACACGGCAAGAAACAATGACCAGCTACTGTGTCTCCTCACAGGGACTGTTATTTTTCAGAATATGGCTTTCCACTTGTTGATTTCTGGAGATTCAAAACCTCAACTCCCTTCCAAACCCATCAGTTCCATGAAGAGAGAAGCGTGCACACTTACTAATTTGCACCACGTTGGACGGACCACTCAGTCCCAGGGAATTCCTTGCCAGCACCACCACGAATCTGTAGCTTGCATCCTCTGGAGCCTCGGCGCCCAGACGGTTGTCCTGCGTCGGCGATCCCGTCGTGTTGATGGTAACCATGGCGCCGCTCCTGCACCAGTGGTACAAACACAGCACACGCACACAATGCATGCACGCGTGTACACACACACACACACGCACACATGTGCACACACACATACACACGCACATACACACATGCACACATACACACATACACATATGCATAATATTATAATATTTGAAGTATAGCATGGATCCTGACAAGCAAGCACTGTTCTGGGTGTTACTGTCCCAAAATAGTATTAGTACTGTCCTGGGGCACTACTGTTCCAGGGTCCTACTATTCCAGGGTACAACTGTTCCGGGGTACAATTGCTCCGGGGTACAACTGTTCCAGGATACAACTGTTCCGGGGTACAACTGTTCCGGGGTACAACTGTTCCGGGGTACAACTGTTCCGGGGTACAACTGTTCCGGGGTACAACTGTTCCGGGGTACAACTGTTCCGGGGTACAACTTTTCCGGGTTACTTTTTCTCTGGGGCACAGCTGTTCCGGGGTACTTTTGCTCTGGGGTACAACTGTTCAGTGGTACTACCGTTCCGGGGTACAACTGTTCCTGGGTATAACTATTCCGGGGTACAGCTGCTCCCCCACGTACACTGTGGTGATCTCCAGCATGTACGATGGTATCTGGCTGGAGTCTCGTCGGCAAAGCGGTGCTCTCCAGCTGTACTCAAACGTCCCGGATGTTGTGCTCACAACGCGCAGATCCGTGGGAGCATCAGGTCGTGTTCCTGCACACATACACACACACGCACACACAGACATGTGCACAGATCACACACACACACACACACACACACACGCACGCACGCACGCACGCACGCACGCACGCACGCACGCACGCACTCACGCACGCACGCACGCACGCACGCACACACGCACACACACACACACATACATGCAGCACATCATACCATGGTGAGGTTTTAGGTTATTCTCCTGATGGATAATCGCCCCTCCGAAATCGTAAGAGGAAAGCACTATTCACATACATAGCCTAGAAGGAGAACTAAGGCCCTCTGCAGACTACGTACATAGAACATCCAGTACAAAATCACATAAAACCTAAAAGGCAACATTTTTCCACGCCTGCATTCAGACTACACATTTATATGCAACATACAGGCAACCTTTGACCCTGTACAATTGCGCAAGTCTCATTATGCGTATTAAAGTTGGATGGGACTTTGCGCTGGGCATGCAAATTCTGTCGTTATTCGCGATTGTCGTGATACCCGCAGTCGTTATTAGCGAAGTCGACTTTACCCGGAGTGTGGGGGTGATCTTACCCTGACATTACACCTTTCCAAGGGATCTAATTACCGGGGGAGGGGGTATGGACCTACCCCGGGAATGGACCTGCCCTAGAACCTTAGTTACCCTAGGACCTCAGTTACGGGGGGCACTTACCCTGAGCTACAAGTGTAGGCTGTTGAGTAGCTGTGTAGACATCACCAGAAGGGTACGTATAGCGAACGGTCGTCGAGTAAATCACGCCGCCCTCCAGAGAGGAAAACATATACCTGGAGCTGTTGACAGGAACGACGACGGGAACAGCAGCCCCGGAGCACGTCATGTCCGATGAGCATAAAGGCTGTTGAAGGAACACACACACACACACACACACACACACACACACACACACACACACACACACACACACACACACACACATACACACACATACACACACATACATATACAGAAGAAAGAAATAATACAAAATGGCCCAATATCTGAGAAAATCGACCTTCGGGGCTGTTTTGGTGAAATTGATTTTTTTTATTGCAAATTGATGTCTTGCCTTTGTAGAGTACTGTGACTTCGTTACACGGCCATCAGACCAATATTGACCATGTAGAAATGCATTCTACAGTCAGGAGTCATGTTAATGAATTGTTCTTTTTTTACAATTTTGAAAGACCAGTGTGTTTGGAGCCACCAAAAATTGTTTCCATGTGATATCAATAGCCAACTAATATAGTAAAGTGTTTTGACTGTTCAGGTACTTCATTTCCAGCATTCCGTGACTTTATTGAGGTTGTGTAGTTGCAACAGCAGCAATAGCAGCATTAGAAGGAGAGGTGATTGATCTGTTCTTCTGGTGATGGACATGCTTGACAGGATAGTCTGCAACAGATTTTGACGGAACACCATGATACATGTGACAGCATTCACATACTTATTGTGAAGGAGTCAAACAGAGCAAATGCGTCCAGATTCGCCTTGTTGCACTTTGTGGAGACTGACCATTTCCAAACATCAGTAAACCAGCCTGACAAGCGTTTCACACCACCAACTCAAAAGTAACAGAATGTTACTCGAGATTGCCCAGCCTCATGTGCTCCGTGATGGTCTGATTCGCCATTATTAGCTCGAGTATCGAGCCTGCCATCCCAAACATTTTAGGATCATCGTCGCAAAGAAAACTCGCATCATTTCGTGCTGTTTTAGCAGGTCTGGCGTGACACTCAGGAAACAGTTCTGCCACTCGCGCAAGGGCGCCCAGCGACCTTGCAAGCGGCGTACCCTCAGGAATCCACCTGGTTGTCCTTGCCTGGAGCTGTAGCAGCTATCGCTGAGGCAGACTGTGGTTGGCCTTGATCATACTCATCCAGGCCAAGTCCTCATCATCGTCGGCCCCGACAGGTAAGTACCGCGTGTCACTTGCGATCGATTCGCCTGACATGCGCTCTCAGAACTAGAAGCGCTGTCGCCGCTTGACAGGATATCCACAAAGAACGATGCATCACCGTCAATGGGATCGCGGCTGCTGTGCTCCGTGAGCCCAATAACCAACTGACACAAGAATCGCCTTCAATTTTCTTCCGCCATTGTCGTCTCTGCACTTTGCTTTGACGGAATCGATTTTTTTGCGAACAAATTTGTTTTTAGTGTTTTCTCAAAAAAACCGCGTAGCCCCGAAGGTCGAAAGTCTCAGATATCGGGCCAAATATACAAGCCTTCATGACTTCTAGTGGTAGAGTGGTAGTGGTAAAAAATTCACGGTGCACGTGAGACTCGGCTAGAGGCCGAGTTTTCTGCATCCGTAGTAACGCCACCACCCTTCAAGGATCAAGGCGCAGATGCAGCTCCTAAAGCGGTGGGAGGTGAGTAGATCAGCTGGTAGTGGTAGTGGTACACTATTTGACGGACCTACTGAAGATGGCATCAACAAAATTGTTGCTCCATGACTTCGTTGTTGTGTGGCAATGACGGCAGAATTTGTTCTCCTTTTGGTTATTTTGAAAAGTGTTGTCTCCTCGTCGATTATTTGTATACAAAGTTGCTTGATGACGGTGAAAGCATGTGAAACACTTCTGTAGCCGTTCGTCTTTGTCTCCGTCTCTTCGTCTCCCATAATAAACGCCGTTACTCCTACCCGTCCCAAGTGGTTCCGTTGTGTCTGGGAGTATGACTCCTGTTCGGTACTTCACTGCATTTATACACGAGTTTGTTTGATGATGTGCGGAATTATTTCGCCCATACAAGAGGCATCATCAGAAATCAAGCAGCACTTTATAGGCGATTCACACGACAGGCAAATCCACGTGCACCGGAACGTTGCTGTGGTATTTTACCTGCGAACGAGAAAAGTGGCTGAAAGTGGCTGAAAAGTGCAAGCGAGCTAGGGGGCCCACTTTCACGATAATCTTGGCGTGCACGAGTACATTTACACCAAAAAGCGCGAAACAAGACTTGATTTTTTACGCGGCTCTTTTCAACATGATAATTATTATTGTATGCGTGTTTTGAAAATTTGAAATACTCATGGCAACTGGTGGGTGAATCATTCAAAAGTGCAAACGTGACTGTAGTTGAGTGCAGCTGTGTGAATCCACAGAGTCACTTTTCTGGTGAATCACTTGCTGTAAAACATGCAAGTTCCTGTAGTGTGAATCGCCTATAAGCAGCAATCAAGCAGCAGAAGCAGCAGCAGCAGCAAGAAGAGATAGCCGCACAGCCGGCCTGGTCTTACCCGTGATTGGCAGGTGACCAGGACATCGGAGCAGGGCACCGAGCCCACGTTGACGCAGTTGACTATCGCCGTGCCGGGCTGCGGCATCTCCACGGCGATGGATCCCGGTGATGGTAAGGTTGTGGCCGTGACGGGAGTGCTGCCTGGACCCTCGCCGGCACTCGTACTGGAGAAGACCTGCCGTGATAGCAGCACAACACCAATCATACCGTCAAGACGGTAGTCACAAACACGCTAACGAGACGAGATTGCCACAAAGACACTACCATGACAGCATTGCCAGGCACACCATTCAGACAACGCTGCCAATGTCACCATGACAGCATTGCCAGGCACACCATGCAGACAACGCTGCCAATGTCACCAAGACGCCATAATCCCTCTGCAGAGCGCGCAACTTCACTGATCAGATCTGGGACGGCGAAATCCGTGTTGCACGTCATAGTGTGACATCATGAGTTGGGGAAGTGTGTTTCGTGGTGGACAGCGTCTACGGAATGACGCAAGTCCGACACAGAAAATGACGTACATCGCGGATTACGCTGTCCCACAACCCCCATCCCAGTTGCGCCTTCTGGGGGATTATGGACTCTTGATGTCACAAACAAGACAACACTACCACACACACACACACACACACCGATACGCGACAAAATTACCAAACACAAAAAAGGACATTAGCAATGACGCCATCAGAAGATGATATTACGAATTACACCAGCAAGATGACATTACCAAACTGTGCGCTGTGTTCCTCCACCTGCTCTGCACATCGAATGGACTCGTGTTGCCATGTTGCATGCCATTTCCAATGTTGCTTCAACGACGATGATCACGACGACGACAACAATCACAACCAAAAAGAGTGCGCACACTCACTGCGGCAGTGACGTACGTCAAAGCCACCATCTCTCTCTTTCTCTCTCTCTACAATGCACTTGCACAGAGTGCATTGACATTTCTGTCAGTTCTAACTAGGAATTAAAAGACCGAATTTCCCCGGTTATAAGTCGCACCCTTCTTTTCAGGTTTGAGCTAGGAATGAGTCGGGTAGCATTTTCTTCGGGTGTCGGGTTCGGGTAGTGGTAGCACGTGTACCTGATGGGGTAATGTTTCCATGGTAACACCACAATGCCCCCCCCCTTCCCTTAATAAGGCCGATTCACAATACAACTTTCTGCGACGCGACATGCGACTTGCGACACATGCGACGAGCTGCGACAGCGACACACGGTTCACAATATTCTTCATGTTTGCGACATCCTCATGCACAAGTAGTACTATGCACGTGCACTGCACGTGCACCCAGGGTCGAAACTGTACTACATGTGTGTATGTCGCGTGTCACGTGTCGCATGTCGTAAAAGTTGAACTTTCTTCAACTTCTGCGACAGGTGCATTGTGACAGCTTGCGACAGCTCGAGACAGGCAGTTTCTTGTCGCAACTGCCGCAAATCGCGTGTCGCGTCCCAGAAAGTTGTATTGTGAATCGGCCTTTACACACTGGGTAGACATGCCGAGTATTACATGAATTTGTACAGGTGCACTGTACTTGATGTCATCTGCGACTTCAGGTTTCCGGGCACTATTCTTTACCCGACTACCCGAGGTCCTCCCGGGTAGCACGGGTACCCGACTACCCGTGCACACCGCTAGTTTGAGCCATGTTGTTTCAATATAGTCATGAAGGTAGGACGTCACACTTGACTGCAAGTCGCACTCGCCCTTCTGTGCCCTTGAAGTTTAGTGAAAAAGGCGTGACTTATATTCGGGGGAAATACGGTAGAAATACGGTGGGTCACAAAGAAACAGAACAAGACTGACCGTGATTGAGTACATGGCTCCTGGCGTGAGCGATGTAATCGTAGCGTTGAGCACTGTACTGTTGACGCTCACTGGGTCGTCGCTGACGGACGCCGAACTGACCAGCGTGGCCTCCGCGCGGTAGTGCGTGATGATGCCGTTCGTGGATGTACCGGGTGCCGGAGCGTCCCATTCGACCAGGATGGTGTCCGGCAAGAGCACCGTACGACGGACACCAGGCGTTGCTGGTGGTACTGGAGAGAAACAAAACAAACACACACACAAACACACACACACACACACACACACACAAACACACACAGGTGAGAAACCTTTAAAAAAAACTGCACAGCCTTGCTCAAGCAGACGTCATGAAACAACAATGGTTCATACGACTATACAATAAAACATTTAGGAAACATCACTTCTCAACTCCAAACTCCAGAACCCAGAACGGTCTCTTCACTGCGAATCAAAGATGTGCTAGAGCTGTTAGCCAGTTAGTTGTAGAACATCAGTACCGTCGGTCAATGTCGTGCACTGCTATCGCATGAGCTGATTGTTTAGTAACTGGTGGTGTCAGTGGACATTTTAGTGTAACTTGCAGTTCCTTGGTCCTTTTTACTTTTTATAGATTCTTTTTTGGAGTTTGGAGTTGAAGTTAAGTTTCCTAAATGTGTAAATGGCTGCGTTGGAGTTTGCAGACAATTAGAAACGTCTACACAATAAAAGTTTTTTTTAAAGAAGAAAAATATCGTGTCCGTTCCCGAAGGGAACTCACGCCGGCCGCCAACACCAGGTAAACCCTAGTGGCAGATGCAGCGCCTAACGGCGGGGGTGAGTGGATAAGTCTCACAACCACTGGTGCAAGTGCCGAGAATCCCCAATAGCCGCATCCATGTACCCTTTGTGCCCGGGATGCTGGTGGCAAACGTCACGAGGTACACAGCGGATTCATACCACTCCTCAATGTTGCCGATGTCAGAAAACTCTCGGCACAGCGATGAGCTAAACATGTCAAATTTCTACTGGCTAGCTAGCTTTCTGTGGCGAGCTACAGATACATTTCCCTTGCAGTCAAGCACTTTGGATACAGTACAGTCCGCCGCTGGAGAACGGAAAGAACGAACAGCCTAGAATTTCACCACTAACACCATACTAACGTATACATGGTGACTCCACTGCGCATAGACTGGAGTACTGCATGTCTACAAATTTTCGGCCCATTCAAACTCCGGCCTCCCAGGGCTAAAACCCATTACGGCCGCATCAATTTTTCGGCCTGCACCGCTGCCAGCTGTGTACACTGTCACACTGAATCTTGCAAAACAAAATTGCAGCCCCAACAAATTTTCGGCCAAACATGGCTAGGCCGAAAATAGCCGAAAATAGATATGCGCTGAATATTTGTAGACTTACAGTACATGAAAATAAGGACTGTCTAGTCTACGAGGCTTTTATTGTCGGTACTTTCGGTGCGTCTGTTTCAAGCCTGAAATTTCAATACACCGAACAAACACTACCACACATAATCTAATAGGGAACTGCTTCGCTGTACAAATCTAAAATTTCTGTTCGCCTTACCCGGCCCGCGTGCCCTGTACCGAAAATATTGAGCATCTAAAGTATCTGAGATTAGAGCACTTACATCCTGTCAGGGTTGTGACGACAGCCGGTTGTGCACCTGTGTTGGCCGTGGTGCCCCAGCTGTTCTCATACGACACGACGGTGATGTTGTGCACGGTGAACGGGCTCAAGCCGGGGATGCGCACCGACGGACTGTCCGACAACACGGTGAACGTGGAGCCGTTCTCCGGCTGCACCCGAACGGCGACGCGACTGGGCGCCAGAGACGCGGTCAGCGCACGACACTCGCTGCTCAGCACGGGCGTGGGGGCGAGAATGTCGACGGTCGTCTGGGTTACGGCGAGCACGGTCGGCGGCATACGTGTCAGATCGCTGACCGGCGGTCTCAGGCAGGCCAAACCTGGAACGGGATTACGACAAACAGCAACGTACGTTATAATGGTAATTCATGCACCGCACCTTGCACCACACGACTATGCAGTTCCAACTGGCACATACAGTGGTATTAGTGTTCAAGCGGACACAATTACAAGTAAGAATTCAGTCCGATGTACCGTGGCCACTCACTTGGTACTGGTTGGAGCTGAGTGCCAAAGGCCACTATCGGTGAGTCTGGTGATCGGCTGGTGCTCATGAAGGCCGATGTAGAGGCCAGCTGATCGATTCTCTGGTAGTATATGGTGGAGGTGACTCCGGCCAGGGTCCAGTATAGCAGGGTGTTGTCACTGTACAGAGAGTCAATGCTTGCCGACATGGCTGCAGGGAGCAAGGTAGAACAAGACATTTAGGAGAGAGAGAGAGAGAGACTGTTTGTGTGTGTGTGTGTGTGTGTGTGGGTGTGTTTGTGCGTGCGTGCGTGTGTGTGGGCATGCGTGTGTGTGCGTGTGTGCAAGTGTGTGTGTGTGGGGGGGGGGGGGGGGGGTGTACGTGGGTGGGTGGACGCGCTCGTGCGCAAGTGTGTATTAGTGTGTATTAGTGTGTGTGTGTGTGTGTGTGTGTGTGTGTGTGTGCGTGCGTGTGTGTGTTTGTGTGCGCGTGTGTACAAGTGAATGTGACCCCAGCGCACACTCACCATGGCCGGGTTGGTAGAGAGCGCAGTTGCTCTGAGCCGTGGCGGCCGTCAGGTTGGGACAGCGGAACACAGTGACACCGGAACTGGACACAGCTATGTAGGTGCGATCCTCAACGGCGGAATAATGAATAGCCGTGACACCGGCAGACGTCAGAACACTCTGCACTGAAATCTGCCTACGCCGGCGTTTCGCACTGGCTGCAGTGGTTGGTGGTGACGTTGCTGATTGCTCGCCTACTGTCATCTGAACAATACTGTCACCGCTCAGGTAGAAAAGAGTTCTGCGGGTACGCGTGGATTTAGACAAGAATGTGCACGTACACACACGTGCATATGCACATACACACACATACGCACACATACGCACGCGCGCGCGCACACACACACACACACACACACACACACACACACACACACACACACACACGTATACATGCACATACACACGTGCACGCACGCAGGCACACACACAAACACACACAAACATAACTGTTACACAGACACACACACACACACACACACACACACACACACACACACATTTGTACTTGCTCACAGACAAAATTGATATTGTCAGTTCTTTTTCATCATAGTCTAGGAACTGTGGCATCATTCGGAAAGCTGACTGTATGCTAGGTCAAGTCCGATACTACGTACCTGATGCCCATGGGGGACATCTTATCAGAATCCCATAGTATGCACATTTACTCCCGCAGCTATGCAAAAGACGTTACTTCAGTAACGTCTGGCGCTAGCCAGGGTCCACACAGCTTTAATTCCGTGTTAGTGTGTTTGTGCCGTCGGCATGCCTGGCGCTATCCCGTACCTGTCCCGTGCCGTACCATCAAAGACAGCTGGCCACAATATTCAAATAGGGCTTCCAAATGCAAAATCATAACGGAAAGCAACTTGGAAGAATGAGTATGTATGCGAAGTGTATCGGGGGAATGCATGCAGGGCGATAGTGCGGGTTCGATTCCTAGGTTATGCCTTGAAAACAAATCGGAGAAATGAAAAATTTATAACATCTTTATGCTCTTTTTGCCTAGGTCATCAAGGTGGTAGACGGTGTCGTATTACTCTCGAATTCAAAGAAAAAGTTTCTAACAACATGCATGATGAGCTAGGCAAAAAAGCATAGCGTAGGGCCCTGAGCTTCCAAGCTCTCTCGTATGTTTATGATTTATTTTATTCCAAGCAATACATGGCTGAGGTAGCTAATGGCCACTTTGCGTGGCGATTGCAGAGTTTTTATAGCCAACCACGGCTGACAAGGAAAAGAGCAAGAAGTCAAAAAGAAAAGGAAAAGAACGTCGATTATGCCAGTTCAACTTGCACAGAGTGTCCTCGGCACACTTACCCGGACTTTGGTGAGTAGTTCAAAGAGTTCAGCACGCTGCCCGTCGTAGAAAAGAGAATGGTACCCTGCAGTGTAGATGCCTGACACACATCACCCACTGGCAGTCTGACTTGGTACACGGAGTAGTTGGTGCCACGCTGCTCTATGGTGTAGAGAACGCGGCCGATCCAGTCGAACGACAGACCGACCACGGCGCGGTTGTCAAACGCTGACGGCTCCGTGCGTAACGTGCAGACCTGACGCGCACACAGAGTGTGTTCAAATGTACACACGCGCGCGCACGCACACACACACACACACACACACATGCACACACATACACACATGCACACACACACATACATACACACCCACCCACACACACACATACACACAAAACATATCTATAAGGTTAAGGCAGTTGAACACAAACACGTACACAAAAATATAAGCACAATCATGCATGTAAGCACACAGAATACTAACTGCTGTAGATAGCAAGCTGTTTCGGCCATAAATGCCTCATCAGAGAAAGCAGCAGCAGCAACGACTCACCACTCCGTCACTGCTTTGGTATCGCAGCGCCCAAGTGCTCTGACCAATGGCCGCCACCCAGAACGTCTCGTTGGAGCGCGAGTCAAACTGTATGAAAGTCACCGAGTACTGTTCCGGGCTGGGACCGCCGATGATGTCAGGCGTGCGAACAACGGGCTGAGCACTCGCCTCCAGGCGGTCAACGTCGAACACCGTGATGCTGCCGGGCGCGCTACCCGAGGTGGTCAGGATCTCGGGGACAAACACCCCTCCTGCAGGTAGGGCAAAGAAAAAGCGCATCAAAGCCCGCGCTTGTGCCAGATTAGAGTCGCGCGGACCTGGCATGCCAAGACCCCTCCTGCAGAAAGACAATGGCACCCTCTAGGATCAAGGCACAGATGCAGCTCCTAAAGCGGCGGGACGCGAGTAGATCAGAGACCCACCACAAATTTCTATAATAATAATTATACCGCTTGCATGTCTTTGTCTCGATACATTTCCTCATATAATTTCCTTCATCTTTCTGCGAGAACCGGACCTATGGGCCGGTAAGAAGACAATCATGCCTGTGCAATCGGTGAAGTAAAATAGAAGTTAACCCTTTCACTGCCGCTGTCGACTGCAGTCGACAGCGCATTCATGCACTCCGAGTGCCAGTGTCGACTTGCGTCGACGAGTAAACATGCAGTCCCCAGTGCTGTTGTCGACTTCCGTCGACAGGCAGACCTCACCCAGTTCGTGCCTCTATTTTCGAATATTGGAGATGTTTAGCCATGGCAGACGGCCACTGGCCCCTGGAAGATGTCCATACCCATCCAAATACGCTTCCAGAAGTATGGGTTGCCATTTGAAAAAAATCGAACCAGCGTCGTTGAAAATGCGCATCCGATTTTTAGCCGAACGGCGAGGAAGAAATCGGTTCTCACGCACTTCCACCTCGCTGAGTCGGTGCGAGTATTTTCATCTTTCCCGTCAACTTTCATTGCAGGGAGCAAGGAATTTGGTTCAGACTTGATGCCTAGCTATTACCCAAGACTCCAGGCGGCTATCCGTTGCGATAGGCGGTTGGAGTCACGGGTAGAGACAACCAGACGATGGATTCCTCGCGGACGCATTCACTGCAAACTTGACGGAAACAGCGCTGGCGGCGGTCACTGGGTCCAGAACTAAAATTTTCTAAGAACTACCACGTTACAATGGCGACCAGCACGGTCAAGAGACACTACAGGTATGTCAGCTACAACATAATTATATTCTTTCTACAACGACACCGACCTCTGGCTCAATACCTGGCGATCTACTGCAAGCTGATGCGAAAGTGAATTACACTCGCGAACGCCGCGCTTGTCAACGGAACAGGGAAGCGCTTCACTCTCCGAAGTTGAAAAGTATTTGGACTGCTGCTAATTGGGAGAACAAACGACCACCATGGCGGCAGAACATTCCGCAGCCGTTCACCAACACGATCCGCTTCACCAAACGACATACGAACGTTTCGTTCTCCGAGTTCCGTTTCTGGTGGCAGCAACAAGAATTTTGTCCGCAACGACAGGACGAAAGTCTCTCGCAACTGAAGTCCTGTTGCCACGAAGATAGAGAAGATTCCGGAAGCCATCTCTTCTGCTTCCAGTGTTTTATCTCTCCTGTCCACTGGCATATCTTTCAATCCCAGCGACCAAAAAAAAAGGATCTGCTTCTCTCTCCAAAACAACAACTAACTAACTTTACTTCGCGAGTGTCCGGGCCGATCGTGTACATAGTGTATGTAGCGCATGCGGCGCACGGCGCACTTTCGCATGACATGACACGCATTTTTTGCACAGCGGCTGGCGCTAGATTGCGCAGCACGTTTGTACTTCGGATTTTGCGATTTTTTTTGACGGCAATGGCTTCCTTTATGAGTTGTCTACCTACGATGTATACTTTGGAAAGCGATATTCCGCACAGAAAGTACCAAAAAATCCAGGAAAAGTAGGCCTTTCGATTTTTCGAGCTGGAGGTAAAAAGTGCCTGGCAGGGAGGGGGTGTACAGATCAGCTGACAGCCTGGCAGGGAGCGCCTTGTCACCTTGAGTGGTCAGCTGGCAGTGAAAGGGTTAACAACGACAACAACGACAACAACAACAACAACAACAACAACAACAACAACAACAACAACAACAACAACAACAACAACAACAACAACAACATTGCGCCCAGCCTACGTGATTAACTCCCAATTAGTATTACCATCGCTACTGCCTCAGCAAGCAGCTAAACTTTGATCTCTCTGTATCTGATCCCCGTGCCTGTAATTATTTTTCTCTTATTGGCCACAGGCCATCGTGAGAATAAAAGAATTCAAACAACAACAACAACAACAACAACAACAACAACAACAACAACAACAACAACAACAACAACAACAACAACAACAACAACAACAACAACAACAACAACAACAACAACAACAACAACAACAACAACAACAACAACAACAACAACAACAACAACAACAACAACAACAACAACAACAACAACAACAACAACAACAACAACAACAACAACAACAACAACAACAACAACAACAACAACAACAACAACAACAACAACAACAACAACAACAACAACAACAACAACAACAACAACAACAACAACAACAACAACAACAACAACAACAACAACAACAACAACAACAACAACAACAACAAAGTGGTCAGAGACCGAGAATCCCATTTGCTGCATCCATGCTTCCCGCCAGTAGGAGCTGGAGCACAAGCCGCACCCAAATTCGTTGTCAGGAAATACAGATACCTACCCCGTTATCACCATTCATTTCACCATCCATTTCACCATCCATTTCACCATCCATTTCACCATCCATTTCACCATCCATTTCACCATCCATTTCACCATCCATTTCACCATCCATTTCACCATCCATTTCACCATCCATTTCACCATCCATTACATCATCCATTACATCATCCATTTCACCATCCATTTCACCATCCATTTCACCATCCATTTCACCATCCATTACATCATCCATTACATCATCCATTTCACCATCCATTTCACCATCCATTACATCATCCATTACATCATCCATTTCACCATCCATTACATCATCCATTTCACCATCCATTTCACCATCGTCGTATACTAGTAAGCCCACTACTAAGACCCTTCTCGGGGTGAACTACTCGTGTTTAAAGTGCGGATTATCCCCCGGAAAATATAGTCTGGCCCCGCCACCACTTCTCGCAAATATTCGGGAATATAGTTGACTTAAGATAAAAGTAAAGTATTCAAAATAAAAAAGAGGACCAAAAGCAATTTTAATCCTTGGCTCTTCATCCGAGTTTAATGTATTCAGCTCGCACATACCAAGGGCTTGTAATGTGACGGTGGCGGAAGACGAGAAGG
The DNA here is from genome assembly GCF_964019385.1 of Sycon ciliatum. Lineage (NCBI taxonomy): Eukaryota > Metazoa > Porifera > Calcarea > Leucosolenida > Sycettidae > Sycon > Sycon ciliatum. Next base: position 29,817,091 of record NC_088649.1, read on the forward strand.
GGCCTTGTCCTGCGGAGTTAACACCAAGTACCTTTACCACAATACATGGCGCATTCATATACACACAGGCAGACGCATCGCACATACACGCCCATACATACGCAAACATACACACACACACACACACACACACACACACACACACACACACACACATATCAACACCCATGCAAACACTCACAGAAGAAAATACACACGAACCATGCCAGTCCAAACCCATTGGTTGGAAAGAACAGTTTTTAACAACGTGCAAACTCCGTGCCAGTCATTCACATACTACTCCACACAGACTGAACACTCACTCAAACCATGAAATGGTCGCTCTGCTGCGAACGTCCCTTCTGATTCGACAACCGCTACGGCACGGCGCACCATCAGGGTTAACAGGAAAATGGCAAGAAGCCAAAATAAAATATTTTCGGATAAGCAAGGAAGCGCCGCAAGAGCGGTGTCCGGCTATGCAGGGGATTCTGCAGGACGACGCTGCTCAAGGCACACTGTATGTGACAGGGGTCTCGGCTAGTTTGCTCACCTCAAGAAGATACGTGCCACCTGCCGGCAGGGAGGAGAAAGTGTGTGACTGTATCCGAATGCCTGGAACCGTCTGAACAACAAAACAACAACAACAGACAATGCACCGGAACAAAAGATATGTAGATGCTTTTCTCCACCTACTTCCAGCCCCGTGATACAACTCCGTTGGACGGATTTTTTTGCAAGACGACTACGGAACACAACTAGAGACGAATAAAAAATAAATGAATAAAATAATAAAATAACGTACTACACCTGCAGTGCGCTGCAAAATTTCGGCATTTCAGGATTTTCGCCATTTCGGCAGCGATTATTTTCGTCACGGTGTAAGTACATGATTGTAGTAGCGGTAGATGATCAAAGCCGATGTGAAACATTTCATCAGTTTCAATTTCGACGTTTTGGGTCGGTGCCGAATACTGTCGAAAAGCTGGGGAGGCACTTCACCTCCCCGACTGATCCTTTGAATTTGAGGTTCTCCCAATCCTTTTCGGAATGAAATACTGTAAAAGCCATGGCATATATATAACGAAGTGCTAATTCTAACGAGTTAACGAGAAGAAATCTTGAAGTTGGTTGCTCCAACGAGGAGCACACGCTTCTTGCCGAACTTGACACTTGACTGACTCACGACTGCCATCTGGAGCACACGAGATGGCAGTCGTGAGTCAGTCAAGTGTCAAGTTCGGCAAGAAGCGTGTGCTCCTCGTTGGAGCAACCAACTTCATGACTATTGCCGCCGAAGTCGCAACTTCTAAGTGAGAAGAAATCTGTCGTTAAAATAGAAAATTAATGGTTTTACAGAAATCGATACATAATACTGTTCTACTGAGCGTTGAAAAAGCGTGAGAATCGCTACCTCTTGGTACACGTAAACCAGTCAATTTTGGGAAATCGTTATAAGGGAAACCGTGATAATTATATGCGCCTCGTTAGAACAATGCCTTTTACAGTAGACGCCGAAATTTCAAATATTTGCAGTATGCGAATGCAGGCTAGAGCCATAGGAATGACATCACTAACCTGACCGGAGGGTCCACTCAAGCGGACAGTGTAGGATGTGATGTTGCCGTTCTGCTGGTCGAGGGCGATGGCGTTCCAGCGGAACTCTATGTCGCACTGCGTGTCTCCACAGCTGTAGAACACCCTGGTGTCCAGTGGAGCCCCCACCGGTGCTGCACGTACACACACGCATGTGTGAACACACACACACACACGCATGCGCGCATGTGGAAACACGCACGCATACACACACACACACACACACATACACACACACATTCACACACATTCACGCACGCACGCACGCACGCACGCACGCACGCACGCACGCACGCACGCACACACACACACACACACACACATACACACACACATTTGTTCGGTGTACTACTTTTATACAACAATGACATCACTGCAAAACGGTGGTGTACAACAATGACATCACTGCAAAACGGTGGTGTACAACAATGACATCACTGCAAAACGGTGGTGTACAACAATGACATCACTGCAAAACGGTGGTGTACAACAATGACATCACTGCAAAACGGTGGTGTACAACATTTACATCACTTCAAAACGGTGGTGTATCACGATGGCATCTGTACAACAATAGCATCATTGCAAAACGGTTGTGTCCAATGATGACATCATTGCAAAACGGTTGTGTCCAATGATGACATCATTGCAAAACGGTCGTGTCCAATGATGACATCATTGTAAAACGGTTGTCCAATAATGACATCATTGTAAAACGGTGGTGTACAATCATGACATCATTGCAAAACGGCTGTGTACAATAATGACATCATTGTAAAACGGTGGTGTACAATCATGACATCATTGCAAAACGGTTGTGTACAATAATGACATCATTGCAAAGCGGTTGTGTACAATAATGACATCATTGTAAAACGGTGGTGTGCAACAATGACATCGTTGCAAAATAGTTACGGAACACGCTACAGTATTTGCCCCAAGCTCTCACCTGCATCTGCTGAAAAGAACTCGTCAGCAACGATGGCCGATGGCAGATACGTGGAGAAAGCTTGAAGGCTGACTACTTCCAGGCGTGTGGCTGGTAATAAGCCATCCACTGTGATGCTACTTACATCAGTTAGCTACACACCGGGGAGGAATAGAACAGAGTAGAAGGTGTCTAGAAGGTGTCTATCACTCAGCAGGGGCGTCGGAAGATATTCAACATTGGTGCGGCCGCATGAGTAGGTGGGGGTCCGGGTCCCCCCCCCCCCCCACCAAATTTTCAAATAACCCATACAGTAAACTTCGCTGATAAGGATTGCGGATATAACGACAATTCGCGAATAACGACCGAATTTCCATGCCCAGAGCATAGTCCCAGCCATCTGTAATACCGAAGTCTCATTATATGTCATATAATGAGACTTCGGGTATAAGGACACTTCGAGAATAAGGACAATTTTCTGATGCCCCGCCGAGTGTCGTCACAAGCGAAGCTGACTGTATTTCTTTGCTTCAAAAGTCCCAAGATGAAATTGTTGATGCGGCTTTGGCCGGACCTGGCGCACCGGTTCTGACCCCCTGCTCAGTCCTTCTTACTCTTATCCTACTTCATCTTATGTTTTCCCGCAATCAGATTTTAAGTCATTTCAGTGGGACATAGTTTAGCTACGGTGCTGGCAACTGAAATCCGACCCCCGAGCGGTGCGTTCACATTCTAGCGGCCTCTATTTCGTAGTTTTACAATCCCGTGTTGGGTCTTTGTGATGTGAGCGCGCCGCTTAGGGGTCGCATTTCAGTTGCCAGCACTGGACATTCTGCCTTCCAGACATCTGAGCACTCGGAGACTGAGTGAGAACACCGCTTTGTTCATCATCCGGTAGAGGGGGGGGGGGGGGGGGCGGCGCCAGTTCAAGTAGATCAATGCAATGCTTTCAGTCATAAGAGATTCCAACTGAACTCTCTCTCTCTCTCTCTCCTTTATATATGCCCTGTGCTCTGTTCATTGAGCACTTTTCCGGCAGTTTGCGAAACCTTCTTTGCAATCCCAGTAATGCGATGTGCACAATGAACATGTGACAACATCCGTTAGTATTAGTTACTCTGGCTAAACGGTCCTTTTCTAAGGCACTCTCATAGAATGGGCTTGTAGTTTATGCGCTCTTTTTTTACCTGATGGGTTCTGATTCTTCTGGGATAATCACTATGACAAAATACAAATACGAAACAGCGAGGACAGCACAGTACGAATATCTTAGCATAAGTACACCTCAGAAGTAGCGACGAACTCGGCCATTTGAAAATAATTGGAACTGTCCACCTCTCCACACCGCGCTTTCGGGCGACATTCCCAACACATTCGCACGAACAAATTTCCTCTCTATGGAGTTTGGTGTTGTGAATGTGTGCCAAGAGTGCAGTGTGGAGAGGTGCACAGTTCAAACTAGATATACATACACCCGTTACAGTAACTGACCGTCACGGGGCACAGCAGTTCGGCGAGCACGGGAAACCCAGTACCGTGCGCCGTGGTGCGATAGACCAGATTGTACGTGATGGGCGAGCCGTCGCAGAGCGGAGTCGACGCGTCCCACTGCAGCACCAGCCTGCTGGAGTTGCTCATGGCCATGTTCACGGCCAGGTTGGACGGAGTGCTTGGCCTGGCATCCGCGGGCAGGTCGACGAAACAAGCTACGAGAAAAGCACGACGCGGTATGCACACAACACATCGGTGATAAGCGCAAAGAGAACTCGGTTATTGCATGGATACGTTCACTGAGGTCATCAAAGAGGAAAGGGTAGGTAGACGAAACAAGCTCTTGGAAAACACAACGCGGTGTGCACACAACACATCGATGAAACACACGAAGAGAAATCAGCCATTGCATGCACACGCTCACAGTAGATAAACGGGTGAGCAACAAACAGCTTTTGGCCTGTTTATCAATAGTGGTGGATGTGGAATTTCTTTATTGACATGCTCACTTTTAGAGCATCAGCTATGAGGGAAACACGACAGTATGTACACAACACATCACGACGCTCGTGCTAAAGGGGTTAAACCATGTTATACTGTACTAGTAGTCGAGTGTGACATACAATGTGTGAAATACATCATAGGTGCAGCACACCGGCGCAGTGCACACTGATCTATTGGGTAGTTTGACAGCTTCACGCAATGCCTGATCTCCCACTCACCGTTGAACGGCTGAAGGTTCTCGGCGATGACCCTGACGTCCGACAGGAGAGCACCATTGGCGGCACGGAACGAAGCAAAGTACGGTGGCACGACGTTGGAGAGCTGCGTGTCGACAACGGACACACTGCCCGCCGCATCCGGCGTGCGGTAGTAGACCTTGCTGTCGAACGGCGAGATCGGTGCGATGGGTCTGCGGTTACACCGAACAACAGAATGGCACCAATGCGTGAAGCATGGCTGCAGTGTTTTTTTGCGGGGCAACTTGTCCCATATTTGGCAGGTACAGCCAGGTCTAGTGCATGTGTGAGTATAACCAACTCTGGGATGGGGTCGTGGGACGGCGTGATCCGCAGTGTGCGTCATTTTCGTGCCGGACTTGCGTCATTCCGTCAACGCAGTCCACCACAGAAACACTTCCCCTAACTACTCGTGACGTCACACTATGACGTGCAACACGGATTTCGCCGTCCCACATCTGATCAGTGAAGTTGCGCACTCTGCATAGGGATTATAGACTCTTCGTATGACTGTACAGAGTTCATTAGCTTTTACGCAGAGCTAGCTGGCATCACAGTGTGTACGGCTGAAGTGGACTTGCTCCGCAAAACCTAACGGCGGGAAGATTATGCGTAGCTCTCATTGCACATCACGGCCACTTCTGTTCAGGACTAGTGCCCACCATTCTATGATTTCAAGTCTTCCCTTTCTAATCTTGGTCTTTTTCCCACATTAATTTTATCCTATTCCCATAACTGATTTTGTTTTCGTATCTCACACTCTTTGCTCACCTGGTAACTCTCTGAAACAATGAAACATACAGCAAGCAGTACATTCCTCCAGCATAAACTTTGGCTGTGTTGGGTGTCCATTGCACAATGCTCCAATACTGAATGGAGCAAATTCTTCGGGGGACTTTGTAATATTCTTACCGGCTTGTGTGTATAATCTGGGGGCAGGGTGAATGTACACATCGGCTTGTGTGTATAATTGGGGGGGGGGGGGCAGGGTGAATGTACACATCGGCTTGTGTCTAATCGGGGGGGGGGGGGGGGGGGGGGGCAGGGTGAATGTACACCGCACTCTCTGTATCATACTACAGTTTAGTCCCCCCGGGGTGATAATATCACTTACAAAGAACTGGAGAACACGGTAACGAGGCTGACTCTGCAACACACACAAGAACAACAAACAAGAAAGAAAGCAGCGACTTTAAGAAAGCTAGATACCAAGCAACAGCACTGTCAAGCTCTGCCTAGACATCCATGGATAGCAGCCTTGATCGTTTCCCACAACCTGTAGACGTTATGCGAATGACGTCATAGGGGGGGGGGGGGGGGGAGTTACCATGCGCAAATGATGTCACTACGGTGAGTCAGCAGATGCAGTGATGGGCGCTGAGTGTGGAAAGGCACACGGAGATACTTTCTTTGGAGATTCGAACGGCAAATCTGTATTGAGTGCGAAGCCAGAAGACCAATGCTAGTTTCGTGCAGCAAACCAGCAAAAGTGCATCACCCTGACTCGATACAAAGACTTTTTCACTGCAAACAAAACATAACCTGTATTGCCCATCAAGCACAGTGGCACTGTGGCAGGGTCTTGCACTCGCTCTATGGAGATCATGAATGACGGATGAATCCTACTGGACAGCGCAGCGCGAGAGCCATAAGAGTAGCCAGTAACGACATCATGTTGTCATCATCATGGCATCATTATGTCATCATTACGTCATCACGATGTCATCATGATGTCATAATTTGGATGTGTATTATATAAGGAGTGGCATTACAACCACTGGCTTGCCTCTCAACATTAAGCATAATGATGTCCTTTGAATACCGATCCTACAGCAGCCTAGACTACTACTTACAAGTGTCCAATGAGAGGCATGGGTGTGCCATACTTGAGAACGGTCTGCGTCCCAATCTCCAGCGTGTAGTAGAGACGGTCGGTGGTGACGTCATACTGAACAGCCTGCACAGTATACAGTGCACAGTGCACAGAGGATCAAACCAGTTCACACAAGGACATACAGTCACATTAGAGTGTGAAAAAGACTCTCATACGGGCGGTCACAGAACACGATATGACAGGCCTGGCACAACAACTAGCAAAAAAGCAAAAATGGACTCGGATGGATAGCCCAGGATAAATTTATAGAAAAGAAAAAGGACCAAGGAACTACAAGTTACGCTATAATGTCCACTAACACCACCAGTTACTAAACAATCAGCTCATGCGATAACATTGGACAAAACAAAACTATTATTTTTAAAGAAAAAGAAAATGAAACTTGACAATCTGTGCACAATGATAACTCCACTCTTGATAGTCTCTGCTAGATCTGTCTGTATCCGTTACCCGTTTTAGCTAGTTGCCAACAAGCCGGGCTTCGGAAACGGACAGAGAGTTGTCTGTGCACTTGATGCTCATGCAAACACTTATGGACACCTATGGGGGCACCGTGAATTGGGCCACACACACACACACACACACGCACACACACACACACACACACACACACACACACACACACACACACACACACACACACACACACACACACACACACACACACACCACTCAAGCAATGTCTCACGTACCTTCAACGTTTCACCAGGGATCAGCGCATTGGGTCTGGGCACCAATATGGCCACATCCCGCGAAGACTGGCAGTAGTTGGTGTTCATTCGTCCCACGTGAAATGTGTTTGGACTGACCCAGTAGATATGACTGGAGGCAGAGCGGATACATACAATGCACAGATAGACAGTTGACTAAGACCATCAGGCTCTGGATACTGCTCTATGTCCAGGGCACAGAGCCAGTAATACGCAACCATCATTCAGCCCAGTGTCTGGAGATATGTGGATTTGTAGAAAGAAAAAAAAGAAAAAAATCATTTTGTGTCGCGGAAGGTCGAATGCGGCACTTGGCCTCCAGGCGTGGACAAAAGGAGATGCTGATAACAGTGAATGCCTCGGAAAGTACAGTATGCCCCATCCCCCCCCTCTCCCCCCTCCCCCTCCCCCTCCCCCTCCCCTCCCCCTCCCCCTCCACCCCCCTCCCCTCCCCCTCCCCTCCACCCCTCCCCCCCCCCCCCACTCTCACACGCACACACACATGCACACATTGCGCATTGGACTCGGTAGAAGCAAAGAAACACTCACCCATTGCTCACGTCCAGCGTCAGATCAACCACAGTGCCAGCCGCAGCCATGAAGCGTACACTAGTTGACGGTGTGTTGTAATGCGCGTAGTAGATCTACACAAGAATGCATAAGTACAACAGCCAGATACTGTAAATAATGTTATGCCAAAATATGAAAGTTTCACTTTTCAGCGCTGCAAAATTTAGGCATTTCACGATTTTCGACATTTCGGCACAGGATAATACTAGCACACGTCCAAAGGCGATGTGAACGAATTCATCAGCGTTTCAATTTCGGCAATTTGGATCGGTGCCGAATATAGACGGACTAAAATAGTTGTAGTCTCTTAGTAGTTGTTTTCAGTCATTCTCTGTAGTATTTTGAAAAGCAGGGAACGGAAACGTTCAATACTTCTGAGACATGTCCTAATTGGCTTGTGGTGCACTCTTAACTGGTTAGTAACTTCTTATAAAACAGAGAGGTTCCAGGCTGTCCAAGAGTGCTCAATACTGAGAGCTGTTTTCTGATGATCGCTTTGTGCGTGAAACTCGGAGTTGAAACACTAAGTCTTTCTCTGTCCCCTTATCTGGTTAGATACTTCTTACGTAGATGCATGCGTAGACAAGACTTTCTAAATACTGTATTGCTTTTCTGCATCTGTCCTAGTCAAGTGGTTCGAGTCCCGGTGGTGTGACCGACGATTCTTTTCTTTCTTTCCCATCTGGCTTGCGAGCGTTGAGTTTCGGAGAGAAAAGAGCAGTACGTGGCATGTGGCCTCTAATTTCCCAAGACCTCTGTCCTAGTGTCAAATAAAATAGCTGCCGAAATCTTATACATTTACAGTCAATAGGCAAAACAGGCACACAATCATGTGAACAGGAAAACATGTTCGTTTGTAATCACTGGCACCGTACGAGCAGGCAGGGCGTCATTGAGACGTTCCATTTCATTCAATTTGGCATAGCGAGGATGGGCTTAATTTTTTTTTTTTTTTACTATGTTCACATACCCAGCTCGACAATAATAATGAAAGACAATGGTACTGAGACTAGGACGAACGTGGCAACTACTGAGCAGGGGCTGCACCGAGACGCTTGCCGACATGGCACGCACTTGACCGTGCGAAGAGAGACATAATGCACAAACATACAGCTGAGGTGGAGGCATGCCAGCACTCTGCCAGACATACAGGAAACAAACCAAGAGCTGACTACCGTGAAACCTGTCTAAGACAACCGCCGCTCAAGGGACCTTCAAAATGTGGTCTCTATTACCAGGTGGTCTCCTTATCCAGGGTCAATTGACTGGAAATAGCATCCCTTGGTCCTGGTTTCAGTGGTCTTATAGGACAGGTGGTCGCCTTATCCGAGTGGTCGCCTTGACAGGTTTTACTGTACATATCAATGTCTTACATCAGCTCCCAAAGTCCAGAAGATGCGCTTGCCTAGGTAGTCGACCGCCATGCGTACAGTGTTCACCGCACCCACGGCGGGAAATCCCACCACTTGCTCCGACGTCTCCATCACTGACGTCGGCAGCTCCGAGCCCGGTGGAGGGTTGGAGAAGAAGGACACAAGGGAGTTCGCCTGGCGTGTGAATGTCACCAACGACGAGGCGTCCTGGGCGTAGATCAGCGAACCGTTTTCGATGTCAAAGCCGACAGCTGTTTACCACGCACACGCACGCACGCACACCCATGTACATGCACACGCACACGAACACACACGCACACACGCACACACACACGCACACACACACACATACACACACGCGCACACACACACACACACGCACACACACACAAGTATGGTAAGAACAAAAAAGCAGGACATTATTTTAGTGACTTAACAACCATATTCAAAAGACCAAACTCAGTCATTTCATATTGTTCTGCTGGCCCAAATAGATATTTAAATTTGGCTGAATTTCTAGTTCTGAGTTGATCACAACGGTCACTTTTCTGTTTTCTGTGACAACTGCAAGTCAGTCGAGGTTCAACTGATGTTGTCGGACTTGGGCAGGTACACGTCCCCCCCCCCCCTGCACTTCAATACTCGTTGTTGGGGCAAAGAGGACCAGCCGGTCCGGTTCGGCACTCCACATGACTGCCACACGGCTTACCTGCAGGGGGTATCATTAGCGATGCAAGCTGCAGTCTTGGCAAGCCGCTCACTCCGCTGTACTGAATGGTGTAGCCCTGGGGATCAGTGACGATGATGGCCGACTCGGCTGTAGTACATACACAGAGACATACAGAACAAAAGAAAATCAAGGATTGTTTGCTGCTACTTCAAGTTTCATCCAGAAAGTGGTGGACATCACGCAACTGCATTGTAAATAAAAAGCGGGTTTGTCAACTGACAACCGCTCTCTTTAGTTGCTATTCACTCTTTAGTCAAAGTTTCATGCTCTCGCAATCATCAGGCAACATGAGGATAGGGTGCTGACCATGCCGGCATATATGCCAGCACTGGGTGGGTCTTGTAGCTGTCGAGCACCGTCAGCACACTGGGTACATCCTCCGGTGTACAGAGAGATATACACACGGGGAAGAAGAGAGGAAACGAACAAAGGAGAACGGGTGAGCGAGTGGGTGAGTGAGTCAGGGTCGGCGCCACTGGTACGGCGGCGGGGGGGGGGGGGGGGGGGCGGCGGCGGCCATGGCTGTCGTCGCATGCAACGGAGATCAAGGGGAGCACACTGCGAGATGCAGGGCAGCCAGAAATGGATGTGTGCATAGTACAAAGGGGAGCCGTTTGGTGCCAAAGGGGGCACAGAAATGATCACGACTGATGTTCAAGACAATGGCTGTATCAGTAGTTACCCATTCCAGCATTCATGGAATGTCCAGCAGCGAAAATATGTACAATAAAACCTGTAACTAAAGACTACCGTGACTAGCGATCAGCCTGGTACCACTACAGACCACTTCGCCATGCACGGACGGTCTCACATTCATTATGGTTGTGCGGTGAAAACCTCTAACTAAAGACCACCTGCCACGGAAGACCGTTTTCCGGCCCCAAGGGGTGGTTGTTAGTTACAGGGGGGTCTGTACGTGCAAGTGCTAATAGCTACATTGTGTACTGTAAAAGCAGAATTTTTCGGTGGTGCAATATTTTTCAGTATTCTCCAAAATCGGTGGTCCGGTGGAGGGAAATTTTCGGTAAACCTGTTTTCCAGGTAAGTGTCCTAGTACAGTACCGACATTTTCGGTGGTGTTTTATTTTCGGTAAAAATTTCGGCACCAAATCTACCGAAAATAGAACACCGAAAAATTCTGCTTTTACAGTACTCGTACACGCCCTAAACTGTCACTCCTGCCCAGTGAGGACAACGGTGCTGTCCATTATGTCCCCGTGACGCCGAGACCTCAGGTCGGCCGAGGGCAAAAAAGCCTCACCATCACTATGCTCCCACTATGCAATTTTTTTGTCTTTGCCTGCGAGCTGTGATTATTGTAAAAAAAAAGAAAAGAAAAAATGTCGGCTGCTAGCAGAATATGTTGTTGAAACAAACAGATACGATGTAGTACAGAGCTAGAGATTCATCATCTCATGATATTGAAATTGGACACAGGGTAATGATCAGTCATGCGGCCAACCGGGCCGTACCACCTTTCAGCAGCTGGCTCCCGGCCTGTGAGGGGGTGAGTGAGCATGTGCGTGTGATTGAGTGAGAGGATGAGTGAGCGAGGCAGTTTCAACGATTGAGGGAAGCCGACGGAGGGAGTGACAGAGGAAGTGAACGACTTAGTTAGGGAGCATACCATACCCCCCCCCCCACACACACGCACGCACGCGCGCACGCACGCACGCACGCACACACACACGGACACGTGCACACAGACACACACACACACACACACACATACACACAAACACACAAACACACACAGACACACTCCACACCACCCCATTGCAGATCATGCCGGCAAGCACACACACACACACACACACACACACACACACACACACACACACACACGTACCATTGCTCACAGCCAGCGTGAACACCTCCACCGCTTGACTGCCGCTGCCATAGCGACCATCAACGCCGCTTGCACAGGGGTCGGAGTTTGCAAACAGTACGTTATCATACGGATACACCTGGAATCGGTACCGTGTGGCCGGCTCCAGTGTGGCGTTCAGTGCTACGTCGACGGAGGGCATGACGGCGTCGAACACAACAGTGCGGCACAGGGACGGAGCGCTCTGGCTGGTGACGGGCGTGATGTCAACACGATACGACCAGACGGCAAACGCACCCGTGCCTGGGAAGATATAAATGTGAGCACCACCGCACGTGCGCGCGCGCGCACACACACACACGTACACACACACACACACATACACACGTACACACACACACAATACATAGACTGCGATTCAACACATTGTCTTGAAAAACAGTTCCATCGTGAACATTGCTCTTTGAGCAAGGCACCCAGTCCAAGACCCACCCCAGAGATGTGGCTTACCAACTGTGGCTATAGATGGTGGTAGCCATGTTATACGGGCTGCTGTTGCTGATACCAACACTTGCAAGTTCTGTATGGGATTCGAGGAAACTACACACATACACGCACATGCATACACACATGCGCATACACACATACGTGTGTGCACACACACACACACGCGCGCACACACACACCCACACAAACACACACACACACACACACACACACACACACCACCACCACCACCACCACCACCACCACCACCAACACCACCACACATACACATTTACACGTGCGAGCAAGCACGCACGCACGCACACACACATACAGCCATATAAGCGTAGTCAGATTGGCGGCACACATACAGATAGTTAGGAGGACATGCACACAGACAAACGGAAAGAGGGACAGACAGTTGGACAGACGGATGGACAGACTGACAGACAGACAGGCTGACAAAAAGTGAGCATGGATACTCTGGTATTGTGATCAGCGCATAAACACATGAGCTGATCATATTCCTCACTTTCATGGCACACGTTGACTGAAAATATTCCCTTTCACTCCTTTAGATCTCTCCACCAAAATTTCCATTTTCACAAACACATGTATTATCACCCTTCAGATTTGCGGGATATACATCTATTTGCCTTTGGAAAATCAATCAAATGACGTGAAAATGAAATGAAAAATGACATGTAACGACTGAATTCTACTTGTAATGGTACAAAAGGCCTCGTCAAACAAAAATGGCTTCTGTGCTTCGTATGGTAGAAAAAAAGATGTGTGTGTGTGTGTGTGTCCGTGTGTGTGTGTGTATGTGTGTGTATGTGTGCGTGTGTGCGTGCGTGTGCTGCACATACTTGGTCTCGGCTGAAGCCCGGAGCGGATCAGTCTCAACTGAGTGGAGCGGCCGTTGACCGGAATGGTACTGTCGCCAATGGAGTTGCCGAATATATCACCTCTTGTGGACGCGTCGTCGTCAGTTGCTGCACAACACCAAATACAGGGTTTGAACAGCGGTCAAGCTTGCATAAACTAGAATAGTGTTATTGTCAGCAAAGCATCGACACCTACAATCAATAATTTAGCAATACACTCGTACAATTCACTACTTAAAAATAAAAATAAATTTCACGGTTCGCGTGAGACTCGGCTGGAAGCCGAGTTTTCCGCATCCGCCGTGGGAACGCCACCACCCTCTAGGATCAAAGGCGCAGATGCAGCGCCTAAACGGTGGGAGGTGAGTAGACCAGACCCACCACCAAGTGGTAAAAGACCGAAATCCCATTAGCTGCATCCATGTTACCCTCAACTCACTACATGAGGGAATGGAAAAGAGAACAGTCTGATAACAAGAAAGGACAAAATGTTACGAGTTATGACTAACTGTCCACCAACGTAACCAGATGAGACGCAGTCAGCCAGTGCGACAAAGTGGCACAAAACTGACATGGAGTACTGAGACGTTCAACGACCTGACACCTAGCTCCAATACTTCTCCGAGGCGCAAACCAACAACCTTCCAGCTTGGAATGCTCAGGTTCGGAAAGGCTCGTTTTATCCATCATCATCATCATCATCAGCAGCAGCAGCAGCAGCAGTACCACCACACACCACCACAACAACCATCCACTACCCATCCTTCTCCACAATCACCATCATCACCACCATCATCACCATCATCATCTCTTATCATCCATATCATCAGCAGCAGCAGCAGCAACAGCAGCAGTACCACCACACACCCCACAACAACCATCCACTACCCATCCTTCTCCACAATCACCATAACCCTCATCACCCTCATCCTTCATCCACATCATCATAAGCAGTAGCAGCAGAAGCAGCAGCAGCAGCAGCAGCAGCAGCAGCAGCAGCAGCAGCAGCAGAAGCAGCAGCAGCAGCAGCAGCAGCAGCAGCAGAAGCAGCAGCAGCAGCAGCAGCAGCAGAACCAGCACCACCACACACCACGACAACGACCATCCACTACCCATCCTTCTCCACAATCACCATCACCATCACCAGAATCACCATTATCACAACCATTATCATCCTTATCGTCCATGGCATCATCATAAGCATCAGCACTGGCGGTAGAAATAATTCTCTTTGCCATCAGATTGCCACTCCGACTGGAAGTACTAATTTCACACACAGCAAAGTACTCACAGTGCAACCACGTCACAAAGTTGTTGTACGCAGCAAACTCGCGCGAGTTGTTGATGCCGGACACGAGCGCGTTCTGCGTGACCACTCCGGTCAGGAGAGAGTAGAGAAAGATGCTACGATTGGTTTGGAACAGTAAGGTCTGCTCCTCGAGAAACATCTGGAACGTGGGGATTTGATAACCATTCAGAATCGGGATTGCGCTGGCAGGGTTGCCAATGTCAACGCGCATCATCTGCCCCGTCACGTTCAGCGTGAAGTATAGGTACCTAGGTATGCCGTGTGTCCGCATGTACACACACACACGAGCATGCACGCGTGCATGAATGCATGCACACGCACACACACATGCACACGCACGCACACGTGCACACACACACACAAACACACACACACATACACACACACGCATACGCACACGCGCACGCACACGCGCACACACACACAGAATACACGCACGTTATCATCATAATCGATTCGCACACGCACCTCTGAAATTGCACTCAGGCCGGAGTTTTCCATGTACTTAAAGCGACAGCAATACACACGTATTCTATAGACAGCATACCAAACTTCTGCTGCCAATTTCTCAGTATCATTGCTCCTTTTGTTATCATCATGTTAACGCAAACTTAGTCTGTCATGAAAGCGTTGTTCCTAACCCATTCAGCGCCGAAGACGTATACATACATCCTTGAAAATGACGTCCAGGCGTGGAGGACGCATATTATCTATAGGTCTTTCTTCAGTGCGGACCCGTTGACTCGTAGATTGCTCCGCGATCGGTTCCAATGTCCCTCAGCGCCTGGGGAGTCCCCAGAGTGAGAGAGTCGAGTTAGTCACCAGCTAAAAAAAACCTACTACAAAGTTTTTACTTTGTGCGCAGTCGTTACTAGCCAAGTTGACTGTGCATGAGTTTCAGATTCCAGTGATTGGCATCTACATATATTTGTAAAATCTTAAATCAATGAAATAGAAGAGAAAAGGACCAAGGAACTACAAGTAATTACGCTATAATGTGCACTAACACCACCAGTTACTCAACGATCAGCTCGCGCGATAACATTGCACGACACTGACCGACGGTACTGACACGTTCTACAACTAACTGGCTACCAGCTCTAGCACATGGATGCAGTCTTGCATGTTTAGTAACTGGTGGTTTTAGTTGACATTATAGCGTAACTTGTAGTTCCTTGATACTTTTTCTTTTCTAGAACTTTACCCTTGGCTCTCCATCCGAGTCCGATGAAATAGAATAAAATAAAATGAAATGAAATGAAACACTGCGGCACGCTGACTCACCCATCCATGGGATCCAAACCCATATCGGTGACCTCCGTCGTCAGGCCATCGACAAACAATGCCGGCATAGTCATGTTGAAGTCAGCCAGCATGTCCACAGCCGTTGCCACCGTTATCTGTGTTCAACAACGCCGCCAAAGCAAACAAACAGACCGGGCCAAAAAACAAAACCACAAAATCAAACGCCAATGATATGGGCGAGGGACGACACAGTAGCTCACTGGTTTGGCTGGATCAGTGGCAAAAAGCAAGAGTCACTTCCTCAATGCATAATAAAATAAATACATTTAATTTCACGGTTCGCGTGAGACTCGGCTGGGAGCCGAGTTTTCCGCGTCCGCCGTGGGAACGCCACCACCCTCTAGGATCAAATGCATAATGGTGGAAGTCAATCGCTTCTTGGCAGGAAGTTTACCCCTGCACATCCTCCCTGAAATGTATGAGAGTGTGACTGATAGAAATAGAGAGAGAAAAAACCCGTGCTAGTTGGCATTCAGTGGCAAACAATGTGCTTTTGATGACACCGTTTTGCCACCTAATGCAGGGTATCTCATAAAAATGATGACGTCATCGTGTGTCAGTAAATTATTAGAAACACGATGACATCATCATCAGATGATGATGATGTCACCTCCCAGCCTGAGCCTGTACAGTGCACAGTACACACCTCCTCGCTGAACTACACCGAGCTAAGAGTATCTCCACCTTGTTCTTACCGTACTTCCACATATATAAGCGCATGGGCTTATACGTGAAAATTTGCTACAAAAAAGATTTTTGCTGTGTGAACATGTTCGTGTAGAAGCCCATGCGCTTATACGTGCAATACAGGTTGGTCTGTGTCCTAAACAATGGTGTTATCACAATGCTTAGCAGTATATTCACCTTCCGAGTGTTTCACCAATTGTGTTCAATTATAAGCACATGAGCTTATAATTGGGGGGGGGCGCTTAG
>NC_088649.1:29834049-30154049 GCF_964019385.1 Sycon ciliatum
TGCTGTGCTTGAACCTTCACTTCTCAGTCGACTACCCGTTCTAAATATGGTTTTTACGTCATAAAAGGTCGACTTATAACCGGAAAAATACGGTTTTATGCAGACCATATTTATAGGAAGCCTGAGCAGTGTGTTTGTGTGGGGGGGGGGGGTAGATGATGAGGATTGGAGAATGTCACTCATTCGAAAAAGGTTCCAGTGCAACAGTGCAAGTCAAGAGTTTCAGTGCAAAACGCTGTAAGGGCCGAATTTGAGAAGTTGAAATTTTGAGATTAGTGCATTCAGAAGGCCAATGGGTAGAGGGGACGGCTCGATACCGGGACGCTTTGACAGCCAAATTTGTATAGACCCAAACCGATCATCAGCGTTGATTTTTCACTCGAAATATGTTTGTGGAAGGAAACTGGCATGTTGAAGTTTGCTCTGGGGCTAGAGTCAATCGAACTGAGCCACTCCTTTGTGTTGACCCATTGCCTCCAAGTTGCCCAATTTTTCGCTTCAAAAGTTCAAATCAGAGGTGGCTCCAAACCGGACACGTTTTAGAGTGCACGTCAAATTCACTCTGGGTCTGAAATTAGGTAATTGCTATCGCTCCACGACGGCCAGTACAGAGTAACAATAAGCCTTGTGTGTGCTTCCATTAGTTTTGATTGATATGCGGTGCTTTATTGGCGAGAGGCGAGCCGCTGTTTACCTGCGACAAGAAGTTGATTTTTCGAAAGTCGTAAAACTCAAGTCGCAGTTCTAAGCAACACGTCAAAAACTCACCTGCTTGATATGGCGCTTCTGGTCATCGCAGAGCCATGAAATTTTGGCTCGGAGTATAACACATCGTAGTCTCACTGTGACATATGTTTTCTAATCAAAATACCAAGAGAGAAAGTGAATATTGAGTCCGTTCCGGTTTGCAACCTGTGTCCTTTTTGAAACCGTCCCCTCTACATTCAGGCAAAATTTCCCATTCAAAAATCTGATTAGAACCACCTCAAAACTGACGGCCAAATACGGAGGTAGATACAGACCACACATGAAATGAGTCGCATTTTGGCCATTACTTGGAAGGTGATGACGTGCATATTATGTAAGGTTATCATTCAAGCTGTCATACGGGGTGCAGGCCAGCTGGCGCAAGGATGCATTGGGAATCGGAGGACCAAACAGCTATCCACTGCACACCGTGTTTGCAATCAAGCTCTTCGCCTTACCCGTAACCACCATTCCATGCGCAGGAGCCGGAACGTTGTTAAGGCGATTGCCGGCCGGAGTGGTTCCTGCCCTCAAGTCATTGTTCAGTAAGTAGATGAGGATAGGAATGTCTCCCTCTGCCACAAAACAAACAACCGCAAAATACAGTGAAGTTGACAAACAAATACGATTTAATTCAATACAAACATGACACGCCTTGATCCTTGAAGGGTGGTGGTGTTCCTGCGGATGCGGAAAACTCGGCCTCTAGCCGAGTCTGACGCGAACCGTGAAATTGTTTTAACGTGACACGGGTTCGCGTACAGGACGGGTCAAGAACCGCCTTCCCGCTTCCACGGGACGCCACCGCCCCATGATCAGGCGTCAGATGCGGCTCCTAAACAGTGCAGCGAGGATAGATCAGACCCACCAGCCAGAGAGGCCAACGGCCAAAATCCAATTCGCCGCATTCATGTTTTGCTCGCGCCAGGCCACAAGTTGTTCAAAAATATCCTCAACCTTGGTTCTGTCCTAGATCGTATATACATGCATTCATTGTTTCGTCTCATCATCATGGAGCAGCTTATGCAAAGGCTAGCCAAGCTTGCTTGGCGATGCCAACGCGGAAAAGCCTATACTAAATAATAAGAATACTAATAAGTCCATAATCTACCAATTCACTTGGGTCGCAGCACGGCTGGAAAAAATCGCTCCGCTTCCAAACAGGCAACACGAAAATGAAGTGAAATGCTGACAAGAGTCTACAGCTATTTTACGGACGGCCTATAAAGAATGCAAAGGGAAGGGAAATCCACAGAAGGCACAGTGCTACAGAGATGCCCAGAATAAAGACCTACGCAAACAGTGAGAGAAAGAGACCAAGGCAGGGGCAAATAGATGGGTGTGCAGGTGACAAAAAAACCCCACTATACTAGTAGTGCATTTCACCGTGTAGGCGCTGCATCTGCGCCTTTGATCCTAGAGGGTGGTGGCATTCCCACGGCGGATGCGGAAAACTCGGCTTCCAGCCGAGTCTCACGCGAACCGTGAAATTTTTTATGTATTTTTATTTCAAAAGTATAGACCTCTAGACTTTTTTTTCCAATAATTCAAATTTGGTTGGAGCTTTTTCAGAAATTTCTTCGGAATACTGCTCAGGCAGCCCACGCAATTTTCTCATGATTATAAATTTCTAAACGATCGGATAACAGACGCCCAATTTCGAAATTTTTATGCACAAACTGATCACAGATTTTATGTGGTATAGATGCTGGCCTAACGGTTTTTTTAAACCAGAGGTCTGGACTTTTGAAACGCACTATAATACCTCGTTTATCCGGGCGGGTCCGTAACCGGGCACTGTCCGTGACTTTGAAATATCCGTAACTCCGAAACACATACATCGTGATGGACCAAGGCATTTTTGATGGGGTAGGCATTTGATATGGCATATGACGTCGCCTTTTCCACAAAACTGCCAAAAAATTCACGGTTCGCGTTAGACTTGGCTGGAGTCGGGGTTTTCCGCATCCGTACGCACGCCACCACTCTCTGCGGATCAAAAGAGTAGTAACAGTAGGCCACGAGAGTAGTAATAGTAGGCCACGAGAGTAGTAATATTAGGCCACGAGAGTAGTAATATTAGGCCACAAGAGTAGTAATATTAGGCCACAAGAGTAGTAATATTAGGCCACGAGAGTAGTAATATTAGGCCACAAGAGTAGTAATATTAGGCCACAAGAGAAGTAATATTAGGCCACAAGAGTAGTAATATTAGGCCACAAGAGTAGTAATATTTCCACTGAAACTCTCCCCAAGCGTGCCCGGTAGACCGGAGTGCCCGTAGCTTCGGGGTCCGCATACTGCATAACACGTTATTTTCGGTGGAACTTAAATTTCGGTATTTTCGGTAGAGAAACCAGGCACCTAAAGCTAGATTACACCTAAAATGGCACTAGAGTATGCACTGTATGTGAAGGTAATGATGGTCACCTAACTCTACAGTACACCTGAAACCTGGCAGGTCTCTGGCAGCGAAATTTTACTGCACTTAAAATGACATGTTATGCAGTAACCAAGGTATGAGTGTGTGTAGAGGCATTGTCCCCTTTTCCAGCCATGTAGCTATCAGAGTGACTTCTCGCGTGCACCACGAAGGAACCCTGGGGGGACAACCAGTGTAACATCCGTTTTCCACAACATTATCCGGATAGGCAAGGGAACCGGATAATCGAACACACATACTGTACATATGCATGGCAAATGCTGTAAATCGGCAACCAACGATTTTCTTCCGGATGGAGAGGTACCGGATAAGCTAGGTCTGACTGCACTTACGCTGCGCTTGAGCGTTTGTTGATGCCTGTATTGCCGGTGTCTCCGGTCCAAACATGCTGGGATTATTGATATTGGATGCAGACACTGTGATGAAGTACAGCGTGTTTGGCATCAGGTCGTTTAGCGTGAAGGTAAGCGCGGTGGTGTTGAACACTTCGGCTGTACACATACACATACAAACACACACACACACACACACACACACATACACACACACACATACACACACACACATGCACACACACACACACACACACACACACACACACACACACACGCACACACACGCACACACACACACACACACACACACACACACACACACACACACACACACACACATACATACACACACACACACACACACACACACACACACACACACACAGGATGACATGGGAAAGGCTTGGTTTCAACTTAATAGCTATTGGCAAAGATCAGAAAACAATACCAACACAATATGGATCCCGAAGTTCATAAAACATTTAGCTGGAAGTTGACTAAATCACTGGTACCAGCAGAAAGAGAATGAGAGGCATTACAAGACCCGGAGGAATGTACCCTGATCAAGCCCTAGGTGTACCAAATATATAATCAGGTGACCCAACAGAATGCAACTAAGTCAGATATGCCAGCAGAATGTAACCAAGTCGAATGCGCCAAAAGAATGCAGCCCCGAGTCAGATGAGCCAACAGAACGCAACCAAGTCGGATGAGCCAACAGAATGCAACGGAATCGAAACTTACCATCGCTGCCGTTGCTGATGAATATCTGATAGTGACTTATGACGTTGCTGGGCATCAGAGGCGGCAGGTAAGCCAGCGTAAAGGACGTAGTGCTACGGGTAGCGACTCTCAGGTCTACCGGGGCGCTGCCTGGTGGGGCTGTATGCAGCACAGGGCATTGCATGAACACCAGCAGGCAAGATGAACATGAACAACAGTGCCTTGAAGAACTCTTTATTCATACTTCAGATAGGACAAGTACAGTGAAAACTGTATAAACCGCCCGCTCAAGGGACCTTGCAAACGCGGTCCGTGTCAAAGGCATCGGAAACTATTCGACATTGGTGTGGCGATGAAGATGTTGGAGGTGCGGGGGGGGGGCCTTCCCGGGGAAATATCTCCGATAATCGGGCCCGAATGGCCCATACTGGTATTGCTTCAAACATCACAAGATGAAACAGACTGTTCAGAACGACCTTATCAGAGTGATGCCCATGCCGGGGGTTTGACCTGCAAGACTGTCCAGAGCCGACCTACCTGTGGTGTTGGCGGGCACCCTGAAGAAAGTGCCCATGCTCAGGTTGGACATGATGGTCCCGTTCAGCACCCACTGTGCACTGATCTGAGAGGACGGCACAGAACAGAAGCACAAGTCAATGTTAAGGCGCCAGCAAAACACAAGCAGAAGTCAAGGTTACGCCACCAGCCCAAAGAACTGGCCAATGACATAACCTATAGGGGGGGGGGGGGGCTTACAGAAGTCTGTTCTTCATGAGCATCACATTGGATATTGCAGAAACCAGACAGTGCACAGCATGGAGGCAATCACAGGAATTCCCCATGCCCATGACATCAAAGGGGAGTTCCCCAAGCCCACGACATCAAAAGGGAGTTCCCCAAGCCCAGGACACCAAGGGGAATTCCCAAAGTCCAGGCTGCATGTGTAATGCATAACTAGTTAGCATGCGTACACCCGCACCAGGAACGTGGGTCTAATTAAACGATACATGGTTTACTACGACAGGTAACTTATACCACAATCGTGCCGCCGAACAGTGCAAAACATCTGGTTGCGGCTTATACCACGGAGAATATGGAAGCTTAGCTGAATGGTCACCTGCGCCAAGAGAGTGCAAGTACTCAACATGTCATGCCTGCCCGGGCTTAGACAGCTGCAGGTTGATCATGAGAACTTACAATATACTCTACGCCTGCTTCGACGTCGGTGATGTTGATTGTGCCTGTGCTGCCCACCTGCAACATGTACACACACACACACACACACACACACACACACACACACACACACACACACACACATACGCACACACACATATGCACACACACACACACACACACACACACACACAGAAACACACAGACACACACACACACACACACACACACACACACACACACACATACACACACACACACACACACACACACACACACACACACACACACACACACACACACACACACACACACACACACATACACACACACCATGTATCCATGTATATGCCCGTTGCAAGAGAAGCACGCAAATCTGCAAATGCACTGGATGTGCACCCACAGATTTTCTCTTATAGCAACGATAGCGAACAAGATCTGAATGAGACAGATCAAGAGTAGTGCCAGATAACTGTCCAATCCACACAACTAGCGAAGCCATGTGAATCGACCACCAATGCACACCTGGTCTACACCACACGGAGTACATCGGCATAAAACGGCCAAGACAGTTACCTATGCACACCCTACACTTGCTGGGGTAACCAGTATGGACAGCACGCTGCTTTGTTAGAAGCAGACACTAGATGCACTGGCACCTTGAAGTGAAATTGCAGTTACAGTGCACTTTACCAACCAGCCTCGGCTAGTGAGTACACACACACGCACGCACACACACACACACACACACACACACACACACACACACACACACACACACACACAAACACAGAATTCGTCACAGATCACACCCACTGCTCTTGCGTCCACAGTCAGCCCCCAATACTACCCCTTACCTCTAGTGCCACGGGTTGAAAAGCCTGTCCGACCACACCATTGTCTCGTTGCACTATGATTGTGTATGTGACCTGTGTGGCGTTGACGACGGTTGATGGGCATAGCTGCGCTACACACACACTGAGCTGCACAGTGTCGGTGAAAGCGGGCACTTTGAGCGGCGCTGGAGGAACGCTGAAGATGTCCGACACGCACGGCTGGTTGGCGGCAAGCTGCGGAGAAACAAATATGTATGCACGCAAACATACACATACACATACATACACACATACACACACACACACACACAGTAAAACCTGGTGTAAGCGACCTCTGGTTTTAGCGACCACCTGCTCGTAACGACCGCTTTTCCACGCACGGACAGTTCTACACAGACACTGTGGGACCTGGTTCTAAAGACCACCTGGCTTTAACGACCGCTTTTTCTTGCACCGTGGGGTGGTCGCTTAAACCAGTTTTTACTGTACTTGGCCGAACTGCGGTAAATCAATAAAACAGTGAATGGTATCATCCGGCTCTTTCCAGAAGTAAAGTTCGCACGTCCGCGGTACAACCGGCTATAAAATTGTATCGAGAAACACAACCAGCTTAGGAAGTTTCGTTCGTGCCAGGCCACCACCATGCCTGAGATGCCAGGGTGGCAGATGCAGCGCCTAGCGGTGAGGATGACGCGGTAAGTCTCACAACCAATGCCCGATCAACTGGGTACTGACCACAGTGCACTAGGAGTGAGGGTAACATGGATGCAGCTAACGAAGTTCGCCCCCTTATCGGTCATAGACCTTATGCCGGTTAGTCTGTACTAGTTGTACAGATTGGGTGTTCATTGTGTGCTATGCATGCGCATTTGACCTCTTAGCCTCATAATTTATTGGCAAGCAATCGCTTTTCCAATTTCTTCACTTTGGTTAGAACTAATGACTAGCTAGATCTTTGTCAGAAAAAGGATTTCGTATGAAACTCCTTCAGGGCCCATTTCATAGTGGAAATAGCAGTAAACACAATAGGGTCCTGCACATTCAACACCCAACCGGGTCTACGGGATTCTACGAGATCTGTACAACTTGTACTAACCGGCATAAGCCGTATTGGTTATGAGACAAATGCGGTACCAGTGTACTACCAATTTAGCATTACAGTAGAAATTCTAACTTAGAAGTTGCGACTTCGGCGGTATCAGTCATGAAGTAGTCATGAAGTGCGACGTGCTCCTCGTGTGCTCCGGATGGCAGTCGTGAGCCAGTCAAGTGTCAAGGTCGGCGGGAAGCGTGTGTTCCTCGTCGGAGCAACCAACTTCAGTAGAAGTTCTCTTATCCATACGCCTCGGTACCAAAGTTGCTTGTGTCTCAGAAAAACCCATCACATTATAACTAGGAAACACACTGCAACTACAGTTGCGACCAAAGTGTTTCTTTTTGCCCGTCAATTGATCAGTGGACCTTCATAGAACTGGTATGGTATCTGTTCTGTAGGATTACCCCTGCCAAAGTCCTACTGAGGCTACAGGTTCAAGATGATGCCCAGTTGTACAATTGTGTGTGTTTGTTTGTTTGTGTGTTTGTGTGTGTATGCACGTGTGTGTGGTGTGTGTGTGTGTGTGCGTGGTGTGTGTGTGTGGTGTGTGTGTGTGGTGTGTGTGTGTGTGTGTGTGTGTGTGTGTGTAAGCTCGTGTGTGTGTATGCGTGCATGTGTGTATGTCTGTGTACGGCTGCAGGGGGATTTCCCCAGGTCTGCAATACATCAGACCCGGACTGCCAGAGCCATGTACACTTAGGGCATGAATGATGAATGGCGGGGTGGGTGCCACACAATAGCTACATGCCTGACAGAGGTGGTTGCGATTGTCAATGGCAACAGAACACACACACACACACACACACACACACACACACACACACACACACACACACACACACACACACACACACACGTCTGGTTCAAGGGTGTAAAGAGGCACTTAAATCTATAGCCACCCATGCATGCAAACATGTATACTAATGCTGTGATCAAGTACAAGTATTACAAGGAATACTGTACTGGAGGATACAGTAAAATTCCTTTACACTGATTGATTGGGCTTGCACCTGCCATACATGGTCAGGGCAGTGAAGCAGTTCCCTGACATCAAAATTAATAATGATTCTTACGGATCCAGTGACACCTGATCATGGGGTGGTGGCGTCCCATGGAAGCGGAAAGGTGGTTCTTGACCTAGGGGTTGTACGACTCCTTGTTCTTGACCTGCCCGGCACGCGAACCCGTCGAGTTTTTCTTTTCTCTTTTTTTACGGATCCAGTATAGCAATAAATAGAACTATTAAACTCTGCTGTCGTCACCATGACTGTATCGTCGATCGAAGTCAAAGGCTTTTTTCCAAAATTCAATGATACATGGCGATGACGGCAGACTTAGCTCTATCTATTGCTATGTTCAAACTGTCGTCTCAGCGTTGTTTATTTACTGACCCAGTATCTACAATAATACATTGCTACAGTCATTTTTTCCGAAGTATGTGCCATTTTTCTTACTATTCTTGTACCCTTGTTTTTTCACTCCAAGTGTATACATCCTATTGCAGTTTCATTATTCCTTTTAGCCACGAATTCCATTGGTAATTGTGACAAGAAAACGTTCTGGAACACTTAATTCGTTGCTATGGTTGTAGTATGAGTGCGCATATAGTTTTATTCATTGCATTATTAAAATTATTAAGATTATTGTTTCCAAGTCGCCTTTTTACTAAAGTCAACATTCAGTTTAAAGACTCTGGGTGGGGCTGAAGAAAAGTTTCGGTGTTCACGAGTTGTTGTTATTCGCGAGCTTTAAGTAGAACAACGTTACTAG
Organism: Sycon ciliatum; assembly: GCF_964019385.1. Lineage (NCBI taxonomy): Eukaryota > Metazoa > Porifera > Calcarea > Leucosolenida > Sycettidae > Sycon > Sycon ciliatum. Next base: position 29,843,176 of record NC_088649.1, read on the forward strand.
GTCTGAAGACAGCGCAAATATTTGGGAGTTGCTGTTACAAACAAGGTTGACAGTATTAAGGTTTGCCAACACCCGCCATAATACTTTCCCTGCCATTAGACTTCGGATATACAGTATGTGTACTTTCGTTATAAAGTACACACAGCTATTCCATGCTCCCTGGAACTTTAATATGTACTTCAAAGGGCCATACATCTGTACTTGATTGCCAATACACTGTGTATCCAAGGTCAATTGAATGGTTAAAATATGGTTCTTTCGTTCAAAAGGTCTGAGGGGCGGAAAGGGGAAGTTCTGAAAAGAGATTGACTGTCACCACCAGGACTCAAACCAATGACATGCGTTTGAGGCCAACGATGCTCTCACAACTGAGCTATGTATGGAACACCACCACACACTGCACGAGGACTGTCTCCAACCAGATTCTTATCTGCTAAGGTGCAGAGCTCACGGCTGGCTCAGTACTTCCCCCGCTCACCACCAGGACTCAAACCAATGACATGCGTTTGAGGCCAGCGATGCTCCCACAACTGAGCTATTGATTGAAGACTACCACACACTGCACGAGGTTTATCTCCAACCAGATTCCTATCTGCTAATGTGCAGGGATCACGGCTGGCTGAGTACTTCCCCCGCTCAGTTCTCTTCTGTACAACCTTAGGCTTAGTTTGTATGCATGGACTTTGAAGTACGTGCATTGTGCTAGTCTCACTAGCCGTAGTACGGTGCTGGCAACTGAAATCCGACCCCCTGAGCGGTGGGTTCACATTCTAGCGGTCTCTGTATGGTAGTTTTACCATCCCGTGTTGGGTCTTTGCCATGTGAGCGCACCACCGCTCAGGGGGTCGGATTTCAGTTGCCATCACTGTACTGCTACTACTACTTCTTGCGTAGGGATGAACAACTATCCTATCCACGATGGGAATTAACCGTATTGCGTGACTGATCCTTTCAATGTTCTAACCTTTCAAGTGACTTTTCCTTTTCTGCCTGGACTCCTCCTTGGTTTCCCTTTTCTCTCTAGCTCTATATATTTTACTAGCGAACTCCCAACAGGCATTGCCTCTTTACTGGGAACCCAAGGAATGACTTGGTGCTTGTGACAAATGCAGAAATGGGCTTAGCTTGACGACATCCAGGTGGCAGCATGTTCCATCTCTATTGTCAGCTGACCGATCAGTCACACCTGGAAACAAACCTCCAACCTGAACTGTGCCCCCAAGGATTTGTTCAGCAATGGTGTGAGCCATGGGGCTGGCTGACCATTTGCAAGTGCAATCACCGACACCAAGGACAACAAAACCCGGCTGTGCAGCAAATGCCCCGTGGCACGTGTTAACAGCCTGCGACAAGCACCACTACAGCATCAGGAATCATGCTGAACACCACACCACGAATACATAAGCAAGTGTACACGTGTTGAAGTATGAAGTTGACGACAAGTTAAAGGCAACTTATTGTCAACTTTGCTGATTTCTCTCAATCTTCCGTCAACCAGCATAGCCCTCCAATCCACTACTAGTACACGCATACACAAACACAGCGTACGTTTCATTTTAAAACGCACACATAGACGTGTACCTATACACGCACACACACACATGCCCCCTCCCATATACACACGCGCACGCACACACACACACATGCCCCCCCCCCCCCATATACACACGCGCACGCACACACATGCCCCCCCCCCCATATACACACACACGCACGCACACACATGTCCCCCCCCCCCACAAACATACACGCACACACATCCCCCCCCCCATATACACACACGCACGCACACACATGCCCCCCCCCCCCATATACACACACACGCACGCACACATATGCCCCCCCCCCCCATACACACACGCACGCACACACATGCCCCCCCCCATACACACACACGCACGCACGCACACACATGCCCCCCCCCCCATACACACACACGCACGCACACACATGCCCCCCCCCCCCCATACACACACACACGCACGCACACACATGCCCCCCCATACACACACACACACACGCACACACATGCCCCCCCCCCACATATACATACACACACTCACACATACAATGGTACTTTTCGCCAAGCCCTGCACGTTGTTTGAAACTACGGGATGAGCATCGTGCGTACAAGAACTTGAAGAAGGAAAAGGACATCGCGAGAACAATAATTATTATGCTTCCACATACTTCACTAATCCACGTGATTATTATGCAACCTATGCGACTATGTAGTCTTGGTTTAGCACGTCAGTTCGTTAGCTAAACCACTCCTCATAAAAACTCTCTCAAACTCTAATGACGCAATCATAAGGTACCTCCACCAGTCAGGGTCTGCGCGAATACACTTCCGCACTGTCCGTCAGCATCCCATATCAAAATGCATTGCAGCCACTGCCACCACGACAGATTTGTGATCAACCACGGGTGGGTCCAAATAGAATAGATGCTGCCTGTTTGAACACCAACGTTGAGAACAAATCACGGTACTGCAAGTCAGTGTCTGGGTGGCGTGGCATGATAGCAACATGGATGCAGAAGACACCATTTCGGTCTTTGGCACACTTTCAGGTAGGTTCGATTTGTTCCCTTCTCACCCCTAGTGTTTCCCCAATTTACACCCTCTCTCTTTCCTCTGTTCTTCGACCTCCCACACGCCTGAAATATTTGCCTTTTTTTTTGCGAAAAATTCATTCTCGTTCTGTGTCCTGAACTCAACAAATAACAGGAAGAAACAAACCATTAATTTTTTTTCTTCAGACTTTTCCCTTTTCCATAGGGCTTGAAAGTGCTACGTCACAGCATAGCAACAATTTCAAAAATTCAAAAATTGGATCCACTTGGATCCAGTTTTTGTATGGATCCAAGCACATTTCAAGCCGTCTTACTCACCGCAAGGTGATGTAACCAGTGAAACTGAGTGATTTGGCTACTGGGGGCTGGGTTACAGCTGGTGGCGAAGTAAAAGTCACCCCTGCATGCGACATGAGTGGGTTGCTGTGCACCCACATACTGAGGCAATAGCAAAGTCACACCTTAGTGGATCCAAAATAGAAATCTGATGTCAACTTAGTACTCCCTGGCCGCTTTTGACGTCATCACTTTCAAGCCCTATTCCGTCGACCAGTGAGTAAAAGAAACAGTCCACCAGGAAAGGCGGGGGAACACTGGGGAAATGTGGGAATAAGAACTAAAAAGTTGAACTCGGATGGTGAGCCAATATAGTTATGATGGACTGTATAAGATCTGGTTACGTTGGTGGACAGTTTGTCATAACTCGTAACATTTTGTCCTTTTCCTTTCTTTATCATAAGAACTAAAAAGTGCAAAATTCAACTCCCATGGTGAGCCAATTAAATTATGGTGAAAAAGGAGAAGGACAAAACGTTACGAGTTATCACTAGCTGTCCACCAACGCAACCAGATCTTATACAGTCAGCGAGTAACATTATTGTCCTCCTCCTTTTTCACCATGACTAAAATGTGATCAGGGCTTTCTGCATCCTGGTGTTAAAACGTGACCATTAGTTACTATGTGCAATGCTGAGAGCCTGATGGACTCGGATGGAGAGCCAAGGATAAATTTATAGTAAAGAAAAAATGGACCAAGAAACTACGAGTTATTGCATGAGCTGATTGTTTAGTAACTGGTGGTGTTAGTGGACATTATAGCATAACTTGTAGTTTCTTGGTACTTTTTTCTTTACTATGAATGGGAAGAGAGTTGGGAAAAGTCCTAAAATATATAAATTAGTGGTCGTAACAAATAGAAAGGTACTTCAGGAACTCTCAGAGTACATCATCATAAATTCCCAACAATGGCTGGTCTTTTCATGCTGAGAGTAAAAATATAAAGCAAGCCATTTATTCATCCACAGCATAGCTTCTGTCCCATTCAGGCAGACCATTGTATTCATGCAGGATCCACCCACCCACCCACCATCACCATCACCATCACCCACAAGTGCACGACGAGACTACATCTCTTGAAGTCCACAATCCACCCATGGCCCAGTCCAGTGTGCTCTCCGGACCACAACACAGAGAACACACACACACAGAATGATCAACAAACATTCTCCACTACAACTTAGTACACGTACAATGACTGGGTTGAGAGGGACACTCTCCAACACAAATCATCTCCCAGCTGGAGCTTCTTAGCTGGCTCGGAGTGTATCCCACAACTGGCCGAAGCTGTTTTTGTTTTTTTGTTCCACACATTCAACACACCGCAACAACTACGAAGTACTTGTGGTTTTCTCTCTGGAGATTGTCTCTCTCACGAGATTGACACTGACTATCATTCTAGAGGGTGTACTGTAAAAAATTATTTTCCAAGCACAGAACCGCAGGACATCGACGCGACTGACAGCATGTGGGACGGTACGCATACGTGACCGTACCACGGTACTGTGAAATCCGGGGTTTCAATCGCACATTTTTGGCAGATAGTTTTATAGTTCCGCCCGCGCGCACACGAGATACGATCGCAGGACCAGTGATGCGCCGATAATAGTAATTGCACTCTGTCACTGTCACATCTGCATGGCTTGGAGAGATCGATTTTCATTTATTTTATTTTTCTCAAGACTTACCACCCCCGACGCAGTGAAACTCCAGGCGGCAAGCAACGCTAGAAGAGCGACGCGAAGGTCGCCATCTCCGCGGTGCCGACGGAATTGCCGCCCTAACGGCTCCATGCTCGTGCACTGTCCGAAGAAGTGCGCGATAACTCAACGAGCCAACTCCAGTACCCGTTGAACACGGACACAACTCTACAGAAGCATAGAAACAGATTTCGGAAGACGGCGAACAAATCATGACATTGTACAGTACAGTGATCACGCAGATTCCCGATGCAGCTCATGCAAAACTCTCCATACAGAGATAACAATTCTGTTTCCAAAATACAGTACATTTCTGGAGAAGTTCATTGATCGGACAAAATGCCGGTTTTCGGAACTGAAAAATAATTGAATCTACCAACAGCCACCCCGCTCCATGCTGCAACAGAGTGTTTCGGATTGAGATTTTGTCAGGGAGGAAGAGAGAGGTAGAGAGATAGAGATGATGCGTGTTGGGATACCGATAGGCACAGCTGCGCTTTTCTAGAGTCTGAACAGGAAGTCGTTGTTCCGACACACGGCACGCGTAATTCGTGTTCACAGCAGCACGCACACAGCGTGCAGCGACGACGTCGACAAGACACAGAGATCTACAACATACTAGGGGTTCCACGACAGACGACAGTCGCTCGCACACAGAGCACGACACTGCGCAGCCTACTGTGTACATGGTGTAGTCACCCACACAACAACTTACCATCAAACCAGCAACTACGACACCACCAGCAGCAGTCCAAAGTGATTTGATTTTAGTTCTGCAGCACCCACTAATCCAGTCGAACTACCGGAAGACGAGTTGAATTGGGCAAACCAGGCGACTAGCTGGACAGGAACGGAGCAGCGTGCACGGTATCAGAAATAAACGCAACCTCCAGATTCGGTAATAGGAACCTTGGCTTGGTGCGGAAGGTGAGAACTGTTTACTAGAATTTGCTCCAAAGGCAAAGGCAAAGACCTGGACGATAGTGTTACATCACCGCCACCGCTAGTTATTAGCGAGCTCTGAAGTTTGCACCCCGGTCAGCAGAGAGGTAACCTGGCTCACAGTTGCACTGGCGGAAGATGAGCATGCAGAGTTCTCTCAAGGTGGAGAAATATTATTGCGCCCACTCCAAAACCACTTGAGAGTGATTTTCAATGGACAGCTACGCCTCATTCGTGCCGTGGTGGTGTGGTGGTGTGAAGCATGCGATCGCGACCAAACAGGCAGTTACGTACCCAAACTAGTCACACTGACAAAGGGTAGCTAGTCAGTATGGTGTCGATCGATCACGGCCGACACACGACTCATGCTAGCGTCACAACCAGAACTGTGTCTATCATCAGTTTATTTGCTTCATCCAAGCATTCCGTGTGTGTGTGCATGTGATTTCAGGCGCACGCATCTACATGACTGTAGGCCTCGATCTCCCGTCGACGCGTCGTGAACGCGTGGCTCACACTACCATTGACTACGGTGACCAGCACTTGAAATCGCCTGGATGCATGCGGATTCTGCATGACTGTCAACTCACATGTGGCGTGTGCGCTGCATGAGTGCATGCATTCAGTTACCACTGCCCTGGCTGTGTAGATCTACTGCTGAGTGCTAACTCAAGTAACTGTACGGGGCACCGACTTGCCACTGTAGTGTAGTGAGACTGAGAGGGGACTTGCACAATACAAGGGCCACAGGCACATGTTCACACAACTACTTCCCAAGGGCCTGGTCACACATGCATTTTTTAGTTTTTACATGTACATGTACGTCCGTAGCGAGGATACCGAAGCACCGTGATAAACACCACCAATGTGACTACCGACGTCGTCTATAACAGTATGATACTTGATAGGTGCATGTAACGAAGCCGGCAGCTGGTTCGCAGCCCAGACACTGAGACAGGCTGACAACAGAGTCAGTGAGTGTCTGTGAGGCCTCGAGGGGCTGACTGACTATGTACAATCATGTACATTGTACGTATCTTTCAAAACTGGGAGCTGTCCTTGCTGCACGCGCGCGCTTGTCAACGGGCAGTGCCACTGTACCTCGCACTTGTCATCCTCTGACGACCAACAGCACACTAACTCCATTGGCATTGTACTTTTGAAATACAACCTGTCAAACTCGTTGACACATGAATCGCGCGCGACACCAAACAGCTCTATCCACGGCACGGGATTAGTGTTAGTACTTGCTATCCCCACATCCCAGTGGCAGTGAAGGCAAGGATTTTAGGGTGTGGCTTCCCAATATTGATCATGTACATGTAAGGATCAACTCCTGGATCTCGACCGAGAGGAAGGCCCGCAACATCATGGATTTCTAACATTAAAAGTTGGACGGGTCTTCCCTTGCATGCTCTCTCTCATGCAGCACACGATAGAGTTGGATTCAGAGACACCATTCACAATTCTCTCTATTAATGCCTCTACGATGGCCTTGTGATTATGAGTTATACCAGGGAGTCGTAAAATACCATACGACTCCCTGGTTATACATACATACATACATACATACATACATGTACATGTACATGTACATATTGTACAGACATGGTGTTAGATGATCTAATAGGGCTTGAAAGTGCTACGTCACAGCATAGCAACAATTTCAAAAATTCAAAAACTGGATCCACTTGGATCCAGTTTTTGTATGGATCCAAGCACATTTCAAGCGGTCTTACCCACAGCATGGTGATGTAGCCAGTGAAACTGACTGATTTGGCTACTGGGGGCGGGGTTACAACTGGTGGCGAAATAAAAGTCACACCTGCATGCGACATGAGTGGGTTGCTATGCACCCACATACTTAGGCAATAGCAAAGTCACACCTTAGTGGATCCAAAAATAAAAATCTGATGTCAACTTACTACTCCCTGGCCGTTTTGGCGTCATCACTTTCAAGCCCTATAGTAACACCATGTACCAGTACAAGAGTAGTACAGTACTAGTACCACTAGTCTAGTATTAGGTAAACCTTGTCTAGTACACACATGTTGTTGGTTTGACAGCATGAAACAAGGTGGAGGACACCGTGTTCCGGAAACAGTGACCTCCAGGTGCGATCAAAGACTCACGTCAGGAGAAGTCCAAAAACTCCTCTAGCATAATGAGGGTCAGAACCGGGTTACACCCCCGTAGTTATGGTTCAGATGGTCCCAACTAGGAACCGGGCCGCGGGGCTCTACCAACCGTGTGGATGGTTGTAATACCTGTCAGGTCACTGTTTGAAAGTCTGTTTCCGAACACGATGTCCTCCACCTTGTTTCATGCTGTCAAACCGACAACATAATAGGCCTTGAAAGTGATGACGTCAAAAACGGCCAGGGAGTACTAAGTTGACATCAGATTTCTATTTTGGATCCACTAAGGTGTGACTTTGCTATTGCCTCAGTATGTGGGTGCATAGCAACCCACTCATGTCGTATGCAGGGGTGACTTTTACTTCGCCACCAGTTGTAACCCCGCCCCCAGTAGCCAAATCAGTCAGTTTCACTGGTTACATCACCTTGCTGTGAGTAAGACGGTTTGAAATGTGCTTGGATCCATACAAAAACTGGATCCAAGTGGATCCAATTTTTGAATTTTTGAAATTGTTGCTATGCTGTGACGTAGCACTTTCAAGCCCTTATATACATGACGTGATGATTGCACTCAAATTCAATCTGCGGACAGAACTGTTTCGTCCTTTGTGGACTCCTCAGCAATACAGCATTTACATGTACATGTACATGTAGTCCTGATTCACTATGGTAGAAAGACAAAAAAATACCAGTAAATGGGCCCTGATCTACATGTACATTGTATAGGCACTGGCGGATAATGGTGGCAGAAAATTGGCAGAGTTCGGTACTTTTTCTTGTAAGTTTCATGCATGTTTGGTATGTGGATAAAGAAATGGAGCAGAATTCGAGGAATTGCCCGCCATAAGGTTTGTATGGTTCTGCCAATTTCACTGCTTTTCGAGCAGAATCTGCCACCTTTTCGAGCATACTCCGCCGGTGCCTAACATTAGTCGCAGAAGCTTGCTGTGGCAATATTCACGAGGCTGACTTTCACGTCTTGTAGGTCATCAACTTGTTCTGTTGTAGCCTGCGTAGGTCATCAACTACAACTAACAGTATAAGTTTCTACATTGCCCGTTCACATCTAGAGATCGATATTTTTTTGAACAACGACGAGACGAACAGAGACCACCCCCCCCCCCCCCCCCCCCCAACGAACGAATATGTTCGTCAGTGTCGCTCCTAGACGGTGAGAACAAGTCAGCGTGATGATTATGCCTGGAGAGCACTTCAGGCACAATCTTCCTCAGCCTACTCAAGCTCAACTGAGGGCCATTGAGGGGTGAATTCCCCGAAACACTGACTGTGTATTGAGTAGGGAGTGGTGCTTTCTTGCAGCTTTGCCGAGTGGAAGGTTCGATGGACTTCTCGTGTTCTCTGGATGGCAGTCGTGAGTCAGTCAAGTCAGCAGAATATCGCGAGCTCCAGTGTGGGGAGCAAACCCTTTGCTTACAATCATCGACGAAGTCGCAACCACTATTTCGTACTATTGTACTAGTAGTCGGTTCTTCTAAAGCGACGATTTGAAGTAGATCTCCTCGGAAACTTTATTCATAATTATGGTGGTAAACACGCATCTGGTAGACCTCCTCGGAGTTGCTCATTCTTAGGTTCCACTCTACGCTCAATACTAGTAAGGGGTCGTCCACAAATATCGATGTTTTTTTAGAGAAGATATTCGTTCGTTTGGGGGGGGGAGGGGTTTTGGGCCCTGTTCGTCTCGTCTTTGAGAAAAAATATCGAACTCTATCTATGGACGGGCACTGTTCGAACATGTACATGTAGTTTATGACCTACATTGTACACAAAGTGAAAGTCAACCTCGTAGCTCGTGAGCAGAACCATGGCAAGGTTGTGCGACCGTGGCAACATAATAAACCTAGGTGTATAGTGAAATTGGAGTTGCAGCTGGTCACGTTTCATGAGGAAATTGAACTTCATTAAAATATCGTCTTTAAAAAAATATTTGAAACTGGGATGTTGAGCCATAAATAAATGTGGAAGAGAAAAGGACATATGGATACGAGTTAAGAGTAACTCTCCATCACTGTAACATGATACTATATACAGTCAGAAAGTGCAATAACTAGGCACAAAACTGACAGAGTACTGAAACATTCGACGTCCTGACACCTAGCTTCAACACATCTCCGTAGCGCTAACCGACAGCCTTCCAACTTGGAAGGTTCAAGGTTATGGAAAAGACCCAAGAGGGGAAGGCAAGCGCAACGAAAACGAGCAAAAGCCACAGTCCCAACGGAACAAAGAATGTCGATTGTTACCTTCCAAGTTGGAAGGCTGTCGGTTAGCGCTACGGAGATGTGTTGAAGCTAGGTGTCAGGACGTCGAATGTTTCAGTACTCTGTCAGTTTTGTGCCTAGTTATTGCACTTTCTGACTGTATATAGTATCATGTTACAGTGATGGAGAGTTACTCTTAACTCGTATCCATATGTCCTTTTCTCTTCCACATTTAAAAAAATATCGATATTATTTTACGGACGGCCCCTAACCGTGTATTGTGTGCACTACTGTCGGAAGGTTTACTCGGACTCCTCAACACTGCTCCTCGCACTTACGGTCATTACATGTACACGTGTTTCCGGTCCGGCCCAGCTGACAGATATGCTGCCACCTGCTGGCCCTGAGCCCGCCCGCCCCAGAACCCGCCACCAACATCGAGTGAAACTCTCCCATGCCTTCCAGTTGTCAAACCCCTCCCCGCAACCAGTCCTCACATCCTACACCGATCCTTCCCGTTCTGCCTACTCGCAACATGGAATGCTCTACCTTTGCCATCCTGAACGTTCCCCCATCCGAGGCAGCGCTGCAACGCTTCAAAGTAGCAGTGTACAAGTAGTGAACCTTTTTTAAATTGTACTTCAAATTCAAAATGAAGTGCTGAATTAAAATGAGGGAAGGTGAGACAATAGAAGTGAAGTGAGAGCTAAGTGCAACGGGGGGGGGGGGGGAGGAAACTAATTGTAACGCTAGAACTGTGTAGTGAGACAACCAATCATGCTGTTCACCTTGGCTTAGGGTCCGGCGGATTCTGCCGGCAGAAAAATTGGCAGAATTTGTTACTTTTTCTGGTAAGTTTCATGCATGTTTGGTATGTGGATAAAAAAAATGGAGCAGACTTCGAGGAATTGCCCGCCATAGGGTTTGTATGGTTCTGCCAATTTCACTGCTTTTCAAGCAGAATCTACCACCTTTTCGAGCAGAGTCCGCCGGTCCCTAGACTGCACCTACGAAAACAATCTTATCGCAACTACATGTACATGTACATGTACATGTACGTGTTTCTTCTGCTTACAAAGATCAGGCTTATGCAAACGAATACAAACAGCCTCAAGTGCGTCGATTATTTTCAAATTCTTTACTACTAGTATTTTAAAGAGTCGGCGTGGAGAAAGCAATTTTATTAGTGCAATTAGGAGTATAATCGATGCAGACATGGCCAGACAACAACGAGTTCATGGAATTTTTAAGGATTTTTATGTTATTCAAAATCGATTTTCGTGTTCCGCTCATCAGTGAATAGTATCGGAACTGAGGGTACTGTGTACAAAAATAGAACATTTTATAACAGCATAATTAATTAAAAGTGTGAACAACAAAGGAAGTGCTACAGCATTACATAATAGGTGTCAAACATAGTGCTAACGTATATAACTGAGTGCAGCCACAAAGCAAGATGTGATACAGTGCAACATGACACAACATTTACATCTGATAACCAGCTACGAGAACAACTTTAGCGCGACTACGTGCTTCTTTTGTTTACAAAGAACAGGATTATGCACACGAATACATACAGCTTCCAGAACCTTCAATTGCTTAACATAACTTGCACGGCACAAAACAGAAAAGTGAGAATCATCGTACACACTAAGACAATCTGGACGTGATAACAAGTGACAAAATACAGCTGACTTTTTGCTCACGTCGCTCTCTTCCGTCTCATCCCGCTCCTTTCCTTCGACCTCCTCCGCCCTATCCTCGTCCTCCGTCTCATCTTCATCATCATCGTCCTCATCACCACCATCATCATCAGTCACTTCCTCATCATCCGTTTGATGCTCAGTCTCACTGCACTCCTTATCAGCCTCCAACATGGCTCCATCATCTCCACCAGCATCACAAGTCGTTTGACCGCTGCTCCGCGTCACCGTTGCTGGGTTCTCTGCTACTGCACACCCATTTCCATTGTCCATTTTGCGTGGGCCAAGTCCATTCCGTGCATAAATTTCAAGTGAATAGTTTGCTGTGCTTCTTCTGGGTCTATGGGTGAGGATATTGGTTTCATTTTGGTTTGTCGATGATCTCCCTCTCTGTCCAGACACAGTCGGCACCGTGGATCCCAGCACCGGGGGGACCACCGTCTCGGTAGTCACCAAAGGTAAAGGGGGTGGCTCAGGTGGAGGCAAGGGCAACTGCCGAGGTGAAGGTTCAGTGTCTCTCGGTGGCCCCTCCTCCATTCCAGGACGATGATGTTGTGCTAGAGTAGGCTCCGCTGCCGTTTGCAGTGGGTCGAGAAGTGGTGGCCAGGTCAATGATGGCAAACCCACCCCAGCCCCAGCCATCCACGGCACCCCAGGTGGTGGGGCCGGTGGTGGCACGGGAACAGGCGGCGCTGTCGGCACAGCGTGTTTGTCTACTGAGCTAACTGGGTTCTTACACGGCCTACCACGCTTTGGCCGCTTTGCTCTGGCTGCTGGTGGTAATAAGTGCAACGGCACATGTTGTCTGATACGTGCGTTCAGGTGTTGAAGAGTCCTACCAACGTACCGGGCAGCACAATTCCATGCTGTAGCACTTCCTTTGTTGTTCACACTTTTAATTAATTATGCTGTTATAAAATGTTCTATTTTTGTACACAGTACCCTCAGTTCCGATACTATTCACTGATGAGCGGAACACGAAAATCGATTTTGAATAACATAAAAATCCTTAAAAATTCCATGAACTCGTTGTTGTCTGGCCATGTCTGCATCGATTATACTCCTAATTGTACTAGTATTTTACTTCGCGAAGACAAAAAGGGATCAAGGGCATAATAATTATGATAGCGATGGGTGGGAGGGTGACATTTGTCTTTTCCCTAACGTGCTTCCGCCGGTAATCTGGTAGAGGTTGGTACATATGATATAACCTAACACTGGTTAAAAACCAGTATTTGATAAAGCTTGTTATAGTTCACGCAATTGTTAGATTGACAGCATGAAACAAGGTGGAGGACACTGTGTTCGGAAACAGTGACCTTACTACTGGGGCTCTGCCAACCGCGTAAGGTTGTAGTAAGGTCACTGTTTCCGAACACAGTGTCCTCCACCTTGTTTCATGCTGTCAATCGAACAATATAGGTTGTTACATGTACATGTTGTTTTGGTGTTTTTTTTTTTTTTTTTTTAGTGTTTCAAGCCTCTTGTACGGGAAAAACCCATCTTTATCAATGATAGAAATGCAACTAAAATCCAAAACAATTTTAAAACGTAAAAAACTCAAAGCAAATGAAAAAACTCACAGCAAGTGAAAAAAACTCAAAGCAAATGAAAAGAACCTACAGCAAATGAAAAGAACCCAAAGTTAAAGAAAAGAACCCAACCAGCCGCACACGGAGCACACAAGGGGCAACAGCATAAATAAGTAAACGTCCTCAAAAACGTATCAATAAAAACCATAAATGTAGACCGGAACTTGAGCCTCCGACACAGCTAGCGCAGCAGACGAAGCACCAGCCTCCAGAACCACGGGACGTCCGAACAGCTTCCTGCAGCCTCGGAGACACATAATACAAGACGGTTAACTTAGACCTAAAACAACAAAACAACTCAATACCATTGTCCCAATGCCACGTCTTCACTTCGCACATATGCACTAACTTCCACACTAGCATCCAATATCTAGGCCTGCTCGTAGAGAATTCGATAGTGAATGCTGCTGTCTGATGATCGCTCCGATGCGTGAAACTTTAAGTTACAGCTAACACAGCCTTTCGCCTCTGTTGTGTGTGTAATACAAGACCTAAGTAGCGAGAAAGACAACTTACATCGAACATAGGCCATGACGTGACAATACTTCTCGGACTTCTTTGCTGCCAGAAGAGCGGCCACCCTTGCGTACAGTGCCGATGCCGCCTTCCCCATCACTCCACTCGCCGACATCACCACTGGAACGAAAGATACCTGCTCCACGTTCCTGACACGTTCCTCATAATGTCGTCTTTTCTCCTTCTCGTGGCGTTGGTACACAGTGGTAGATCTACGTGGTGCAGATCGATTTGAGCGAGCCCAGCATATGGGTTGAACACCCGAACATCACGAAGGGTTCGCTCAAATCGACTGCCCCACAAACCACTGGCAGCCACATCCACAGCCACAAATTATAATGATTTTCCAGGTCCAACCGACAGTCTGATGATTGCTTCGACATGACACTTTGAGTTGCAACACATAATGTGACATTCCACTTGAATCCTCTCTCTTTATGCGAAAAGGCTCTGCGCTTTGCGCATTGAGCACCTTTCAATTTCAGGAAGTTTGACAAACCTTTCTGTGACTGCAGTCGATGCATGTACATGTACATGTACATGTACACTCTATTTGATGTTCTTGCCTGAAACCTGGTGTAAGCGACCTCTGGGTTACCGTTTAGCGACCACCTGCTCTTAACGACCGTTTTTCCATGCACCGACAGTTCTACACACACACTGTGGGACCTGGTTCTAAAGACCACCTTGTTTTAACGACAGCTATGCTTGCGCCATGGGGTGGTCGCTTAATAAAAAGGTTTTACTGTAGTACATTAGTACATTGGACATTTGATGCAAATCCGTTGGATTACCCCATACTCAATCGTGTGTATGTGCCAGTATGTCAGTGTCGATGTCATGTACAATGGCTTCCACACAAAAGACACAAAGAGGGTTTGTAGAGGTCATAAAGACTCATAATTTTATGCTGATCTGGCAATACATGCGCTTGTACTTGCGCAAGAGTAAACATGTTACGCAAGTTGTCAGTTTTGGCAATGTCCCCCAGAGATTTAGGACAGCAGGTGGAAATATGAAAATCGTCGCTGTCACTGTCAAAAGAGTTCTCTGAGTGTCTGGAATGCAGTCTGGCCACACACGCGAACTGTCGGAGACCGTTGCGCAACAGTCAATACGGAGGATAAGCAAGACGAAATTCGTGTTCGTGTTCGCACTCCAAGGAAAGTCGAGCTCAGTGACGGCATTCGCGTTATGAGAAGGATTAGCGAACAGCATTCGCACATGCATGACGTTCACACATCGTACATTGTGTACAGACAGCACAGCATAGTAAATGTATGACAGTCCTGAGTCCTGACACGAATCCGCGAGGTGACATGCATCTTCCCTCGCAAACATTGTCAGAAGAGGAAATTATTAAATTTTGATGGAGTCTTCGGTCGTTTCGGTCGTTCTGTGTACAGGTAAGCGGAGTTCAGAGTTAATAGAGAGGTTAAGTTACACGTTTTTTGCCCTTTTTCAAAACGCGGTGCAAATCTCACGTTACGTGTAATTTTTAGAGGTTAAGTTACACGTGTGACGTGACGTGAAATTTTCCCTGGCAGGATTCGGGTTTAGTTCGCACAAATATCAAATCTTCCAACAAACTCGATAAATCTCGATAAAATTCCGGAAACTCACACAAATTCGGTCGGGATAACCAAGCGAAACTTCCAAAAACTCACGTCATGAACTTACGTGCGGGACAGTCAACTCACGTAAAACACGTCAAATTTTACGTGAGTTTTTTCACTTTTTGACGTAAAAGTTCACGGACGTAAGACTTTTACGTGAAACTTAACCTCTCTATTCCTGAAACAGACGCGTGTTTCAGCCCACATGATGTGTATGTACATGTATTTGCTTCAACTACAATGTACGCTATTCAGTAGCCATCCACTGTGTTCCATGTTCACCCTAGCCCATAACTTCTCATTATTTCATCAGCTGCACTACAATTCTACACGCAGTTTAAAGTCATCTCATAGATGCCATGATGCAGGCACGGTTGTCCAGGCTTCACGCGTCGTTGAACGGACGGTACGCGGTGCTCTCTTGCAGTCAGTCCTCGTTGGCATACGAGACGAGCAACAAAGAAAGTAACATCAATGCATAATGTCACATGATTGTAGTACATTGTACATGTATGGTATTGGCACTGCTACAGTACAACTGTGACAATTGTGCAGCGCTTGGCAACGAGAGCTGGACGTGGCGTAACACAGCAACATGCTGACTGGCCTGGGTGGCAACTTGGTGACGCCGACAAGTAATGGTTATTAACATTAGTATACGTAGCCCAAGTCCCCAATGAAACCCGCAAGGCCATACGCAGAAACCGGTGGCAAAACTCCAACAGGTACTCATCGTACATTGTACATTGTACATTGTGGCTTCACGGGGGCCTGGGGAACGCTGCAACACACACATCGGTAGTACCAAGATGAGAGTACAGTGCATGTACATGTACAATGTACATACTCCCCGGCCCCCAACAATTCATGAACATACACACGCGCACAAACACACACACACCACGCACGCGCGTGCGCGCACACACGCACACACAAACACACACACACACACAGGCGAGCTGGTGTACAATCATGTACATGTAGATAAAGATTTGGATCGAATACTAGTACATTGTAGGGGAACAGGAAGGTGGATGCACTCGTAATGTTGTGGGTGGAGCGCCACCTTCAACCAATCACAGGTAAGTGACTTTCAGCATCGGACTGCTTCATGTCTATCTGCTGACAAGACACGGCTTGGCAGGCGGGCGGGGGGGAGCGGACTTTTTGACTTCTCTTGTTGAATGTTCTCTCAACAACTGGGGGCATGGCCAGCGCTAAAGCCTTCTCTAGGCGCGGCAGGCTCAGTGTTGTCATGGAGGAACCGTTGAGCTGGGTACATCAGTTGGATATGTTGTCACCTATAATATCTCAATGATCTGGATCCGCCTGGCCTCCGCCCTCCTAGGCTCCTCCGGTCAACATTGATTATGCATGTCCTGGGGGGGGGGGGGGGGCTCAGCGTTTTCCTGGCATCAGGGGATGGAGTACCCGTCTCCAGATGCTCTCGATTCTAAAGCACTGCTTGCTGGCAAGTAGCTAGCACAAGCAATAAGTACTGGCTGGGTAAGTACTGGATCTGCCACGAATGAAGTTATCATTGTGTGCAGACATGGTGACATGGTGACATGGTGACATGGTGAATTTTCATCTTCTCTAAAAGTAAACACTTCGAAGGAGCACATACTGTACTTCAGGTTCTTCAGCAGCAATGTTTTGAAGTGAAGTGGTTGGCTAACACCCTCTCTCTTTGTATTGGCCGGTGTTCTCACTGTGCTATGAGATGCTGTAATAAATAAATAAATAAATAAATAAGTGTATCCATGAGTATACTTCCGTTCCAAGCCTTCTCTTCAGGTGCAATACAGGCAAATTAAAAAAACAACAAAGGAAAAAGGACGTTGCACTAAGTATAGTAGAAAATGTACAAGTGATGGAACAGCGCAAAGAAGAATACCAGTAGCTAAAAACAACTATACGAAATAGTGGTTGCGACTTCGGCGATGATTTGAAAGAAAAGGTTTCAAGTGGCAAGTCAAGTCGGCGGAATAGCGCGAGCTCCAGTGTGGAGAGCAAACAATTATGAATAAAAACACAACGATGAAATGCGTATGACTAGGGGTAAGCGGATTGTGCCGGCATAATTTTTGGCATAATCAGGTCCTTTTTTAGAAGGAGCATAACATTGCATCCGAAAAACAAGGGCAGACGCCCAATGAGGCTGTTATAATTTATACACACCTGCTATTGAAGAACCATACATAGCGCTTCTTGTCGATTTGGAATAATATTTTAGCAGCCACTATAGGACGTCTCTCAAAAGTTCAGCGTTTGTTTGTGAATTTGGTATCCCTCTTGCATATGATTGTCTTGTACTTCCACAAAGCTTCCAGTCCACATCGTGACAATGGTCTGAATCTCATTTTCATGACGATTATTAGATTCTGTTCTTTTGGTCTTTTTGGTGAAGTATATAAAAGCATGTGGATGTGGCAAATGGGATTTAGGCCTTTGGCCTAGGGTTGGTGGATCTGATCTATCCTCCCCCACCGTTTAGGAGCCGCATCTGACGCCTGATCATGGGGTGGTGGCGTCCCACGGAAGCGGAAAGGTGGTTCTTGACCAGGGAGTTGTACGACTCCTTGTTCTTGACCTGCCCGGTACGCGAACCCGTCGAATTTATTATTATTATTTTTATATAAAAGCATAATTGGCTGTTTTCTCGAGCATCTGCTAGAGCATAGTCTGGTCATTTCCCGAGCACAATCCGCTTACCCCTACGTGTGACCCACACATAATGATACTATTATTGAAGAAAGAATGGCAAAAAGTGTAGAATGAGGAATACAGTGGTATACATATAGATTTGGGAGACCTTATAACCAGACGCAGATTAGTCTGTAATCTAGTGTCTAGTATACGCATGCATCAAAGTTATCTCCCACAAACAGCCAATAAGATTGTCTGTTTGTGGGAGATACAATGCAACTAGTTCAGTAATAATTGTTCGATTCCCACCATTGTTCCACATAACCGATTTTGATGATGTTGAGCTTGCTGGAAAGCTCTTGGAGAGAAGAGAACAACGCAACGATCCTGAACACATCAAGAGGATGCAGTGACATCACTATCCGTTGCCTTAGCACCGGGGAAGCGAGGAACGAACGGTGAGTGGGAATTATCACCGACTCGCTGTCTGGGTTGTCTGGGTTGGGCCAACCTTCTCGTCCTCGGCGAATTGTCTGTAACCCTTACCCGCTTCGCACGGTGCATGTGAGACGCTAGAGGCTAGAGGATCAGCGAAATCATTATAAGTTATAACGTAATACTAAAAGCGCTGAGCTGAACACTCCACTGTCACGAAGATGTGATGTAATGCGGTCTCCAACCGGGATTCCCGGCATGCAATGCTTGTCTACACATACATGTAGATCTACAAGTACATGATTGTATTGTAGGCCAGTTGTGAAAGCCTTCAATTCACTGCTAGACTTCCTCGAAAATATGCGATGGTAGATCGACCGGTATGCGCTGCCTGCATGCATGCACAGCTAGCTTTCTCTGATACGGAACGTTCGGACCAGTTTGCACACACAACAACTCCACTGTCCCAGTGTCACTGACCTCTAGCTCTGTCCACTGCACTGCTGCCAACACATGACTCATTGAGGTTTTCCAAATGGCATGATCAATCATGGAAGGTGATGTCCATTGTCACTTTTCGGTGGCAAGAACGCTTAGCCCAGCTAGATTCCAACTTTGACCATTCCCTATCATTACAGCGAACTACTCACTGGTCCGTGTGCGACGTTGTTTTCATAATTAAATTTTGTAGCTCCACCTGACAGCCTGAAGTCTGAACTGGGATGTGAGGTTTGTGCAGAGTGAATAAGGCAATGCTCACTTCCTCGAAACCGCTCAGTTGCGAGTGGCGAAGTTGCCAGATTGTTCGTCTATCGTTTTAGAATAAACGGTGTGTATCAGCCCTTACAGCGCAGTCCTTGACTTTTCCATTGCCTGAACTCGCCGGTGACCAGTGATGCCTCATTTCAGACGTAAAGGTAGCTCCAGTCCATCAAGAGCGTCGAAGAAAGTGCAGGGCTGTCGCGGAAGTTTGAATGATGGACTTCGTACCGGTCATGAGCAAGATGCTCACACCACTCTAGGCGAGGCCAGGACGACCGACGAAAATCCAGTCACAAACAACACGAACCTGGGTAATGATTCGGCAATGATGGACAGCAAAGACAGTTTATCAGTTTTCCGAGCCAGTTCTCCGGCTACCGAACGCTCGTGTCCCGTTTGTTGTGCGGTGTTGGCGGCTGATAACTTCCCGGCCATGACACTCGCATGCACACACAGTACGTGTCGCTCGTGTCTTGAGACGTATTTCAAGCAGGAGATTATGGAGTCCAGAACAGGATTGAAATGTCTGCAGTGTGAAAACGAGTTCGAAGCTCACGACATCACCCGGATCCTGTCACAAAGTGAGAATCCAGAGCTGGTGGACAGATACCTTGAGTTTACGCTGCGTCGTTCCCTGGCGAGTATGCCTGACATTCGCTGGTGTCCCGCACCCGATTGTGGCTATGGTGTGATCGCTAACAACTGTGCAAGCTGTCCAAAGTTAACGTGCAAACGACCAGAGTGCGGGACAACATTCTGTTACTTGTGTGAAAGGGTAAGCCGATAGGCGATACTGACGATAGTGTCAAACCCCGGTTAAACCCCGTTTTGCATTTGAATGCAGTGTGAAACCCTGTTTTACATCGGCTTGCAGTGTGAAACCTCTGGTTTACATGGGCAGGCAATTTTTAAAAACCTCGAATTTACAATGGCTGGCCGTATGAAACCTTGGTTTACGTGCGTAGCGTGACAGTGAAACCCTAGTTTCGCATGGGGTTGGCAGACTGTCGCAGTGTAAAACCCCTGTTTTACATGGTCTGGGAGTGTGAAAACCTAGTAACGATGATGAACGAAGAAAGCCAGAGCCGCACATAGTAGGAACAACGCCGACCCCACATGTAAAGTAAAAACCTGGGACTAACGACCACCACTTGGGGGCAGAGAAAGCGGTGTATAGTGGCAGGTAGTCCTTACTGATCTTAGTTAGAGATTTGCACCGCATAACCACAATTATATGAATGTGAGACCGTCCGTGCCTGGTAAAGTGGTGTGTAGCACCAGGCTGGTCGCTAGTCACGGTGGCCTTTAGTTACACGTTTTCCTGTACGTGATTGTATGGCTTGGCATTCGCAGTATCAAGCATCTACCATACCTGGTATGAACGTCAGTTTCCTATAGCGGCACGTGCACGTCCTGAGAAACTGGGAATGGGTCCGGCAACGTCTGGACAATTTAGTCTTGAAACATTAATTTTCTGCTTTTGTGCCGCTGTGCCCTCAGGGGTTCTTGCACCTTGCCACAGGGTGCATGTAGCACAGGGATTTCTAGACTTTCGGGAGCATTGCTGTTCCTCTTTTTTGTGTTCTCAGGAGTGGCATCCCAGAGAGACATGTCTTGAAGCTTTCACGCGGCATTTGAGAGAGAGCATGCCAGAAACGAATATTGCAGAGGATGCCGACAAGACCAAAGCTACTACAACTTCGGCAGCAGCGTCATCTTGGTGGCAACGGCGAAGAAGTCGGAGGTCACGCCAAGGAGACAAGGCAAATAAGGAAGGTATGTAGCATTATGAGATGTGCATGCATACATTTGTCTGTGTGCGTGTGCCCACATGTGTGTGCGTCTGTGTGTGCGTCTGTGTGTGCGTCTGTGTGTGTGTGTATGTGTGTATGTGAGCGTGTGTGTGTGTGTGTGTGTGTGTGTGTGTGTGTGCACCACGAGCCTGATGTAAAACACACACATTCCACTGTACACAGTGGAATGTGCCGCTCCCAGATTTTTGTCACAAAATAAAGATGTGACATCCAGCTTGAATTTCGGGGTTCATTTCTGACAATCGTAGTACAAGCTGCACCGGCTTTTCTTTTGGAGGAATTAAGAGTATTTATTTTGCAGCTTCTACTCCGGAAAATGGGACAATTACAGTAAAACCTCTCAAGGCGACCACTTGCATAAGGCGACCACCTGTCCTAGAAAACCAGGATCAAGGAATGCTATCTCCAGTCAAATGACCCTGGATAAAGAGACCACCAGGTAATGGAGACCACGTTTTGACGGTCCCGTGAGCGGTCGTCTTAGACAGGTTTGACTGTATAACTATTGTTTTTGTCACTTTTGTGTTGTGTGCAGAACCATTGCTGGTAAAGCTATGCCCGCATTGTCGTGCAAAGATCAGCAGGCATGAGAAGGGCTGTAATCAAATGCATTGCTGGGTCTGCAGTCATGAATTCTGCTGGCTGTGCCTGCAGTCGGACTACGACGGGCACTTCTTTCGGTGAGCGACACTGGATCTCCCGTTTGCTACGTGTATTTTCTGTTGGAGCTGTGCGTATTGTGTGTGTGTGTGGGGGGGGGGGTGTGGTGTATGTGTGTGTGTGTGGGGGGGGGGGATGTATGTGTGTGTTTGTACATGTGTATGCGGGTGAGTGTATGTGCATATCTATGGACTCGTAGTCTGTGTGTTGTGTGGAATCGCATTACTATGAAACACTGCCACAACTTGTACCCCTTTCTGGCCATGTTTTGGAGGTGAGTATGGGGGGAGGGGGGTGAGTTTTTCTTGCCCCCAGGTCATATGTACTCTTGGTAGAGGTAACCCATCCTGGACAGATGCCAAGACAACGACTCGTGCTAATATTGTGTTTTTTGTGTGTGTTTTGTGTGTGTGTGTGTGTGTGTGTGTGTGTGTGTGTGTGCGCGTGTGTGAATACGTGTATGTGTGTGAATACGTGTGTGTGCGTACGTGCGTGTGTGTGTGTGTGTGTGTGTGCGTGTGTGTGTGTACGTGTGTGTGTGTGTGTGTATGTGTGTGTGTGTGTTGCCGCCCCAGTCCTACAGGTTGCACTTACAAAGGGTCAAAGACCTGGAGTCGACCGAGCACCGTCGCGGCCCAAGTGCTGGCGATAGCCGGAGCACCGCTGGGTCTGGCCGCCTTGATGGTGGCCATACCACCGATCGTGTTCTACCAACTACCCGCTATACTGGTGCATGTTGTAAGTCTAGCACTAGTGCAGTAAAACCTGTAACTAAAGACCACTGTGACTAGCGACCAGCCTGGTACTACAGACCACCGTGACTAGCGACCAGCCTGGTACTACAGACCACCGTGACTAGCGACCACCCTGGTACTACAGACCACCGTGACTAGCGACCAGCCTGGTACTACAGACCACCGTGACTAGCGACCAGCCTGGTACTACAGACCACCGTGACTAGCGACTAACCTGGTACTAAAGACCACCGTGACTAGCCACCAGCCTGGTACTACAGACCACCGTGACTAGCGACTAACCTGGTACTAAAGACCACCGTGACTAGCCACCAGCCTGGTACTACAGACCACTTTGCCAGGCACGGACGGTCTCACATTCATATAATCAAAATGTTATGGTTGTGCGGTGCAAACCTCTAACTAAGGACTACCTGCCGCTTAAGACCGCTTCCTCTGGCCCCGAGGGGTGGTCGTTATTCACAGGTTTTACTGTACATAAAATACTACTCAAAGACCTTTCTTGAAAATCGAAGATGATCCGGAGAAGAATAAGAGTAACAGTTAATGGTAGCAGCAGTAGTACGAAATAGTGGTAGCGACTTCGGCAATAATTTTATAGGAAAGCGTTTACTCCCCACAATGAAGCTGGCGCTTTTTCACCGACTTTACTTAGCACTTGACTGACTTGCGACTGCCGTCCAGAGCACACGAGAAGTCCATCGAACCTTGCACTCGGCAAACGTGCCAGAAAACACCACTCCCTACTCGAAACATCATGTTTACAAGCGTTTTCAGCAGGGCGTGGTGCTTTCTTGCAGGTTTGCCGAGTCGAATGTTCGCCACCCTGGGATATCAGCTTAGATCTTCTAGCTAATGTGGCTGTTGCGTGGTGAATCAGTTTCGTGAAGGTTTCCCCTATTCTCGAGAACTTGTGCTTTCGGGAATGATTCTTTGTATGAGTATGTTTTTAACCCCACCCTGACTCTACTTCAGAATACATTGTACACGAATCTCCTTCTTCAGCTCCCTATTTCTCTCCATTTTCTCTCTCTTTCTCTCCTTTCCCTCTTCTCTCTCTCTCTCTCTCCCTCTCTCTCTCTCTCTCTCTCTCTCTCTCTCTCTCTCTCTCTCTTTCTCTCTCTCTCTCTCTCTCTCTCTCTCTCTCTCTTTCTCTCTCTCTCTCTCTCTCTCTCTCTCTCTCTCTCTCTCTCTCTCTCTCTCTCTCTCTCTCTCTCTCTCGCTCTCATTCTCTCTCTCCTTCCCTGTCTAGTTCTCTTTTTTTTCTTCTCTTTCTGCACATCCACACCCACACATAGCCAGACAGACAAACACACACACACACACACACACACACACACACACACACACACACACACACACACACACACACACACACACACACACACACATATATACAAACACTACTATTATAGCCAACCATCTTTCTCTCACTGTTTGCCATTTTGCTCTCTCTTTTCATAGGCATCCATCCGAGAATACGAGACGCCCGCACGGAAGCGCCTGGCGATCGTGCGCTCGGCATTGACTGGCATCGTCCTCTCTCCCTTCGTGGCAGTGCTCGGCATAGTACTTGCTATACCACTTGGCCTGGTGTACGCCTACGGGTACATGCCCTACAAGATGGTCAAGCGAGGTCCGGAACTGTCGCCGCATCGCTTCGGTATCGACGTCGATGACGCCGAGCTGTGCCTGTACGTGACGGTGGACGCGGAGAGCGAAGATAGCATGCCTTATCCGTCCAACGTGGCCAGGAACCCATTCAGTGGTGCCATTGAGATCGTTGTCTAGCCTGCAGCCCATGACTGGCAGGCAGCAATTAACTGTTTTCAAGTGTACAGTAAATCTAATAATTATAATCACAGAGGATCACAAAGGATGAAACAGTTCTGTCCGCAAATTGATTAGTAAATTATACAGTCATGTATTACCATACTCACTGCTTTAGGAGCTGCATTTGCACCTTGATCCTTGAGGGCAGTGACATTTCTGTGGATGCGAAAAAAAAACTCAGTCGGAGTCCCACGCGCACCACGATGTTTTTTCATACTGTAGGTACGTATTAAACGGGTTTTCACACAGTAGGTACGTAGTAAAAGGGTTCTCACACAGTAAGTACGTAGCAAGGGGGAGTTCTGTTGCAACTCTAAGTTTTACATCTACTCACGAACATCAGGCACTTCTTTTTACTTTTCCCCTTAAATTCCTGCCTTCGCAATGGATTTACTTCCTTCTTCGTCTTTACTAAAAATGAAGCACCCAAACCACGGCTGCCACTAGACACCGTTTCTCCCGGTTTGTTGCACCCGCTCTGATTGATAACCCATAGTACTGTCTCTCTCTTATTGGCTACGCCGGGCCATCGTGAGAATAAAGATAATAATAATAATAAAATTGTGCTCTACACCAGCTTAGGAGAGCTTGCTACATGTACATGTACGTACAATCATGTCACGTGATATTATTATGTACGTGTAGATTGATAAAAAGTAGTGGTTGCGACTTCGGCGATGATTTGTAAGAAAGGGCGCGAGCTCCAGTGTGGGGAGCAAACCCTTTCTTATGTAGATTGATACACAGGGTGGCCAGGATAGCCTGTACATACCAGTACATGCTAGTAGTGGGGGACGAGCAGGTTTGCTCGTAATTTTGAGGTTCACAATAGAACAATTAATCATTGGGTCCAATGTTATTAGGCAATATGCCTGTTTTGATTTCCACTTTGAAAAAAAAAGTATACAACAACAACAACAACAACAACAACAACAACAACAACAACAACAACAACAACAACAACAACAACATTGTAGCAGTGCTGTGACATAGCAATATGATGAAGCTGCATTGAAGTCTTCATCAAAAAATTTTAGGACTTTTTTTTCTTTCTTTTTTTACAGAATGCACCTCCTAGTGATAGACCATAACAAAGAGAGGAGAAGAAGAAGACAAAAGAAGATAATGATCGAGACAACAAAGGAGAAAGACAGACAATGTACTAGTAGGGGCTCTCAGGGAGCCTGTGCCGGTGAGGCGGGACTAGCAACGCCGACCTAGGGTCTCGGCGTTAGCGCTATCCAGCGCACCATGGACGGGATTACGAAACACATGTAAATAGATAAGTGAGGGGGAGGGAGCTGATTGTGGATATATGGGGTGTTACAGCGAGTCTGTGGTATGGGGTGTTACAGCGAGTCTGTGGTATGGGGTGTTACAGCGAGTCTGTGGTATGGGGTGTTACAGCGAGTCTGTGGTATGGGGTGTTACAGCCAGTCTGTGGTATGGGGTGTTACAGCGAGTCTGTGGTATGGGGTGTTACAGCGAGTCTGTAGTATGGGGTGTTACAGCGAGTCTGTAGTATGGGGTGTTACAGCGAGTCTGTGGTATGGGGTGTTACAGCGAGTCTGTAGTATGGGGTGTTACAGCGAGTCTGTAGTATGGGGTGTTACAGCGAGTCTGTAGTATGGGGTGTTACAGCGAGTCTGTAGTATGGGGTGTTACAGCGAGTCTGTGGTATGGGGTGTTACAGCGAGTCTGTGGTATGGGGTGTTACAGCGAGTCTGTGGTATGGGGTGTTACAGCGAGTCTGTGGTATGGGGTGTTACAGCTTCATGAAGTTCAATCATGTACATGTACATGTATAATTATTATTATTATGTAGAACCCGAGGTGCAGCCGGTGTATGCGCAATGTACAGTGAAGCCACGGTGATTTGGGTGGCGCTGCTGTATGTGCCGCGGCTACTAAGAACCACACACGTGGGTGCTTCAATTAGGTTTCAAAAGGGCTTTAGGTGACCTCTTCGTAAATGAGGGGTGGTCTTTAAAGAATGGTCTCCACACAACGTGACAGGTGGTCGCTAAAGAAAGGTCTACACAGTACACATACAGGTGGTCTTTAAAGAAAGGTCTCCATATCCAGGTGGTCACTAAAGAAAGGTCTCCACATAAAGGTTGTCTCAAGGGGCGGGTGCCTTTCACAGCAGGTTGGTTAGTTGTCTTTCAAAGCCATACTACCCTGGGGCCTCCGGACTCGCTATCAGTCATAGCCTCTTTTACGGGAATAATAAACACGAAGAATAGATTTCCCAAGTACTGCTTATAATTACTTCGAAGTATCAACAAAGGAATTCCACCTCCACCAAACGCGCTCTCTCTGGCCGACCTCACACACCAGCAACATGCAGGCTCCAAGTTGACTCCAACTTAATAAACAGGCCGAATGCTGCTGATTACCGTTTGAGAACAAGAACTGTTTCAGCATGATGAGTGTAAGTTCCTGTCTTAGTAGATCTACTGCCAAGTCCATGTACAGTGAAACCTGTCTAAGACGACCGCTAAAGGGACCTTCAAAACGTGGTCTCTGTTACCAGGTGGTCTCCATATCCAGGGTCATTTGACTGGAAATGGCATCCCTTGATCCTGGTTGCAGTGGTCTTACAGGACAGGTGGTCGTCTTATCCGAGTGGTCGCCTTTGACAGGTTTTACTGTACATGTACCATGGCATGTGTACAGTTCTGCTATCGGTGGAATGACGGACTAGTTGGTATCGTGTGTGCGTGCGCGCGTGTGTGTGTGTCTGTCTGTCTGTAAGACTTACTTGGCCCCACCGGCATCTGTACTGCACTAATGACATAATTATTTTGTCTGTAATGATCGGCAAACATGACGCCCATTGCGAAGCACTGACTGTAGGATTATACTGCATGATCTACTGTCTGCTGACTGGCCACAGAACAGAGCCTGAGAGTGAGAGGTGTGGATCAACATGCAGCGGAGTCCACTCCCCAAAATAGAACTGGTGCAGTTAGCACACACCAAGACCGGACCATCAGGCTCAGCTTAGGCATTCCAAGAACAGTTCTGGGAACTGATCAGCGTCTGGACAGGTCTGGCACAGCCGTCAGGCGATGACTCATTGAGGTTTAGCAACATGACTGTCATCATGCGCTGGAAGGGTTAGGTCACTGCAGACAGAACAATCATTATTACAGGTACATGACTGTACGGTCTGTACTCAGACTGTAGAACTCAGACTGTCTGTACACCTATACCGCACGTCGATGTAGGTGCTGTCGATGTCCGAAACACTTCGGCAGGCCGATGCCGACTGTCGTCCAGTCATTTTCGTCCTTTGGAAGTACAACAAGTAGCTTTACTGAGCTTCCAGCTCAAGGCTGGCGTAGCGGCCACAGCGGGAGGTTTGTTGACTCCATAGTCCATACCAGTCGGTAATAAATAATATAAGGTAATAACCATCTCTCGGAAACCAGCCATTAGTTTTGGTAGCAGCAGCGGGATTATTTTTCCATCTCCGTGGTGGCCTTGAGACTGCTGAATAACAAGTTCTGAGCCTCGGAGAAAGTCCTTGACGTTTCCATAGCCAGAACATAGGCGATAAATTTAGAGAGCCATGCCTCGGTGTACACAGAGTGGTGGCGCAGGGGCCGAGGGCGTCACGGCTTCGAAGAAGCAGAACGCGCAGGGTCGTCGTCGAAGTTTGCGTGACCTTTTTCGTCGGGGCCGCAAGCAACAAGCTCCCAGCACACTCGATGAGACAGCGACGACCCCTGAAGACCCTCTTATAAGCAGCAGCAACAGCAGCACGACACTGGAGCAGGATTCGCTAGTGGACAGCAAAGACAATCAAAAGGCGCATTGTGATGATGAGGCGGACAACAATGGATCCGCTCCTCCGGCTACCGAACGCTCGTGTCCCGTTTGTTGTGCGGTGTTGGCGGCTGATGACTTCCCAACCATGACACTCGCATGCACACACAGTACGTGTCGCTCGTGTCTTGAGACGTACTTTAAGCAGGAGATTATGGAGTCCAGAACAGGATTGAAATGTCCGCAGTGTGAAAACGAGTACGAAGCTCACGATATCACCAGAATCCTGTCACAAAGTGAGAATCCAGTGCTGGTGGACAGATACCTTGAGTTCACGCTGCGTCGTTCGCTGGCGAGTATGCCTGACATTCGCTGGTGTCCCGCACCCGATTGTGGCTATGGTGTGATCGCTAACAACTGTGCAAGCTGTCCAAAGTTAACGTGCAAGCGACCGGAGTGCGGGACAACATTCTGTTACTTATGTGAAACGGTAAGAGATGAAATGCTTTCTGAGAAAGCATGCATCCATGACATAGCCACATAGAGACTTGGTAGTTGTGACCGTTCTACGCAGGCGGGCGGTGGGGGGAGGGGGGGGGGGAAACTACGAAAGAAACTTCGGTGTAATAGTTGTTTTGTAAACGGATGTGAGCGCGGCGTATACTGCGGAAAATACAGTTTTCGCATCAGGTGCTGGACCCTAGGTTTGCACGCCGGGTTGGATTCCAGGGAGCTCAACTCTTTTGTCTTTGTGTGTGCTTTCAGGAATGGCATCCGTGCGAGACGTGCGTTGAAGCGTTCACACGACGTCTCAGCGAGAGCATGGAGACTGCGATCGCCGCAGAGAATGCCGGAAGGAACGCACGTTCGGCCGCACCAGGAGCAGCAGCAACATCATCCCTGTGGAAGAGGCGAGGCTGGACGTCGCATGGCAAGCATCAGTATGCTGATGAAGGTGTGTAAAATGGTGCGAGGTGCACCTTTCCTTCTTCGGCTCTCTCCTTCTCTTTCAATTCATACTGTACATGTTTTTAGAAGTTTTCCTTTCTCTTAAGTTAACACAGACCTACTGGAAACACATGTGGGGAACAAAAAAGAAACAAGAAACAAGACACAACATAGGTTATAGGGGATCATTGTGTAGCCTCACATTGATTACCATGCCTGGCTGTGCGTGTGTGCGACCCCCCCCCCCCCCAACTTATGTCTCTGTTATTGTTGTTGAAATTTTATTTCGTATCGAAGACCAAACGGACGATGATGCTCCAGGGGCGTCGGAAGGTATTTTAGTGTGGTACGGTCAGCCATCTGAAGTACAGTTTACAAGTGGAGGAGGGTTGGCCGAGCCGAAAATTTTGGGAAATTAGAGCCCAGATCAGTGCATTTTGTTGATTCACGGGGCACCTGCGGGCAAAAAGTGGCACGGTCAATACAGTAGTGACCATACCGTGTGCGACGCCCCTGTGCTCAATAATATTATGATGGTGATAAGGTACAGGCCAAAAGCCAGTCTACCTATATCTCTCACACACAAACAGACATACATGCAAATGCATGCATACACACACATGCACACACACAAGCAAACTCACTCATACACAAGCACAAACACACACGTTCGCACGCACCCCCCCCCCCCGCACCACACACACACCCTCACACGCGTGCACACACACACACACACAAGTACGCACCCCCCCCCCCCCCCCGCCCACAAACACACAAACACACACACACGTACGCACCCCCCCCCCCCCGCCCACAAACACACAAACACACACACCCTATCTCTCCCTCCCTGTCTGTCTCCCCATCTTGTTTGCTAGCGCGACTGCTCCGCTTCTCTTCCCCTATCACCGAATGTCGTTTGCTTGTCTTCTCTACCTTCAGGTGTGCTATTGGTGAAGCTATGCCCTAGCTGTCGCACAAAGATCTGCCTCGCTGTCGGCTCATGCAATGAACTGATGTGTCCACAGTGTTTGCACTCATTCTGCTGGCTATGTCTACAGTCACTTATGGATGATCTGCATTTCTTAAGGTGAGCTCACAGCAACCAGGGTCCGGGAATACCGTATGCTCCAGAGTATAAGCCGAACTTTAAACACTTTTTAGAACACCAATTATTCACCACCCCCCCCCCCCCCCCCAACCCACACACACACACACACACACACAAATAATAATAATCATCTTCACTAGTTTGAGGGAAAGAGACAAACGGGAAAAGTCTGAAAAAAAATTGACTGTCATCACCAGGATTCGAACCAGGGACCCTCGCTATAAAAATAATAATAATTCTCGTCTACCTTCCAAAGGGAACTCACGACAATGGAGTAACAAAAGCACCGCGGCAGAGAAAGAAAAGAGAAGATATTATTTTGACGAAAATGATCACGGGGGGGGGGGGGGGGCAGTATAAAACTGAATAGCTGGTACATGAGCATGGACACGCATATGGTTGGTAGTAGTAGTACATTTACGAAATTTAGGGTCGCGGAAACCGTGGAACCTTTCCTGGATCCGCCCCTACACACAGGGTTAAGGTGGTTATGGTGCAATGAGTGCACAGTCACGAACACAAATGATTTTTTGTTCTGTTTTTATGGCTTTTGTCGACTCAGTGCCTCAGGATGCACGTACTTTGGATCGCGTACCTGGAGTCGCCCGAGCACGGTAGCTGCACAGCTGCTGACAGTTGCCGGTGCGCCTCTCGTCCTGGCCGCTGTGACCGTTGCCATACCACCACTTACGCTCATCTACTTTCCCGCCATCCTAGTGTACTTTGTAAGTGCGATACTACCTGGATGACGCACCATTCGACAGCCTATACAAATTATCAAGTGTAGATATACAAGACTGTGCAACTCGCGATGGGTTCGCCCACAGTGGAATTTTTTGTTGACGTAATCTTTTCTACGACGCACGCACTGCGAGTCTTTTGGAAAGTTTTGCCTCGTGCACTTGGCCAGACTTAACATCACAAAGTCGGTGGGCAGCACGTGCTCTCTCACTGCTGTGCGGCAAAATGCGCGTTTTTCTGCAAAAAGGTGACGTCAACAAAAAATTCTGCCATGGGCCAGGGTATCCGCGGCTTGTGCAGGAGACATCCGGTGTTGCACACTTTTGTTTATCTACTCTTAACGTTATGATAGGACATCATCGTTCGAGTTGGTTTGTCTGTTTCTCTCCATCTACCTAACGTATCTCTCCATCCCCATCTCTGCCTCTCTTTCTCTCTCTCTCTCCCTCTCTCTCTCTCTCTCTCTCTCTCTCTCTCTCTCTCTCTCTCTCTCTCTCTCTCTCTCTCTATTTATTTCTCTCTCCTCTATTTATCTCTCTACCTTACACTTACCTGCATGCCAATCCACGTGTATCTTTTCACTCACACTTGTGTCCCGACTATCCAGGTATCTACATCAGGTGACAAGTCACCAGCGCGCAAGTGCCTGACCATCGTATGGTCTGCAGTGGCTGGTCTTCTCCTCTCTCCAATTGTGGCGGCACTTGGCATAGTACTTGCTATACCGCTTGGCCTAGTGTACGCCTGCGGGTACATACCATACAAGATGGTCAAACGCCGGAAACCGTCACCGCATCGCTTCGGCATCGATGTCGATGACGCTGAGTTGTGTCTGTACACGACGGACGACCCGGAAAGCGACGCCAGGATGCTGGTCCCCCCAGGTGCCAGAAATAAAGTCCGAGATGCCCCCGAGGTTGATGTGTAGCGTGGCGTCAACAGTGGAGCGTGTGTTTTGGTCTGTAACCATTATTCTGATTTCGAATTCATCATCTCTACACTGTTTAGTAATCCCGTAGCTATGGAAACGACGTTACTTCAGTAATGTCTGGCGCTAGCCAGTGTCCACACAACTTTAATTTTGGTGTTCACTCATTCGTTTGTTTGTTTGTGTCACGCCTGGCGGTATCCCGTATCTGTCCCGTACCGTACCATACCATCTAAAACAGCTGGCCACAATATTCAATAGGGCTTTCAAATGCAAGATTATAACGTGACGCAACTTGGAAGAATTAGTATGTATGCGAAGTGTATCGGGGGATGCATGCAGGGCGATAGTGCGGGTTCGAATTCCAGGTTATGTCCTGAAAAAAAAATGGGAGAAATGAAAATGTTATACCCAGTAGCATCCCTAGGCCCTATGCTTTTTTTTGCCTAGGTCATCAAGGCAAAAAGCATAGCGTAGGGCCCTGGTGCTCCTTTTTACTTTTTATAATTCTTTATTATTCTTTATTTCCACGATGGTCCATGGCCAATAAGGAAGATAATATGATTCAAATCAGTCCAGAATCATGTAAAATCAGTCTAGCAAGTAAGGAAACCAACACATTGCAGGGGGATGGGGTTACGATGGGGTGCAGTGTGGGCTACTACAGGAGCATATGGATGATAGAATGAGGGTAGACGCCATTGATTTAAACGCATGCTTGCTATTCTGTCCCTCCAGGAAATCGCGATTCCACGGATGCAACAAATTTCGCGATTTTCGCCCAAACCCGCGATTTCCCGCGTTTTTTATTGTTTTCTGCACTATATCTCACTTTTTTATGCACTTTACACGCAGTGCTTTCCATGATCCTGTAGGTTATTTGCATAGTACGACTCGGACTACTCCCGAGTAGATACACGATGCAACAAATTTCGTGATTTGGCCCAAATCCGCAATTTTCTGTAAATAATTCCGCGAATTCCTGGCAAGTTGTGCATCATTCCGCACTTTTCGTCGCATTTTTTGTTGTTTTCTGCCGCAATTTCTTGCGCAAGTTTTCGAGAGTTTTTTCCGCAAATTCCCGCAGGGACTGGCTATTTGTTTCACGCAGGGGGGTAGTTGGTTGAAATTGTGAAGGGACAGGTTGATGGGTGAGTTGGTGTGTCGGTATGTGTGTGATGTTCTCAATGTGTATGTGTAATGGGTAGCCGAGTGGTAGGCGCGGTGAAATCCGGCAACAAGAATTAGTTTTATTCTACTTCTTTCAGGTACACACCAGAGATATAATTCTTTCAGGTACACACCTGAGATATAATTATTAGTGAAAGAAGAAGCGGCAAAATAAATAACTTTCTCTCCAGTGCTCACCTAGAGGTTGACTACTTCTTCGAGTTAGCTTTCGTTGCTATCTAATCTAATCTCATTAAAACAGAAATGCCCAGCCGCTTTAATGCAGCAGACGCCGTATAGGCCTTGACGGATTATGCTAATATTTTCGTGAAATTATGCTTTTCGCATTGCTGAAAAAATCGCAGAATTATGCTATTTTTATGCTAAAAGTTATCATTATTATGCCGCATTATGCTCACATGTACATATGCTGCTGATGTATATGATGGTTCTGTGCAAAATACCAGGGGAATTGTTTTGTTGAGGGCGTTGTACTGTAGTAGCAAAAGTTCAACGGGGTCACCGCACCGTCCGGACGCGTCCGACCTAGCTACAACCGTCACTGATTGTAGTGGACTGGACATGTTATCAAGGGAGTCGTAAACCTACGACTTCCTGGTGCATCTACTTGTACTTGTAGAACATGTACAACTGTATGGAATTTGATGCGAACAGGCAGATTATTCCAATTTATGCGATTCATATGCAATTTGCCTCGAATTATGCGATTATTCGATTTTGGTAGAAATTATGCGAAAAATTATGCTAGCATAATCCGTCAAGGCCTAACGCCGTACGCTTACATGTAGGCCCCTTGCACACTACGTACAAGTAAAAAGTTGCATTTTAGCGTATGCGTCACTTTCGAGCAAGTCCCGATCAGTTCCATTGCACACTTGAAAAGACATTTTCGTTTTAATAAAATACTCATAAAATTTTTTTGGCAACTGCCGCCTCACCGGTGTTGCATGGAGATAGTGCGGGAAATTTTAAAAAATTTTAAACTTTTTTCTCCGAGCTTGGTCTGCAGAAATGTTTGTCGAGTGTTGGTGAAATGCTATCACTTCGACATGGATCTGCGACTTCCCATCGAATGCCATGTCCACGCCAACACTCCTAGCATACAGATTGAGGTCTTCAGCGATCTCTTTCTCCTTCTGTGACCTCTTCTTCATCGTTCCACTTTTCTCCCGCTGGTAGTGTGCCCACAGCTCGATCAACTTCCCCTCCATCTCATCATTGAACACACCTTTCGGCATGCTGAACTTCATCTTCTCAAACTAGCTTCAACGCGACAGAAGGAAACAAACAACGTGCAACTACACAAAACAAGGAACAAATCGAAAGGAAAAAAGAGCTGACGACAAGAGTCAAGAAGTCTCACGGAAGGACAGGTGCAAAGCAAACTACGGTCCAGAAATGCAAATAAAACCTAAACGCGCCTTTGTATATCCGTCTGGAATTTGCTGAATACGTTTGCGCAACATTTTAGGTTTCCCGCGAAAAGCAGACCGTTTGCATGGTAACTTTTACAGGAACGCAACAAAAATGGGATTTTCTATGTAGTGTGCAAGGGGCCTTACATACGGAGATACACTAAATATACATCAGGCAAAGCTCCGTAATAGTTCCGTACTACTTCCGTATTGGTCGGGCAGGGATACTACACCCTCCCTTCCTACAGATAATCACGCCCTCGTGATTTTCAAAAAAAATAGTGAAGAGTTATGAACACAGCGTCAACCGGAAGATGGCAAATTATATCGGAAATGATAACGTTTAGAGTAGACAGAAGAAATGAACTGATGACAAATCATAACATAGAAGTTAAAGCACACCAGGTTCACACGATCTCTCGGGGTCAAAAGGGAAAGAATGGTCCTCCAAACAGGACGTGAAAGACAGCCAAATTTCTGCACATCGCGGGCTCAAACTGCCAGGAAATTCACAATTTCAAAAAAAAAATGCACTGCATCGTGGGAACTTACTCCGGTCCACACCTGGAGTGTTTTGGTTTGGTTTGGTTTTTATTATTTCAGTTCGTTGCCTCAACAGTACAAAGTACAAATATCAAGAGGGACGAACGAAAAGAGAAAATAAAACATAGCTGAGAGGAAGATGCAACTGAAAGGAAAGAAAAACGGAGAAGGAATGTGGACTGGGCGGATTCATGAACCATTACTAGAGCAGGGCAATGCATGAACAGAAGGGGCAAGTCCGTCGATATTCATGTTTAAAAAATGTAAAAGGGGATTCTCACACACTTCTCTCACCAGGTTACTGAGGTAAACCGTGGCTCACCATGATCGGACGCCTACCAAACTAAACTGGATTCACACACTCGCATAAAGTAAGACTGAAGAGAATAGGGAGACTGAAGGAAGACAGGAAAGAAAATGCCATACCTGGAATCAGCGTTAGTAACCACCGCGGCGGCTGGAGCTACGGCGGAGGGCAAGCCAGGTTTTATCTTCATCTTGGTTGAGCCGGTCACTCAGAGCGGCTAGCTCGGCGTCAGACAAATGACCTCCCTCCTCGTCTTGAATCGTGGTCTTCACATTGTCGATAGCATCGCTTTGCGCGACGTAAAGAGTGATGGTCTAGCCAGGAAGAGTGATGACGAAAATCTGCATCCCACTACGGAGGCAAAGTACCAAGTGAAGAGTGGGCTCCTGCTTCCGACTGCGTGCCGGCGAAAATCAAACGCTGCTGGTCTTGGGGACTACCCTCCTTGTCTTGGGCAGCAGACTGCCTGTCGTCGTCCTCATCAGCGTCGCCATCACCACCGGTAGTATACATGTGGGTAGCGGGTCGCTTGGAATCGCCATCGGAGTCTCCAGTGTGTGCCGTGCGGAGAGAAGGGTGATCCACGCTAGCACCCTGACTGTGCTGCAAGCTAATAAGCAGGGCCAGGCCCAGGAAGGCAAGAAACATGATTCTCATATTGATTCGTCGCAGGGAGCTGCAGCGGGTTGAGCCATGGGGGTCTGGGGTCTATTCATTTTGGTTTTTTTTAAACTACACCGCTGCCACCAATGTAATGGGTAGCCGAGTGGTAGGCGCGGTGAAATCAACAAGAATTACTTTTATTCTACTTCTCTCAGGTACACACCTGAGATATAATTCTTTCAGGTACACACCTGAGATATAATTATTAGTGAAAGAAGAAGCGGCAAAATAAATAACTTTCTCTCCGGTGCTCACCTAGAGGTTGACTACTTCTTCGAGTTAGCTTTCGTTGCTATCTAATCTAATCTCATTAAAACAGAAATGCGCAGCCGCTTTAATGCAGCAGACGCCGTACGCTTACATACGGAGATACACTAAAATTAATATACATCAGGCAAAGCTCCGTATTAGTTCCGTACTACTTCCGTATTGGTCGGCCAGGGATACTACATACTTATGTTCTCATGTCGTAGTGCATATGGCTGCTCTGTGATTGGTCGTGCAAGGTGAGGCTGTTGCAGGTGAAGGGGAGCGCGGATGTACTTGATGTTGTGGGCAAGAGTAATCTGTCGTAAGAGTTGCCAGGAGACTAATGTGGGGAGATGATGTAGAAGTGAGCTGTGATGGACTGGTGCAAAAAGGGGGATCCGCAAGCAGATACGGGCTGCTCGTCGCTGAGCGCGTTCTAATTGGTCCTTCTGTGTGCGGGTGGTGTTGGATAACACGAGACTGCCGTACTCTATAACCGGGCGAATGTAGGCGGTGTAGATTACGAGCAGACT
Organism: Sycon ciliatum; assembly: GCF_964019385.1. Taxonomy (NCBI): domain Eukaryota; kingdom Metazoa; phylum Porifera; class Calcarea; order Leucosolenida; family Sycettidae; genus Sycon; species Sycon ciliatum. The sequence goes on from NC_088649.1 coordinate 29,879,826, forward strand.
GGGGGTGTTAAGTTGGCCTCGTGTTTTACGAAGTTGGTTAAGGAGTTTTTTGGATTTGTTTATTATGTGCGTGACATGTGAGTTCCATTGGAGGTTGTTTTGTAGTATGATTCCAAGGTGACGGTGTTCTTTGACTTGCTTTAGGGGTGTGCCGTTAAGAGTGATGTTGAGTTGATGGTTTGGTGTGAACGACAAGGTAACGGTCTTTGAGGCATTGACGAGGAGGTGCCATCTGCGCAGCCAGGTTGCGGCAGCTGAAACGGCTGACTGCAGGGACAACTCCGATGTCAAACGGCTCTGGTGTGTTGCGATGAGCGCCATGACGTCATCTGCAAATAATAATTGGCTGCACTTTGTGTTCCAGTTGGTGCAGGCAGAGGGCAGGTCAATGGTTTAGATCAAGAACAGCAGGAGCTGGAGATAGGATAGAAGGGCTGTGCAAAAACATTTAGTGTAGAGTCCAGGCTCGAGGAAACGGTTGAAGTAGTTGGAGGGTGTGGGTTGAAGGGGAGAGCGTTGGGATTTAGGATGCATGTACTGCTCATTTACCTACACTGTCAGAGGAGAAGCGCCATTCGCGAACACGTACGGAGGCAGGCCAGAAATCATCACGTTGCACCGTGGTGAAGTGCTCTTCAGGAAGCACAACATGGGCATAGGCCAGTCCAAAATAGCGTGTTTCAGCCACGCAGCATTTGATGATGTGAACATCTTTGTTTGCGCACCACTTAGCTATTGCCTCAGCATGGCAGCCGCTGTCTATGTTGCTGACGTGGAGCGCTTTGCACCTTACACGGGAACCACCGCGTAGGAGACCCTGTGTTGACTTCTTTGTCTTGTGGAAGTATGATGTGACTGAACTGTGCGTGTACGGTGTGGGTGTTTGGTCAGCTGGACGTTGGAATGATGGCGGTGGAGTACTATGGTGTGGCAGGCTCATCAGTTGGGCGCTGTAGAGCGGACGAGTGTTTGTGAGCCTCTGTTCAAACTGTACGGGTGCGTTGGGATTCAAATGCTGCTGCTGTGAACGTGGGGCTGGTGCTACGGTGGAATTCAAATGCTGTGGATCGGATGGGGAACTACTCGTACATGTAGGTTCATGGTGATCAAAAGGCATTATAGCAATAAAAACTGCTTTATGGCAGTTTTCTAAAAAAAGTTATTGTGTTCTAGTCCATGGACCCCGTCTAAAAAGTAAGAAATTAACGAAATGTGATAGCTGAAAATTAAAATTTCACACAAAACCTCACAATAATCACAACACTTGAAATGCTGCTTTCAACACTAAACTTGTACTGCACCAACAATTACAGAATGGCTCAGACCACGCAGTGGTTGCCAGCTATTCTGGATTATATGAAGAATGTGATGTCGAACATATCAATGTGTTTGGCCTAGTTTCCTAACTCTTGATAGCTTTTTTGTAGTGAAAATTCATGAATTTTGTGATTTTATTTGAATCCTTGGTGTTAACGCATGCGTGGAACACCAGGTTTCGTTGATAAAAGCCCTTGTTCCCTCTATGTTCTTCGGCCTTTTGAATAGCGAGCCTCGGAATAAGCATATTATGTGCATTATAACACAGGGAGGGTCAGGGTTGGGACATTGATATGTTCGACATCACATTCTTCATATAATCCAGAATAGCTGGCAACCACTGCGTGGTCTGAGCCATTCTGTAATTATACTTCAGAATGCTCTGTCTCCATATCAATGTGATTTTGTAGCTCTCTGCCAGTGGTTGACAGCTTCGAGAGAACTGCCTGAGCATATTTCTCATCATGCTGGGGTCTAATAATAGAGCTTCTGAAAGACCGACTGGCTGCTCCAGTCTGCTGCTTTCAAGATATCATTCGTAGTAGTACCAGCATCCGCTGTTGCGGATGCAGAAGCACTCTGCACAGAGTGTGCTTTGAAGATACTAGTATCGATACCTGCACGAGATACCATTGGGTGTTGACCAGTGTCATACCTGTCAGTTTTTTTCCTGGACGGAAGGAATTGCTGATCTGTAATTATTGTCAATATTGATAGAGCGGTATTGATAACCAGCTTTGTACAATGATGCCAGGAAGTTGACAATCGTGGCTATATCACTTGAAAAGGGATCATTGTTCCGTTCACGACACCAGCCCATCCATTTATTGAATAGGGAGTCGTACGTCTTCGTAGATTTCTGCCTCCATGATCCAAGGAGGAGTTCTGAAGCTTCCTCAGAAACATTCTGACTGGTGTACTTTCTCCTGAGATATTCCACGCGGCTAGACGAGGGACTATCTCCGGTTCGTTTACGCTGTGCGTCGGCTGAATCAGATCTGGAGTGCTGGGAAGCAACAGGGGCTCCTCTACCAGCAGGTCCAGGAGGGCTGGATACCACGGTTGACTCAGCCATACCGGTGCAACAAGCACTATCCGAGATTTCTGAGGGCAGACCTGTGCTACTACTCTGCTTATCAGGTTCCAAGGTGGGTTGGCATAACCTTGACACTTTGTCCAGTCCAACGAGAAGGCATCCACGTCTATCGCATTTGGATCGGGACGCCGGCTCACATACATCGGCAGGAGATGTGTCAGCCGAGAGGCAAACAGGTCTACATTCATGGGACCCATTCGAGCAAAGATCTCCTGGAATACATCTGGATGCAACATCCAGTCCGATCGATCTTTCATCACGCGAGACTCGTCGTCTGTAACTGTGTTCAGTGATCCTGCTAAGTGAGTGGCCTGGAGAGTTATCTGTCTTGCCATGCACCATGTCCACACCTCTTTGGTGAGGCGATTGAGGTCGGGAGACACAGTGCCTCCGAACTTGTTGATATACGTCAAGGCTGTGGTGTTCACGGTCCATCTTCAGGTGAACCAGAAGATTTCGACTTGACTTCAGAAATGCTTTTACAGCCAGGAAGGCTGCTAACGGCTCCAAGCAGTTTATATGCATCTCTCGTTCCTGACAACTCCACGGACCGCCTGTTTGGGAGTTCTGGCAAGATGATCCCCAACCCACTGTCGAGGCATCCGTCTCTATCACCAGGTCTGGTATCGGCGTGAGAAGGCGACGACCGTTCCAGTCTGTCAGGTGATCGATCCACCAGTCCAAATCCTCCAGAGCTTCGCTGCTCAAGAGACAAGGATGATCGTAATTCTAAGATCCCTCCTCTAGGGCTTTCTGCAAACAGCCCTGGAGGTTTCGATAGAACAAAGGACCTGGTGGAATCGCATGTGCAGCATGGCTCAGTTTGCCCAACAGGTGAGTTACAGAAATTGCTGAGTGTGTTTTTTCCTCTCGCAATTTTTTGCATCTGATCGTGTTTTCTTCCGGCAATCTGATCGTCAGATTCTCGGAGTTCACCGGTATTAAGCCGAGAAAATATATCTCCTTGGTGGAGTTCGGTTGTGGTTTCTGGTAATTCACAATGAACCCTAGATTCTCCAGGAGGAAAATCAGACCGGCCGTGTGGTCGTTTGTCTCGTTCTCCGCCATGCTCAGGATATCGTCGATATGAATGATCACCCTCAGTCCTGAGTGTGATTATCACCGCCCTTGAGGTCTTGGTAAAAACCCGCGGGGCTGACGATAGTCCGAACGGCAGACAGTTGAACTGATACATCTTTCCCTGCCATGCAAAACGCAGCAACTTTCGCTGGTCTGCGGCCTGGCAATGGGAATCATGAAGTGCGCATCTTTCAGGTCGACTTTCGTCATGAAATCGCCTGGTCTCAGCAGATCTTTCAACATGTGTATACCCTCCGTTTTGAAATGGGACACTTCCACAAATGGTTCGGAGCTTTCAGATTGATAATCGGTCTTATCGCTCTGTCTTTCTTCGGGACAGCGAAGAGTTGAGACACAAACTGATTGTTCGTTTGATCTGCAGGCATAATACTTCGGAAATCGCATGTTTGCTTTGTATTGCGACAACTTCTGAGGAGATCTTTTTCGTTTCCTCCTCTTGAAATACAATCTCTCTTGGGGAAACGGTTTGAAAGGGTTCTTGAACAAAGTGAATTTTGTAACCCTGAACACCCCGCAACCATGCATTGGGTCGAGACACTTTGTGTCAGGTCTCTGACACCCATTTCCAAGCTCGGGTATTGAAACTTCTGAAATGGCCTGTTTGTTCGCCATCAAAGTTATTTCGAGGGAGATTTTGATTTCTCCTCCTCCCGAAACACTATCTCTCTTGGAGAGTGAGATTGAAAGGGCTTCTGAAGCCACTGAATTGTGTAACCCCGAATACATTTCAAGACCCACTGGTCTGAGCTGATTGCATTCCAGTTTTGTGCAAGCATTGCTACACTTCCCGAAATCGGGAACTGGTGAAATACGACACTTTCTGTCATGTCTTTTACACCCATCTGCTGGAGAGCACAGTGCCACTCACAACAGAAGACATTGAGTAGTTTTGAAAACTCTTTATTTCCTTTAGAGGAAGGGGTGAAGGCGGATGGCTCACTTTGCTGACTCCTGACGACTTCTGTCGTTGGGCTTCCTGTTGAACTGGGGATTGTACTGGTTTCCGCTGTAAGGTCGGAACCGGTTGCCGTTCTGATTGAAACTGCCCCGATTTGAATGGCCTCCCCGTGGGGCATGGTTGGCTCGGCCTCCTCGAACAAACGATCCGGCGGTGGAAGCCTTGCGACAAACATTTGAGCTCTTCGCTCCGTTCCTTCGCTTTTCTGGAGAAGCCATCTCCAAACAACTGGGGTGCAGACGTTTTGAACGTATCGTCATCTTCTGCCATTTCGGCAAGGTCGCGATTCATACAAAGAATGGCATTTCGCCGCCTTTCTCTATTCAAATGCATATTTGCATTGCCAATAAAAGCCAACGCCTGTTGGCATGCTTCGACCGTGGCTTGTACGGTGAGAGTCTCTTTCCCAGCTTCCTCTAGTACGTAGGTCAAAGGACCTACGGCGTCCAAAAGCAAGGCCTGTTGTTTCGACAGGGCCTTGTCTCGCGACTTGGTCGCAGGGTGTAATCGGGACTTCACCATCTTGTCCATGATGGGCGCAGAGGCCACATCTACTTTGGGGTGCCCAAAACGACTACGCCATTGGCGCCGAACTTCGTTCGAGGTAGTTGTTGTAAATTTCTCCCGAAAGAATTCCAAAGTATCCGAGGACACTTTGAAATCCTGAGACGATTTGTCAAGCAAGCTTGACTCGTCCATTTCCTCTTCTGACTCACAGTCCGAGGGGTTGGGGATCTCACGGGTTTTACCCGGTGTTGAAGAAGCTCTTGGCGCCAGAGCGGAAAACGAAATAGAGGCACTTCGTGCCGGGTCAGGGCGGGATTGAGCCGCTTCCAGAGCAGACACTCGTTCCGCAATACTTGAAACGTCTGAGCCGATTTGCTCCATCACCTGCGAGACCTTTCCAAACTGGCTCATCATGTCCGCCATGATCCTCGATGACTGACCAGCAGCATCGGGAGAGGTAAAGGAGCTTGCAGACGAGTCCATCCTTGAGAGTGGACTTGACAGTTTGATGATTGAAAGGCGGTCTACAGTAAGCACAGAGACACACCAAGTTAGAAATACAACCAAGAGGAAGTACTGTACAAGACAACAGTCGATAACGAGATCGAACAGCTTGCCAAGAAACTTACTTCGAGCGAGCTAGAAAAAAGGCCGAAGAACATAGAGGGAACAAGGGCTTTTATCAACGAAACCTGGTGTTCCACGCATGCGTTAACACCAAGGATTCAAATAAAATCACAAAATTCATGAATTTTCACTACAAAAAAGCTATCAAGAGTTAGGAAACTAGGCCAAACACATTGATATGTTCGACAGAGCATTCTGAAGTATAATTGGCAACATGCATGCAAAGGAAAGAGGATCACGAGGGGAAAAGGTCTTCTACGAGCGTCGTACATGTAGCTTTTCATTCTATGTGTGATTATTGTGAGGTTTTGTGTGAAATTTTAATTTTCAGCTATCACATTTCGTTAATTTCTTACTTTTTAGACGGGGTCCATGGACTAGAACACAATAACTTTTTTTAGAAAACTGCCATAAAGCAGTTTTTATTGCTATAATTTCTTTTGTTTTTTCTGTCACCAATCAATGGAATGCCCTATATCAATATGCAAAATTTACATATTGATAATAGGCAAGAGTGGGTTCTGTACTCTTGATATAGGGCATTCAATGATGGCCTTCACATCATATCAGTACCGTGTTATACGCATTGATGTGCAAGCCTTTTCTTGCAGAAAATAGCACTAGCATAATGCAATTGCACGTTCTTCGGCGGGCAAACATTACATGTGAGTAGTGGTCTGGTGGTGGTGATACTTTTTTATACGGAGGTCATTCTGTGCATGTTGCAGAATGTCATGACTCTGTCATAAAATTGTCTTGCCTTTCAGATATTTCAGATCTCCCCACCCTCGATCAGATTTATTTGAGAAATGTATCCAGGTGCGTGTCGCAGATGTTTTTGTTGATTCTGTGTTTATAATGGTTTATAATCATGGGTTTTCGTGATAAGGTCATCCTGCATCATATTGCACTGAAATCGTAATCATGTTGATATGTCAATACAACTTTTGGAAGTAGTTCAATGACTTCAAACTGTTAGTCCACGATTTTCTAAAACAACACAGCAAAAGAGGAACAATAAACATGTATTAAAATGTAAACAAATACATTGCTGAGTCCGACACCTCCTTCCAACAACTACACTGATCCTGAGGATAAAAGGGGCAAGGCTGGAGGTACTGAGAGATAAACAAGGCACTCCATAATAATAAAATCTTACACATCTTTTGGTGAGTATGAATGATATCCAGTCGAACCTCTTTAGGACGAACCCCAAGGGACCGATGGTATTTATTATGTGAGTTTGTCTTAATTAACCTATTTATAACCAGTGAATACAATTATTTCTCCAATAGACATACGAATAGATTTCTTCTACAGCAAAAGATGATTCTAAGTCACACCAACTCATTGACTCGTCTCATATGAAACAAATGAGTCAGTAGAGAGGTTCTGCAAAACGAAAATGCGTACAAACTTTCGTTCTACGTCATGAAGTGCGAAACTTCGCACGAACTTTCGCAACTTTGGACGCGAAACTTGCAGGGAACGCGAAATGAACTGTCGTAGGAAAATTCGTGAGATCGGGTCATGGTGTACGTGCACTTGGCCCGCGCAAACTACGAAAATGTGCAGAACGCAAAATTCGAACACACTTTCGCAAGGACTGTCGCGAAACTTCGTTTTGCAGAACCTCTCTACTGAACCTTTCTTTAGAAACATGACGGCAACTGAAACAGCAACAGAGAAAGTACGATACATGTACAGCACATTCTTGCAGGTACTACAGGTACTACCAAGAGTACATAAACCCTCTTGGTACTACAAACAGATTGCAGATCGTAATTCTTGCTTTGGCGGCACGAAACTTTATTTGGGGCAGTGCAATCCCGGCGGTATTCACAAATAATAAATCAAACAGCCCAGACTCGAGTAAACAAATCCAATCTGAAATACAAGTACAAGATCTTAACGAGACTGCACCCATTGGCTTGTTTCGTATGAAGCAAACAAGTTACTGATCCTCTCCACAATGGAGATTTTCCCTGATATGCGAATATATTTTGCAAACTCGGTCAATGGGTCCTTGAACCTTTCCCTCCAGATTGGGAACTGCCAACGATAGTATGCCACTGACCAGTGCCTTACTTGTAACGTACCAATGTACAATGAATATGAGTATTTCGACAACACATCTAACATAAGCCTTACCGTCAAGAAGGTGAACTCGCGTTCTTCGCACACTGTAGACAAGGGCAAAGAGATAAAAATGGATCTAAATCCGACTAAAATCAGCACACGTTTCCGTAAATGAAAGGGTGAGCATAAGCAAATGAATCGAAGGAAACAAAGAGATCCTGTCCGCTTTTCCATTATTAATTTTATTGCATTCCGCCCAAAATCAGCACACTTTTCGTAAATGAAAGAGTCAACACAAGCAAATGAATCAAAGGGAACTGGTCAACTCACCTGTCATTGAGTAATATTCCACGAAAGGAGGTCTCAGCAGCGCCGAAACGAAATAAGCCAGGCCAGGAGACGAAATATCCGAAACAGCTCTTACAAGAAGCAGTTCCAAAGAAGGAAGTTCCTCGCGCATGCACATCCGAACGTTCGAACACGGACTGCACTGCAACACAATGTCTGCCGTGCAAGTGCACCGCACGCGGCTACCACCCGTTGGTAGATCTAATACCGAGCACCTTACGTAGAGACTTACGTAGCCTAACTGAAATACCGAGCACCTTACGTAGAAACTTACGTAGCATAGCGGTGTCGTTTTTCTTGCCATGTGAACACAATAATAGAAAAGCTGACAGGATCGCTTTTCTAAATACCGGTAGGTTGGGTGGGCGGGATAGGTGCGTGGGTTTGTGATTTTAAACTAACGTCTGCTAGCTGGCAACGGAGAGACTCAACTTCCGCTTTCAGGTCTACAATGGCGGACATCTGGCGAACTAGTTCCTGCACTGTCTTGGCCAACTCATCAATGCCAGGACTTGCTTGCCTATTACTACTAGTATGTACATGTGACTGACCTGCATTACCGATCTCGTGTTGGCGAAGCAGGCGGACCATGGCAGCACGGTTCATATTGCTGGTGACCGAGATTTCATTTTTCTTGGCCAGGTCACGAAGTTCGTCAAAGCCGAGGATGGCAAGGTGGGCATTAGATAGATCCTCAGACATACTATGTCCACTACTTCAGAATTACCATACGTGGAAACTAGTGGAAAACAACAGCTTAGTTTAGATCAGTAGTTCTCGTGTGTGGTTGCATGGTTACTTTCTAGTGGTGAATTTATCGCATCTGTTGTCACCTGATATCGTTGATATATGTAATGTTTCTTTCAGCTCTCATTTTCTCGCGCTAGTTTGGGGTCTAAATTATTACTTGCATTGTGCATATATATAGAGAGAGTTTAGAGCTAATGTTGATTTGCCAGTAATCCTCTGATGAGATGGCGACGAAAACGTTTAGGAACAAGCTTCTTTATTTACATGAAAACAAGTTTTGCTAATGGTGTTTGTACTGAGTGCGCAGCTTACTCTATTTATTGCGTTGATTATAATGGAACTCCCTTCAATTTAGACTACGTCTTTGGGAAATCCTCAAATATATAATAATAATAATAATACAGTCGTCCCTCTCTAATCCGGCACTTTATAATCCAGCACCCTCGATAAACCAGCACAACTTTCAGTAGCCAAAATGTCCTCTTCATGCACATTGCAGCAGTAAATCAGATTTGTTAATCCAGCACCCTCCCTAATCCAGCAGATTTTCGTGGCACAAATGGTGCAGGATTATAGAGGGACCACTGTAATAATAAAAATTACATTTTTATTTCCACGTAAGCTTAATAATATTTATTATAAATAATAATAAATCAGGTGACGTTGCCTGAGCCAGCTTTCTCCCCATAAATTACGTCACCAGATTTAGCGCTGTATTTGTTTATGGCCCTATGTGTCGATAAGCATACTGCTGGGTAGATCCGAGTACATGTATTAGTTCAAGTGTCTGATGATTGCCTAGCGGCAGTCAGCACAGAGTTCAAGTACAACCAGCCTTAACGTCATCCACTGAGTCTGCTATGTACCGTAGTTGGAAGATATGTGGGCGCCGCGCTCGCCCGCACATCAGCTCTCAATACGTGCTACAGCTGGGAGTATAGTAGCTTGAAACGTACCCGTGGCACCATAACTGCATTCTTCGCGTTGAGAAAGGTTAGCTCTGCTCTCTGTATTTCTTTGACTTTTGTGGAAGACGCACAGCTATTTTGTGTCTACATGTATAGTTTCAGTGTATTGTAGCGTACAGGCCACTTACTTTCAAGTTTCAACACCATTCTTTACGAAAGGAAAGTTCAAACAGTAGAACTTTGAGGCAATAGTAGAAGGAGAAAAAAGCCATACGGGTTGTTCAATTGGAGATTTTGAGTATTCCAAGATGGCGGAAGACAAGTGCCGCTACCTGTATGTACATTCAATTTCTATTACTGGTTAAATTTTCGTCTAATGATCGATTCAGTTCGTGAAACTCAAAGTTACGAAACAGCAACTGATCGTTCTTCTGTCTGTGCATGTACAGGTTTATGAAGGATAGGCTGGACGTTCCTTGACACTGGAAGAACTGAAGGACTACTGAACAGCTGCAGTGAGTAAGTTCTGTTTGTTTTCTCCCATCACTACTAGGAAGTTCTCAGAATTTCTTTTCCAACTGGCTGTAACCGTGTGCTTCAGTTGAGTGAGTTCTATTATCACAATACACACTTAGCGAGATACACAAGAAATATCTTAGATGGAAAGGTGTACCTAAAACTCACTACATCAGTACATGTACGAACAGTCGCTCTGCGAACGTCTTCAGAACCTTTGACGGCATTTGATATCAGCTATACTGCCCTGTACTAGTTGGGAGACGTGTGGGCGTACATTGCAGTAATGTCTGGCGCCACATAATGTAGCGCGGAAGAGCGAACAGCGTAGAATCAAGCTCATCAAGCTCAGTACATGACAGTGTGTGGGCGTACAAGTACAGTGCAGTAGTTTTGGACGCCAAAGAATTTAGTGGTAGAACGACCAGCCTAGCACCAAGCTCAGTATACAAATGATTATGTATATACTGTACACTGTGACTCAACTGTGCATAGACTGTAATGTATGCACGGAATACGGGTGGAGGTTTGCTTGTCTTGTTCGCAGGTAGAAGTTAGTTTCCTTTACTGCTGACAAGTTCGTTTCTCGTCTTTTTCGAAGGTAGAGTATGTAGTTAGTTGAAGACACCAATGCAGCAGTACTTATGGTTGATTCAACTGTTGATAAAACACACACCTGGCAGTATGACCCAGCCTGCTTTGTCGGATACCACCAGCCATGCATCGACTAGGCACCAGGCGCAAACTGATGGTGTGGTGGTGAGAAGGAGAGCTCTGTGCTAGAATAACTTTGCAGCCTAGAGAGCCTGTGAGAGCAGGTATGTATTTACCGCCATACTGCCACTATGCCAGGTGTGTTTTTGTTTTTACCCCCATTTGAATCAACTAGAGCACTCCTATTTATTACTCATATTGCTCTCTTGTTCCCAGGTACACGTTTCCTACCAGTATAATTATGACGCTTTCGAGACTGCATACGGATTTCTCTGTCTTATTCGCAGGTAAGTTTCCTATACCGCTCTTCCTTGACTGCACACAGTTTTCTCGTTTTGTTCTCAGTTTCGTTTTCTGTATGCTTTTTCGTTACTGCAAAGAGGTTTCTAGCCTTTTTCGCGGAAAAGGCGCCGGCTTTGAGCGCCGGTTCTGAGCGCCTCCTGGCCATTCGCCTGGCCGCCCGCCCGGCCGCTCGCCTGGCCGCTCGCCTGGTCGCTCGCTCGGCCGCTCGCCTGGCCGCTCGCCTGGCCGCTCGCCGGGCCGCTTGGCTGGCCGCTCGGCTTTGAGCGCCGGCTTTGAGCGCCGGCTTTGAGCGCCGGCTCTGAGCGCCGACTTTGAGCACCGGCTCTGAGCGCCGGCTCTGAGCGCCGGCTCTGAGTGCTGGCTCGCCTGGCCGTGCGCCTGGCCGCTCGCCTGGCCGTGCGCCTGGCCGCTCGGCTGGCCGCTCGGCTGGCCGCTCGGCTCTGAGCGCCGGCTCTAAGCCCCGGCTGTGAGCGCCGGCTGTGAGCGCCGGCTCTGAGCTCGCCGGGGCGCTCGCCTTGCCGCTCGCCTGGCCGCTCGCCTGGCCGCTCGCCTGGTCGCTCGCCTGGTCGCTCGCCTGGCCGGTCTCTTGGCCGTTCGCCTGGCCGCTCGTCTTTGAGCGCCGGCTTTGAGCGTAGGCTCTGAGCGCCGGCTCTGACTGCGCGGCTCTGAGCGCCGGCTCTGAGCGCGGGCTCTGAGCGCCGGCTCTAAGCGCCGGCTCTGAGCGCGGGCTCTGAGCGCGGGCTCTGAGCGCCGGTTCTGAGCGCCGGCTCTGAGCGCCGGCTCTGAGCGCCGACTCTTAGCGACGGCTCTGAGCGCCGGTTCGCCTGGCCGCTCGCCTGGCGGCTCTCCTGGCCGCTCGCCTGGCCGCTCGCCTGGCCAACCGCCCGGCCGCTCGCCTGGCCGTTCGCCTGGCCGCTCGCCTGGCCGCTCGCCTGGACGCTCGCCTGGCCGCTCGCCTGGCCGGCCGCCTGGCCGCCCGCCTGGCCGCTCGCCTGGCCGCTCGTCTGGCCGCTCGCCTGGTCGCTCGCCTGGCCGCTCGCCTGGCCGCTTGGCTGGCCGCTCGGCCTTGAGCGGCGGCTCGCCTGGCCGCGCGCATGGCCGCTCGCCTGGCAGCTCGCCTGGCCGCTCGCCTGGCCGCTCGCCTGGCCGCTCTCCTGGCCGCTCGGCTGGCCGCTCGTCTTTGAGCGCCGGCTTTGAGCGCAGGCTCTGAGCGCCGGCTCTGAGCGCCGGCTCTGAGCGCCGGCTCTGAGCGCGGCTCTGAGCGCTGGCTCGCCTGGCCGCGCGCCTGGCCGCTCGCCTGGCCGCTCGCCTTGCCGCTCGGCTCGCCGCTCGGCTTCGAGCCCCGGCTGTGAGTGCCGGCTGTGTGCGCCGGCTGTGAGCGCCGGCTGTGAGCGCCGGCTGTGAGCGCCGGCTGTGAGGGCGGGCTGTGAGCGCCGGCTGTGAGCGCCGGTTATCCTGGCCGCTCGCCTGGCCGGTTGCCTGGCCGCTCGCCGGCCCTGAGCGCCGGCCCTGAGCGCCGGCTCTGAGCTTCGGCTCTGAGCTTCGGCTCTGAGCGCCGACTCTGAGCGGCGGCCCTGAGCGCCGGCTCTGAGCGCCAGCTCTGAGCGCCGACTCTGAGCGACGAATCTGAACGCCGGCTCGGAGCGCTGGCTCTTGGCGCCGGTTCTGGACGCCGGCCCGCCTGGCCGCTCGTCTGGCCGCTCGCCCGGCTGCTCGCCTGGCCGCTCGTCTGGCCGCTCGCCCGGCCGCTCGCCTGGCCGCTCGCCTGGCCGCTCGGCTTTGAGCGCCGGCTGTCAGCGCAGGCTCTGAGCGCCGGCTTTGAGCGTCGGCTCTAAGCGCCAGCTCGCCTGGCCGCTCGCCTGGCCACTCAACTGGCCGCCCGCCTGGCCGCTCTCCTGGCCGCTCGCAATGCCGCTCACCTGGCCGCTTGCCTGGCCGCTCTTCTGGCCGCTCGCCTGCGCGCTCGCCTGGCTGCTAGCCTGGCCGCTCGCGTGGCCGCTCGCCTGGCCGCTCGCCTGGCCGCTCGCCTGGCCGCTCGCCTGGCGGCTCTCCTGGCCGCTCGCCTGGCCGCTCGCCTGGCCAACCGCCCGGCCGCTCGCCTGGCCTCTCGCCTGGCCGCTCGCCTGGCCGCTCGCCTGGCCGCCCGCCTGGCCGCTCGCCTGGCCGCTCTCCTGGCCGCTTGGCTGGCCGCTCGGCCTTGAGCGCCGGCTCGCCTGGCCGCGCGCATCGCCGCTCGCCTGGCAGCTCGCCTGGCCGCTCGCCTGGCCGCTCTCCTGGCCGCGCGGCTGGCCGCTCGTCTTTGAGCGCCGGCTTTGAGCTCAGGCTCTGAGCGCCGACTCTGAGCGCCGGCTCTGAGCGCGGCTCTGAGCGCTGGCTCGCCTGGCCGCGCGCCTGGCCGCTCGCCTGGCCGCTCGCCTGGCCGCTCGCCTTGCGGCTCGCCGCTCGGCTTCGAGCCCCGGCTGTGAGTGCCGGCTGTTTGCGCCGGCTGTGAGCGCCGGCTGTGAGCGCCGGCTGTGAGCCCGGGCTGTGAGCGCCGGCTGTGAGCGCCGGTTATCCTGGCCGCTCGCCTGGCCGGTTGCCTGGCCGCTCGCCGGCCCTGAGCGCCGGCCCTGAGCGCCGGTCCTGAGCGCCGGCTCTGAGCTTCGGCTCTGAGCGCCGACTCAGAGCTGCAGCCCTGAGCGCCGGCTCTGAGCGCCAGCTCTGAGCGGAGACTCTGAGCGACGAATCTGAACGCCGGCTCGGAGCGCTGGCTCTTGGCGCCGGCTCTGGACGCCGGCCCGCCTCGCCGCTCGTCTGGCCGCTCGCCGGCCGCTCGCCTGGCCGCTCGCCTGGCCGCTCCCCTGGCCACTCTCCTGGCCGCTCGGCTTTGAGCGCCGGCTGTCAGCGCAGGCTCTGAGCGCCGGCTTTGAGCGTCGGCTCTAAGCGCCAACACGCCTGGCCGCTCGCCTGGCCACTCAACTGGCCGCCCGCCTGGCCGCTCTCCTGGCCGCTCGCAATGCCGCTCACCTGGCCGCTTGCCTGGCCGCTCTTCTGGCCGCTCGCCTGTGCGCTCGCCTGGCTGCTAGCCTGGCCGCTCGCGTGGCCGCTCGCCTGGCCGCTCGCCTGGCCGCTCGCCTGGTCGCTCGCCTGGCCGCTCGTCTTTGAGCGCCGAGCGACGGCTGTGAGCGCCGGCTCGCCGAATCGCTCGCCTGGCCGCTCGCCTGGCCGCTCGCCTGTCCGCTCGCCTTGCCGCTCGCCTGGCCGCTCGCCTGGCCGCTCCTCTGACCGCTTGCCTGGCCGCTTCCCTGGCCGCTCGCCTTGCCGCTCGGCTCGCCGCTCGCCTTGCCGCTCGGCTCGCCGCTCGGCTTCGAGCCCCGGCTGTGAGTGCCGGCTCTGAGCGCCGGCTCTGAGCACCGGCTCTGGCTCTGAGCGCTGGCTCGCCTTGCCGTGCGCCTGGCCGCTCGCCTGGCCGTGCGCTTGGCCGCTCGGCTGGCCGCTCGGCTGGCCGCTCGGCTCTGAGCGCCAGCTCTAAGCCCCGGCTGTGAGCGCCGGCTGTGAGTGCCGGCTCTGAGCTCGCCGGGGCGCTCGCCTTGCCGCTCGCCTGGCCGCTCGCCTGGTCGCTCGCCTGGCCGGTCTCTTGGCCGTTCGCCTGGCCGCTCGTCTTTGAGCGCCGGCTTTGAGCGTAGGCTCTGAGCGTTGGCTCTGAGCGCCGGCTCTGAGTGCCGGCTCTGAGCGCCGGCTCTGAGCGCCGGCTCTGAGCGCCGGCTCTGAGCGCCGGTTCTGAGCGCCGGCTCTGAGCGCCGGCTCTGAGCGCCGACACTTAGCGACGGCTCTGAGCGCCGGTTCGCCTGGCCGCTCGCCTGGCGGCTCTCCTGGCCGCTCGCCTGGCCGCTCGCCTGGTCGCTCGCCTGGCCAACCGCCCGGCCGCTCGCCTGGCCGCTCGCCTGGCCGCTCGCCTGGCCGCTCGCCTGGCCGCCCGCCTGGCCGCTCGCCTGGCCGCTCGCCTGGCCGCTCGCCTGGTCGCTCGCCTGGCCGCTCGCCTGGCCGCTTGGCTGGCCGCTCGGCCTTGAGCGCCGGCTCGCCTGGCCGCGCGCATGGCCGCTCGCCTGGCAGCTCGCCTGGCCGCTCGCCTGGCCGCTCTCCTGGCCGCTCGGCTGGCCGCTCGGCTGGCCGCTCGTCTTTGAGCGCCGGCTTTGAGCGCAGGCTCTGAGCGCCGGCTCTGAGCGCCGGCTCTGAGCGGGGCTCTGAGCGCTGGCTCGCCTGGCCGCGCGCCTGGCCGCTCGCCTGGCCGCTCGCCTTGCCGCTCGGCTCACCGCTCGGCTTCGAGCCCCGGCTGTGAGTGCCGGCTGTGTGCGCCGGCTGTGAGCGCCGGCTGTGAGCGCGGGCTGTGAGCGCCGGCTGTGAGCGCCGGTTATCCTGGCCGCTCGCCTGGCCGGTTGCCTGGCCGCTCGCCGGCCCTGAGCGCCGGCCCTGAGCGCCGGTCCTGAGCGCCGGCTCTGAGCTTCGGCTCTGAGCGCCGACTCTGAGCGGCGGCCCTGAGCGCCGGCTCTGAGCGCCAGCTCTGAGCGCCGACTCTGAGTGACGAATCTGAACGCCAGCTCGGAGCGCTGGCTCTTGGCGCCGGCTCTGGACGCCGGCCCGCCTGGCCGCTCGTCTGGCCGCTCGCCCGGCCGGTCGCCTGGCCGCTCGCCTGGCCGCTCCCCTGGCCCCTCTCCTGGCCGCTCGGCTTTGAGCGCCGGCTGTCAGCGCAGGCTCTGAGCGCCGGCTTTGAGCGTCGGCTCTAAGCGCCAGCTCGCCTGGCCGCTCGCCTGGCCACTCAACTGGCCACCCGCGTGGCCGCTCTCCTGGCCGCTCGCAATGCCGCTCAACTGGCCGCTTGCCTGGCCGCTCTTCTGGCCGCTCGCCTGCGCGCTCGCCTGGCTGCTAGCCTGGCCGCTCGCGTGGCCGCTCTCCTGGCCGCTCGCCTGGCCGCTCGCCTGGTCGCTCGCCTGGCCAACCGCCCGGCCGCTCGCCTGGCCGCTCGCCTGGCCGCTCGCCTGGCCGCTCGCCTGGCCGCCCGCCTGGCCGCTCGCCTGGCCGCTCGCCTGGCCGCTCGCCTGGCCGCTCGCCTGGCCGCTTGGCTGGCCGCTCGGCCTTGAGCGCCGGCTCGCCTGGCCGTGCGCATGGCGGCTCGCCTGGCAGCTCGCCTGGCCGCTCGCCTGGCCGCTCTCCTGGCCGCGCGGCTGGCCGCTCGTCTTTGAGCGCCGGCTTTGAGCGCAGGCTCTGAGCGCCGGCTCTGAGCGCCGGCTCTGAGCGGGGCTCTGGGCGCTGGCTCGCCTGGCCGCGCGCCTGGCCGCGCGCCTGGCCGCTCGCCTGTCCGCTCGCCTTGCCGCTCGGCTCGCCGCTCGACTTCGAGCCCCGGCTGTGAGTGCCGGCTGTGTGCGCCGGCTGTGAGCGCCGGCTGTGAGCGCCGGCTGTGAGCGCGGGCTGTGAGCGCCGGCTGTGAGCGCCGGTTATCCTGGCCGCTCGCCTGGCCGGTTGCCTGGCCGCTCGCCGGCCCTGAGCGTCGGCCCTGAGCGCCGGTCCTGAGCGCCGGCTCTGACCTTCGGCTCTGAGCGCCGACTCTGAGCGGCGGCCCTGAGCGCCGGCTCTGAGCGCCAGCTCTGAGCGGCGACTCTGAGCGACGAATCTGAACGCCGGCTCGGAGCGCTGGCTCTTGGCGCCGGCTCTGGACGCCGGCCCGCCTGGCCGCTCGTCTGGCCGCTCGCCCGGCCGCTCGCCTGGCCGCTTGCCTGGCCGCTCCCCTGGCCACTCTCCTGGCCGCTCGGCTTTGAGCGCCGGCTGTCAGCGCAGGCTCTGAGCGCAGGCTTTGAGCGTCGGCTCTAAGCGCCAACACGCCTGGCCGCTTGCCTGGCCACTCAACTGGCCGCCCGCCTGGCCGCTCTCCTGGCCGCTCGCAATGCCGCTCACCTGGCCGCTTGCCTGGCCGCTCTTCTGGCCGCTCGCCTGCGCGCTCGCCTGGCTGCTAGCCTGGCCGCTCGCGTGGCCGCTCGCCTGGCCGCTCGCCTGGCCGCTCGCCTGGCCGCTCGCCTGGCCGCTCGCCTGGTCGCTCGCCTGGCCGCTCGTCTTTGAGCGCCGAGCGACGGCTGTGAGCGCCGGCTTGCCGAATCTCTCGCCTGGCCCCTCGCCTGGCCGCTCGCCTGTCCGCTCGCCTTGCCGCTCGCCTGGCCGCTCGCCTGGCCGCTCGCCTGGCCGCTCCTCTGACCGCTTGCCTGGCCGCTTCCCTGGCCGCTCGCCTTGCCGCTCGGCTCGCCGCTCGGCTTCGAGCCCCGGCTGTGAGTGCCGGCTCTGAGCGCCGGCTCTGAGCACCGGCTCTGGCTCTGAGCGCTGGCTCGCCTTGCCGTGCGCCTGGCCGCTCGCCTGGCCGTGCGCTTTGCCGCTCGGCTGGCCGCTCGGCCCGCCGCTCGGCTCTGAGCGCCGGCTCTGAGCCCCGGCTGTGAGCGCCGGCTGTGAGTGCCGGCTCTGAGCTCGCCGGGGCGCTCGCCTTGCCGCTCGCCTGGCCGCTCGCCTGGTCGCTCGCCTGGTCGGTCTCTTGGCCGTTCGCCTGGCCGCTCGTCTTTGAGCGCCGGCTTTGAGCGTAGGCTCTGAGCGCTGGCTCTGAGCGCCGGCTCTGAGTGCCGGCTCTGAGCGCCGGCCATGAGCGCCGGCCATGAGCGCCGGCCCTGAGCGCCGGTTCTGAGCGCCGGCTCAGAGCGCCGGCTCTGAGCGCCGACTCTTAGCGACGGCTCTGAGCGCCGGTTCGCCTGGCCGCTCGCCTGGCGGCTCTCCTGGCCGCTCGCCTGGCCGCTCGCCTGGTCGCTCGCCTGGCCAACCGCCCGGCCGCTCGCCTGGCCGTTCGCCTGGCCGCTCGCCTGGCCGCTCGCCTGGCCGCCCGCCTGGCCGCTCGCCTGGCCGCTCGCCTGGCCGCTCGCCTGGTCGCTCGCCTGGCCGCTCGCCTGGCCGCTTGGCTGGCCGCTCGGCCTTGAACGCCGGCTCGCCTGGCCGCGCGCATGGCCGCTCGCCTGGCAGCTCGCCTGGCCGCTCGCCTGGCCGCTCTCCTGGCCGCTCGGCTGGCCGCTCGGCTGGCCGCTCGTCTTTGAGCGCCGGCTTTGAGCGCAGGCTCTGAGCGCCGGCTCTGAGCGCCGGCTCTGAGCGCGGCTCTGAGCGCGGCTCTGAGCGCTGGCTCGCCTGGCCGCGCGCCTGGCCGCTCGCCTGGCCGCTCGCCTTGCCGCTCGGCTCACCGCTCGGCTTCGAGCCCCGGCTGTGAGTGCCGGCTGTGTGCGCCGGCTGTGAGCGCCGGCTGTGAGCCCGGGCTGTGAGCGCCGGCTGTGAGCGCCGGTTATCCTGGCCGCTCGCCTGGCCGGTTGCCTGGCCGCTCGCCGGCCCTGAGCGCCGGCCCTGAGCGCCGGTCCTGAGCGCCGGCTCTGAGCTTCGGCTCTGAGCCCCGACTCTGAGTGGCGGCCCTGAGCGCCGGCTCTGAGCGCCAGCTCTGAGCGGCGACTCTGAGCGACGAATCTGAACGCCGGCTCGGAGCGCTGGCTCTTGGCGCCGGCTCTGGACGCCGGCCCGCCTGGCCGCTCGTCTGGCCGCTCGCCCGGCCGCTCGCCTGGCCGCTCGCCTGGCCACTCTCCTGGCCGCTCGGCTTTGAGCCCCGGCTGTCAGCGCAAGCTCTAAGCGCCAACACGCCTGCCACTCAACTGGCCGCCCGCCTGGCCGCTCTCCTGGCCGCTCGCAATGCCGCTCACCTGGCCGCTTGCCTGGCCGCTCTTCTGGCCGCTCGCCTGCGCGCTCGCCTGGCTGCTAGCCTGGCCGCTCGCGTGGCCGCTCGCCTGGCCGCTCGCCTGGCCGCTCGCCTGGTCGCTCGCCTGGCCGCTCGTCTTTGAGCGCCGAGCGACGGCTGTGAGCGCCGGCTCGCCGAATCGCTCGCCTGGCCGCTCGCCTGGCCGCTCGCCTGTCCGCTTGCCTTGCCGCTCGCCTGGCCACCCGCCTGGTCGCTCCTCTGACCGCTTGCCTGGCCGCTCGCCTTGCCGCTCGCCTTGCCACTCGGCTCGCCGCTCGGCTTCGAGCCCCGGCTGTGAGTGCCGGCTGTGTGCGCCGGCTGTGAGCGCCGGCTGTGATCGCCGGCTGTGAGCGCGGGCTGTGAGCGCCGGCTGTGAGCGCTGGTTAGCCTGGTTGCTCGCCTGGCCGGTTGCCTGGCCGCTCGCCTGGCCGTTCGCCTGGCCGCTCGCCTTGCCGCTCAGCTGGCCGTTAGGCTTTGAGCGCCGGCTTTGAGCACTTGATTTGAGCGCAGGTTCTGAGTGTCGGCTCTGAGTGCCGGCTCTGAGCGCCGGCCCTGAGCGCCGGCCATGAGCGCCGGCCATGAGCGCCGGCCCTGAGCGCCGGCTCTGAGCGCCGGCCCTGAGCGCCGGATCTGAGCGTCGGCTCTGAGCGCCGGCTCTGAGCGCCGACTCTGAGCGGCGGCCCTGAGCGCCGGCTCTGAGCGCCAGCTCTGAGCGCCGACTCTGAGCGACGGATCTGAACGCCGGCTCGGAGCGCTGGCTCTTGGCGCCGGCCCGCCTGGCCGCTCGTCTGGCCGCTCGCCCGGCCGCTCGCCTGGCCGCTCGCCTGGCCGCTCCCCTGGCCACTCGCCTGGCCGCTCGGCTTTGAGCGCCGGCTGTCAGCGCAGGCTCTGAGCGCTGGCTTTGAGCGTCGGCTCTAAGCGCCAGCTCGCCTGGCCGCTCGCCTGGCCACTCAACTGGCCGCCCGCCTGGCCACTCTCCTGGCTGCTCGCAATGCCGCTCACCTGGCCGCTTGCCTGGCCGCTCTTCTGGCTGCTCGCCTGCGCGCTCGCCTGGCTGCTAGCCTGGCCGCTCGCGTGGCCGCTCGCCTGCCCGCTCGCCTGGCCGCTCGCCTGGTCGCTCGCCTGGTCGCTCGTCCTTGAGCGCCGGCTCTGAGCGACGGCTGTGAGCGCCGGCTCGCCGAATCGCTCGCCTGGCCGCTCGCCTGGCCGCTCGCCTGGCCGCTCGCCTGTCCGCTCGCCTTGCCGCTCGCCTGGCCGCCCGCCTGGCCGCTCGTCTGACCGCTCGCCTGGCCGCTCGCCTGGCCGCTCGCCTGGTCGCTCGGCTGGCCGCTCGTCTTCGAGCGCCGGCTCTGAGCGCCGGCTCTGAGCGCTGGCTCTGAGCGCTGGCTCTGAGCGCCGGCTGTGAGCACCGGTTCTGAGCGCCCGGCTCTGAGCGCCGGCTCTGTGCGCCGACTCATATTTAGCGCCGGCTCTGAGCGCCGGCTCTGTGGGCCGGTTCTGAGCGCCGGCTCGCCTGGACGCTCGCCTTGCCGCTCGCCTTGCCGCTCAAATGGCCGCTCGCCTGGCCGCTCGCCTGGCCGCTCGCCTGGCCGATCGCCTGGCCGCTCGGCTGGCCGCTTGTCTTTGATTGTTGGCTTTGAGCGCCGGCTCTGAGCGCCGGGTCTGAGCGCCTGCTCTGAGCGCTTGCTCCTAGCGCCGGCTCTGGGCACCGGCTCTCAGCGCCGGCTCTCAGCTCAGGCATGCCTGGCCGCTCGCCTGCCCCCTCGAAATGCCGCTCGACTGGCCGCTCGCCCGGCCGCTCGCCTTGGCTTCGTGCATCGGCTCTGAACGCCGGCTCTGATCGCCAGCTGTGATTGCCGGCTGTCAGCGCTGGCTCTGAGCGAAGGCTTTAAGCGCCGGCTCTGAGCCCCGGCTCGCCTGACCGCTCGCCTGGCGCTCGCCTGGCCGCTTGCGTGGCCGATCGCCTGGTCGCTTGACTGGCCGCTAGCCTGGCCGCTCGCCTGGCCGCTCGCCTGGCCGCTCGGCTTTGAGCAACAGCTTTGAGCGCCGGCTCGCCTGGCCACGTGCCTGGCCGCTCGCCTGACCGCTCGCCTGGCCACTCGCCTGGCCGCTCGGCTTTGAGCGCCGGCTCTTTGCGCCGGCTCTGAGCGCCGGCTGGGAGCGCCGGCTGTGAGTGCGGCTCTGAGCGCCAGCTCTGATCGCCAGCTCTGACCGCCGGCTCGCCTGGCCGTTCGCATTGCCGCTCGCCTAGCCGCACGCCTGGCCACATGACTGGCCGCTCGCCTGGCCGCTCGTCTGGCCGGCTCGTCTGGCCGCTCGCCCGGCCGCCCGCCTGGCCGCTCGCCTGGCCACTAACCTGGCCGCTCG
This sequence comes from Sycon ciliatum, assembly GCF_964019385.1. NCBI lineage: Eukaryota > Metazoa > Porifera > Calcarea > Leucosolenida > Sycettidae > Sycon > Sycon ciliatum. The sequence continues at coordinate 29,901,194 of NC_088649.1, forward strand.
CCTGTTAGCTCGCCGTGCCGCTCGCCTGGCCGTTTGGATTTGAGTGCCAGCTTTGAGCACTGGATTTGAGCGCAAGCTCTGACCGCCGGTTCTGAGCGCCGGCACTGAGCGCCGGCCCTGAGCGCCGGCTCTGAGTGCCGGCTTGCCTGGCCGCTCGCCTTGCTGCTCGCCTGGCCGCTCCCCTGGCCGCTGGGCTGGCCGCTCGCCTGGCCGCTCGCCTGGCCGCTCGCCTGGCGGATCGTCTTTGAGCGCCGCTTTGAGCGCCGGCTCTGAGCGCCGGCTCTGAGCGCCGGCCCTGAGCCCCGGCCTGGCAGCTAGCCTTGCCGTTCGTTAGCCATTGAGCGATGGCTTTGAGCACTGGATTTGAGGGCAGGCTCTAAGCGCCGGCTCTTAACGCCGGCCCTGAGCGCCGGCTCGCCTGGCCGCATACCTTGCCGATCGCCTGGCCGCTCGCCTGGCCGCTCGCCTGGCTGCTCACCTGGCCGCTCGCCTGGCCGCTCGGCTGGCCGCTCGTCTTTGATTGCCGGCTTTGAGCGCCGGTTCTGAGCGCCGGCTCTGAGCGCCGGCTCTGAGCGCCGGCTCGGAGCGCTGGCTCTTAGCGCCGGCTCCTGCGCTCAGAGCGCCGGCATGCCTGGCCGCTCGCCTGCACGCTCGCAATGCCGCTCGCCTGCCCGCTCGCCTGGCCGCTCGGCTTGCCGCTACCCTGGCCACTCGCCCGGCCACTTGGCTTACCGCTTGGTTTTGAGCGCCTGCTCTGTCCGCCGGCTGTGAGCGCCGGCTGTGATCGCTGGCTATCAGCGCAGGCTCTGAGCTCCGGCTTTGAGCGCCGGCTCGCCTGGCCACGTGCCTGGCCGATTGCCTGGTCGCTCGCCTGGCCGCTAACCTGGCGGCTTGCCTGGCCGCTCGGGTGGCCGCTCGGCTTTGAGCGCGGCTTTGAGCACCGGTTTTAAGCGCAAACTCGCCTGGCCACACGCCTGGCCACGCGCCTGGCCGCTCGCCTGGTCGCTCGCCTGGCCGCTCGGCTTTGAGCACCGGCTCTGAGCGCCGGCTCTGAGCGCCGGCTCTGGGCGCCGGCTCTGAGGTGCCGGCTTGGAACGCCGGCTGTGAGCACCGGCTCTGAGCGTCGGCTCTAACCGCCGGCTCTGAGCGCCGGCTCGCCTTGCCGCTCGCCTGGCCGCACGCATTGCCGCTCACCTGGCCGCTTTCCTGGCTGCTCGCCTGGCCGCATGACTGGCTGCTGGCCTGGCCGCTCGCCTGGCCACTCGTCTGGCCGCTCGCTTGGCCGCTCGCCTTGCCGCTCGGCTGGCCGTTAGGCTTTGAGCGCCGGCTTTGAGCACTGGATTTGAGCGCAGGCTCTGAGCGCCGGCTCTGAGCGCCGGCCCTGAGCGTCGGCTTTGAGCGCCGGCCTGCCCGGCCGCCCGCCTTGCCGCTCGCCTGGCCGCTCGCCTGGCCGTTCGCCTAGCCGCTCGCCTGGCCGCGCGCCTGGCCGTTGCCTGGCCGCTCTCCTGGCCGCTCGCCTGGCCACTCAATTGGCCGCTCGTCTTTGAGCGCCGGCTCTGAGCACCGGCTCTGAGCGCCGGCTCTGAGCGCCGGCTCTGAGCGCCGGCACTGAGCGCCGGCTGTAAGCCCCGGTTGTGAGCGCCGGTTGTGAGCGCGGTTGTGAGCGCCGGCTCTGAGCGCCAGCTCTCAGTGCCGGCTCGCCTAGCCGCTCCTCTGGCCGCTTCCACGGCCTCTCGCTTGGCCGCTCGCCTGGCCGCTCGCATTGCCGCTCGCCTGGTCGCTCGCCTGGCCGCTCGCTTTGTCGCTCGCCTGGCCGCTCGCCTTGCCGCTCGTTAGGCTTTGAGCGATGGCTTCGAGCACTGGATTTGAGCGCAGGCTCTTACCGCCTGCTCTGAGCGCCGGCTCTGAGCGCCGGCTCGCCTGGCCGCTCGTCTTGCCGCTCGCCTGGCCGCTCGCCTGGCTGCTTGCCTTGCCGATCGCCTGACCGATCGCCTGGCCGCTCTCCTGGCCGCTCGCCGGCTTTGAGCGCCGGCTCTGATCGCCGGCTGTGAGCGCCGGCTGTGATCGCCGGCTGTCAGAGCAGGCTCTGAGCGCCGGCTTTGAGCGCCGGCTCGCCTGGCCGCTTGCCTGGCCGATCGCCTGGTCGCTCGCCTGGGCGCTCGCCTGGCCGCTCGGCTGGCCGCTCGGCTTTGAGCGCCGGCTTTGAGCGCCGGTTTTGACTGCAAACTCGCCTGACCACGCGCCTGGCCGCTCGCATGGCCGCTCGCCTGGCCGCTTGGCTTTGAGCACCGGCTCCGAGCGCCGGCTGGGAGCGCCGGCTGTGAGCGCCGGCTCCGAGCGCAGGCTCTAACCGCTGGCTCCGAACGCCGACTCGCCTTGCCGCTCGCCTGGCCGCACGCATTGCTGCTCGCCTGGCTGCTTACCTGGCCGCTCGCCTGGCCGCATGACTGGCTGCTCGCCTGGCCGCTCGTCTGGCCGCTTGTCTGGCCGCTTGCCTGGCCACTCGCCTGGCCGCTCGCCTGGCCGCTCGCCTGGCCGCTCGCCTGGCCGCTCGCCTCGCCGCTCCGCTAGCAGTTAGGCTTTGAGCGCCGGCTTTGAGCACTTGATTTGAGCGCAGGCTCTGAGCGCCGGCTCTGTGCGCCGGCCCTGAACGCCGGCTTTGTGCGCCGGCCTGCCCGGCCGCTGGCCTTGCCGCTCGCCTGTCCGCTCGCCTGGCCGCTCGCCTGGCCGCTCGCCTGGCCGCTCGCCTTGCCGCTCTCCTGGCCGCTCGCATAGCCGCTCGATTGGCCGCTCGTCTTTGAGCGACGCTTTGAGCGCCGGCTCTGAGCACCGGCTGTGAGCGCCGGCTGTGAGCGCCGGCTGTGAGCGCCGGCTCTGAGCGTCGGCTGTAAGCGCCGGCTGTGAGCGCCGGCTCCGAGCGCCGGCTCTAACACCAGCTCTGAGCGCCGGCTCTCAGTGCCGGCTCGCCTGGCCGCTCGTCTGGCCGCTCGCACGGCCTCTCGCTTGGCCGCTCGCCTGGCCGCTCGCATTGCCGCTCGTTAGGCTTTGAGCGATGGCTTCGAGCACTGGATTTGAGCGCAGGCTCTAAGCGCCGGCTCTGAGCGCCGGCTCTGAGCGCCGGCTCGCCTGGCCGCTCGTCTGGCCGCTCGCCTTGCCGCTCGTCTGGTCGCTCGCCTTGCCGCTCGCCTGGCCGTTTGCCTGGCCGCTTGCCTCGCCGCTCGCCTGACCGATCGCCTGGCCGCTCGGCTGGCCGCTCGTCTTTGATTGCCGGCTTTGTGCGCTGGCCCTGCGCGCCAGCTCTGAGCGCCGGCTCTGAGCGCCGGCTCTGGGCTGTGGCACTAAGCGCCGGCCCGCCTGGCCGCTCGCCTGGCCGCTCGCAATGCCGCTCGCCTGGCCGCTCGCCTGGCCGTTTGCCTGGCCGCTTGGCTGGCCACTCGCCTGGCCATTCGCCTGACCTCTCGGCTCGCCGCTCGGCTTTGAGCGCCGGGTCCGAGCGCCGGCTGTGAGCGCCAGGTCTGATCGCAGGCTGTGAGCGCCGACTGTGATCGCCGGCTGTCAGCGCAGGCTCTAAGCGCCGGCTTTGAGCGCCAGCTCGCCTGGCCGCTCGCATTGCCGCTCGCCTGGCCGCTCGCCTGGCCGCCCAGTGCAACCAGTGCCGCCTGGCCGGCGCTCAGACCTGGCGCCCAAAGCCGGCGCTCAAAGCAGGCGCACAAAGCCGAGCGGCCAGGCGAGCGGCAAGGCGAGCGACCATGCGAGCGGTCAGGCGAGTGGCGGGGCGAGCGGCCAGCCGTGCAGCCAGCCGAGCGACCAGGCGAGCGGCCAGGCGAGCGGCCAGGCGAGCGACCAGGCGTGCCGGCGCTCAGAGCCAGCGACCAGAGCCGGCGCTCAGAGCCGGCGCTCAGAGCCGGCGATCGGAGCCGGGACTCAGATCCGGCGCTCAGAGCCGGTGCTCAAAGCTGAGCGGCCAGCCGAGCAGCCAGACGATCGGCCAGGCGACCGGCCAGGCGAGTGACCAGGCCAGCGGCCAGGCTAGCGCCCAGGCAAGCAGGCGTTCACAGCTCAGAGCCGGAGCTCAGAACCGGAGCTCAGAGCCGGCGCTCAGAGCCGGCACCCAGAGCCGGAGCTCGGAGGCAGCGCTCAGAGCCGGAAAAGCCGTTGCTCAAAGCCGAGTGGCCAGCCGAACGGCCAGGCGAGCGGCCAGGCGAGCGACCCGGCGAGCGGGCAGGCGAGCGTCCAGGCGAGCGGCCAGGCGAGCGGCCTGGCGAGCCGGCGCTCAGAGCCAGCGGTAAGGGCCAGCACTCATGGCCGGCGCTCAGAGCCGACGCTCAGAGCCGGCGCTCAGAGGCGGCACTAAGTGCCGGCGCTCAGAGCCGGCGCTCAGAGCCGGCGCCCAAGGACGAGCTGCCAGGCGAGCGGTCAGGCGAGCGGTCAGGCGAGCGGCCAGGCGAGAGGCCAGGCGAGCGGCCAGGTGAGCCGGCGACCAGAGCCGGCGCTCAGAGGCTTCGCTCATAGCCGGTGCTCAAAGCTGGCGCTAAAAGCCGGCGCTCAAAGCCGAGCTGCCAGCCGAGCGGCCAGGCGAGCGGCCAGGCGAGCATCCAGGCGAGCGGCCAGGGGAGCGGCCAGGTGAGCGGCCAGGCGAGCGGCCAGGCGAGCCGCCAGACGAGCGGCCAGGCGAGCGGCCAGGTGAGCTGGCGCTCAGAGCCTTCTTTGAGCGCCGGCTCACCAGGCCGCTTGCCTGGCCGATCGCCTGGTCGCTCGCCTAGGCGCTCGCCTGGCCGCTCGGCTGGCCGCTCGGCTTTGAGCGCCGGCTTTGAGCGCCAGTTTTGAGTGCAAACTCGCCTGGCCACGCGCCTGGCCGCTTGCATGGCCGCTCTCCTGGCCGGTTGGCTCTGAGCGCCGGCTCCGAGCGCCGGCTCTGAGATGCCGGCTGGGAGCGCCGGCTGTGAGCGCAGGCTCCGAGCGCAGGCTCTAACCGCTGGCTCTGAGCGCCGGCTCGCCTTGCCGCTCGCCTGGCCGCACGCATTGCTGCTCGCCTGGCTGCTTGCCTGGCCGCTCGCCTGGCCGCATGACTGGCTGCTCGCCTCGCCGCTCGCCTGGCCGCTTGTCTGGCCGCTTGCCTGGCCGCTCGCCTTACCGCTCGCCTGGCCGCTCGTCTGGCCGCTCGCCTGGCCGCTCGCCTGGCGGCTCGTCTGGCCGCTCGCATTGCCGCTCCGCTGGCCGTTAAGCTTTGAGCGCCGGCTTTGAGCACTGGATTTGAGCGGAGGCTCTGAGCGCAGGCTCTGAGCGCCGGCTCTGAGCGCTGACCCTGAACGCCGGCTTTGTGCGTCGGCCTGAACGCCGGCTTTGTGCGCCGGCCTGCCCGGTCACTGGCCTTGCCGCTCGCCTGTCCGCTCGCCTGGCCGCTCGCCTGTCCGCTCGCCTGACCGCTCGCCTGCCCGCTCGCCATGCCACTCGCCTGGCCGCTCGCCTGGCCGCTCGCCTTGCCACTCTCCTGGCCGCTCGCCTGGCCGCTGGATTGACCGCTCGTCTTTGAGCGACGCTTTGAGCGCCGGCTCTGAGCGCCGGCTGTGAGCGCCGGCTCTGAGCGCCGGCTGTGAGCGCCGGCTCCGAGCGCCGGCACTGAGCACCAGCTCTGAGCGCTAGCTCTGAGCGCCGGCTCTGAGCGCCGGCTCTCAGTGCCGGCTCGCCTGGCCGCTAGTCTTGCCGCTCGCACTGCCTCTCGATTGGCCGCTCGCCTGGCCGCTCGCATTGCCACTCGCCTGGTCGCTCGCCTCGCCGCTCGCCTGGCCGGCTCGGAGCGGTCAGGCAAGTGGCAGGGCGAGCACCCAGCCGAGCGACCAGGGGAGCGGCCAGGCGAGCGGCCAGTCGAGCGGCCAGGCGAGCGACCAGGCGAGCGACCAGGCGTGCCGGCGCTCAGAGCCGGCGCTCAGAGCCGGCGACCAGAGCCGGCGCTAATAGCGGGCGCTCAGAGCCGGCGCTAAGAGCCGGTGATCGGAGCCGGCGCTCAGATCCGGCGCTCAGAGCCGGGGCTCAAAGCTGAGCGGCCAGCCGAGCGGCAAAGCGATCGGTCAGGCCACCGGCCAGGCAAGCGACCAGCGGGCGGCCAGGCAAGCAGGCGTTCAGAGCCGGCGCTCAGAGCCGGAGCTCAGAGCCGGCGCTCAGAGCTGGCGCTCGGAGCCGGCGCTCAGATTCGGCACCCAGAGCCGGACCTCGGAGCCGGCGCTCTAAGCCGAGCGGCCAAGCGAGCGGTCAGGCGTGCGGCCAGGCGAACGGCCAGGCGAGCGGCCAGGCCAGCGACCAGGCGAGCGGCCACTCGAGCTGTCAGGCGAGTTGCAGGGCAAACGGCCAGCCAAGCGGCCAGCAGAGCCGGCGCTCAGAGCGGGCAGGCGAGTGGCCAGGCGAGCGACCAGGCGAGCGGCCAGGCGAGCGGCCAGGCGATCGGCCTGGCGAGCCTGCGCTCAGAGCCAGCGGTAAGGGCAAGCACTCAGGGCCAGCGCTCAGAGCCGGTGCTCAGAGCCGGCGCTCAGAGCCGGAGCTCAGAGGCGGCACTAAGAACCAGCGCTCATAGCCGGCGCTCAGAGCCGGCGCTCAAAGCCGGCGCTCAAGGATGAGCGGCCAGGCGAGCGGCCAGGCGAGCGGTCAGGCGAGCGGCCAGGCGAGCGGACAGGTGAGCCGGCGCTCAGAGCCTTCGCTCATAGCCGGCGCTGAGAGCCGGCGCTCAAAGCTGGTGCTCAAAGCCGGCGCTCAAAGCCGAGCTGCCAGCCGAGCAGTCAGGTGGGCGGCCAGGCGAGGGGGCAGGCGAGCATCCAGGCGAGCGGCTAGGGGAGCGGCCAGGCGAGCGGCCAGGCGAGCCGCCAGGCGAGCCGCCAGGCGAGCCGCCAGGCGAGCGGCCAGGCGAGCGGCCAGGCGAGCGGCCAGGCTAACTGGTGCTCAGAGCCAGCGCTGAGAGTCGGCGCTCAGGGCCGGCGCTCAGAGCCGGCGCTCAGAGCCGGCGATCAAAGCCGGCGCTCAGATACGGCGTTGCTCAGAGCCGGCGCTCAGAGCCGGCGATCGGATCCGGCGTTAAAAGCCGGGGCTCAAAGCTGAGCGGCCAGCCGAGCGGCCAGGCGATCGGCTAGGCGAGTGGTCAGGCGACCGGCCAGGCGAGCTGCCAGGCGTGCGGCCAGACAGCCATGCGCTCAGAGCCGGCGCTCAGAGCCGGCGCTGATAGCCGGCGCTCAGAGCCGGACCTCAGAGCCGGCGCTAAGCTTGGAGCTCGGAGCCGGCGCTCAGAGCCGGAGCTCAGAGCTGGCGCTCAGAGCCAGCGCCCAGAGCCGGCGTTCAAAGCCGGCGCTTAAAGCCGGCGCTCAAAGCCGGCGCTTAAAGCCAGCGCTCTAAGCCGAGCGGCCAGCCGAGCAGCCAGGCAAGCGGCCAGGCAAGCGGCCAGGCGAGCGGTCAGGCGAGCGGCCAGGCGAGCATCCAGGCGAGCGGCCAGGCGAGCGGCCAGGCGAGCGGCGAGCGGCCAGACGAGCGGCCAGGCGAGCGGCCAGGCAAGCTTGCGCTCAGAGCCAGCGCTCTGAGCCGGCGCTTAGGGCCTGCGCTCAGAGCCGGCGCTCTGAGCTGGCGCCGAAAGGCGGCGCTCAAAGCAGGCGCTCAAAGTCGAGGGGCCAGGCGAGCGGCTAGGGGAGCGACCAGGCAAGTGGCCAGGCGAGCGGTCAGGCGAGTGGCAGGGCGAGCCGCCAGCCGAGCAGCCAGCCGAGCGTCCTGGCGAGCGGCCAAGCGAGCGGCCAGGCGAGCGGCCAGGCGAGCGGCCAGGCGAGCGGCCAGGCGAGCGGCCAGGCGAGCGGCCAGGCGTGCCGGCGCTCAGAGCCGGCACTCAGAGCCGGCGCTCAGAGCCGGCGACCAGAGCCGGCGCTCAGAGCCGGCGCTCAGAGCCGGAGCTCAGAGCCGGCGATCAGAGCCGGCGCTCAGATCCGGCGCTCAGAGCTGGGGTCAAAGCTGAGCGGCCAGGCGATCGGCCAGGCGAGCTGCCAGACGACCGGCCAGGCGAGCGGCCAGACGACCGGCCAGGCGAGCGGCCAGGCGTGCGGCCAGGCTCGCAGGTGCTCAGAGCCGGCGCTCATAGCCGGCGCTCTCAGCCAGAGCTCAGAGCCGGCGATCAGAGCTGGGGCTTGGAGCCGGCGCTCAGAGCCGGAGCTCGGAGCCGGCGCTCAGAGCAGGACCTCAGAGCTGGCGCTCAGACCCTGCGCTCAGAGCCGGCGTTCAGAGACGGCGCTTAAAGCCGGCGCTCAAGCCGGCGCTCAAAGCCGGCGCTCAAAGCCGAGCGGCCAGCCGAGCGGCCAGGCGAGCGGCCAGGCGAGCGGCCAGGCGAGCGGCCCGGCGAGCCGGCGCTCACAGCCGGCGCTCAGAGCCGGTGCTCAGAGCCGGCGCTCAGAGCCGGCGCTCATACCCGGCGCTCAAAGCCGAGCGGCCAGGCAAGCGGCCAGGGGAGCGGCCAGGCAAGCCGCCGCTCAAAGCCGGCGCTCAGAGCCGGCAATCAGAACAGGCACTCAGAGCCGGCGCTCAAACCCGGCGCTCAAAACCGGCGCTCAAAGCCGAGCGGCCAAGCAAGCGGTCAGGCGAGCGGCAAGGCGAGCGGCCAGGCGAGCGGTCAGGCGAGTGGCAGGGCGAGAGGCCAGCCGAGCGGCCAGCCGAGGGGCCAGCCGAGCGACCAGGGGAGCAGCCAGGCGAGCGACCAGGCGAGCGGCCAGGCGAGCGGCCAGGCGAGCGGCCAGGCGAGCGACCAGGCGAGCGGCCAGGCGTGCCGGCGCTCAGAGTCGGCGCTCAGAGCCGGCGACCAGAGCCGGCGCTCAGAGCCGGTGCTCAGAGGCGGCGCTCAGACCCGGCGATCAGAGCCGGCGATCAGAGCCGGCGCTCAGATCCGGTGCTCAGAGCCGGGGCTCAAAGCTGAGCGGCAAGGCGAGCGGCCAGGCGACCGGCCAGGCGAGCGGCCAGGCAAGCAGGCGCTCATAGCCGGCGCTAGGAGCCAGAGCTCAGAGCCGGCGCTCAGAGCTCGGGCTTGGAGCCGGCGCTCAGAGCTGGCGCTCAGAGCTGGAGCTCGGAGCCGGCGCTCAGAGCCGGACCTCAGAGCCGGCGCTAAGCTTGGAGCCGGCGCTCAGAGCCGGAGCTCGGAGCTGGCGCTCAGAGCCGGAGCTCAGAGCTGGCGCTCAGAGCCAGCGCCCAGAGCCGGCGCTTAAAGCCGGCGCTCAAAGCCGGCGCTTAAAGCCAGCGCTCTAAGCCGAGCGGCCAGCCGAGCAGCCAGGCAAGCGGCCAGGCAAGCGGCCAGGCGAGCGGTCAGGCGAGCGGCCAGGCGAGCATCCAGGCGAGCGGCCAGGCGAGCGGCCAGGCAAGCGGCGAGCGGCCAGACGAGCGGCCAGGCGAGCGGCCAGGCAAGCTTGCGCTCAGAGCCAGCGCTCTGAGCCGGCGCCAAAGGCCTGCGCTCAGAGCCGGCGCTCAGGCGGCGCTCAAAGCAGGCGCTCAAAGTCGAGGGGCCAGGCGAGCGGCTAGGGGAGCGACCAGGCAAGTGGCCAGGCGAGCGGTCAGGCGAGTGGCAGGGCGAGCCGCCAGCCGAGCAGCCAGCCGAGCGACCAGGGGAGCGGCCAGGCGAGCGGCCAGGCGAGCGACCAGGCGTGCCGGCGGTCAGAGCCGGCGCTTGGAGCCGGCGATCGGAGCCGGCGCTCAGATCCGGCGCTCAGAGCCGGGGCTCAAAGCTGAGCGGCCAGCCGAGCAGCAAAGCGATCGGTCAGGCGACCGACCAGGCAAGCGGCCAGGCGAACGACCAGGCAAGCAGGTGTTCAGAGCCGGCGCTCAGAGCCGGAGCTCAGAGCTGGCGCTCGGAGCCGGCGCTCAGAGCCGGTGCTCAAAGCCGAGCGGCCAAGCGAGCGGTCCGTGCGGCCAGGCAAGCGGCCAGGCAAGCGGCCACGCGACCGGCCAGACGAGGGACCAGGCGGCCGGCAAGGCGAGCGGTCACGCGAGTAGCAGGGCGAGCGGCCAGCCAAGCGTCCTGGCGAGCGGCCAAGCGAGCGGCCAGGCGAGCGGCCAGGCGAGCGGCCAGGCGAGCGGCCAGGCGCTCAGAGCCGGCACTCAGAGCCGGCGCTCAGAGCCGGCGACCAGAGCCGGCGCTCAGAGCCGGCGACCAGAGCCGGCGCTCAGAGCCGGCGCTCAGAGCCGGAGCTCAGAGCCGGCGATCAGAGCCGGCGCTCAGATCCGGCGCTCAGAGCCGGGGTCAAAGCTGAGCGGCCAGGCGATCGGCCAGGCGAGCTGCCAGACGACCGGCCAGGCGAGCGGCCAGATGACCGGCCAGGCGAGCGGCCAGGCGTACGGCCAGGCTTGCAGGTGCTCAGAGCCGGCGCTCATAGCCGGCGCTCTGAGCCAGAGCTCAGAGCCGGCGATCAGAGCTGGGGCTTGGAGCCGGCGCTCAGAGCCGGAGCTCGGAGCCGGCGCTCAGAGCCGGACCTCAGAGCCGGCGCTCAGAGCCTGCGCTCAGAGCCGGCGTTCAGAGACGGCGCTTAAAGCCGGCGCTCAAGCCGGCGCTCAAAGCCATCGCTCAAAGCCGAGCGGCCAGCCGAGCGGCCAGGCGAGCGGCCAGGCGAGCGGCCAGGCGAGCGGCCAGGCGAGCGGCCCGGCGAGCCGGCGCTCACAGCCGGCGCTCAGAGCCGGTGCTCAGAGCCGGCGCTCAGAGCCGGCGCTCATACCCGGCGCTCAAAGCCGAGCGGCCAGGCGAGCGGCCAGTCAAGCGGCCAGGGGAGCGGCCAGGCAAGCCGGCGCTCAGAGCCGGCAATCAGAACAGGCACTCAGAGCCGGCGCTCAAACCCGGCGCTCAAAACCGGCGCTCAAAGCCGAGCGGCCAAGCAAGCGGTCAGGCGAGCGGCAAGGCGAGCGGCCAGGCGAGCGGTCAGGCGAGTGGCAGGGCGAGAGGCCAGCCGAGCGGCCAGCCGAGGGGCCAGCCGAGCGACCAGGGGAGCAGCCAGGCGAGCGACCAGGCGAGCGGCCAGGCGAGCGGCCAGGCGAGCGGCCAGGCGAGCGACCAGGCGAGCGGCCAGGCGTGCCGGCGCTCAGAGTCGGCGCTCAGAGCCGGCGACCAGAGCCGGCGCTCAGAGCCGGTGCTCAGAGGCGGCGCTCAGACCTGGCGATCAGAGCCGGCGATCAGAGCCGGCGCTCAGATCCGGCGCTCAGAGCCGGGGCTCAAAGCTGAGCGGCAAGGCGAGCGGCCAGGCGACCGGCCAGTCGAGCGGCCAGGCAAGCAGGCGCTCATAGCCGGCGCTAGGAGCCAGAGCTCAGAGCCGGCGCTCAGAGCTCGGGCTTGGAGCCGGCGCTCAGAGCTGGCGCTCAGAGCCGGAGCTCGGAGCCGGCGCTCAGGGCTGGAGCTCTGAGCCGGCACTCAGAGCCGGCGTTCAAAGCCGGCGCTTAAAGCCGGCGCTCAAAGCCGGCGCTCAAAGCCGGCGCTCAAAGCCGGCGCTCAAAGCCGGCGCTCAAAGCCGAGTGGCCAGCCGAGCGGGCAGGCGAGCGGGCAGGCGAGCGACCAGGCAAGCGGCCAGGCGAGCGGCCAAGTGAGCGGCCAGGCGAGCGGCCTGGCGAGCCTCGCGCTCAGAGCCAGCGGTCAGGGCCGGCGCTCGGGGCCGGCGCTCATAGCCGGCGCTCAGAGCCGGCGCTCAGAGCCGGCGCTCAGAGCCGGCGCTCATAGCCGGCGCTCAGAGCCGGCACTAAAACCCGGCGTTCAGAGCCGGCGCTTAGAGCCGGCGCTCACAGCCGGCGCTCAAGGACGAGCGGCCAGGCGAACGGCCAGGCGAGCGGTCAGGCGAGCGGCCATGCGAGCGGCCAGGCGAGCGGCCAGGTGAGCCGGCGCTCAGAGCCTTCGTTCATAGCCGGCGCTGAGAGCCGGCGCTCAAAGCTCAAAGCTGGCGCTCAAAGCCGAGCTGCCAGGCGAGCAGCCAGGCGGGCGGCCAGGCGAGCGGCCAGGCGAGCGGCCAGGCGAGCGGCCAGGCGAGCATCCAGGCGAGCGGCCAGGGTAGCGGCCAGGCGAGCGGCCAGGCGAGCCACCAGACGAGCGGCCAGGCGAGCGGCCAGGTGAGCTGGCGCTCAGAGCCAGCGCTCAGAGTCGGCGCTCAGGGCCGGCGCTCAGAGCTGGTGCTCAGAGCCGGCGCTCAGAGCCGGCGATCAAAGCCGGCGCTCAGATCCGGTGTTAAGAGCCGGGGCTCAAAGCTGAGCGGCCAGCCGAGCGGCCAGGCGATCGGCCCGGCGACCGGTCAGGTGAGTGGCAGGGCGAGCGGCCAGCCGAGCGGCTAGCCGAGCGACCAGGGGAGCGGCCAGGCGAGCGGCCAGGTGAGCGGCCAGGTGAGCGGCCAGGCGAGCGGCCAGGCGTGCCGGCGCTCAGAGCCGGCGCTCAGAGCCGGCGACGGAAGCCGGCGCTCACAGCCGGCGCTCGGAGCCGGCGCTCAGAGCCGGCGATCAGAGCCGGCGCTCAGATCCGGCGCTTAGAGCCGGGGCTCAAAGCTGAGCGGCCAGCCGAGCGGCCAGGCGACCGGCCAGGCGAGCTGCCAGGCGAGCGGCCCGGCAAGCAGGCGCTCAGAGCCGGCGGTCAGGGCCGCCGCTCAGGGCCGGCGGTCAGGGCGGCCGCTCAGGGCCGGCGGTCAGAGCCGGCGCTCAGAGCCGGCGCCCAGAGCCGGCGCTCAGAGCCGGCGCCCAAAGCCGGCGCTCAAGGAGGAGCGGTCAGGCGAGCGGCCAGGCAACCGGTCAGGCGAGTGGCAGGGCGAGCGGCCAGCCGAGCGGCCAGCCGAGCGACCAGGGGAGCGGCCAGGCTAGCGGCCAGGCGAGCGGCCAGGCGAGCAGCCAGGCGAGCGGCCAGGCGTGCCGGCGCTCGGAGCCGGCGCTCAGAGCCGGCGATCAGAGCCGGCGCTCAAATCTGGCGCTTAGAGCCGGGGTTCAAAGCTGAGCGGCCAGCCGAGCGGCCAGCCGAGCGGCCAGGCTAGCGGCCAGGCGACCGGCCATGCGAGCTGCCACGCGAGCGGCCCGGCAAGCAGGCGCTCAGAGCCTGCGCTCATAGCCGGCGCTCGGAGCCGGAGCTCAGAGCCGGCGCTCAGAGCTGGGGCTTGGAGCTGGCGCTCAGAGCCGGAGCTCGGAGCCGGCGCTCAGGGCCGGAGCTCAGAGCCGACACTCAGAGCCGGCGTTCGAAGCCGGCGCTTGAAGCCGGCGCTCAAACCCGGCGCTCAAAGCCGGCGCTCATAGCCGAGTGGCCAGCCGAGCGGGCAGGCGAGCGACCAGGCGAGCGGCCAGGCGAGCGGCCAGCCGAGCGGCCAGGCGAGCGGCCTGGCGAGCCAAGGCTCAAAGCTGAGCGGCCAGGCTAGAGGCCAGGGGACCGGCCAGGCGAGCTGCCAGGCGAGCGGCCCGGCAAGCAGGCGCTCAAAGCCGGCGCTCATAGCCGGAGCTCAGAGCCGGCGCTCAGAGCTAGGGCTTGGAACCGGCGCTCAGAGCCGGAGCTCGGAGCCGGCGCTCAGGGCCGGAGCTCAGAGCCGGCACTCAGAGCCGGCGTTCGAAGCCGGCGCTTAAAGCCGGCGCTCAAACCCGGCGCTCAAAGCCGGCGCTCATAGCCGAGTGGCCAGCCGAGCGGGCAGGCGAGCGACCAGGCGAGCGGCCAGGCAAAGCGGCCAGGCGAGCGACCAGGCGAGCGGCCTGGCGAGCCGGCGCTCAAAGCCGGCGCTCAGGGCCGGCGCTCAGAGCCGGCGCTCAGAGCCGGCGCTCAGAGCCGGCGCTCAGAGCCGGCACTAAGAGCCGGCGCTCAAAGCCGAGCGGCCAGGCGAGCGGCTAGGGGAGCGACCAGGCGAGTGGCCAGGCGGGCGGTCAGGCGAGTGGCAGGGCGAGCGGCCAGCGGAGCAGCCAGCCGAGCGACCAGGGGAGCGGCCAGGGGAGCGGCCAGGCGAGCGGCCAGGCGAGCGGCCAGGCGAGCATCCAGGCGAGCGGCCAGGCGAGCGGCCAGGCGAGCGGCGAGCGGCCAGGCGAGCGGCGAGCGGCCAGACGAGCGGCCAGGCAAGCTTGCGCTCGGAGCCAGCGCTCTAAACCGGCGCTAAGGGCCTGCGCTCAGAGCCGGCGCTCAGAGGCGGCGCTCAGGGCTGGCGCCCAAAGGCGGCGCTCAAAGAAGGCGCTCAAAGCCGAGCGGCCAGGCGAGCAGCTAGGGGAGCGACCAGGCGAGTGGCCAGGCGAGCGGTGAGGCGAGTGGCAGGGCGAGCAGCCAGCGGAGCAGCCAGCCGAGCGACCAGGGGAGCGGCCAGGCGAGCGACCAGGCGAGCGACCAGGCGTGCCGGCGCTCGGAGCCGGAGCTCAGAGCCGGCGCTCAGAGCTGGGGCTTGGAGCTGGCGCTCAGAGCCGGAGCTCGGAGCCGGCGCTCAGGGCCGGAGCTCAGAGCCGACACTCAGAGCCGGCGTTCGAAGCCGGCGCTTGAAGCCGGCGCTCAAACCCGGCGCTCAAAGCCGGCGCTCATAGCCGAGTGGCCAGCCGAGCGGGCAGGCGAGCGACCAGGCGAGCGGCCAGGCGAGCGGCCAGCCGAGCGGCCAGGCGAGCGGCCTGGCGAGCCAAAGCTCAAAGCTGAGCGGCCAGGCGAGAGGCCAGGGGACCGGCCAGGCGAGCTGCCAGGCGAGCGGCCCGGCAAGCAGGCGCTCAAAGCCGGCGCTCATAGCCGGCGCTCGGAGCCGGAGCTCAGAGCCGGCGCTCAGAGCTAGGGCTTGGAACCGGCGCTCAGAGCCGGAGCTCGGAGCCGGCGCTCAGGGCCGGAGCTCAGAGCCGGCACTCAGAGCCGGCGTTCGAAGCCGGCGCTTAAAGCCGGCGCTCAAACCCGGCGCTCAAAGCCGGCGCTCATAGCCGAGTGGCCAGCCGAGCGGGCAGGCGAGCGACCAGGCAAGCGGCCAGGCAAAGCGGCCAGGCGAGCGGCCTGGCGAGCCGGCGCTCAAAGCCAGCGGTCAGGGCCGGCGCTCAGGGCCGGCGCTCAGAGCCGGCGCTCAGAGCCGGCGCTCAGAGCCGGCACTAAGAGCCGGCGCTCAAAGCCGAGCGGCCAGGCGAGCGGCTAGGGGAGCGACCAGGCGAGTGGCCAGGCGGGCGGTCAGGCGAGTGGCAGGGCGAGCGGCCAGCGGAGCAGCCAGCCGAGCGACCAGGGGAGCGGCCAGGCGAGCGGCTAGGCGAGCGGCCAGGCGAGCGGCCAGGCGAGCGGCCAGGCGAGCGGCTAGGGGAGCGACCAGGCGAGTGGCCAGGCGAGCGGTCAGGCGAGTGGCAGGGCGAGCGGCCAGCGGAGCAGCCAGCCGAGCGACCAGGGGAGCGGCCAGGCGAGCGACCAGGCGAGCGACCAGGCGTGCCGGCGCTCAGAGCCGGCGCTCGGAGCCGGCGCTCAGAGCCGGCGATCGGAGCCGTCGCTCAGATCCGGCGCTCAGAGCCGGGGCTCAAAGCTGAGCGGCCAGCCGAGCAGCAAAGCGTTCGGTCAGGTGACCGACCAGGCAAGCGGCCAGGCGAGCGACCAGGCAAGCAGGTGTTCAGAGCCGGGGCTCAGAGCCGGAGCTCAGAGCCGGCGCTCAGAGCTGGCGCTCGGAACCGGCGCTCAGAGCCGGTGCTCAAAGCCGAGCGGCCAAGCGAGCGGTCAGGCGTGCGGCCAGGGGAGCGGCCAGGCAAGCGGCCAGGCGAGCGGCCAGGCGAGGGACCAGGCGGCCGGCCAGGCGAGCGGTCAGGCGAGTAGCAGGGCGAGCGGCCAGCCGAGCGGCCAGGTGAGCGGCCAGGCGAGCGGCCAGGCGAGCGGCCAGGCGAGCGGCCAGGCGTGCCGGCGCTCAGAGCCGGCACTCAGAGCCGGCGCTTAGAGCTGGCGACCAGAGCCGGCGCTCAGAGCCGGCGCTCAGAGCCGGAGCTCAGAGCCGGCGATCAGAGCCGGCGCTCAGATCCGGCGCTCAGAGCCGGGGTTCAAAGCTGAGCGGCCAGGCGATCGGCCAGGCGAGCTGCCAGACGACCGGCCAGGCAAGAGGCCAGACGACCGGCCAGGCGAGCGGCCAGGCGAGCGGCAAGGCAAGCAGGTGCTCATAGCCCGGCGCTCATAGCCGGCGCTCTGAGCCAGAACTCAGAGCCGGCGATCAGAGCTGGGGCTTGGAGCCGGCGCTCAGAGCCGGCGATCAGAGCCGGAGCTCGGAGCCGGCGCTCAGAGCCGGACCTCAGAGCCGGCGCTCAGAGCCGGCGCTCAGAGCCGGCCCTTAAAGCCGGCGCTCAAAGCCGGCGCTCAAAGCCGAGCGGCCAGGCGAGCGGCCAGGCGAGCGGCCAGGCGAGCGGCCCGGCGAGCCGGCGCTCACAGCCGGTGCTCACAGCCGGCGCTCAGAGCCGGTGATCAGAGCCAGCGCTCAGAGCCGGCGCTCCTACCCGGCGCTCAAAGCCCAGCGGCCAGGCGAGCGGCCAGGCGAGCGGCCAGGCGTGCCGGCGCTCAGAGCCGGCGCTCAGAGCCGGCGACCAGAGCCGGCGCTCAGAGCCGGTGCTCAGAGGCGGCGCTCAGACCCGTCGATCAGAGCCGGCGATCAGAGCTGGCGCTCAGATCCGGCGCTCAGAGCCGGGGCTCAAAGCTGAGCGGCCAAGCGAGCGGCCAGGCGACCGGCCAGGCGAGCGGCCAGGCAAGCAGGCGCTCATAGCCGGCGCTTGGAGCCAGAGCTCAGAGCCGGCGCTCAGAGCTCGGGCTTGGAGCCGGCGCTCAGAGCCGGCGCTCAGAGCCAGAGCTCATAGCCAGCGCTCGGAGCCAGAGCTCAGAGCCGGCGCTCAGAGCTCGGGCTTGGAGCCGGCGCTCAGAGCCGGCGCTCAGAGCCGGCGCTCAGGGCCGGAGCTCTGAGCCGGCGTTCAAAGCCGGCGCTTAAAGCCGGCGCTCAAAGCCGGCGCTCAAAGCCGGCGCTCAAAGCCGAGTGGCCAGCCGAGCGGGCAGGCGAGCGGCCAGGCGAGCGACGAGGCAAGCGGCCAGGCGAGCGGCAAGGTGAGCGGCCAGGCGAGCGGCCTGGCTAACCGGCGCTCAGAGCCAGCGGTCAGGGCCGGCGCTCAGAGCCGGCGCTCAGAGGCGGCACTAAAAGCCGGCGTTCAGAGCCGGCGCTTAGAGCCGGCGCTCAGAGCCGGCATTCAAAGCCGGCGCTCAAAGAGGAGCGGCCAGGCGAGCGGCCAGGCGAGCGGCTAGGCGTGTGGCCAGGTGAGCCGGCGCTCAGAGCCGGCGCTCAGAGCCTTCGCTCATAGCCGGCGCTGAGAGCCGGCGCTCAGAGCTGAGCGGCCAGCCGAGCGGCCAGGCGAGCGGCCAGGCGTGCCGGCGCTCAGAGCCGGCCCTTAAAGCCGGCGCTCAAAGCCGGCGCTCAAAGCCGAGCGGCCAGGCGAGCGGCCAGGCGAGCGGCCAGGCGAGCGGCCCGGCGAGCCGGCGCTCACAGCCGGTGCTCACAGCCGGCGCTCAGAGCCGGTGATCAGAGCCAGCGCTCAGAGCCGGCGCTCAAAGCCCAGCGGCCAGGCGAGCGGCCAGTCAAGCGGCCAGGCGAGCGGCCAGGGAGCGGCCAGGCAAGCCGCCAGGCGAGCGGCCAGGCGAGCGGTAAGGCGAGTTTCAGGGCGAGCGGCCAGCCGAGCGGCCAGCCGAGGGGCCAGGGGAGCAGCCAGGCGAACGACCAGGCGAGCGGCCAGGCGAGCGGCCAGGCGAGCGGCCAGGCGAGCGGCCAGGCGAGCGGCAAGGCGAGCGGCCAGGCGAGCGGCCAGGCGTGCCGGCGCTCAGAGCCGGCGCTCAGAGCCGGCGCTCAGAGCCGGCGACCAGAGCCGGCGCTCAGAGCCGGTGCTCAGAGGCGGCGCTCAGACCCGTCGATCAGAGCCGGCGCTCAGAGCCGGGGCTCAAAGCTGAGCGGCCAAGCGAGCGGCCAGGCGACCGGCCAGGCGAGCAGCCAGGCAAGCAGGCGCTCATAGCCGGCGCTTGGAGCCAGAGCTCAGAGCCGGCGCTCAGAGCTCGGGCTTGGAGCCGGCGCTCAGAGCCAGAGCTCATAGCCGGCGCTCGGAGCCAGAGCTCAGAGCCGGCGCTCAGAGCTCGGGCTTGGAGCCGGCGCTCAGAGCCGGCGCTCAGAGCCGGCGCTCAGGGCCGGAGCTCTGAGCCGGCGTTCAAAGCCGGCGCTTAAAGCCGGGGCTCAAAGCCGGCGCTCAAAGCCGGCGCTCAAAGCCGAGTGGCCAGCCGAGCGGGCAGGCGAGCGGCCAGGCGAGCGACCAGGCAAGCGGCCAGGCGAGCGGCAAGGTGAGCGGCCAGGCGAGCGGCCTGGCGAGCCGGCGCTCAGAGCCAGCGGTCAGGGCCGGCGCTCAGGGCCGGCGCTCAGAGCCGGCGCTCAGAGCCGGCGCTCAGAGCCGGCGCTCAGAGGCGGCACTAAAAGCCGGCGTTCAGAGCCGGCGCTAAGAGCCGGCGCTCAGAGCCGGCGTTCAAAGCCGGCGCTCAAAGAGGAGCGGCCAGGCGAGCGGCCAGGCGAGCGGTCAGGCGAGCGGCCAGGCGAGCGGCCAGGCGAGCGGCCAGGTGAGTGGCCAGGTGAGCCGGCGCTTAGAGCCGGCGCTCAGAGCCTTCGCTAATAGCCGGCGCTGAGAGCCGGCGCTCAGAGCTGAGCGGCCAGCCGAGCGGCCAGGCGAGCGGCCAGGCGTGCCGGCGCTCAGAGCCGGCGCTCAGAGCCGGCGACGGAAGCCTTCGCTCAGAGTCGGCGCTCGGAGCCGGCGATCAGAGCCGGCGATCAGAGCCGACGCTCAGATCCGGCGCTTAGAGCCGGGGCTCATAGCTGAGCGGCCAGCCGGGCGGCCAGGCGAGCGGCCAGGCGACCGGCCAGGCGCGCTGCCAGGCGAGCGGCCCGGCAAGGCGAGCGGCCAGGCGAGCGGCCAGGCGAGCGGCCCGGCGAGCCGGCGCTCACAGCCGGTGCTCACAGCCGGCGCTCAGAGCCGGTGATCAGAGCCAGCGCTCAGAGCCGGCGCTCCTACCCGGCGCTCAAAGCCCAGCGGCCAGGCGAGCGGCCAGTCAAGCGGCCAGGCGAGCGGCCAGGGAGCGGCCAGGCAAGCCGCCAGGCGAGCGGCCAGGCGAGCGGTCAGGCAAGTTTCAGGGCGAGCGGCCAGCCGAGCGGCCAGCCGAGGGGCCAGCCGAGCGACCAGGGGAGCGACCAGGCGAACGACCGGGCGAGCGGCCAGGCGAACGACCAGGCGAGCGGCCAGGCGAGCGGCCAGGCGAGCGGCCAGGCGAGCGGCAAGGCGAGCGGCCAGGCGTGCCGGCGCTCAGAGCCGGCGCTCAGAGCCGGCGCTCAGAGCCGGCGACCAGAGCCGGTGCTCAGAGGCGGCGCTCAGACCCGTCGATCAGAGCCGGCGATCAGAGCTGGCGCTCAGATCCGGCGCTCAGAGCCGGGGCTCAAAGCTGAGCGGCCAAGCGAGCGGCCAGGCGACCGGCCAGGCGAGCGGCCAGGCAAGCAGGCGCTCATAGCCGGCGCTTGGAGCCAGAGCTCAGAGCCGGCGCTCAGAGCTCGGGCTTGGAGCCGGCGCTCAGAGCCAGAGCTCATAGCCGGCGCTCGGAGCCAGAGCTCAGAGCCGGCGCTCATAGCTCGGGCTTGGAGCCGGCGCTTAGAGCCGGCGCTCAGAGCCGGCGCTCAGGGCTGGAGCTCTGAGCCGGCGTTCAAAGCCGGCGCTTAAAGCCGGCGCTCAAAGCCGGCGCTCAAAGCCGGCGCTCAAAGCCGAGTGGCCAGCCGAGCGGGCAGGCAAGCGGCCAGGCGAGCGACCAGGCAAGCGGCCAGGCGAGCGGCAAGGTGAGCGGCCAGGCGAGCGGCCTGGCGAGCCGGCGCTCAGAGCCAGCGGTCAGGGCCGGCGCTCAGGGCCGGCGCTCAGAGCCGGCGCTCAGAGCCGGCGCTCAGAGCCGGCGCTCAGAGGCGGCACTAAAAGCCGGCGTTCAGAGCCGGCGCTTAGAGCCGGCGCTCAGAGCCGGCGTTCAAAGCCGGCGATCAAAGAGGAGCGGCCAGGCGAGCGGTCAGGCGAGCGGCCAGGCGAGCGGCCAGGCGAGCGGCCAGGCGAGTGGCCAGGTGAGCCGGCGCTCAGAGCCGGCGCTCAGAGCCTTCGCTCATAGCCGGCGCTGAGAGCCGGCGCTCAGAGCTGAGCGGCCAGCCGAGCGGCCAGGCGAGCGGCCAGGCGAGCGGCCAGGCGTGCCGGCGCTCAGAGCCGGCGCTCAGAGCCGGCGACGGAAGCCTTCGCTCAGAGTCGGCGCTCACAGCCGGCGATCAGAGCCGGCGATCAGAGCCGACGCTCAGATCCGGCGCTTAGAGCCGGGGCTCATAGCTGAGCGGCCAGCCGGGCGGCCAGGCGAGCGGCCAGGCGACCGGCCAGGCGAGCTGCCAGGCGAGCGGCCCGGCAAGCAGGCGCTCATAGCCGGCGCTCGGAGCCGGAGCTCAGAGCCGGCGCTCAGAGCTGGGGCTTGGAGCCGGCGCTCAGAGACGGAGCTCGGAACCGGCGCTCAGGGCCGGAGCTCAGAGCCGGCACTCAGAGCCGGCGTTCGAAGCCGGCGCTTAGAGCCGGCACTCAGAGCCGGCGTTCGAAGCCGGCGCTTAAAGCCGGAGCTCAAACCCGGCGCTCAAAGCCGGCGCTCATAGCCGAGTGGCCAGCCGAGCGGGCAGGCGAGCGACCAGGCGAGCGGCCAGGCGAGCGGCCAGCCGAGCGGCCAGGCGAGCGGCGTTGCGAGCCGGCGCTCAAAGCCAGCGGTCAGGGTCGGCGCTCAGGGCCGGCGCTCAGAGCCGGCGCTCAGAGCCAGCGCTCAGAGCCGGCACTAAGAGCCGGCGCTCAGAGCCGGCGCTCAAAGCCGGCGCTCAAGGACGAGCGGCCAGGCGAGCGGCCAGGCGAGCGGTCAGGCGAGCGGCCAGGCGAGCGGCCAGGCGAGCGGCCAGGCGAGCGGCCAGGCGAGCCGGCGCTCAGAGCCGGCGCTCAGAGCCGGCTCTCAGAGTCTTCGCTCATAGCCGGCGATGAGAGCCGGCGCTCAAAGCTGGCGCTCAAAGCCGGCGCTCAAAGCCGAGCTGCCAGCCGAGCAGCCAGGCGAGCGGCCAGGCGAGCGGCCAGGCGAGCATCCAGGCGAGCGGCCAGGGGAGCGGCCAGGCGAGCGGCCAGGCGAGCGGCCAGGCGAGCGGCCAGAGGAGCGGCCAGGCGAGCGGCCAGGCGAGCTGGCGCTCAGAGCCAGCGCTCAGAGTCGGCGCTCAGGGCCGGCGCTTGGAGCCGGCGTTCAGAGCCGGCGCTCAGAGTTGGCGCTCGAAGCCGGCGCTCAAAGCAGGCGCTCAAAGCCGAGCGGCCAGGCGAGCGGCCAGGCGAGCGGCCAGGCGACCGGCCAGGCGAGCGACCAGGCGAGCCGCCTGACGAGCGGATAGGCGAGCGGCCAATCTAGCGGCCAGACGAGCGGGCAGGCGAGCGACCAGGCGAGCGGCCAGGCAAGCGGCCAGTCGAGCGGCCAGGCATGTGGCCACGCGAGCGGCCAGACGAGCGGTCATTCGAGCGACTGGCACTAGGATCTACCCAGCGGTATGCTAAAACACATAGGGCCACAAGCATAAATAAATTTAGCGCTTAATCGGGTGATCGGAGGAATTTGTTTGGTTGAGTTCGGTAACTCCGCTCTTCTTCCTCGCTCACCGGAGGAATTTCTCTAGTCTCCTCGCGCAACTGGGGAGCACTCCAATGGAGAGAGAAAGGTTTTCACTGAGCGGCTTGCTGTGAGAGGTGCACTGAGACTTGAGGGCACTAACGGCGAATATCAAGACTTTACGGCCACGGAGATGCGGGACTCTGCGCTGGTCGGCTATCCGTTTGGGGGCAAAGCAAACGCGGTCAACATTCTGCTGAAGCGAGCGCGGAGCTGAAGCTGGATTGGTGACTGACGTACCTGCTTACTCCACAACACCGGCGCATAATAATGATGTGCACGTACAAGACTTCGTGTGCATTCAACTCAAATTCGTGTTCCGTCAGCGTCAGTGTCAGCAAGTACATGTAGTACAATTTGTTCCCAAAATGACTTCGGGACAGTCTGGTCATGGTTTTCATTTGTACATATATTGGACTCGTTCTTGCGATAATTTAGCGGCAATTCTAATGTTGTAGCGTTGTTCTCTTGTAATTTCGTGGAACCTGTATTGAGTAAATGAGTTTTATGTTTCATTACATTGTCGACAGGTCTCCTGTGTACCGGTTTTGTGGCACAATGATTATAGCCATTTGTAGTCTCCATTCTTGTAATTTCGTGGAACCTGTATTGAGTAAATGAGTTTTATGTTTCATTACATTGTCGACAGGTCTCCTGTGTACTATAATAATACAAAAGAGAGAGAGAGAGATTGGAAGCTTTGTTACAACTCTGAGTTTCACGTTTTACTACGATCATCAGGCAACCCCCCTGCCTGATGATCGTAGTAATATGCGGAACTCAGAGTTGTAACAAAGCTTCCAATCTCTCTCTTGTGTACAAGGCTCTGCCCTACATGGGTATGGGAGGACTCTTCAGACAGTGCCGCTGAAGCAAACCACTTGACTACAAATTTAATAATAACTAGCAGCACCCCCCAGGGCCGGCCAGCGTTGCCTGGCCGAACGTGGCATGCGGGTGAAGCATGCAAGTACATGAACAGCACACGTGCTCAGCACGTGGTGGTGGCCAGACCGCTGAAGTCCTGGTGCACCGGTGAGGGAGGTTCTTCATGGTTGGAAGGAGAAGGAGGGACGTCTGTTACGCCTTCGGGAGGCTGGTCAGGGTTGTCCATCACCTGGTGGCGGATGAAGCGACTCAAAAAATTCATAAAATTACGAACAAAAGTGCGATGCGCTCTTCACTGCAGATCAGATGCAGAGTGCAGTCAGTGCAGATCTTTTGTATCCTTTTGTTGCAGATGTTTCTATTTGCAGAGAACGGTTCACGTGGTCCGCAGCGCTTGTGCGGCTGCTAGTGCTACCTATGCCATGGCCTAGGCTAGGTGGCTACATGATTCGCACGCTTCGCGTGCTCAGTGCTTCTGCGCGCGGCTGCTACTGCTACTCGTAGATCTACTGATCGTGTCTGCTACGTAGCGCTACCTACACACACACACACGTCACAGGTACAACTAGGCCATATAGGTGCCTCTTCTTTTTGGCCTAGGCTATAACGTGGCATGAACAGCACACGTGCTCAGCACGTGGTGGTGGCTACACGATTCGCACCCTTCGAATTCGCGTGCTCAGTGCTCCTGTGGCTGCTTCCGGCCGCTAGCTACACGATTCGCACCCTTCGCGTGCTCAGTGCTTCTGCGGCCGCTAGCTACACTGTTCGCACGCTTTGCGTGCTCAGACACACGTCACAGGTGCCTCTTCTTTATAAGTAAAGAAAAATCAGGTGACATGACGTTGCCTGAGCCAGCTTTCTCTCCATAAATTACGTCACCAGATTTAGCACTGAATTTCAGGGCTCACAGTTGCGTAGAAAAGCGTCGATTAGATGGGGGCGGTGCACGTGCTCCAAAATGCCAGCTTGGCCAATCAGCAGTCAGCATTTCGTCGCATTTTTGCTCGAAGTAGGGGGTGTTTGAAGGAGTTAGCAGCACTTCAGCCAGGTTCTACGAAGCTGGGACTTGGCCCAGGCACAGATGACAGGTGTTCCAAAAGATTTACCGAAACAAATTTTCATTACTCACACGGGTATGCCAGTGCATATGCGTAAACTTCGTGAGATATAGTACAGCATTCGAAAGGAGTATCCAAAAACGTCTCGGTAAATTTCTTTGCCAGGGTCTCCTGAAAATTTTGAGCCATAGATTGTCCAAATCGACCAAGGGGGAGATGCTCTGTACTGATTTTAGTAACCCCGAGTCCCAGCGGCGCGCAACCGCTTGCGCGAAAATGTGTGAAGATCAAACAACAAGAAAAACGCATGCATGCAGCAGAACAGCAACGCGTGCCGTCGAAGAGAAAATCATTGTGCACAGATTGTTCAGTGCTCTCCTCAGTTCGCCCGCGGCGTTGGTTGCTGTGCTTTCATTCTCGCTGGAGTTCTTGTGGCAGCGCATTTCGCCATCATGGAGGAACTGGCACCCTGGGAAACCTGGTCTTCAGTGGTCCTCGACAAACGCCCGGTGGATTTGCTGGTCCCGTTCACCTCCATCCGATCACCAGCTCCGTGTGGTATCATCATGTTCTCGGCGTTACCTGCCTGGCGAGCTCTGACTCGTTTGTTTGTCTTCTTACCTGTGGAATCATCACGATCGCTCATTGTAGGATCAGCTTTTGGTCGAACATGGCATGTTGTTTTTACTGGGACTAGCACAGGTTGCGTTTCGCCTTCTCCTCCAAAATATCGCGAACATCGGCTCTAAAACTACGAGAACAGGCTACAAGTACAACTCAGGTTCTTTCTCTTTTCTGTTCTGTTTGGATGCGTGGGATGTACACGATCGGTACTCTCTCGGGGTCACGCGACTCACGTGCACCAAACCCGCCCTCGCACGACGCTTTTGTCGATCCTGCATGCCTACTGTGAGCCCTGAATTTGTTTATGGCCCTATGTCACAGTATGTGTCGATACGCATACTGCTGGGTAGATGCGAGTATCAGTTCAAGTGTCTGATGATTGCCTAGCGGCAGGAAGCACAGAGTTCAAGTAATTAGTTAGTACAACCAACCTTAGGCTTAGCGTCATCCGCTGAGTCTGCTATGTACCGTAGTTGGAAGATATGTGGGCGCCGCGCTCGCCCGCACATCAGCTCTCAATACGTGCTACAGCTGGGAGTATAGTAGCTGGAAACGTACCCGTGGCACCATAACTACATTCTTCGCGTTGAGAACGGTTAGCTCTGCTGTCTGTATTTTTTTACTTTTGTGGAAGACGCGCATCTATTTTGTGTCTACATGTATGTATCAGTGTATTGTAGCGTACAGGCCACTTACTTTCAAGTTTCAACACCATTATTTACGAAAGGAAACAGTAGAACTTTGAGGCAATAGTAGAAGGAAAAAAAGCCACACGTGTTGTTCAATTGGAGATTTTGAGTATTACAAGATGGCGGAAGACAAGTGCCGCTACCTGTATGTACCTGTATGTACATTAAATTTCTATTACTAGTCCTCTTTTGCAATGTCAAAAGAGGACTACGTGTGCTGCTGGAATACATATAATGAGACTTCGGATGTAAGGACACTTCGCGTAGGACACGTTCCTGATGTCGCGCCGCGCCGAGGGTCTTTGCAAAGTCGACGGTATATAACAGCTCTTTTTTTGACTGCATACCGTTGTCCGGTCTTGTTCTAAGTTCAGTTTTCACCATGCTCTCTCGTTACTGCATACAGGTATTTCGCCTGTTTGGGAGAAAAGGTTCCACTATTACTCCTTCCCAACTTCTGACAGGTCCCCGTCATGTTCAAACGTAAGCTTGCTATAATTATTGTGTTTCCTTGACTGCATACAAATGTTTTGTTTCTGTGCAGGCAGAGGTTTCCTATTTTCATATTTTGATGGCTACATACAAGTTTCATGGCTTGCTCCCAGGTGAGTTCCCTTCATGAGTGTCTACAGGTGCCTTGTGTTGTTCGCATGTAAGTATCCTATATTACTCTTTCTTGACCTCATACAGGTTTTTGTCTTGTTCGCTGGTGAAGGTGTCCAATTACAACTCGAGACTGCATACAGATTACACGTCCCATTTGCAGCTAAGTAGTTCCTATATGGCTTATGCATGACTGCATATAGTTTTCCCGTCTCCGCACCAGTTAGGATTCCTATATGCTCTTTCTTTTCAACTGAACACAGGTATTTCGTCTGTTTCGCGGAGAAGGATCCTATAATGTCTCCTTCCTGACTGCACTAGGCCTTTGCGGATAATGCCGGTAGAAAATTGGCAAAATTCGGTACTTTTTCTGGTGAGTTTCATGCATGTTTGGTATGTGGATAAAGAAATGGAGAAGAATTCCAGGAATTGCCCGCCGTAATGTTTGTATGATTCTGCCAATTTCACTGTTTTTCGAGCAGAATCTGCCACCTTTTCGAGCATTATCCGCCAATGCATAGCCTGCACACAGGGTCTCGTCATGTTCAAAAGTAAGTGTCTTATAATATGGTATAGTCTTGACTGCTTACAAGTTTCGTTTCTAGTGGGCGCTTAGAAGTACACCATTTCTTATTTCATGGCTCCAAACAGGTTTCTTGTCTTGCTTACAGTTGAGTTCCCTTCATTGACCGTTGTAGATTGTGTCCATGTGTCTTGCCTTGTTCGCATATAAATTTAGTATTTCTCTTTCTTGATTTCATACAGGTAATTTTCTTTTGTTTCCAGTTCGCAGTTTCCGCTCTGAGCGCCGGCTCTGAGCGCCCGCTCTGAGCGCCCGCTCTGTGTGCCGGCTCTGAGCGCCAGCTCTGAGCGCCGGCCCTGAGCGCTGGTTCGCCTGGCCGCTCGCCTGGCCGATCGCCTGGCCGCTCGCCTGGCCGCTCGCCTGCCACTCGCCTGGCCGCTCGCCTGGTTGGTCGCCTGGCCGCTCGCCTTGCCGCTCGGCTGGCCGTTAGGCTTTGAGCGCCGGCTCTGAGCACCGGATTTGAGCGCAGGCTCTGAGCGCCGGCTCGCATGGCCGCTCGCCTGGCCGCTCGCCAGGCCGCTCGCCTGGCCGCTCGGCTGACAGCTCGGCTTTGAGCGCCGGCTCTGAGCGCCGGCTCTGAGCGCCGGCTCTGAGCGCCGGCTCTGAGCGCCGGCTCTGAGCGCCGACACTGAGCGCCGGCTCTGAGCGTCGGCTGTCAGCGCCGGCTGTGAGCGCCGGCTCTAAGCGCCTGCTCTGAGCGCCGGCTCTGAGCGCCTGCTCTGAGCGGCGGATCGCCTGGCCGCTCGCCTGGCCACCCGCCTGGCCGCTCGACTGGCCGCTCGCCAGGTCGCTCGCCTGGCCGCTCGCCTGGCCGCTCGACTGGCCGCTCGGCTGGCTGCTCGTCTTAGAGCGCGGTCTCTGAGCGCCGGCTCGCCTGGCCGCTCGCATGGCCGCTCGCCTGGCCGCTCGCATGGCCGCTCGCCTGGCCGCTCGCCTGGCAATTCGCCTGACCGCTCGGCTCTCAGCGACGGCTCTGAGCACCGGCTCTGAGCGCCGGCTCTGAGCGCCGGCTTTGAGCGCCGGCTCTGAGCGCCGGCTCTGAGCGTCGGCTCTGAGCGCCGGCTCTGAGCGCCGGCTCTGAGCGCCGGTTCGACTGGCCGCTCGCCTGGCCGCTCGCCTGGCCGCTCGCCTGGCCGCTCGCCTGGCGAGCTGACCGACGGTTTTGAGCACCGGGTGTGAGCACCGGCTCTGAGCGCCGGCTCTGAGCGCCGAGCCTGAGCGACGGCCCTGAGGGCAGGCCCGCCTGGCCGCTCGCAACGCCGCTGGCCTGGCCGCTCGCCTGGCCGCTCGCCTGGCCGCTCACCTGGTTGCTCGCCTGACCGCTCGCCTGGCCGCTCGCCTGGCCGTTCGCCTGGCCGTTCGCCTGGCCGCTCGGCTGGCTGTTAGGCTTTGAGCGCCGGCTTTGAAGTCTGGATTTGAGCGCGGGCTCTGAGTGCCGGCTTTTATCGCCGGCTCTGAGCGCCGGCTCTGAGCGCCGGCTCGTTGGCCGCTCGCCTTGCCGCTCGCCTGGCCGCTCGCCTGGCCGCTCGCCTGGCCGCTTGCCTGGCCGCACGCCTGGTCGCTTGCCTGGCCGCTCGCCTGGTCGCTCCCCTGACCGCTCGCCTGGCCGCCCGCCTGGCCGCTCGCCTGGTCGCTCGCCTGACCGCTCGCCTGGCCGCTCGGCTGGCCGCTCCTCTTTGAGCGCCGGCCTTGAGCGCCGGCTCTCCTGGCCGCTCGCCTGGCCGCTAGCCTGGTCGCTCGCTTGGCCGCTCGTCTGGCCGGTCACCTGGCCGCTCGCCTGGCCGCCTGCCTGGCCACTCGCCTGGCCGCTCGTCTGGCCGCTCGTCTGGCCGCTCGTCTGGCCTCTCGCTTGGCCGCTCGCCTGGCCGCTAGGCTGGGCGCTCGGCTTTGAGCGCTGGCTGTGAGCGCCGGCTCTGAGCACCGGCTGTGGGCGCCGGCTCTGAGCGCCGGCTATGAGCGCCGGCTCTGAGCGTCGGCTCGCCTGGTCGCTCGCCTGGCCGCTCGCGTGGCCGCTCGCCTGGCCGCTCGCCTGGCCGCTCGCCTGGCCGCTCGCCTGCCCTCTCGCTTGGCCGCTCGGCTGGCCGCTCGGCTTTGAGCGCCGGCTCTGAGCGCCGGCTCGCCTGGCCGCATGCTGGCCGCTCGCATTGCCGCTCGCCTGGCCGCTCGCCTGGCCGCTCGCATGGCCGCTCGCCTGGCCGCTCGCCTGGCCGCTTGCCTGGCCGCTCACCTGGCCGTTCGCCTGCGTTCGCCGGCTCTGAGCGCCGGCTCTGAGCGCCCGCCCGCCTGGCCGCTCGCAATTCCGCTCGCCTGGCCGCTCGCCCGGCCGCTCGCCTGGCCGCCCGTCTGGTCGCTCGCCTGGCCGCTCGTCTTTGAGCGCCGGCTCTGAGCGCCGGCTCTGAGCGCCGGCTCTGAGCGCCGGCTCTGAACGCCGGCTCTGAGGGCCTACTCTGAGCGCCGGCTTTGAGCGCCGGACCTGAGCGCCCGCTCTGAGCGCCGGCCCGCCTGGCCGCTCGCAATGCCGCTCGCCTGGCCGCTCGCCTGGCCGCTCGCCTTGCCGCTCGCCTCGCCTCTCGCCTGGCAGCTCGCATGGCCGCTCGCCTGGCCGCTCGCCTGGCCGCTTGCCTGGCCGCTCGCCTGGCCGTTCGCCTGCGTTCGCCGGCTCTGAGCGCCGGCTCTGAGCTACCGCCCGCCTGGCCGCTCGCAATGCCGCTCGCCTGGCCGCTCGCCTGGCCGCCCGTCTGGTCGCTCGCCTGGCCGCTCGGCTGGCCGCTCGTCTTTGAGCGCCGGCTTTGAGCGCCGGCTCTGAGCGGCGGCTCTGAGCGCCGGCTCTGAACGCCGCCTCTAAGGGCCTACTCTGAGCGCCGGCTTTCAGCGCCGGCCCGCCTGGCCGCTCGCAATGCCGCTCGCCTGGCCGCTCGCCTGGCCGCTCGCCTGGCCGCCCGCCTGGTCGCTCGCCCGGCCGATCGCCTGGCCGCTCGCATTGCCGCTCGCCTGGCCGCTCGCCTGGCCGCTCGCCTGGCCGCTCGCCGGGCCGCTCGCCTGGCAGCTCGCCTGGCCGCTCGCCTGGCCGCTTGCCTGGCCGCTCGCCTGGTCGCTCGCCTGGCCGCTTGCCTGGTTGCTCGCCTGGCCGCTCGCCTGGCCTCTCGCTTGGCCGCTCGGCTGGCCGCTCGGCTGGCCGCTCGGCTTTGAGCGCCGGCTCTGAGCGTCGGCTCTGAGCGCCGGCTTTCAGCGCCGGCTATGAGCGCCGGCTCTGAAGGACGGTTCTGAGCGCCGGTTCTGAGCGCCGGCTCTGAGCGCCGGCTGTGAGCGCCGGCTCTGAGCGCCTGCTCTGAGCGGCGGCTCGCCTGGCCGCTCGCCTGGCCGCTCGACTGGCCGCTCGCCTGGCCGCTCGCCTGGCCGCTCGCCTGTCCGCTCGCCTGGCCGCTCGGCTGGCTGCTCGTCTTTGAGCGCGGGCTCTGAGCGCGGGCTCTGAGCGCCGGCTCGCCTGGCCGCTCGCATGGCCGCTCGCCTGGCCGCTCGCCTGGCCGTTCGGCTGACCTCTCGGCTCTGAGCGCCGGCTCTGAGCGCCGGCTCCGAGCGCCGGCTCTGAGCGCCGGCTCTGAGCGCCGGTTCTGAGTGTCGTCTCTGAGCGCCGGCTGTGAGTGCCGGCTCGCCTCGCCGCTCGCCTGGCCGCTCGCCTGGCCGCTCGCCTGGCCGCTCGCCTGGCCGCTCGCCTGGCCGCTCGCCGGGCCGTTCGCCTGGCCGCTCACCTTGCAGCTCGGCTGGCCGTTAGGCTTTGAGCGCCGGCTTTGAGGACTGGATTTGAGCGCAGGCTCTGAGCGCCAGCTCTGATCACCGGCTCGCCTGGCCGCTCGCCTGGCCGCTCGCCTGGCCTCTCGCCTGGTCGCTCGCCTGGCCGCTCGTCTGGCCGCTCGCCTGGCCTCTCGCTTGGCCGCTCGCCTGGCCGCTAGGCTGGGCGCTCGGCTTTGAGCGCCGGCTGTGAGCGCCGGCTGTGAGCGCCAACTCTGAGCGCCGGCTCTGAGTGCCGGCTCTGAGCGCCGGCTCGCCTGGCCGCATGCTGGCCGCTCGCATTGCCGCTCGCCTGGCCGCTCGCCTGGCCGCTCGCATGGCCGCTCGCCTGGCCGCTCGCCTGGCCGCTTGCCTGGCCGCTCGCCTGGCCGTTCGCCTGCGTTCGCCGGCTCTGAGCGCCGACCCTGAGCGCCCGCCCGGCTGGCCGCTCGCAATGCCGCTCGCCTGGCCGCTCGCCTTGCCGCTCGCCTGGCCGCCCGTCTGGTCGCTCGCCTGGCCGCTCGGCTGGCCGCTCGTCTTTGAGCGCCGGCTTTGAGCGCGGCTCTGAGCGCCGGCTCTGAGCGCCGGACCTGAGCGCCGGCCCGCCTGGCCGCTCAAAATGCCGCTCGCCTGGCCGCTCGCCTGGCCGCTCGCTTGGCCGCCCGCCTGGTCGCTCGCCCGGCCGCTCGCCTGGCCGCTCGCATTGCCGCTCGCCTGGCCGATCGCCTGGGCGCTCGCCTGGCCGCTCGCCTGGTCGCTCGCCTGGCCGCTCGCCTGGCCGCTCGCCTTGCCGCTCGGCTGGCCGTTAGGCTTTGAGCGCCGGCTCTGAGCACCGGATTTGAGCGCAGGCTCTGAGCGCCGGCTCTGAGCGCCGGCTTGCCTGGCCGCTCGCCTGGCCGCTCGCCAGGCCGCTCGTCTGGCCGCTCGGCTGACCGCTCGGCTTTGAGCGCCGACTCTGAGCGCCGGCTCTGAGCGACGGCTCTGAGCGCCGGCTCTGAGCGCCGGCTGTCAGCGCCGGCTGTGAGCGCCGGCTCTAAGCGCCTGCTCTGAGGGCCGGCTCTGAGCGCCTGCTCTGAGTGGCGGCTCGCCTGGCCACTCGCCTGGCCGCTCGCCTGGCCGCTCGCCTGGCCAATCGACTGGCCGCTCGCCTGGTCGCTCGCCTGGCCGCTCGCCTGGCCGCTCGCCTTGCCGCTCGGCTGACGGCTCGGCTCTGAGCGACGGCTCTAAACGCCGGCTCTGAGCGTCGGCTGTCAGCGCCGGCTGTGAGCGCCGGCTCTAAGCGCCTGCTCTGAGCGCCGGCTCTGAGCGCCAGCTCTGAGCGGCGGCTCGCCTGGCCACTCGCCTGGCCGCTCGCCTGGCCGCTCGCCTGGCCGCTCGCCTGGCCGCTCGCCTTGCCGCTCGGCTGGCTGCTCGTCTTTGAGCGCGGGCTCTGAGCGCCGGCTCTGAGCGCCGGCTCGCCTGGCCGCTCGCATGGCCGCTCGCCTGGCCGCTCGCCTGGCCGTTCGGCTGACCGCTCGGCTCTGAGCGCCGGCTCTGAGCGCCGGCTCTGAGCGCAAACTCTGAGCGCCGGCTCTGAGCGCCGGCTCTGAACTTCGGCTCTGAGCGCCGGCTCGCCTGGCCGCTCGCCTGGCCGCTCGCCTGGCCGCTCGCCTGGCCGCTCGCCTGGCCTCTCGCCTGGTCGCTCGCCTGGCTGCTCGTCTGGCCGTTCGCCTGGCCTCTCGCTTGGCCGCTCGCCTGGCCGCTAGGCTAGGCGCTCGGCTTTGAGCGCCGGCTGTGAGCGCCGGCTGTGAGTGCCAACTCTGAGCGCCGGCTCTGAGCGCCGGCTCTGAGCGCCGGCTCTGTGCGCCGGCTCTGAGCGCCGGCTTGCCTGCTGGACGCTCGCATTGCCGCTCGCCTGGCCGCTCGCCTGGCCGCTCGCATGGCCGCTCGCCGCTCGCCTGGCCGCTCGCCTGGCCGCTCGTCTGGCCGTTCGCCTGGCCTCTCGCCTGGCCGCTAGGCTGGGCGCTCGGCTTTGAGCGCCGGCTGTGAGCGCCGGCTGTGAGCGCCGACTCTGAGTGCCGGCTCTGAGCGCAGGCTCGCCTGGCCGCATGCTGGCCGCTCGCATTGCCGCTCGCCTGGCCGCTCGCCTGGCCGCTCGCATGGCCGCTCGCCTGGCCGCTCGCCTGGCCGCTTGCCTGGCCGCTCGCCTGGCCGTTCGCCTGGCCGTTCGCCTGCGTTCGCCGGCTCTGAGCGCCGACTCTGAGCGCCCGCCTGCCTGGCCGCTCACAATGCCGCTCGCCTGGCCGCTCGCCTGGCCGCTCGCCTGGCCGCCCGTCTGGTCGCTCGCCTGGCCGCTCGGCTGGCCGCTCGTCTTTGAGCGCCGGCTTTGAGCGCCGGCTCTGAGCGCCGGCTCTGAGCGCCGGCTCTGAGCGCCGGCTCTGAGGGCCTACTCTGAGCGCCGGCTTTGAGCGCCGGGCCTGAGCGCCGGCTCTGAGCCCTGGCCCGCCTGGCCGCTCGCAATGCCGCTCGCCTGGCCGCTCGTTGGCCGCCCGCCTGGTCGCTCGCCCGGCCGCTCGCCTGGCCGCTCGCATTGCCGCTCGCCTTGCCGATCGCCTGGCCGCTCGCCTGGCCGCTCGCCTGGCCGCTCGCCTGGCCGCTCGCCTGGCCGCTCGCCTGGCCGCTCGCTTGGTCGCTCGCCTGGCCGCTCGCCTGGCCGCTCGCCTGGCCGCTCGCCTGGCCGCTCGCCTGGTCTCTCGCTTGGCCGCTCGGCTGGCCGCTCGGCTTTGAGCGCCGGCTCGCCAGGCCGCATGCTGGCCGCTCGCATTGCCGCTCGCCTGGCCGCTCGCATGGCCGCTCGCATGGCCGCTCGCCTGGCCGCTCGCCTGGCCGCTTGCCTGGCCGCTCACCTGGCCGTTCGCCTGCGTTTGCCGGCTCTGAGCGCCCGCCCGCCTGGCCGCTCGCAATGCCGCTCGCCTGGCCGCTCGCCCGGCCGCTCGCCTGGCCGCCCGTCTGGTCGCTCGCCTGGCCGTTAGGCTGGCCGCTCGTCTTTGAGCGCCGGCTTTGAGCGCCGGCTCTGAGCGCCGGCTCTGAACGCCGGCTCTGAGGGCCTACTCTGAGCGCCGGCTTTGAGCGCCGGACCTGAGCGCCCGCTCTGAGCGCCGGCCCGCCTGGCCGCTCGCAATGCCGCTCGCCTGGCCGCTCGCCTCGCCGCTCGCCTTGCCGCTCGCCTGGCCGCTCGCCTGGCAGCTCGCATGGCCGCTCGCCTGGCCGCTCGCCTGGCCGCTCGCCTGGCCGTTCGCCTGCGTTCGCCGGCTCTGAGCGCCCGCCCGCCTGGCCGCTCGCAATGCCGCTCGCCTGGCCGCTCGCCTGGCCACTCGCCTGGCCGCCCGTCTGGTCGCTCGCCTGGCCGCTCGGCTGGCCGCTCGTCTTTGAGCGCCGGCTTTGAGCGCCGGCTCTGAGCGCCGGCTCTGAGCGCCGGCTCTGAACGCCGGCTCTAAGGGCCTACTCTGAGCGCCGGCTTTGAGCGCCGGACCTGAGCGCCGGCCCGCCTGGCCGCTCGCAATGCCGCTCGCCTGGCCGCTCGCCTGGCCGCTCGCCTGGCCGCCCGCCTGGTCGCTCGCCCGGCCGCTCACCTGGCCGCTCGCATTGCCGCTCGCCTGGCCGATCGCCTGGCTGCTCGCCTGGCCGCTCGCCGGGCCGCTCGCCTGGCCGCTCGCCTGGTCGCTCGCCTGGCCGCTTGCCTGGCCGCTCGCCTGGCCGCTCGCCTGGCCTCTCGCTTGGCCGCTCGGCTGGCCGCTCGGCTGGCCGCTCGGCTGGCCGCTCGGCTTTGAGCGCCGGCTCTGAGCGTCGGCTCTGAGTGCCGGCTTTCAGCGCCGGCTATGAGCGCCGTATCTGAGCGCCGGTTCTGAGCGCCGGCTCTGAGCGCCGGCTCTGAGCGCCGGCTCTGAGGGCCGGCTCTGAGCGCCGGCTCTGAGCGCCGGCTGTGAGCGCCGGCTCTAAGCGCCTGCTCTGAGCGCCGGCTCTGAGCGCCTGCTCTGAGCGGCGGCTCGCCTGGCCGCTCGCCTGGCCGCTCGACTGGCCGCTCGCCTGGCCGCTCGCCTGGCCGCTCGCCTGTCCGCTCACCTGGCCGCTCGGCTGGCTGCTCGTCTTTGAGCGCGGGCTCTGAGCGTCGGCTCTGAGCGCCGGCTCGCCTGGCCGCTCGCATGGCCGCTCGCCTGGCCGCTCGCCAGGCCGTTCGGCTGACCGCTCGGCTCTGAGCGCCGGCTCTGAGCGCCGGCTCCGAGCGCCGGCTCTGAGCGCCGGCTCTGAGCGCCGGCTCTGAGTGTCGTCTCTGAGCGCCGGCTCTGAGTGCCGCTCGCCTCGCCGCTCGCCTGGCCGCTCGCCTGGCCGCTCGCTTGGCCGCTCGCCTGGCCGCTCGCCGGGCCGTTCGCCTGGCCGCTCACCTTGCAGCTCGGCTGGCCGTTAGGCTTTGAGCGCCGGCTTTGAGGACTGGATTTGAGCGCAGGCTCTGAGCGCCAGCTCTGATCACCGGCTCGCCTGGCCGCTCGCCTGGCCGCTCGCCTGGCCTCTCACCTTGTCGCTCGCCTGGCCGCTCGCCCGGCCGCTTGAAGGACGGTTCTGAGCGCCGGTTCTGAGCGCCGGCTCTGAGCGCCGGCTGTGAGCGCCGGCTCTAAGCGCCTGCTCTGAGCGCCGGCTCTGAGCGCCTGCTCTGAGCGGCGGCTCGCCTGGCCGCTCGCCTGGCCGCTCGACTGGCCGCTCGCCTGGCCGCTCGCCTGGCCGCTCGCCTGTCCGCTCGCCTGGCCGCTCGGCTGGCTGCTCGTCTTTGAGCGCGGGCTCTGAGCGTCGGCTCTGAGCGCCGGCTCGCCTGGCCGCTCGCATAGCCGCTCGCCTGGCCGCTCGCCAGGCCGTTCGGCTGACCGCTCGGCTCTGAGCGCCGGCTCTGAGCGCCGGCTCCGAGCGCCGGCTCTGAGCGCCGGCTCTGAGCGCCGGCTCTGAGTGTCGTCTCTGAGCGCCGGCTCTGAGTGCCGCTCGCCTCGCCGCTCGCCTGGCCGCTCGCCTGGCCGCTCGCTTGGCCGCTCGCCTGGCCGCTCGCCGGGCCGTTCGCCTGGCCGCTCACCTTGCAGCTCGGCTGGCCGTTAGGCTTTGAGCGCCGGCTTTGAGGACTGGATTTGAGCGCAGGCTCTGAGCGCCAGCTCTGATCACCGGCTCGCCTGGCCGCTCGCCTGGCCGCTCGCCTGGCCTCTCACCTTGTCGCTCGCCTGGCCGCTCGCCCGGCCGCTTGAAGGACGGTTCTGAGCGCCGGTTCTGAGCGCCGGCTCTGAGCGCCGGCTCTAAGCGCCTGCTCTGAGCGCCGGCTCTGAGCGCCTGCTCTGAGCGGCGGCTCGCCTGGCCCCTCGCCTGGCCGCTCGACTGGCCGCTCGCCTGGCCGCTCGCCTGGCCGCTCGCCTGTCCGCTCGCCTGGCCGCCTGGCCGCTCGGCTGGCTGCTCGTCTTTGAGCGCGGGCTCTGAGCGCGGGCTCTGAGCGCCGGCTCGCCTGGCCGCTCGCATGGCCGCTCGCCTGGCCGCTCGCCTGGCCGTTCGGCTGACCGCTCGGCTCTGAGCGCCGGCTCTGAGCGCCGGCTCCGAGCGCCGGCTCTGAGCGCCGGCTCTGAGCGCCGGCTCTGAGTGTCGTCTCTGAGCGCCGGCTGTGAGTGCCGGCTCGCCTCGCCGCTCGCCTGGCCGCTCGCCTGGCCGCTCGCCTGGCCGCTCGCCGGGCCGTTCGCCTGGCCGCTCACCTTGCAGCTCGGCTGGCCGTTAGGCTTTGAGCGCCGGCTTTGAGGACTGGATTTGAGCGCAGGCTCTGAGCGCCAGCTCTGATCACCGGCTCGCCTGGCCGCTCGCCTGGCCGCTCGCCTGGCCTCTCGCCTGGTCGCTCGCCTGGCCGCTCGTCTGGCCGCTCGCCTGGCCTCTCGATTGGCCGCTCGCCTGGCCGCTAGGCTGGGCGCTCGGCTTTGAGCGCCGGCTGTGAGCGCCAACTCTGAGCGCCGGCTCTGAGTGCCGGCTCTGAGCGCCGGCTCGCCTGGCCGCATGCTGGCCGCTCGCATTGCCGCTCGCCTGGCCGCTCGCCTGGCCGCTCGCATGGCCGCTCGCCTGGCCGCTCGCCTGGCCGCTCGCCTGGCCGCTTGCCTGGCCGCTCGCCTGGCCGTTCGCCTGCGTTCGCCGGCTCTGAGCGCCGACCCTGAGCGCCCGCCCGCCTGGCCGCTCGCAATGCCGCTCGCCTGGCCGCTCGCCTGGCCGCTCGCCTAGCCGCCCGTCTGGTCGCTCGCCTGGCCGCTCGGCTGGCCGCTCGTCTTTGAGCGCCGGCTTTGAGCGCGGCTCTGAGCGCCGGCTCTGAGCGCCGGACCTGAGCGCCGGCCCGCCTGGCTGCTCAAAATGCCGCTCGCCTGGCCGCTCGCCTGGCCGCTCGCTTGGCCGCCCGCCTGGTCGCTCGCCCGGCCGCTCGCCTGGCCGCTCGCATTGCCGCTCGCCTGGCCGATCGCCTGTGCGCTCGCCTGGCCGCTCGCCTGGTCGCTCGCCTGGCCGCTCGCCTGGCCGCTCGCCTTGCCGCTCGGCTGGCCGTTAGGCTTTGAGCGCCGGCTCTGAGCACCGGATTTGAGCGCAGGCTCTGAGCGCCGGCTCTGAGCGCCGGCTTGCCTGGCCGCTCGCCTGGCTGCTCGCCAGGCCGCTCGTCTGGCCGCTCGGCTGACCGCTCGGCTTTGAGCGCCGACTCTGAGCGCCGGCTCTGATCGACGGCTCTGAGCGCCGGCTGTGAGCGCCGGCTCTAAGCGCCTGCTCTGAGCGCCGGCTCTGAGCGCCTGCTCTGAGTGGCGGCTCACCTGGCCACTCGCCTGGCCGCTCGCCTGGCCGCTCGCCTGGCCAATCGACTGGCCGCTCGCCTGGTCGCTCGCCTGGCCGCTCGCCTGGCCGCTCGCCTTGCCGCTCGGCTGACCGCTCGGCTCTGAGCGACGGCTCTAAACGCCGGCTCTGAGCGTCGGCTGTCAGCGCCGGCTGTGAGCGCCGGCTCTAAGCGCCTGCTCTGAGCGCCGGCTCTGAGCGCCAGCTCTGAGCGGCGGCTCGCCTGGCCACTCGCCTGGCCGCTCGCCTGGCCGCTCGCCTGGCCGCTCGCCTGGCCGCTCGCCTGGCCGCTCGTCTTGCCGCTCGGCTGGCTGCTCGTCTTTGAGCGCGGGCTCTGAGCGCCGGCTCTGAGCGCCGGCTCGCCTGGCCGCTCGCATGGCCGCTCGCCTGGCCGCTCGCCTGGCCGTTCGGCTGACCGCTCGGCTTTGAGCGCCGGCTCTGAGCGCCGGCTCTGAGCGCCGGCTCTGAGCGCCGGCTCTGAGCGCAAACTCTGAGCGCCGGCTCTGAGCGCCGGCTCTGAACTTCGGCTCTGAGCGCCGGCTCGCCTGGCCGCTCGCCTGGCCGCTCGCCTGGCCGCTCGCCTGACCGCTCGCCTGGCCGCTCGCCTGGCCTCTCGCCTGGTCGCTCGCCTGGCCGTTCGCCTGGCCTCTCGCTTGGCCGCTCGCCTGGCCGCTAGGCTAGGCGCTCGGCTTTGAGCGCCGGCTGTGAGCGCCGGCTGTGAGCGCCAACTCTGAGCGCCGGCTCTGAGCGCCGGCTCTGTGCGCCGGCTCTGAGCGCCGGCTTGCCTGCTGGCCGCTCGCATTGCCGCTCGCCTGGCCGCTCGCCTGGCCGGTCGCATGGCCGCTCGCCTGGCCGCTCGCCTGGCCGCTCGCCTGGCCGCTCGTCTGGCCGTTCGCCTGGCCTCTCGCCTGGCCGCTAGGCTGGGCGCTCGGCTTTGAGCGCCGGCTGTGAGCGCCGGCTGTGAGCGCCAACTCTGAGCGCCGGCTCCTAGTGCCGGCTCTGAGCGCCGGCTCGCCTGGCCGCATGCTGGCCGCATTGCCGCTCGCCTGGCCGCTCGCCTGGCCGCTCGCATGTCCGCTCGCCTGGCCGCTCGCCTGGCCGCTTGCCTGGCCGCTCGCCTGGCCGTTCGCCTGGCCGTTCGCCTGCGTTCGCCGGCTCTGAGCGCCGACTCTGAGCGCCCGCCCGCCTGGCCGCTCACAATGCCGCTCGCCTGGCCGCTCGCCTAGCCGCCCGTCTGGTCGCTCGCCTGGCCGCTCGGCTGGCCGCTCGTCTTTGAGCGCCGGCTTTGAGCGCCGGCTCTGAGCGCCGGCTCTGAGCGCCGGCTCTGAGGGCCTACTCTGAGCGCCGGCTTGGCTGGCCGTTAGGCTTTGAGCGCCGGCTTTGAGCACTGGATTTGAGCGCAGGCTCTGAGCGCCGGCTCTGATCGCCGGCTCCGAGCGCTGGCCCTAAGCGCCGGCTTTGAGCGCCGGCTTTGAGCGCCGGCTCGCCTGTCCGCTCGCCTTGCCGTTCGCCTGGCTGCCCCCCTGGCCGCTCGCCTGGCCGCTCGGCTGGCCGCTCGCCTGGCCCCTCGCCTGGCCGCTTGCCTGGTCGTTCGCCTGGCCGCTCGGCTGGCCGCTCGTCTTTGAGCGCCGGCTCTAAGTGCCGGCTCTGAGCGCCGGCCCGCCTTGCCGCTCGCAATGCCGATCGCCTGGCCGCTCGCCTGGCCGCTCGCCTGGCTGTTCGCCTGGCCGCTCGGCTGGCCGCTCGGTTTTGAGCGCCGGCTCGCCTGGCCGCGCGCCTGGCCGCTCGCCTGCCCGCTCGCCTGGCCGCTCGCCTGGCCGCTTGGCTTTGAGCGCCGGCTCTGAAGGCCGGCTGCGAGAGCCGGCTGTGAGCGCCGGCTGTGGCCGCCGGCTCTGAGCGCCGGCTCTGTGCGCCTGCTCTGAGCGCCGGCTCGCCTGGCCGCTCGCATTGCCGCCCGCTTGCCCGTTCGCATTGCCGCTCGCCTGGCCGCTCGCCTGGCCGCTCGCCTGGCCGCTCGCCTGGCCGCTCGCCTGGCCGCTCGCCTGGCCGCTTGCCTGGTCGCTCGGATGGCCGGTCGTCTTTGAGCGCCGACTCTGAACACTGGCTCTGAGCGCCGGACCTGAGCGCTGGGCGCCGGCCTGACCGCTCGCCTGACCCCTTAGCTTCGAGCGCCGGCTCTGAAGGCCGGCTGTAAGCGCCGGCTGTGAGCGCCGGCTCTGAGCGTCGGCTTTGTGCGCCTGCTCTGAGCGCCGGCTGGCCTGGCCGCTCATATTACCGCTCGCCTGGCCGCTCGCCTGGCCGCTCGCCTGGCCGCTCTCCTGGCCGCTCGCCATGCCGTTCGGCTGGCCGTTAGGCTTTGAGCGCCGGCTTTGAGCACTGGATTTGAGCGCAGGCTCTGAGCGCCGGCTCTGATCGCCGGCTCCGAGCGCAGGCCCTAAGCGCCGGCTCTGAGCACCGGCTTTGAGCGCCGGCTGTGGCCGCCGGCTCTGAGCGCCGGCTCTGTGCGCCTGCTCTGAGCGCCGGCTCGCCTGGCCGCTCGCATTGCCGCCCGCTTGCCCGTTCGCATTGCCGCTCGCCTGGCCGCTCGCCTGTCCGCTCGACTGGCCGCTCGCCTGGCCGCTCGCCTGGCCGCTTGGCTTTGAGCGCCGGCTCCGAAGGCCGGCTGTGAGCGTCGGCTCTGTGCGCCTGCTCTGAGCGCCGGCTCGCCTGGCCGCTCGCATTGCCGCCCGCCTGCCCGCTCGCATTGCCGCTCGCCTGGCCGCTCGCCTGTCCGTTCGACAGGCTGCTCGCCCGGCTGCTCGCCTTGCCGCTCGGCTGGCCGTTAGGCTTTGAGCGCCGGCTCTGAGCACCGGCTCTGAGCGCCGGCTTTGAGCGCCGGCTCGCCTAGCCGCTCGCCTTGCCGCTCGCCTGGCCACTCGCCTGGACGCTCGCCTGGCCGCTCGCCTGGCCGCTCGCTTGGCCGCTCGCCTGGCCGCTCGCCTGGCCGCTCGCCTGGCCGCTCTCCTGGCCGCTCGCCCGGCCGCTTGCCTGGTCGCAGGCCTGGTCGTTCGCCTGTCTTTGAGCGCCGGCTCTGAACGCCGGCTCTGAGCGCCGGACCTGAGCGCTGGCTCTGGGCGCCGGCCCGCCTGGCCGCTCGCCTGGCCCCTTGGCTTCGAGCGCCGGCTCAGAAGGCCGGCTGTAAGCGCCGGCTGTTAGCTCCGGCTCTGAGCGCCTGCTCTGAGCGCCGGCTTGCCTGGCCGCTCATATTACCGCTCGCCTGGCCGCTCGCCTGGCCGGTCGCCTGGCCGCTCTCCTGGCCGCTCGCCTGGCCGCTCGCCTGGCCGCTCGCCATGCCGCTCGGCTGGCCGTTAGGCTGTGAGCGCCGGCTTTGAGCACCGGATTTGAGCGCAGGCTCTGAGCGCCGGCTCTGATCGCCGGCTCTGAGCGCCGGCCCTGAGCGCCGGCTCTGAGCGCCGGCTTTGAGCGCCGGATTTGAGCGCCGGCTCGCCTGTCCGCTCGCCTTGCCGTTCGCCTGGCTGCCCGCCTGGCTACTCGCCTGGCCGCTCGCCTGGCCGCTCGCCTGGCCGCTCGCCTGGCCGCTCGCCTGGCCGCTCGCCTGGCCGCTCGCCTGGCCCCTCGCCTGGCCGCTCGCCTGGCCGCTCGCCTGGTCGCTCGCCTGGCCGCTCGCCTGGCTGTTCGTCTGGCCGCTCGGCTGAGCGCCGGCTCTGAGCGCCGGCTCTGAGCGCCGGCTCTGAGCGCCGGCTCTGAACGCCAGCTCGCCTGGCCGCTCGCCTGGCCGCTTGCCTGGCCGCTCGGCTGACCGCTCGGCTTTGAGCGCCGGCTCTGACCACCGGCTCTGAGTGCGGCTCTGAGCGCCGGCTCTGAGCGCCGGGTCTGAGCGTCTGCTCTGAGCGCCCGCTATGAGCACCGGCTCGCCTGGCCGCTCGCCTGGCCGCTCGCCTGGCCGCTCGCCTGGCCGCTCGCCTGGACGCTCGCCTGGCCGCTAGCCTGGCCGCTCGCCTGGCTGTTCGTCTGGCCGCTCGGCTGGCCGTTAGGCTTTGAGCGCCGGCTTAGAACACTGGACTTGAGCGCAGGCTCTGAGCGCCGGCTCTGAGCACCGGCTCTGAGCGCCGGCATTGAGCGCCGGCTCGCCTGGCCGCTCGCCTTGCCGCTCGCCTAGCCGCTCGCCTGGCCGCTCGCCTGGCCGCTCG
This sequence comes from Sycon ciliatum, assembly GCF_964019385.1. Lineage (NCBI taxonomy): Eukaryota > Metazoa > Porifera > Calcarea > Leucosolenida > Sycettidae > Sycon > Sycon ciliatum. The sequence goes on from NC_088649.1 coordinate 29,942,110, forward strand.
CCTGGCCGCTCACCTGGCCGCTCGCATGGCCGCTCGCCGGGCCGCTCGCCTGGCCGCTCGCCTGGCCGCTCGCCTGGCCGCTCGCCTGGCCGCTCGCCTGGCCGCTCGCCTGGCCGCTCGCCTGGCCGCTTGCCTGGTTGCTCGGCTGGCCGGTCGTCTTTGAGCGCCGGCTCTGAACGCCGGCTCTGAGCGCCGGACCTGCGCGCCGGCCCGCCTGGCCGCTCGCCTGACCCCTTAGCTTCGAGCGCCGGCTCTGAAGGCCGGCTGTAAGCTCCGGCTGTGAGCGCCGGCTCTAAGCGTCGGCTTTGTGCGCCTGCTCGGAGCGTCGGCTTGCCTGGCCGCTCATATTACCGCTCGCCTGGCCGCTCGCCTGGCCGCTCGCCAGGCCGCTCTCCTGGCCGCTCGCCATGCCGCTCGGCTGGCCGTTAGGCTTTGAGCGCCGGCTTTGAGCACTGGATTTGAGCGCAGGCTCTGAGCGCCGGCTCTGATCGCCGGCTCCGAGCGCTGGCCCTAAGCGCCGGCTCTGAGCGCCGGCTTTGAGCGCCGGCTTTGAGCGCCGGCTCGCCTGTCCGCTGGCCTTGCCGTTCGCCTGGCTGCCCGCCTGGCCGCTCGCCTGGCCGCTCGCCTGGCCCCTCGCCTGGCCGCTTGCCTGGTCGTTCGCCTGGCCGCTCGGCTGGCCGCTCGTCTTTGAGCGCCGGCTCTAAGTGCCGGCTCTGAGCGCCGGCCCGCCTTGCCGCTCGCAATGCCGATCGCCTGGCCGCTCGCCTGGCCGCTCGCCTGGCTGTTCGCCTGGCCGCTCGGCTGGCCGCTCGGCTTTGAGCGCTGGCTCGCCTGGCCGCGCGCCTGGCCGCTCGCCTGCCCGCTTGCCTTGCCGCTCGCCTGGCCGCTTTGCTTTGAGCGCCGGCTCTGAAGGCCGGCTGCGAGCGCCGGCTGTGAGCGCCGGCTGTGGCCGCCGGCTCTGAGCGCCGGCTCTGTGCGCCTGCTCTGAGCGCCGGCTCGCCTGGCCGCTCGCATTGCCGCCCGCTTGCCCGTTCGCATTGCCGCTCGCCTGGCCGCTCGCCTGGCCGGTCGCCTGGCCGCTCGCCTGGCCGCTCGCCTGGCCGCTCGCCTGGCCGCTCGCCTGGCCCCTCGCCTGACCGCTTGCCTGGTCGTTCGCCTGGCCGCTCGGCTGGCCGCTCGTCTTTGAGCGCCGGCTCTAAGTGCCGGCTCTGAGCGCCGGCCCGCCTTGCCGCTCGCAATGCCGCTCGCCTGGCCGCTCGCCTGGCCACTCGCCTGGCTGTTCGCCTGGCCGCTCGGCTGGCCGCTCGGCTTTAAGCGCCGGCTTTGAGCGCCGGCTCGCCTGGCCGCGCGCCTGGCCGCTCGCCTGGCCGCTTGGCTTTGAGCGCGGGCTCTGAAGGCCGGCTGCGAGCGCCGGCTGTGACCGCCGGCTCTGAGCTCCGGCTCTGTGCGCCTGCTCTGAGCGCCGGCTCGCCTTGCCGCTCGCATTGCCGCCCGCCGACTCTGAGCGCCGGACCTGAGAGCTGGCTCTGAGCGCCGGCCCGCCTGGCCGCTCTCAATGCCGCTCGCCTGGCCGCTCGCCTGGCCGCTGGCATGGTCGCTCGCCTGGACGCTCGCCTGGCCGCTCGCCTGGCCGCTCGCCTGGCCGCTCGCCTGGCCGCTCGCCTGTCTGCTCGCCTAGCCGCTCGCCTTGCCACTCGGCTGGCCGTTAGGCTTTGAGCGCCGGCTTTGAGCACCGGATTTGAGCGCAGGCTCTTTGCGCCGGCTCTGAGCGCCGGCTCTGAGCGCCGGCTAGCTTGGCCTCTCGCCTGTTCGCTCGCCTGGACGCTCACCTGGACGCTCGCCTGGCCGCTCGCCTCCCCGCTCGCCTGGCCGCTCGCCTGGCCGCTCGGCTGGTCGCTCGTCTTTGAGCGCCGGCTTTGAGCGCTGGCTCTGAGCGGCGGCACTTAGCGCCGGCTCTGAGCGGCGGCACTGAGCGCCGGCTCTGAGCGGCGGCTCGCAGCGCCGGCTCTGAGCGCCGGCTCTGAGAGCCGGGTCTGAGCGCCTGCTCTTAGCGCCGGCTTTGAGCGCCGGCTTGCCTGGCCGCTTGCCTTGCCGCTCGCCGGGACGCTTGCCTGGCCGCTCGCCTGGACGCTCGCCAGGCCGCTCGCGTTGCCGCTCACCTGGTTGCTCGCCTGGTCGCTCGCCCGGCCGTTCGCCTGGCCGCTCGGCTCGGCTTCGAGCGCCGGCTTTGAGCGCCGGCTCGCCTGGCCGCGCGCCTAGCCGCTCGTCTGGCCGCTCGCCTGGCCCCTTGGCTTCGAGCGCCGGCTCTGAAGGCCGGCTGTGAGCGTTGGCTCTGAGCGCCGGCTCTGAGCGCCGACTTTGTGCGCCTGCTCTGTGCGCCGGCTCTGAGCGCCGGCTGGCCTGGCCGCTCATATTGCCGCTCGCCTGGCCACTCGCCTGGCCGCTCGCCTGGCCGCTCGCCTGGCCGCTCGCCTGGCCGCTCGCCTGGCCGCTTGCCTGGACGCTCCCCTTGCCGCTCGGCTGGCCGTTAGGCTTTTAGTGCCGGCTTTGAGCGCCGGCTTTGAGCGCCGGCTCGCCTGTCCGCTCGCCTTGCCGTTCGCCTGGCTGCCCGCCTGGCTGCTCGCCTGGCCGCTCGGCTGGCCGCTCGCCTGGCCCCTCGCCTGGCCGCTTGCCTCGTCGTTCGCCTGGCCGCTCGGCTGGCCGCTCGTCTTTGAGCGCCGGCTCTAAGTGCCGGCTCTGAGCGCCGGCCCGCCTTGCCGCTCGCAATGCCGATCGCCTGGCCGCTCGCCTGGCCGCTCGCCTGGCTGTTCGCCTGGCCGCTCGGCTGGCCGCTCGGCTTTGAGCGCCGGCTCGCCTGGCCGCGCGCCTGGCCGCTCGCCTGCCCGCTCGCCTGGCCGCTCGCCTGGCCGCTTGGCTTTGAGCGCCGGCTCTGAAGGCCGACTGCGAGCGCCGGCTGTGAGCGCCGGCTGTGGCCGCCGGCTCTGAGCGCCGGCTCTGTGCGCCTGCTCTGAGCGCCGGCTCGCCTGGCCGCTCGCATTGCCGCCCGCTTGCCCGTTCGCATTGCCGCTCGCCTGGCCGCTCGCCTGGCCGCTCGCCTGGCCGCTCGCCTGGCCGCTCGCCTGGCCGCTTGCCTGGTCGCTCGGATGGCCGGTCGTCTTTGAGCGCCGACTCTGAACGCTGGCTCTGAGCGCCGGACCTGAGCGCTGGGCGCCGGCCCGCCTGGCCGCTCGCCTGACCCCTTAGCTTCGAGCGCCGGCTCTGAAGGCCGGCTGTAAGCGCCGGCTGTGAGCGCCGGCTCTGCGCGTCGGCTTTGTGCGCCTGCTCTGAGCGCCGGCTGGCCTGGCCGCTCATATTACCGCTCGCCTGGCCGCTCGCCTGGCCGCTCACCTGGCCGCTCTCCTGGCTGCTCGCCATGCCGTTCGGCTGGCCGTTAGGCTTTGAGCGCCGGCTTTGAGCACTGGATTTGAGCGCAGGCTCTGAGCGCCGGCTCTGATCGCCGGCTCCGAGCGCAGGCCCTAAGCGCCGGCTCTAAGCGCCGGCTTTGAGCGCCGGCGTTGGCCGCCGGCTCTGAGCGCCGGCTCTGTGCGCCTGCTCTGAGCGCCGGCTCGCCTGGCCGCTCGCATTGCCGCCCGCTTGCCCGTTCGCATTGCCGCTCGCCTGGCCGCTCGCCTGTCCGCTCGACTGGCCGCTCGCCTGGCCGCTCGCCTGGCCGCTTGGCTTTGAGCGCCGGCTCTGAAGGCCGGCTGTGAGCGTCGGCTCTGTGCGCCTGCTCTGAGCGCCGGCTCGCCTGGCCGCTCGCATTGCCGCCCGCCTGCCCGCTCGCATTGCCGCTCGCCTGGCCGCTCGCCTGTCCGTTCGACTGGCCGCTCGCCCGGCCGCTCGCCTTGCCGCTCGGCTGGCCGTTAGGCTTTGAGCGCCGGCTCTGAGCACCGGCTCTGAGCGCCGGCTTTGAGCGCCGGCTCGCCTAGCCGCTCGACTTGCCGCTCGCCTGGCCACTCGCCTGGACGCTCGCCTGGCCACTTGCCTGGACGCTCGCTTGGCCGCTCGCCTGGCAGCTCGCCTGGCCGCTCGCCTGGCCGCTCTCCTGGCCGCTCGCCCGGCCGCTTGCCTGGTCGCAGGCCTGGTCGTTCGCCTGGCCGCTCGGCTGGCCGCCTGTCTTTGAGCGCCGGCTCTGAACGCCGGCTCTGAGCGCCGGACCTGAGCGCTGGCTCTGGGCGCCGGCCCGCCTGGCCGCTCGCCTGGCCCCTTGGCTTCGAGCGCCGGCTCAGAAGGCCGGCTGTAAGCGCCGGCTGTTAGCTCCGGCTCTGAGCGCCTGCTCTGAGCGCCGGCTTGCCTGGCCGCTCATATTACCGCTCGCCTGGCCGCTCGCCTGGCCGGTCGCCTGGCCGCTCTCCTGGCCGCTCGCCTGGCCGCTCGCCATGCCGCTCGGCTGGCCGTTAGGCTTTGAGCGCCGGCTTTGAGCACCGGATTTGAGCGCAGGCTCTGAGCGCCGGCTCTGAGCGCCGGCTCTGAGCGCCGGCCCTGAGCGCCGGCTCTGAGCGCCGGCTTTGAGCGCCGGATTTGAGCGCCGGCTCGCCTGTCCGCTCGCCTTGCCGTTCGCCTGGCTGCCCGCCTGGCTACTCGCCTGGCCGCTCGCCTGGCCGCTCGCCTGGCCGCTCGCCTGGCCGCTCGCCTGGCCGCTCGCCTGGCCGCTCGCCTGGCCCCTCGCCTGGCCGCTCGCCTGGTCGCTCGCCTGGTCGCTCGCCTGGCCGCTCGCCTGGCTGTTCGTCTGCCGCTCGGTTGAGCGCCGGCTCTGAGCGCCGGCTCTGAGCGCCGGCTCTGAACGCCGGCTCGCCTGGCCGCGCGCCTTGCCGCACGCCTGGCCGCTCGCCTGGCCCCTTGGCTTCGAGCGCCGGCTCTGAAGGCCGGCTGTGAGCGCCGGCTGTGAGCGCCGGCTCTGAGCGCCGGCTTTGTGCGCCTGCTCTGAGCGCCGGCTCGCCTGGCCAGTCAAATTGCCGCTCATATTGCCGCTCGCCTGGCCGCTCGCCTGGCCGCTCGCCTGGCCGCTCGCCTGGCCTCTCGCCTGGCCGCTCGACTGGTCGCTCACCTGGCCGCTCGCCTGGCTGTTCATCTGGCCGCTCGGCTGGCCGTAAAGCTTTGAGCGCCGGCTTTGAGCACCGGATTTGAGCGCCGGCTCTGAACGCCGGCTTGCCTGGCCGCTCGCCTGGCCGCTTGCCTGGCCGCTCGGCTGACCGCTCGGCTTTGAGCGCCGGCTCTGAGCACCGGCTCTGAGTGCGGCTCTGAGCGCCGGTTCTGAGCACCGGGTCTGAGCGCCGGCTATGAGCGCCGGCTATGAGCACCGGCTCGCCTGGCCGCTTGCCTGGCCGCTCGCCTGGCCGCTCGCCTGGACGCTCGCCTGGCCGCTCGCCTGGCCGCTCGCCTGGCCTCTCGCCTGGCCGCTCACCTGGTCGCTTGCCTGGCCGCTCGCCTGGCTGTTCGTCTGGCTGCTCGGCTGGCCGTTCGGCTTTGGGCGCCGGCTTTGAGCGCCGGCTCTGACCGTCGGCTCGCCTGGCCGCGCGCCTGGCCGCTCGCCTTCGTTGCTCGCCTGGCCGCTCGCTTGGCCGCTCGCCTGGCCGCTTGGCTTTGAGCGCCGGCTCTGAAGGCCGGCTGTGAGCGCCGGCTCTGAGCGTCGGCTCTGTGCGCCTGCTCTGAACGCCGGCTCGCCTGGCTGCTCGCATTGCCGCCCGCCTGCCCGCTCGCATTGCCGCTCGCCTGGCCGCTCGCCTTTCCGTTCGACTGGCTGCACGCATGGCCGCTCGCCTTGCCGCTCGGCTGGCCGTTAGGCTTTGAGCGCCGGCCCTGAGCAACGGCTTTGAGCGCCGGCTCGCCTAGCCGCTCGCCTTGCCGCTCGCCTAGCCGCTCGCCTGGCCGCTCGCCGGGCCGCTCGCCTGGCCGCTCGCCTGGCCGCTCACTTGGCCGCTCGCCTGGCCGCTCGCCTGGCCGCTCGCCTGGCCGCTCGCCTGGCCGCTCGCCTGGCCGCTTGCCTGGTCGCTCGGCTGGTCGTTCGCCTGGCCGCTCGGCTGGCCGCTCGTCTTTGAGCGCCGGCTCTGAACGCCGGCTCTGTGCGCCGGACCCGAGCGCTGGCTCTAAGCGCCGGCCCGCCGGGCCGCTCGCATTGCCGCTCGCCTGGCCGCTTAAATGGTCGCTCGCCTAGTCACTCGCCTGGCCGCCCGCCTGGCCGCTCGCCTGGCCGCTCGCCTTGCCACTGGGCTTGCCGTTATGCTTTGAGCGCGGCTCTGAGCGCCGGCTCTGAGCGCCGGCTTTGAGCGCCGGCTCTGAGCGCCGGCTCTGAGTGCCGGCTCGCCTGGCCGCTCGCCTGGCCACTCGCCTGGTCGCTCGCCTCGCCGCTCGCCTGGACGCGTGCCTGGCCGCTCGCCTGGCCGCTCGCCTGGCCGCTCGCCTGGCCGCTCGCCTTGCCGCTCGGTAGACAGCTCGGCTTTGAGCGCAGGCTCTGAGCACCGGCTCTGAGTGCGGCTCGGAGCGACGGCTCCGAGCACCGGCTCTGAGTGCGGCTCTGAGCGCCGGCTCTGAGCGCTGGCTCTGAGCGCCTGCTCTGAGCGCCTGCTCCAAGCGGCCAGGCGAGTGGCATTGCATCGAGTCGCGCCAAGCGAGAGGCCAGGCGAGCTGCCAGACGAGCGGCCAGGCAAGCGACAAGGCGGGCGGCCAAGCGAGCGACCAGGCGAGTGGCCAGGCAAGCGGCCAGGCGAGCGGCAAGGGGAGCCGCCAGACGAGCGGCGAGGTTGTAGGCCGGGCGAGCGGCCGGGCTGGCGCCAAGGCGAGCGGCATTGCGAGCGGCCAGGCGAGTGACCAGTCGAGCGGCCAGGCTAGCGGCCAGGCGAGCGGCGATACGAGCGGCCAGGCTGACCGGCGCTCAGAGCCAGCGCTCAGGTTCCACGTTCAAAACCGGCACTCAGAGCCGGCGATCAGATTCCGGCGCTTAGATCCGGCGCTCAAAGCCGGCGCTCAAAGACGAATATCCAGCCGAGCGGCCATGCGAGCAGCAAGGCGAGCGGCCGGCGCTCAGAGACAGCGCTGAGAGCCGGCGCTCAAATCCATTGCTCAAAGCCGGCCCTCAAAGCCTAACGGCCAGCCGAGCGGCAAGGCGAGCGGCCAGGGTAACGCCAGGCTAGCGACCAGGCGAGCGGCCATGCGAGCGGCCAGGCGAGCGGCCAGGCAAGCGGCCAGGCGAGAGGCCAGGCGAGCGGCCAGGCGAGCGGCAATGCGAGCGGCAAGCCGAGCCGGAGCTCAAAGCCGGCACTCAGAGCCGGCGCACAGAGCCGGCGCTCACAGCCTGCGCTCACAGCCGGCGTTTACAGCCGACGTTCAGAGCCGTCGCTCAATACCGAGCTGCGCTCAGAGCCGGCGCACAGAGCCGGCGCTCACAGCCTGCGCTCACAGCTGGCGTTTACAGCCGCCGTTCAGAGCCGTCGCTCAATACCGAGCGGCCAGGCGAGCGGCAAAGCGAGAGGCCAGGCGAGCGGCAAGACGAGCAGCTAGGCGAGCGACCAGGCGAGCGGCCAGGCGAGCGGCACGGCAAGCGGCCAGGCGAGCGACCAGGCGAGCGGCCGGCGCTCAAGGCTGGCGCTCAGAGCTGGCGCTCAGAGCTGGCGCTCAGAGCTGGCGCTCAGAGCTGGTGCTCAGAGCCGGCAGAGGCGGCGCTCAGAGTTGGCGCTCAGAGCCGGCGCTCAGAGCCTGCTCTCAAATCCATTGCTCAAAGCTGGCCCTCAAAGCCTAACGGCCAGCCGAGCGGCAAGGCGAGCGGCCAGGCGAGCGGTGAGGCGAGCGCCCGGCGAGCAACCAGGCGAGTAGGCAGGCGAGCGGCCAGGCGAACGGCAGGGCGAGCCGGCGCTCAGAGCCGGCGCTTAAAGCCTGTGCTCGAATCTAGTGCTCAAAGCCTAACGGCCAGCCGAGCGGCAAGGCGAGCGGCCAGGCGAACGGCCAGGGGAGCGGCCAGGCGAGCGGCCATGCGAGCGGCCAGGTGAGCGGCCAGGTGAGCTAAGAGGCGAGCGACCAGGCGAGCGGCCAGGCGAGCGGCCAGGCGAGCGGCAGGGCGAGCGGCCAGACGAGCGGCCAGGTGAGCGGCCAGGCGAGCCGGCGCTCAGAGCCGGCGCTCAGAGCCGGCGCTCAGAGCAGGCGCTTAGAGCCGGCGCTCACGGCCGACGCTGACAGCCGACGCTCAGAGCCGGCGCTGACAGCCGACGCTCAGAGCCGGCGCTCAGAGCCGGCGCTCAGAGCCGGCGCTCAGAGCCGGCACTCAGAGCCGACGCTCAGAGCCGGCGCTAAGAGCCGGCGCTCAGAGCCGGCGCTCAAAGCCGAGCGGTCAGCCTAGCGGCAAGGCGAGCGGCCAGGCGAGCGGCCAGGCGAGCGGCCAGGCGAGCGCCAGGCGAGCCGGCGCTCAGAGCCGGCGCTCAGAGCCTGCGCTCAAATCCGGTGCTCAGAGCCGGCGCTCAAAGCCGAGCGGTCAGCCGAGCGGCAAGGCGAGCGGCCAGGCGAGTGGCCAGGCAAGGCTAGGCGAGCGGTCAGGCGAGCTGCCAGGCGAGCCGGCGCTCAGAGCCTGCGCTCAGAGCCGGCGCTCAGAGCCGGCGCTCAAAGCCGAGCAGTCAGCCGAGCGGCCAGGGGAGCGGCCAGGCGAGCGGCGAGGCGAGCGGCCAGGCGAGCCGGCGCTCAGAGCCTGCGCTCAAATCCGGTGCTCAGAGCCGGCGCTCAAAGCCTAACGGCCAGCCGAGCGGCAAGGCGAGCGGCGAAGCGAGCGGCCAGGCGAGCGGCCAGGCTAGCGGCAATGCGAGCGGCAATGCGAGCGGCCAGGCGACCGGCGCTCAGAGCCGGCGCTCAGAGCCGGCGCTCAGAGCCGGCGCTCAGGGCCGGCGCTCAAAGCCGAGCGGCCAGGCGAGCGGCCAGACGAGCGGCAAAGGCAAACAGCCAGGCGAGCGGCCAGGCGAGCCGGCGCTCAGAGCCTGCGCTCAAATCCGGTGCTCAGAGCCGGCGCTCAAAGCCGAGCGGCCAGGCAAGCGGCCAGGCGAGCGGCCAGGCGAGTGGCCAGGTGAGCGGCCAGGCGAGTGGCCAGGCGAGCCGGCGCTCAGAGCCGGCGCTCAGAGCCTGCCCTCAGAGCCGGCGCTCAGAGCCGGCGCTCAAAGCCGAGCGGTCAGACGAGCGGCCAGGCGAGCGGCCAGGCGAGCGCTCAGAGCCGGCGATCAGAGCCGGCTCTCAGAGCCTTCGCTCAAAGCTGGCGCTCAAAGCCGGCGCTCAAAGCCGAGCTGCCAGGCGAGCGGCCAGGCGAGCGGCCAGGCGAGCGGCCAGGCGAGCATCCAGGCGAGCGGCCAGGGGAGCGGCCAGGCGAGCGGCCAGGCGAGCGGCCAGACGAGCGGCCAGGCGAGCTGGCACTCAGAGCCAGTGCTCAGAGTCCGCGCTCAGGGCCGGCGCTCAGAGCCGGCGGTCAGAGTTGGCGCTCGAAGCCGGCGCTCAAAGCAGGTGTGGTAGTTGTAAGTCTAACATTACTTCTCCATCACTGCATCAGCTCAACCGCCACCACTGGACTGCCTTTTTACACTCTTTTATTGACAAATAACCAAGAACACGGAAAACGACTACATCTTGACAAGACGACAGACCAAAGACTAGCTCACACAGTTTCGCGCATGCGCACAACACCACCAACCAATGACGCGGGTCCACAGCGACCAAGACGAAACAAACACTTGACACCAAATCTACCGCACAGGCGCTCAAAGCCGAGCGGCCAGGCGAGCGGCCAGGCGAGCGGCCAGGCGAGCCGCCTGACGAGCGGATAGGCGAGCGGCCAATCGAGCGGCCAGACGAGCGGGCAGGCGAGCGACCAGGCGAGCGGCCAGGCAAGCGGCCAGTCGAGCGGCCAGGCATGTGGCCACGCGAGCGGCCAGACGAGCGGTCATTCGAGCGACTGACACTAGGATCTACCCAGCGGTATGCTAAAACACATAGGGCCACAAGCATAAATAAATTTAGCGCTTAATCGGGTGATCGGAGGAATTTGTTTGGTTGAGTTCGGTAACTCCGCTCTTCTTCCTCGCTCACCGGAGGAATTTCTCTAGTCTCCTCGCGCAACTGGGGAGCACTCCAATGGAGAGAGAAAGGTTTTCAATGAGCGGCTTGCTGTGAGAGGTGCACTGAGACTTGAGGGCACTAACGGCGAATATCAAGACCTTACGGCCACGGAGATGCGGGACTCTGCGCTGGTCGTCTATCCGTGTGGGGGCAAAGCAAACGCGGTCAACATTCTGCTGACGCGAGCGCGGAGCTGAAGCTGGATTGGTGACTGACGTACCTGCTTACTCCACAACACCGGCGCATAATGATGTGCACGTACAAGACTCAGGGGCGTGCTCGGCCCCCCAACTAGGGGGGTGCACGGGAGCCGAGGGGAGCCCCCCCCCGGCAATTTTCCGCAATTTGTTTGCAACCTTTCTTGAATTTTAGAGCATATTTGCATACATTACAATTGCAATTACCCAGATTGAAAATTTTTGGGGGGTGCACGTGCCCCCCGTGCCCATCGCCGAGCACGCGCCTGAGACTTCGTGTGCATTCAACTCAAATTCGTGTTCCGTCAGCGTCAGTGTCAGCAAGTACATGTAGTACAATTTGTTCCCAAAATGACTTCGGGACAGTCTGGTCATGGTTTTCATTTGTACATGTATTGGACTCGTTCTTGCGATAATTTAGCGGCAATTCTAATGTTGTAGCGTTGTTCTCTTGTAATTTCGTGGAACCTGTATTGAGTAAATGATTTTTATGTTTCATTACATTGTCGACAGGTCTCCTGTGTACCGGTTTTGTGGCACAATGATTATAGCCATTTGTCGTCTCAATTCTTGTGAAATCATGCATATGTTGGTTGGTTCTCTTCATGTTCTTGCGACCTATTTCATAGATGTTGGTTGCCTTGTTGCTTTCTCTCCCCTCTCCTCTCACCCAAGCCATTCTGCGTGAGCGAAGCTGTGGACGCAGCATACTGCTGCTTCACTTCAAGTCGGGAATGCGTATAATAATAATAATAATAATACAAAAGAGAGAGAGAGAGAGAGAGAGAGAGAGAGAGAGAGAGAGAGATTGGAAGCTTTGTTACAACTCTGAGTTTCACGTTTTACTACGATCATCAGGCAACCCCCCTGCCTGATGATCGTAGTAATATGCGGAACTCAGAGTTGTAACAAAGCTTCCAATCTCTCTCTTGTGTACAAGGCTCTGCCCTACATGGGTATGGGAGGACTCTTCAGACAGTGCCGCTGAAGCAAACCACTTGACTACAATTTAAATATAATAATAACTAGCAGCACCGGTGCACCCCCGGCCAGCGTTGCCTGGCCGAACGTGGCATGCGGGTGAACGTGAAGCAAGTACATGAACAGCACACGTGCTAAGCACGTGGTGGTGGCCAGACCGCTGAAGTCCTGGTGAGGGAGGTTCTTCATCGTTGGAAGGAGAAGGAGGGACGTCTGTTACGCCTTCGGGAGGCTGGTCAGGGTTGTCCATCACCTGGTACATGGTGGCGGATGAAGCGGCTCAAAAAATTCATAAAATTACGAACAAAAGTGCGATGCGCTCTTCACTAGCACTGCAGTGAGTGCAGAGTGCAGTCAGTGCAGATCTTTTATATCCTTTTTGTTGCAGATGTTTCTATTTGCAGAGAACGGGTCACGTGGTCCGCAGCGCTTGTGCGGCTGCTAGTGCTACCTATGCCATGGCCTAGGCTAGGTGGCTACATGATTCGCACGCTTCGCGTGCTCAGTGCTTCTGCGCGCGGCTGCTACTGCTACTCGTAGATCTACTGATCGTGTCTGCTACGTAGCGCTACCTACCTACACACACACACGTCACAGGTCACGAGCCGAGGTGCCTAGGCTATATAGAACGCGTTAACGTGGCATGAACAGCACACGTGCTCAGCACGTGGTGGTGGCTACACGATTCGCACGCTTCGCGTGCTCAGTGCTTCTGTGGCTGCTTCCGGAATTCCGCTAGCTACACAATTCGCATGCTTTGCGTGCTCAGTGCTTCTGCGGCCGCTAGCTACACTGTTCGCACGCTTTGCGTGCTCAGACACACGTCACATGTGCCTCTTCTTCATAAGTAAAGATAAATCAGGTGACGTTGCCTGAGCTGAGCCAGCTTTCTCTCCATAAATTACGTCACCAGATTGAGCGCTGAATTAAATAATTATTGTTTATGGCCCTATGTGTCGATACGCATACTGCTGGGTAGATGCGAGTATCAGTTCAAGTGTCTGATGATTGCCTAGCGGCAGGAAGCACAGAGTTCAAGTAATTAGTTAGTACAACCAACCTTAGGCTTAGCGTCATCCGCTGAGTCTGCTATGTACCGTAGTTGGAAGATATGTGGGCGCCGCGCTCGCCCGCACATCAGCTCTCAATACGTGCTACAGCTGGGAGTATAGTAGCTGGAAACGTACCCGTGGCACCATAACTACATTCTTCGCGTTGAGAACGGTTAGCTCTGCTGTCTGTATTTTTTTACTTTTGTGGAAGACGCGCATCTATTTTGTGTCTACATGTATGTATCAGTGTATTGTAGCGTACAGGCCACTTACTTTCAAGTTTCAACACCATTATTTACGAAAGGAAACAGTAGAACTTTGAGGCAATAGTAGAAGGAAAAAAAGCCACACGTGTTGTTCAATTGGAGATTTTGAGTATTACAAGATGGCGGAAGACAAGTGCCGCTACCTGTATGTACCTGTATGTACATTAAATTTCTATTACTAGTCGTCTTTTGCAATGTCAAAAGAGGACTACGTGTGCTGCTGGAATACATGAGACTTCGGATGTAAGGACACTTCGCGTAGGACACGTTCCTGATGTCGCGCCGCGCCGAGGGTCTTTGCAAAGTCGACGGTATATAACAGCTCTTTTTTTGACTGCATACCGTTGTCCGGTCTTGTTCTAAGTTCAGTTTTCACCATGCTCTCTCGTTACTGCATACAGGTATTTCGCCTGTTTGGGAGAAAAGGTTCCACTATTACTCCTTCCCAACTTCTGACAGGTCCCCGTCATGTTCAAACGTGAGCTTGCTATAATTATTGTGTTTCCTTGACTGCATACAAATGTTTTGTTTCTGTGCAGGCAGAGGTTTCCTATTTTCATATCTTGATGGCTACATACAAGTTTCATGGCTTGCTCCCAGGTGAGTTCCCTTCATGAGTGTTTACAGGTGCCTTGTGTTGTTCGCATGTAAGTATCCTATATTACTCTTTCTTGACCTCATACAGGTTTTTGTCTTGTTCGCTGGTGAAGGTGTCCAATTACAACTCTTTCGAGACTGCATACAGATTACACGTCCCATTTGCAGCTAAGTAGTTCCTATATGGCTTATGCATGACTGCATATAGTTTTCCCGTCTCCGCACCAGTTAGGATTCCTATATGCTCTTTCTTTTCAACTGAACACAGGTATTTCGTCTGTTTCGCGGAGAAGGATCCTATAATGTCTCCTTCCTGACTGCACTAGGCCTTTGCGGATAATGCCGGTAGAAAAATTGGCAAAATTCGGTACTTTTTCGGGTGAGTTTCATGCATGTTTGGTATGTGGATAAAGAAATGGAGAAGAATTCCAGGAATTGCCCGCCGTAATGTTTGTATGGTTCTGCCAATTTCACTGTTTTTCGAGCAGAATCTGCCACTTTTTCGAGCATTATCCGCCAATGCATAGCCTGCACACAGGGTCTCGTCATGTTCAAAAGTAAGTGTCTTATAATATGGTATAGTCTTGACTGCTTACAAGTTTCGTTTCTAGTGGGCGCTTAGAAGTACACCATTTCTTATTTCATGGCTCCAAACAGGTTTCTTGTCTTGCTTACAGTTGAGTTCCCTTCATTGACCGTTGTAGATTGTGTCCATGTGTCTTGCCTTGTTCGCATATAAATTTATTATTTCTTTTTCTTGATTTCATACAGGTAATTTTCTTTTGTTTCCAGTTCGCAGTTTCCGCTCTGAGCGCCGGCTCTGAGCGCCCGCTCTGAGCGCCCGCTCTGTGTGCCGGCTCTGAGCGCCAGCTCTGAGCGCCGGGCCTGAGCGCTGGTTCGCCTGGCCGCTCGCCTGGCCGATCGCCTGGTCAATCGCCTGGCCGCTCGCCTGGCCGCTCGCCTGCCACTCGCCTGGCCGCTCGCCTGGTTGGTCGCCTGGCCGCTCGCCTGGCCGCTCGCCTTGCCGCTCGCCTTGCCGCTCGGCTGGCCGTTAGGCTTTGAGCGCCGGCTCTGAGCACCGGATTTGAGGGCAGGCTCTGAGCGCCGGCTCGCCTGGCCGCTCGCCTGGCCGCTCGCCAGGCCGCTCGCCTGGCCGCTCGGCTGACCGCTCGGCGTTGAGCGCCGGCTCTGAACGCCGGCTCTGAGCGCCGGCTCTGAGCGCCGGCTCTGAGCGCCGGCTCTGAGCGCCGGCTCTGAGCGCCGGCACTGAGCGCCGGCTCTGAGCGTCGGCTGTCAGCGCCGGCTGTGAGCGCCGGCTCTAAGCGCCTGCTCTGAGCGCCGGCTCTGAGCGCCTGCTCTGAGCGGCGGCTCGCCTGGCCGCTCGCCTGGCCGCCCGCCTGGCCGCTCGACTGGCCTCTCGCCAGGTCGCTCGCCTGGCCACTCGCCTGGCCGCTCGACTGGCCGCTCGGCTGGCTGCTCGTCTTAGAGCGCAGGCTCTGAGCGCCGGCTCTGAGCGCCGGCTCGCCTGGCCGCTCGCATGGCCGCTCGCCTGGCCGCTCGCCTGGCCGTTCGGCTGACCGCTCGGCTCTGAGCGCCGGTTCTGAGCGCCGGCTCTGAGTGCCGGCTCTGAGCGCCGGCTCGCCTGGCCGCTCGCCTGGTCGCTCGCCTGGCCGCTCGTCTGGCCGCTCGCCTGGCCGCTCGCCTGGCCGCTCGCCTGGCCGCTCGCCTGGCCGCTCGCCTGGCCGCTCGCCTGGCCGCTCGCCTGGCCGTTCGCCTGGCCGTTCGCCTGGCCGCTCACCTTGCAGCTCGGCTGGCCGTTAGGCTTTGAGCGCCGGCTTTGAGGACTGGATTTGAGCGCCGGCCCTGAGCGCCGGCTCGCCTGGCCGCTCGCATGGCCGCTCGCCTGGCCGCTCGCCTGGCCATTCGGCTGACCGCTCGGCTCTGAGCGCCGGCTCTGAGCACCGGCTCTGAGCGCCGGCTCTGAGCGCCGGCTTTGAGCGCCGGCTCTGAGCGCCGGCTCTGAGCGTCGGCTCTGAGCACCGGCTCTGAGCGCCGGTTCGACTGGCCGCTCGCCTGGCCGCTCGCCTGGCCGCTCGCCTGGCCGATCGCCTGGCGAGCTGAGCGACGGTTTTGAGCGCCGGGTGTGAGCACCGGCTCTGAGCGCCGGATCTGAGCGCCGGGCCTGAGCGACGGCCCTGAGGGCAGGCCCGCCTGGCCGCTCGCAACGCCGCTGGCCTGGCCGCTCGCCTGGCCGCTCGCCTGGCCGCTCACCTGGTTGCTCGCCTGACCGCTCGCCTGGCCGCTCGCCTGGCCGTTCGCCTGGCCGTTCGCCTGGCCGCTCGCCTGGCTGTTAGGCTTTGAGCGCCGGCTTTGAGGTCTGGATTTGAGCGCGGGCTCTGAGTGCCGGCCTTTATCGCCGGCTCTGAGCGCCGGCTCTGAGCGCCGGCTCGTTGGCCGCTCGCCTTGCCGCTCGCCTGGCCGCTCGCCTGGCCGCTTGCCTGGCCGCACGCCTGGTCGCTTGCCTGGCCGCTCGCCTGGTCGCTCCCCTGACCGCTCGCCTGGCCGCCCGCCTGGCCGCTCGCCTGGTCGCTCGCCTGACCGCTCGCCTGGCCGCTCGGCTGGCCGCTCCTCTTTGAGCGCCGGCTTTGAGCGCCGGCTCTCCTGGCCGCTCGCCTGGCCGCTAGCCTGGTCGCTCGCTTGGCCGCTCGTCTGGCCGGTCACCTGGCCGCTCACCTGGCCGCCTGCCTGGCCACTCGCCTGGCCGCTCGTCTGGCCGCTCGCCTGGCCGCTCGTCTGGCCGCTTGTCTGGCCTCTCGCTTGGCCGCTCGCCTGGCCGCTAGGCTGGGCGCTCGGCTTTGAGCGCTGGCTGTGAGCACCGGCTGTGGGCGCCGGCTCTGAGCGCCGGCTCTGAGCGCCGGCTCTGAGCGTCGGCTCGCCTGGCCGCTCGCCTGGCCGCTCGCATGGCCGCTCGCCTGGCCCCTAGCCTGGCCGCTCACCTGGCCGCTCGCCTGGCCGCTCGCCTGGCCGCTCGCCTGGTCGCTCGCCTGGTCGCTCGCCTGGCCGCTCGCCTGGCCGTTCGCCTGGCCGCTCGGCCGGCTGTTAGGCTTTGAGCGCCGGCTTTGAGCGCCGGCTCTGAGCACCGGCTCGCCTGGCCGCTCTCCTGGCCGCTCGCCTCGCTGCTCGCCTGGCCGCTCGCCTGGCCGCTCGCCAGGCCGCTCGCCTGGTCGCTCACCTGGTCGCTCGCCTGGCCGCTCGACTGGCCGGTCGCCTTTGAGCGCCGGCTTTGAGCACCGGCTCTGAGCGCCTGCTCTGACCGACGGTTCTGAGCGCTGGGTGTGAGCACCGGCTCTGAGCGCCGGCTCTGAGCGCCGGCCCTGAGCGCCGGCTATGAGCGCCGGCTCTGAGCGACGGGCCTGAGCGCCGGCTCTGAGCGCAGGCCCGCCTGGCCGCTCGCAACGTCCCTCGCCTGGCCGCTAGCCTGGCCGCTCACCTGGTCGCTCCCCTGACCGCTCGCCTGGCCGTTCGCCTGGCCGCTTGCCTGGCCGCTCGCCTTGTCGCTCACCTAGCCGCTCGCCTGGCCGCTCGCATGGTCGCTCGCCTGGCCGCTCGGCTGGCCGCTCGTCTTGGAGCGCCGGCTTTGAGCACCGGCTATGAGCACCGGCTCTGAGCGACGGTTTTGAGCGCCGGGTGTGAGCACCGGCTCTGAACGCCGGCTCTGAGCGCCGGCTCCGAGCGCCAGCTCTGAGCGCCGGGCCTGAGCGACGTGGCCGCTCGTAAAGCCGCTGGCCTGGCCGCTCGCCTGGCCGCGCGCATGGCCGCTCACCTGGTCGCTCGCCTGACCGCTCGCCTGGCCGCCTTGCAGCTCGGCTGGCCGTTAGGCTTTGAGCGCCGGCTTTCAGGTCTGGATTTGAGCGCAGGCTCTGAGTGCCGGCTTTTATCGCCGGCTCTGAGCGCCGGCCCTGAGCGCCGGCTCGCCTGGTCGCTCGCCTTGCCGCTCGCCTGGCCGCTCGCCTGGCCGCTCACCTGGCCACTAGCCTGGCCGTTCGCCTGGTCGCTTGCCTGGTCGCTCGCCTGGTCGCTTCCCTGACCGCTCGCCTGGCTGCTCGCCTGGCCGCTCGCCTGGCCGCTCGCCTGGCCGCTCGCCAGGCCGCTCGCCTGGCTAATCGGCTGACCGCTCGGCTTTGAGCGCCGGCTCTGAGCGCCGGCTCTGAACGCCGGCTCTGAGCGCCGGCTCTGAGCGCCGGCTCTGAGCGCCGGCTCTGAGCGCCGGCTCTGAGCGCCGGCTCTGAGCGTCGGCTGTCAGCGCCGGCTGTGAGCGCCGGCTCTAAGCGCCTGCTCTGAGTGCTGGCTCTGAGCGCCTGCTCTGAGCGGCGGCTCGCCTGGCCGCTCGCCTGGCCGCTTCCCTGGCCGCTCGCCTGGCCGCTCGACTGGCCGCTCGCCTGGTCGCTCGCCTGGCCGCTCGCCTGGCCGCTCGCCTGGCCGCTCGGCTGACTGCTCGTCTTTGAGCGCGGGTTCTGACCGCCGGCTCTGAGCGCCAGCTCGCCTGGCCGCTCGGCTGGCTGTTAGGCTTTGAGCGCCGGCTTTGAGGTCTGGATTGGAGCGCAGGCTCTGAGTGCCGGCTTTTATCGCCGGCTCTGAGCGCCGGCTCGTTGGCCGCTCGCCTTGCCGCTCGCCTGGCCGCTCGCCTGGCCGCTCGCCTGGCCGCACACCTGGTCGCTTGCCTGGCCGCTCGCCTGGTCGCTCCCCTGACCGCTCGCCTGGCCGCCCGCCTGGCCGCTCGCCTGGTCCCTCGCCTGACCGCTCGCCTGGCCGCTCGGCTGGCCGCTCGACTGGCCGCTCGCCTGGTCGCTCGCCTGGCCGCTCGCCTGGCCGCTTGCCTGGCCGCTCGGCTGGCTGCTCGTCTTTGAGCGCGGGCTCTGACCGCCGGCACTGAGCGCCAGCTCGCCTGGCCGCTCGGCTGGCTGTTAGGCTCTGAGCGCCGACTCTGAGCGCCGGCTCTCCTGGCCGCTCGCCTGGCCGCTAGCCTGGTCGCTCGCTTGGCCGGTCACCTGGCCGCTCGCCTGGCCGCCTGATTGGCCACTCGCCTGGCCGCTCGTCTGGCCGCTCGCCTGGCCGCTCGTCTGGCCGCTCGCCTGGCCTCTCGCTTGGCCGCTCGCCTGGCCGCTAGGCTGGGCGCTCGGCTTTGAGCGCTGGCTGTGAGCACCGGCTCTGAGCACCGGCTGTGAGGGCCGGCTCTGTGTGCCGGCTCTGAGCGTCGGCTCGCCTGGCCGCTCGCCTTGCCGCTCGCATGGCCGCTCGCCTGGCCGCTCGCCTGGCCGCTCGCCTGGCCGCTCGCCTGGTCGCTCGCCCGGCCACTCGCCTGGCCGCTCGCCTGGCCGTTCGCCTGGCCGCTTGGCCGGCTGTTAGGCTTTGAGCGCCGGCTCTGAGCACCGGCTCGCCTGGCCGCTCTCCTGGCCGCTCTCCTCGCTGCTCGCCTGGCCGCTCGCCTGGCCGCTCGCCAGGCCGCTCGCCTGGCCGCTCGCCAGGCCGCTCGCCTGGTCGCTCGCCTGGTCGCTCGCCTGGCCGCTTGACTGGCCGGTCTTCTTTGAGCGCCGGCTCTGAGCGCCGGCTCTGAGCGACGGTTCTGAGCGCTGGGTGTGAGCACCGGCTCTGAGCGCAGGACCTGAGCCCCGGCTCTGAGCGCCGACTCTGAGCGCCGTCTCTGAGCGCCGGCTCGCGTGGCCGCTCGCCTTGCCGCTCGCCTGGCCGCTCGTCTTTGAGCGCGGGCTCTGACCGCCGGCTGTGAGCGCCGCTTCGCCTGGCCGCTCCCATGGCCGCTCGCCTGGCCGCTCGCCTGGCCGTTCGGCTGACCGCTCGGCTCTAGCCGCTCGCCTGGCCGCTCGCCTGGGGTTTGCCTAGCCGCTCGGCTGGCCGCTCGTCTTTGAACGCCGGCTTTGAGCGCCGGCTCTGAGCGACGGCTCAGAGCGCCGCCTTAGAGCGCCGGCTATGAGCGCCGGCTCTGAACGCCGGCTGTGAGCGCCGGCTATGAGCGCTGGCTCTGAGCGTCGGCTTTGTGCGCCTGCTCTGAGCGCCGGCTCTGAGCGCCGGCTCGCCTTGCAGTTCGCCTGGCTGTTCGCATTGCCGCTCGCCTGGCTGCTCGCCTGGCCACTCGCCTGGCCGCTCGCCTGGCCGCTCGCCTGGCCGTTCGCCTGGCCGCTCGCCTGGCCGCTCGCCTGGCCGCTCGCCTGGCCGCTCGCCTGGCCGCTCGCCTGGCCGCTCGCCTGGCCGCTCGCCTGGCCGCTCGCCTGGCCGCTTGGCTTTGACCGCCGGCTCTGAAGGCTGGCTGTGAGCGCCTGCTGTGAGCGCCGGCTCCTAGCGCCTGCTCTGAGCGCCGGCTCGCCTGGCCGCTCGGATTGCCGCCCGCCTGCCCGCTCGCATTGCCGCTCGCCTGGCCGCTCGCCTGGCCGCTCGCCTGGCCACTCGCCTGGCCGCTCGCCTTGCCGCTCGGCTGGCCGTTAGGCTTTGACCGCCGGCTTTGAGCACTGGACTTGAGCGCAGGCTCTGAGCGCCGGCTCTGAGCACCAACCCTAAGCGCCGGCTATGAGCGCCGGCTCGCCTGGCCGCTCGCCTTGCCGCTCACCTGGCCGCTCGCCTGGCCGCTCGCCTGGCCGCTCGCCTGGCCGCACACCTGGTCGCTTGCCTGGCCGCTCGCCTGGTCGCTCCCCTGACCGCTCGCCTGGCCGCCCGCCTGGCCGCTCGCCTGGTCCCTCGCCTGACCGCTCGCCTGGCCGCTCGGCTGGCCGCTCGACTGGCCGCTCGCCTGGTCGCTCGCCTGGCCGCTCGCCTGGCCGCTTGCCTGGCCGCTCGGCTGGCTGCTCGTCTTTGAGCGCGGGCTCTGACCGCCGGCACTGAGCGCCAGCTCGCCTGGCCGCTCGGCTGGCTGTTAGGCTCTGAGCGCCGACTCTGAGCGCCGGCTCTCCTGGCCGCTCGCCTGGCCGCTAGCCTGGTCGCTCGCTTGGCCGGTCACCTGGCCGCTCGCCTGGCCGCCTGATTGGCCACTCGCCTGGCCGCTCGTCTGGCCGCTCGCCTGGCCGCTCGTCTGGCCGCTCGCCTGGCCTCTCGCTTGGCCGCTCGCCTGGCCGCTAGGCTGGGCGCTCGGCTTTGAGCGCTGGCTGTGAGCACCGGCTCTGAGCACCGGCTGTGAGGGCCGGCTCTGTGTGCCGGCTCTGAGCGTCGGCTCGCCTGGCCGCTCGCCTTGCCGCTCGCATGGCCGCTCGCCTGGCCGCTCGCCTGGCCGCTCGCCTGGCCGCTCGCCTGGTCGCTCGCCTGGCCACTCGCCTGGCCGCTCGCCTGGCCGTTCGCCTGGCCGCTTGGCCGGCTGTTAGGCTTTGAGCGCCGGCTCTGAGCACCGGCTCGCCTGGCCGCTCTCCTGGCCGCTCTCCTCGCTGCTCGCCTGGCCGCTCGCCTGGCCGCTCGCCAGGCCGCTCGCCTGGCCGCTCGCCAGGCCGCTCGCCTGGTCGCTCGCCTGGTCGCTCGCCTGGCCGCTTGACTGGCCGGTCTTCTTTGAGCGCCGGCTCTGAGCGCCGGCTCTCTCTGAGCGACGGTTCTGAGCGCTGGGTGTGAGCACCGGCTCTGAGCGCAGGACCTGAGCCCCGGCTCTGAGCGCCGACTCTGAGCGCCGTCTCTGAGCGCCGGCTCGCGTGGCCGCTCGCCTTGCCGCTCGCCTGGCCGCTCGTCTTTGAGCGCGGGCTCTGACCGCCGGCTGTGAGCGCCGCTTCGCCTGGCCGCTCCCATGGCCGCTCGCCTGGCCGCTCGCCTGGCCGTTCGGCTGACCGCTCGGCTCTAGCCGCTCGCCTGGCCGCTCGCCTGGGGTTTGCCTAGCCGCTCGGCTGGCCGCTCGTCTTTGAACGCCGGCTTTGAGCGCCGGCTCTGAGCGACGGCTCAGAGCGCCGCCTTAGAGCGCCGGCTATGAGCGCCGGCTCTGAACGCCGGCTGTGAGCGCCGGCTATGAGCGCTGGCTCTGAGCGTCGGCTTTGTGCGCCTGCTCTGAGCGCCGGCTCTGAGCGCCGGCTCGCCTTGCAGTTCGCCTGGCTGTTCGCATTGCCGCTCGCCTGGCTGCTCGCCTGGCCACTCGCCTGGCCGCTCGCCTGGCCGCTCGCCTGGCCGTTCGCCTGGCCGCTCGCCTGGCCGCTCGCCTGGCCGCTCGCCTGGCCGCTCGCCTGGCCGCTCGCCTAGCCGCTCGCCTGGCCGCTCGCCTGGCCGCTCGCCTGGCCGCTTGGCTTTGACCGCCGGCTCTGAAGGCTGGCTGTGAGCGCCTGCTGTGAGCGCCGGCTCCTAGCGCCTGCTCTGAGCGCCGGCTCGCCTGGCCGCTCGGATTGCCGCCCGCCTGCCCGCTCGCATTGCCGCTCGCCTGGCCGCTCGCCTGGCCGCTCGCCTGGCCACTCGCCTGGCCGCTCGCCTTGCCGCTCGGCTGGCCGTTAGGCTTTGACCGCCGGCTTTGAGCACTGGACTTGAGCGCAGGCTCTGAGCGCCGGCTCTGAGCACCAACCCTAAGCGCCGGCTATGAGCGCCGGCTCGCCTGGCCGCTCGCCTTGCCGCTCACCTGGCCGCTCGCCTGGCCGCTCGCCTGGCCGCTCGCATGGCCGCTCGCCGGGCCGCTCGCCTGGCCGCTCGCCTGGCCGCTCGCCTAGCAGCTCGCATGGCCGCTCGCCTGGCCGCTCGCCTGGTCGTTTGCCTGGCCGCTCGTCTTCGAGCTCCGGCTCTGAACGCCGGCTCTCAGCGCCGGACCTGAGCGCTGGCTCTGGGTGCCGGCCCGCCTGGCCGCACGCCTGGCCGCTTGCCTGGCCGCTCGCATGGTCGCTCGCCTGGCCTCTCGCCTGGCCGCTCGCCTGGCCGCTCGCCTGGCCTCTCGCCTGGCCTCTCGGCTGGCCGTTAGGCTTTGAGCGCCGGCTTTGAGCACCGGATTTGTGCGCAGGCTCTGTGCGCCGGCTCTGATCGCCGGCTCGCCTGGCCGCTCGCTTGGTCGCTCGCCTGGACGCTGGCCTGGACGCTGGCCTAGACGCTCGCCTCCCTGCTCGCCTGGCCGCTCGCCTAGCCGCTCGCCTGGCCGCTCGGCTGGCCGCTCGTCTTTGAGCACAGGCTTTGAGCGCCGGCTCTGAGCCGCGGCACTGAGCACCGGCTCTGAGCGGCGGCTCTGAGCGCCGGCTCTGAGTGCCGACTTTGAGCGCCGGCTCTGAGCGCCGGGTCTGAGCGCCTGCTCTTAGCGCCGGCTTTGAGCGCCGGCTCGCCTGGCCGCTCGCCTGGACGCTCGCCTGGCCGCTCGCCTTGCCGCTCGCCTGACCGCTCGCCTGGCCGCTCACCTGGCCGCTCGCCTGGTCGCTCGCCTGGCCGTTCGCCTGGCCGCTCGGCTCGGGTTTGAGCGCCGGCTCGCCTGGCCACGCGCCTGGCCGCTCGCCTGGCCACGCGCCTGGCTGCTCGCCTGGCCGCTCGCCTGGCCCCTTGGCTTCGAGCGCCGGCTCTGAAGGCCGGCTGTAAGCGCCGGCTCTGAGTGCCGGCTTTGTGCGCCTGCTCTGAGCGCCGGCTCTGAGCGCCGGCTTTGAGCGGCGGCTCGCCGGCTCTGAGCGCCGGCTCGCCTGGCCGCTCATATTGCCGCACGCCTCGCCGCTCGCCCGGCCGCTCGCCTGGCCGCTCTCCTGGCCGCTCGCCTGGCCGCTCGCCATGCCGCTCGGTTGGCCGTTAGGCTTTGAGCGCCGGCTTAGAGCACTGGATTTGAGCGCAGTCTCTGAGCGCCGTCTCTGAGCACCGGCTTTGAGCGCTGGCTCTGAGCGCCGGTTCTAAGCGCCGGCTCGCCTAGCCGCCCGCCTGACCGCTCGCCTGGTCGCTCGACTGGCCGCTCCCCTGGCCGCTCGCCTGGCCGCTCGCCTGGTCGCTCGCTGGCTCTGAGCGCCGGCTATGAGCGCCGGTTCTGAGCGCCGGCTCTGAGCGCCGGCTCTGAGCGCCAGCTCTGAGCGCGGGCTCTGAGCTCCGGTTTGCCTGGCCACTCGCCTGGCCGCTCGCCTGGCCGCTCGCCTGGCCGCTAGCCTTGCTGCTCGCCTTGCCGCTCGCCTGGCCGCTCGCCTGTCCGCTGGCCTGGCCGCTCGCCTGGCCGCTCGCCTGGCCGCTCGCCATTCCGCTCGGCTGGCCGTTAGGCTTTAGGCGCCGACTTTGAGCACCGGATTTGAGCGAAAACTGTGAGCGCCGGCTCTGAGCGCCGGCTCTGAACGCCGGCTCGCCTGGCCGCTCGCCTGGCCGCTCGGCTGACCGCTCGGCTTTGAGCGCCGGCTCTGAGCACCGGCTCTGAGTGTGGCTCTGAGCGCCGGCTCTGAGCGTCGGTTCTGAGCGCCTGCTCTGAGCGCCGGCTTTGAGCACCGGCTCGCCTGGCCGCTCGCCTGGACTCTCGCATGGACGCTCGCCTGGACGCTCGCCTGGCCGTTCGCCTGGCCTCTCGCATGGCTGCTGGCCTGGTCGCTCGCCTGGCCGCTCGCCTGGCTGTTCGCCTAGCCGCTAGGCTGGCCGTTTGGCTTCGAGCGCCGGCTTTGAGTGCCGGCTCTGAGCGCCGGCTCGCCTGGCCGCGCGCCTGGCCGCTCGCCTGGCCGCTTGGCTTTGAGCGCCGACTCTGAAAGCCGGCTGTGAGCGCAGGCTGTTAGCGCTGGCTCTGTGCGCCTGCTCTGAGTGCCGGCTCGCCTGGCCGCTCGCATTGCCGCCCGCCTTCCCGCTCGCCTGTCCGATCGCCTGGCCGCTCGCCTTGCCGCTCGCCTGGCCGCTCGCCTTGACGCTCGGCTGGCCGTTAGGCTTTGAGCGCCGGCTTTGAGCACTGGACTTGAGTGCAGGCTCTAAGCGCGGGCTCTCAGCACTGGCCATGAGCGACGGCTCTGAGCGCCGGCTTTGAGCGCCTGGCGGCGCGCCTTGCCGCACGCCTTGCCGCTCGCCTGGCCGCTCGCCTGGCCGCTCGCATGGCCGCTCGCCGGGCCGCTCGCCTGGCCGCTCGCCTGGCCGCTTGCCTGGCCGTTCGCCTGGCCGCTCGCCTAGCCGCTCGCCTGGCCGCTCGCCTGGCCGCTCGCCTCGCCGCTTGCTTGGTTGCTCGCCTGGTCGTTCGCCTGGCCGCTCGTCTTTAAGCGCCGGCTTTGAGCCGCTCGGCTGGCCGTTTGGCTTTGAGCGCCGGCTTTGAGCACTGGACTTGAGCGCAGGCTCTGAGCGCCGGCTCTGAGCACCGGCCCTGAGCGCCGGCTCTGAGCGCCGGCTTTGAGCGCCGGCTCGCCTGGCCGCTCGCCTTGCCGCTCGCCTGGCCGCTCGCCTGGCCGCTCGCATGGCCGTTCGCCAGGCCGCTCGCCTGGCCGCTCGCCTTGCCGCTCGCCCTGCCGCTCGCCTGGCCGCTCGCCTGGCCGTTCGCCTGGCCGCTCGCCTGGCCGCTTGCCTGGCCGCTCGCCTAGCCGCTCGCCTGGTCGCTTGCCTGGTCGCTTGCCACGTCGTTCGCCTGGCCGCTCGTCTTTCAGCATCGACTCTCAGCGCCGGCTCTGAACGCCGGCTCTGAGCGCCGGACTTGAGCGCTGGCTCTCGGCGCCGTCCCGCCTGGCTGCTCACAATGCCGCTCGCCTGGCCTCTCGCCTGGCCGCTCGCCTGGCCGCTCGCCTGGCCGTTCGCCTGGCCTCTCCCCTGGCCGCTCGCCTGGCTGCTCGCCTGTCCGCTCGCCTTGCCACTCGGCTGGCCGTGAGGCTCTAAGCGCCGGTTTTGAGTACCGGATTTGAGCGCAGGCTCTGTGCGCCGGCTCTGAGCGCCGGCTTTGAGCCCCGGCTCTGAGCGCCGGCTCGCCTGGCCGCTCGCCTGGCCGCTCTCCTGGACGCTCGCCTCGACGCTCGCCTGGCCGCTCGCCTCCCCGCTCGCCTGGCCCCTCGCCTGGCCGCTCGCCTGGTCGCTCGGCTGGCCGCTCGTCTTTTAGCGCCGGCTTTGAGCGCCGGCTCTGAGCGCCGGCTTTGAGCGCCGGCTCTGAGCGGCGGCATTGAGCGCCGGCTCTGAGCGGCGGCTCTGAGCGCCGGCTCTGAGCGCCGGGTCTGAGCGCCTGCTCTTAGCGCCGGCTTTGAGCGCCGGCTCGCCTGGCCGCTCGCCCTGACGTTCGCCTTGCCGCTCGCCTTGCCGCTCGCCTGGCCGCTCGCCTGGCCGCTCACCTGACCGCTCGGCTCGGCTTTGAGCGCCGGCTTTGAGCGCCGGCTCGCCTGGCCGCGCGCCTGGCCGCTCGCCTGGCCCTTTGGCGTCGACCTCCGGCTCTAAAGGCCGGCTGTAAGCGCCGGCTGTGAGCGCCGGCTTTGTGTGCCTGCTCTGAGCGCCGGCTCGCCTGGCCGCTCATATTGCCGCTCGCCTGGCCGCTCGCCTGGCCGCTCATCTGGCCGCTCGCCTGGCCGCTCGCCTGGCCGTTCGCCATGGCGCTCGGCTGGCCGTTCGGGTTTGAGCGCCGGCTTTGAGCAGTGGATTTGAGCGCAGGCTCTGAGCGCCGGCTCTGATCGCCGGCTCTGAGCGCCGGCCCTGAGCGCCGGCTCTGAGCGCCGGCTTTGAGCGCCGTCTCGCCTGTCCGCTCGCCTTCCCGTTCGCCTGGCTGCCCGCCTGGGCGCTCGCCTGGCCGCTTGCCTGGCCGCTCGCCTGGCCGCTCGCCTTGCCGCTCGTCTGGCCGCTCGCTTGGCCGCTCCCCTGGCCGCTCACCTGGCCGCTCACCTTGTCGCTCGCCTGGCCCCTCGCCTGGCCCCTCGCCTGGCCGCTCGCCTTGTCGTTCGCCTGGCCGTTCGGCTGGCCGCTCGTCTTTGAGCGCCGGCTCTAAGTGCCGGCTCTGAGCGCCAGACCTGAGCGCCGGCTCTGAGCGCCAGGCCGCCTTGCCGCTCGCAATGCCGATCGCCTGGCCGCTCGCCTGCCCGCTCGCCTGGCTGCTCGCCTGGCCGCTCGCCTGCCCGCTCACCTGGTCGCTTGCCTGGCCGCTCTCCTGGCCGCTCGCCTGGCCGCTCACCTGGCTGCTGGCCTGGCCGCTCGCCTTGCCGCTCAGCTGGCCGTTAGGCTTTGAGCGCTAGCTTCGACCACAGGATTTGAGCGCAGGCTATGAGCGCCGGCTCTTAGCGCCGGCTCTGATCGCTGGCTCTGAGCGCCGGCTCGCCCGGCCGCTCGCCTGGAAGCTCGACTGGTCGCTCGCCTGGCCGCTCGCCTGGCCGCTCCCCTGGCCGCACTCCTGGACACTCGCCTGGCCGCTTGGCTTTGAGCGCCGGCTCTGAAGGCCGGCTGTGAGCGCCGGCTGTGAGCGCCGGCTATGTGCGCCTGCTCTGAGCGCCGGCTCGCATTGCCGCCCGCCTCTCCGCTCGCCGGGCCGCTCGCCTGTCCGCTCGCCTGGCCGCTCGCCTGGCCGCTCGCCTGGCCGCTCACCTTGCCGCTCGGCTGGCAGTTAGGCTTTGAGCGCCGGCTTTGAGCACTGGACTTGAGCGCAGGCTCTGAGCGCTGGCTCTGAGCACAGGCCCTGAGCGCCGGCTTTGAGCGCCGGCTCGCCTGGCCGCTAGCCTGGCCGATCGCCTGTTTCTCGCCTGGCCGCTCATCTGGCTGCTCGCCTGGGCGCTCGCCTGGCCTCTCGCTTGGCCGCTCGCCTGGCAACTCGGCTGGGCGTTCGTCTTTGAGCGCCACTTCTTAGCGCCGGCTCTGAGCGCCGGCTGTGAGCGCCAGCTCTGAGCTCCGGCTCTGATCGCCGGCTCGCCTGGCTGTTCGCCTGGTCGCTCGCATAGACCCTCGCCTGGCTGCTCAGCTGTGAGCGCCGGCTCTGAGCGTCGCCAGGCCACTCGCCTGGTCGCTCGCCTGGCCGCTCGCCTGGCCGCTTGCCTGGCCGCTCGCCTGGACGCTCTAAGCGCCGGCTCAGAGCGCCGGCTCTGACCGCCGGCTCTTAGCTCAGGCTCTTAGCTCAGGCTCTTAGCGCAGGCTCTGAGCGCAGGCTCTAAGCGCCGGCTTGCCTGGCTGCTCGCCTGGCCGCCTGCCTGGTCACTCTAAGCGCCGGCTCTGAGCGCCGGCTCTGAACCCCGCTCGCCTGGACGCTCGCCTGGACGCTCACCTGGTCGCTCGCCTGGCCGCTCGCCTAGCTGCTCCACTGGCCGATCGCCTGGCCGCTCGGCTCGGCTCGGAGCGCCGCTCGCTTGGCCGCTCGCCTGGTCGCTCGCCTTGCCGCTCGTATTGCCGCTTGACTGGCCGCTCGCCTGGTGGCTCGGCTGGCAGCTCGGCATTGAGCGCCCGCTTTCAGCGCCGGCTGTGAGCGACAGCTCTGAGCACCGGCTCTGAGCGCCGGCTCTGAGCGTCGGCTTGCCTAGCCGCTCGCCTGGCTGCTCGCCTGGCCGCTCAACCTGGCCGCTCGCATGGCCTCTCGCCGGGCCGCTCGCCTGGCCGCTCGGCGCCGGATCTGAGCGCCGCCTCAAAGCGCCGGCTCTGAGCGCCGGCTCTGAGCGCCGGCTCTGAGCGCCGGCTCTGAACGCCGGCTCTGAGCACCGGCTTTGAGCGCCGGTTTTGAGCGCCGGGTCTGAGCGCCGGCTCGTCTGGCTGCTCGCCTGGCCGCTCGCCTGGCCGTTCGGCTTTGACCGCCGTCTTTGAGCGCCGGCTCTGAGCGCTGTCTCGAAGCGTCGGCTCTGAGCGCCGGCTCCGAGCGCCGGCTCACCTGGCCGCTCGCCTGGCCGCCCGCCTGGCCACTCGCTTGGCCGCTCGCCTGACCGCTCGCCTGGCCGCTCGCCTGGTGGCTCGGCTGGCCGCTCGCATGGCCACTCGCCTGGCCGCTCGCCTGGCCGCTCGCCTGGCCTCTCTCCTGGCCGCTCGCCTGGCCGCTCGCCTGGCCGCTCGCCTGGCCGCTCGCCTGGCCGCTCGCCTGGCCGCTCGCCTGGCCGCTCGCCTGGCCGCTCGCCTGGCCGCTCGCCTGGCCGCTCGCCTGGCCGCTCGCCTGGCCGCTCGCCTGGCCGCTCGCCTGGACGCTCGCCTGGCCGCTTGCCGGGCCGCTCGCCTGGCCGCTCGCCTGACCGCTCCCTTTGGCCGCTCCCCTGGCCGCTCGCCTGGCTGCTCGGCTTTGCGCGCCGGCTCGCCAGGCCGCTCCCCTGGCCGCTCGCCTGGCCGCTCGGCGCCGGCTCAAAGCGCCGGCTCTGAGCGCTGGCTTTGAGTGCCGGCTCTGAACGCCGGCTCTGAGCACCGGCTTTGAGCGCCGGTTTTGAGCGCCGGGTCTGAGCGCAGGCTCGCCTGGCTGCTCGCCTGGCCGCTCGCCTGGCCGCTCGCCTGGCCGTTCGGCTTTGACCGCCGTCTTTGAGCGCCGGCTCTGAGCGCTGTCTCTGAGCGTCGGCTCTGAGCGCCGGCTCCGAGCGCCGGCTCCGAGCGCCGGCTCTCGGCGCCGGCTCTGAGCGTAGGCTCCGAGCGCCGGCTCACCTGGCCGCTCGCCTGGCCGCCCGCCTGGCCGCTCGCCTAGCCGCTCGCCTTGCCACTCGCTTGGCCGCTCGCCTGACCGCTCGCCTGGCCGCTCGCCTGGTGGCTCGGCTGGCCGCTCGCATGGCCACTCGCCTGACCGCTCGCATGGCCGCTCGCCTGGCCGCTCGCCTGGCCTCTCCTGGCCGCTCGCCTGGCCGCTTGCCTGGCCGCTCACCTGGCCGCTCGCCTGGCCGCTCGCCTGGCCGCTCGCCTGGCCGCTGGCCTGGCCGCTCGCCTGGCCGCTCGCCTGGCCGCTCGCCTTGCCGCTCGCCTGGCCGCTTGCCGGGCCGCTCGCCTGGCCGCTCGCCTGACCGCTCCCTTTGGCCGCTCCCCTGGCCGCTCGCCTGGCTGCTCGGCTTTGCGCGCCGGCTCGCCAGGCCGCTCCCCTGGCCGCTCGGCGCCGGCTCTGAGCGCCGGCTCAAAGCGCCGGCTCTGAGCGCTGGCTTTGAGTGCCGGCTCTGAACGCCGGCTTTGAGCGCCGGTTTTGAGCGCCGGGTCTGAGCGCAGGCTCGCCTGGCCGCTCGCCTGGCCGCTCGCCTGGCCGTTCGGCTTTGACCGCCGTCTTTGAGCGCCGGCTCTGAGCGCCGGCTCTGAGCGCCGGCTCGCCTGGCCTCTCGCATGGCCGCTCGCCTGTCCTCTCGCCGGGCCGCTCGCCTTCCCGCTCGCCTGACCGCTCGCCTGGCCGCTCCCCTGGCCGCTCCCTTGGCCGCTCGCCTGGCCGCTCGGCTTTGAGCGCCGGCTCGCCAGGCCGCTCGCCTGGCCGCTCACCTGGCCGCTCGCCAGGCCGCTCTAAGCGCCGGCTCTGAGCGCCGGCTCTGAGCGCCGGCTCTGAGCGCCGGCTCTGAGCGCCGGCTCTTAGCGCAGGCTCTGAGCGCGGGCTCTAAGCGCCGGCCCGCCTTGTCGCTCTAAGCCTGGCCGCGTGCAATGGACTGTCATGGACTTGAAACTTCTACCTGTAAACAATACAAATATACCAGTATTATGTCAAGAACGAGTAATATGTGAAACCCTCTAGCTGCGAACCAGACAAGAAGCCTGTATTCAATCATGTAGAAAGAGCAAAATAGGAAACTGTCCTGGCAACAAGACAAGACACCAGTCCTGTATACAGTCATGAAAGATCAATGAAGGGAACTTACCTGTGAGCAAGAGAATAATCCTGTTTCGAGCCATGAAATAATATTGAAAATAGGAAACTTTTGCCTGGCATAGTGGCAGTATGGCGGTAAATACATACTTGCCCTCACACGCTCTCTAGGCTACAAAGTTATTCTAGCACAGAGCTCTCCTTCTCACCACCACCACCGTCATCACACCATCAGTTTGGGTTTGGTGCCTAGTCGATGCATGGCTGGCGGTACCCGACATAGCAGGCTGGGCCATACCGCCAGGTGTGTGTTTTATCAACAGTTGAATCAACCATAAGTACTGCTGCATTGGTGTCTTCAACTAACTACGTATCTCTTGAGTACTCTACCTTCGAAAAAGGCGAGAACTGATGGTGTGATTGTGGTGAGAACAGGAGCTCTGTGGTAGAATAACTTTGCAGTTAGAGAGCGTGTGAGGGCAGGTATGTATTTACCGCCATACTGCCACTATGCCAGGTGTTTTTTGTGTTTTTACCCCCATTTGAATCAACTAGAGCACTCATATTAATACTCATATTGCTCTCTTGTTCGCAGGTACACGTTTCCTACCAGTATAATTATGACGCTTTCGAGACTGCATACGGTTTTCTCTGTCTTATTCGCAGGTAAGTTTCCTTTACTGCTCTTCCTTGACTGCATACAGTTTTCCCGTCTCGGTCTCAGTTACGTTTTCTGTATGCTCTTTCGTTACTGCATACAGGTTTCTCGCCTTTTTCGCGGACAAGGTTCCAATTTTACTCTTTCTTGATTGCACACATGCTTCTCCTCTTCTTCACAGGTCAGCTTCTTATAATTATTGTATTTTATTGACTGCCTACAGGTCTCTTGTTTTTCTCGCTGGTACGTTTATTATACAGCATTTTCTGGACTGGAAATAAGAGCCTACGGTGTCTCGTCTTGTTCACAGGTACGTTTCCTTTCCAGCTCTTTCTTGAAAGAACACACTGCAGTTTTTCGTAATGTTCTCAGTTCAGAGTGCTATAATTCTTTTTCCTAACTGAATACAAGTGTCTTGCCTTGTGTTGCAGATGTTTCCTATAAATGTTCATATTCCATAGCTGTATACAAGTTTCGAGTCTTTCCATGTGCAAGTTTTTGCTCTTTTGCTCTTTCTACATCATTGAATACAGGCTTCTTGTCTGGTTCGCAGCTAGAGGGTTTCATATATTACTCTTGCTTGACTTAATACTGGTATATTTGTCTTGTTTACAGGTAGAAGTTTCCAATGATGTCTCTTTCGAGACTGCATACAGATGTAACGCCTTTTGACAGGTAAGATCCTATAATAGCTCCTGTTGGCCTGCATACACTTTCCCCGTCTTGTTGTGAGCTAAGTTATCATTGTTGATGTCAATACGGGCCACTAGTAGTTGGTGGTGGACGTGTGGGAGCGCAGTAGCTCTGGTGATTCCATCTGAGATACTATAGCGGAGCATGGCGTAAAAGAGGAGTGATAGAAAGTAATAGAAAGTGCAAGTGCAGTGCTGTACCAAATATCACTCCTGTGGCACTTTGGATTCTTATGTGACGTCGACAATGGTTCTGGATACTTGCCATAACGTGCGTTCTACCGCCTGAGAAAGAACAGTGAAGGGTAGGTGTCATTGCAGGAATCCACAGCTAAACGTGACGACTGTGAATATGGGGCTCAGTGCAGGTAGCTGCTTTGTTCTCCGCTGGAGGTCCATTTTTCTCTTTGTTCTTGCAGAGTGAAATCCAATGATGGCACGCAAATTTGCGCCTTGCACCATTTCGCAGCCTGGCGTTCCCAGGTGTAGTTTATAGGGCTTCACGACGCCCTGCGCAGAATCAAGGACCCACACACATGACTGTACATTGCCAACACTTCCGTGGACAATGTCAAAAGAGGACTACGTGTGCTGCTGGAATACATAATGAGACTTCGGGTGTAAGGACACTTCGCGTAGGACACGTTCCTGATGTCGCGCCGCGCCGAGGGTCTTTATAAGCAAAGTCGACTGTATAAATAGCTCTTTTTTTGACTGCATACCGTTGTCCGGTCTTGTTCTAAGTTCAGTTTTCACCATGCTCTCTCGTTACTGCATACAGGTATTTCGCCTGTTTGGGAGAGAAGGTTCCTATAACTATTACTCCTTCCCAACTTCTTACAGGTCCCCGTCATCTTCAAACGTAAGCTTCCTATTATTATTGTGTTTTCTTGACTGCATACAAGTGTTTTGTTTCTGTGCCGGCAGAGGTTTCCTTTTTTCATATTTGATGGCTACATACAAGTTTCATGGCTTGCTCCCAGGTGAGTTACCCTCATTGATCTTTCATGGATGTCTACAGGTGCCTTGTCTTGTTCGCATGTAAGTATCCTATATTGCTCTTTCTTGACCTCATACAGGTTTTTGTCTTGTTCGCTGGTTAATGTTTCCTAGAATAACTCTTTCGAGACTGCATACAGATTACACGTCCCATTTGCAGCTAAGACAAAGTAGTTCCTATATGGCTTATGCATGACTGCATATAGTTTTCCCGTCTCCGTACCAGTTAGTTTTCCTATATGCTCTTTCTTTTCAACTGAATACAGGTATTTCGTCTGTTTCGCAGAGAAGGATCCTATATGTCTCCTTCCTGACTGCACTGTACTAGGCCTTTGCGGATAATGCCGGCAGAAAAATTGGCAGAATTCGGTACTTTTTCTGGTGAGCTTCATGCATGTTTGGTATGTGGATAAAGAAATGGAAAAAAATTCCAGAAATTGCCGGCCATAAGGTTTGTATGGTTCTGCCAATTTCACTGTTTTTCGAGCAGAATCTGCCACCTTTTCGAGCATTATCCGCCATTGCATAGACTGCACGCAGGGTCTCGTCATGTTCAAAAGTAAGCATCTTATAACATGGTATAGTCTTGACTGCTTACAAGTTTCGTTTCTAGTGGGCGCTTAGAAGTACACCATTTCTTATTTCATGGCTCCAAACAGGTTTCTTGTCTTGTTACAGGTGAGTTATCTTCATTGACCGTTCAAGATTGTGTCCTTGTGTCTTGCCTTGTTCGCATATAAATTTATTATTTCTCTTTCTTGAATTCATACAGGTAATTTTGTTTTGTTTTCAGTTCGCAGTTTCCGCTCTGAGCGCCGGTTCTGAGCGCCGGCTCTGAGCACGGGCTCTGGGTGCCGGTTCGCCTGGCGACTCGCCTGGCCGCTCGCCTGGCCGCTCGCCTGGCCGCTCGCCTGGCCGCTCGCCTGTCCGCTTGCTTGGCCGCTCGCCTGGCCGTTCGCCTGGCCGCTTGCCTGGCCGCTCGCCTGGTCGCTCGCTTGGCCGCTCACCTGGCCGCTAGCCATTCCGCTCGGCTGGCCGTTAGGCTTTGAGCGCCAGCTTTGAGCACCGTATTTGAGCCAAGGCTCTGAGCGCCGACTCTGAGCACCGGCTCTGAGCTCCGGCTCTGAGCGCCGGCTCTGAGCGCCGGCTCTGAACGCCGGCTCGCCTGGCCGCTCGCCTGGCCGCTCGCCTGGCCGCTCGACTGACCGCTCGGCTTTGAGCGCCGGTTCTGAGCACCGGCTCTGAGTGCGGCTCTGAGCGCCAGCTCAAAGCGCCGGGTCTGCGCGCCTGCTCTGAGCGTCGGCTATGAGCACCGGCTAACCTGGCCGCTCGCCTGGCCGCTTGCCTGGCCGCTCACCTGGCCGCTCGCCTGGCCGCTCGCCTGGCCGCTCGCCTGGCCGCTCGCCTGGCAGCTCGCCTGACCGCTCGCCTGGTCGCTCGCCTGTCCGCTCGCCTGTACGCTCGCCTGGACGCTCGCCTGGACGCTCGCCTGGTCGCTAGCCTGGCAGCTCGCCTGGCCGCTCGCCTGGTCGCTCGCCTGGCCGCTCGCCTGGCTGTTCGCCTGGCCTGGCCCGGCTGGCCGCTCGGCTTTGAGCGCCGGCTTAGAGCCCCGGCTCTGAGCGCCGCCTCGCCTGGCCGCGCGCCTGGCCGCTCGCCTGGCCGCTCGCCTGGCCGCTCGCCTGGCCGCTTGGCTTTGAGCGCTGGCTCTGAAGGCCGGCTGTGAGCGCCGGCTCTGAGCGCCGGCTCTGTGCGCCTGCTCTGAGCGCCGGCTCGCCTGGCCGCTCGCCTGGCTTGCCTGGCCACCCGCCTGGCCGCTCGGCTGGCCGTTAGGCTTTAAGCGCCGGCTTTGAGCATTAGATTTGAGCGCAGGCTCTGAGCACCGGCCCTGAGCGCCGGCTCTGAGCGCCGACTTTGAGCGCCGGCTCGCCTGGCCGCTCGCCTTGCCGCTCGCCTGGCCGCTCGCTTGGCCGCTCGCCTGGCCGCATGGCTGCTCGCCGGGCCGCTCGCCTGGCCGCTCGCCTGGCCGCTCGCCTTGTCACTCGGCTGGCCGTTAGGCTTTGAGCGCCGGCTTTGAGCACTGGATTTGAGCGCAGGCTCTGAGCACTGGCCCTGAGCGCCGGCTCTGACCGCCGGCTTTGAGCGCCGGCTCGCCTGGCCGATCGCCTTGCCGCTCGCCTGGCCGCTCGCCTGGCTGCTCGCCTGGCCGATCGCATGGCTGCTCGCCGGGCCGCTCGCCTGGCCGCTTGCCTGGCAGTTCGCCTGGCCGCTCGCCTTGCCGTTCGCCTGGCTGCTCGCCTGGCCGCTTTACTTTGAGCGCAGGCTTTGAGCGCCGGCTCTGAGCGGCGGCACTGAGCGCCGGCTCTGAGCGCCGGCTCTGAGCGGCGGCTCTGAGCGTCGGCTCTGAGCGCTGGCTCTGAGCGCTGGTTCTGAGCGCCTGCTCTTAGCGGCAGCTTTGAGCGCCGGCTCGCCAGGCCGATCGCCTGGCCGCTCACTTTGCCGCTCGCCTGGCCGTTAGGCTTTGAGCGCCGGCTTTGAGCACTGGATTTGAGCGCAGGCTCTGAACATCGGCCTTGAGCGCCGGCTTTGAGCGCCGGCTCGCCTGGCCGCTCGCATTGCCGCTCGCCTGGCCCTTCGCCTGGCCGC
Source organism: Sycon ciliatum (assembly GCF_964019385.1). Classification (NCBI taxonomy): domain Eukaryota; kingdom Metazoa; phylum Porifera; class Calcarea; order Leucosolenida; family Sycettidae; genus Sycon; species Sycon ciliatum. The sequence continues at coordinate 29,976,866 of NC_088649.1, forward strand.
TCGCCTGGCCGCTCGCCGGGCCGCTCGCCTGGCCGCTCGCCTGGCCGCTCGCCTGGCCGCATGCCTGGCCGCTCGCCTGGCCGTTCGCATGGCCGCTCGCCTGGCCGCTCGACTGGCCGCTCGCCTGGCCGCTCGCCTGGCCTCTCGCCTGGCCGCTCGCCTGGACGCTCACCTGGCCGCTCGCCTGGCTGTTTGCCTGGCCGCTCAGCTTTGAGCGCCGGCTTTGAGCGCCGGCTGGCCTGGCCGCGCGCCTGGCCGCTCGCCTGGCCGCTTTGATTTGAGCGCCGGCTCTGAAGGCCGGCTGTGAGCGCCGGCTGTGACCGCCGGCTCTGAGCGCCGGCTCGCCTGGCCGCTCGCATTGCCGCCCGCCTGCCCGCTCGCATTGCCGCTCGCCTGGCCGCTCGCCTGTCCGCTCGCCCTGCCGCTCGCCTGGCCGCTCGCCTGGCCGCTCGCCTTGCCGCTCGGCTGGCCGTTAGGCATTGAGCGCCGGCTTTGAGCACTGGACTTGAGCGACGGCTCTGAGCGCCGGCTCTGAGCACGGGCCCTGAGCGCCGGCTCTGAGCGCGGGCTTTGAGCGCCGGATCGCCTGGCCGCTCGCCTTGCCGCTCGCCTGGTCGCTCGCCTAGTCGTTCACCTGGCCACTCGGCTGGCCGCTCGTCTTTGATCGCCGGCTCTGAGCGCCGGCTCTGAACGCCGACTCTGAGCGCCGGACCTGAGCGCTGGCTCTGAGCGCCGGGCCGCCTGGCCGCTCGCAATGCCGCTCCCCTGGCCGCTCGCCTGGCCGCTCGCATGGTCGCTCGCCTGGCCGCTCGCCTGGCCGCTCGCCTGGCCGCTCGCCTGGCCAATCGCCTGGCTGCTCGCCTGGCTGCTCGCCTGGCTGCTCGCCTGGCAGCTCGCCTTGCCACTCGGCTTGCCGTTAGGCTTTGAGCGCCGGCTTTGAGCACCGGATTTGTGAGCAGGCTCTGTGCGCCGGCTCTGAGTGCCGGCTCGCCTGGCCGCTCGCCTGGCCGCTCGCCTGGTCGCTCGCCTGGACGCTCGCCTGGACGCTCACCTGGCCGCTTGCCTGGCCGCTTGCCTGGCCGCTCGCCTGGCCGCTCGCCTCGCCGCTCGTCTTTGAGCGCCGGCTTTGAGCGCCTTCTCTGAGCGGCGGCACTGAGCGCCGGCTCTGAGCGCCGGCTCTGAGTGCCGGCTCTGAGCGCCGGGTCTGAACGCCTGATCTTAGCGCCGGTTTTGGGCGCCGGCTCGCCAGGCCGCTCGCCTGGCCGCTCGCCTGGACGCTCGTCTTTCCGCTCGCCTGGCCGCTCGCCTGGCCGCTCGCCTGGCCGCTCACCTGGCCGCTCGCCTGGTTGCTCGCCTGGCCGCTCGGCTCGGCTTTGAGCGCCGGCTTTGAGCGCCGGCTCGCCTGGCCGCTCGCCTGGCCGCTCGCCTGGCCGCTCGCCTGGCCCCTTGGCTTCGAGCGCCGGCTCTGAAGGCCGGCTTTGAGCGCCGGCTGTGAGCGCCGACTCTGAGCGCCGGCTTTGTGCGCCTGCTCTGAGCGCCGGCTCGCATGGCCGCTCATATTGCCGCTCGCCTGGCCCCTTGGCTTCGAGCACCAGCTCTGAAGGCCGGCTGTGAGCGCCGGCTGTGAGCGCCGGCTTTGAGCGCCGGCTTTGTGCGCCTGCTCTGAGCGCCGGCACGCCTGGCCGCTCATATTGCCGCTCGCCTGGCCGCTCGCCTGGCCACTCGCCTGGCCGCTCGCCTGGCCGCCTGCCTGGCTGCTCGCCTGGCCTATCGCCTTGCCGCTCAGCTGGCCGTTAGGCTGTAAGCGCCAGCTTCGACCACAGGATTTGAGCGCAGGCTCTGAGTGCCGGCTCTGAGATCCGGCTTTAAGCGCTGACTCTGAGCGCCGTCTCTAAGCGCCGGCTCGGAGCGCCTGGCCGCTCGACTGGTCGCTCGCCTGGCCACTCGCCTGGCCGCTCCCCTGGCCGTTGGCTGCTCGCGTGGCCGCTAGCCTGGCCGCTCGCCTGGTTACTCGCCTGGCCGCTCATCTCGCCGCTCGCCTGGGCGCTCGCCTGGCCTCTCGCTTGGCCGCTCGCCAGGCCGCTCGGCTGGGCGTTCGGCTTTGAGCGCCACCTTTTAGCGCCGGCTCGCTTCGCCGCTCGCCTGGCCGCTCGCCTGGCTGCTCGCCTAGCCGCTCGCCTGGCCGCTCGCCTTTCCGTTCGCCTGGCCGCTCGCCATTCCGCTCGGCTGGCCGTTAGGCTTTGACAGCCGGCTTTGAGCGCCGGCTCGCCTGGCCGCGCGATTGGCCGCTCGCCTGGCCGCTCGCCTGGCCGCTCGCCTGGCCGCTTGGCTTTGATCGCCGGCTCTGAAGGCCGGCTGTGAGCGCCGGCTTTGAGCGCCGGCTCCTAGCGCCTGCTCTGAGCGCCGGCTCACCTGGCCGCTCGCATAACCGCCTGCCTGCCCGCTCGCATTGCCGCTCGCCTGGCCGCTCGCCTTGCCGCTCGCCTGGCCACTCGCCTGGCCGCTCGCCTTGCCGCTCGGCTGGCCGTTAGGCTTTGACCGCCGGCTTTGAGCACTGGACTTGAGCGCAGGCTCTGAGTACCAACCCTAAGCGCCGGCTCTGAGCGCCGGCTCGCCTGGCCGCTCGCCTGGCCGCTCGCCTGGCCGCTCGCCGGGCCGCTCGCCTGGCCGCTCGCCTGGCCGCTCGCCTGGCCGCTCGCCTGGCCGCTCGCCTGGCCGCTCGCCTGGCCGCTCGCCTGGCCGCTCGCCTGGCAGCTCGCCTGGCTGCTCGCCTGGCCGCTCGCCTGGCCGCTTGCCTGGTCGCTCGCCTGGTCGTTTGCCTGGCCGCTCGGCTGGCCGCTCGTCTTCGAGCGCCGGCTCTGAACGCCGGCTCTGAGCGCCGGACCTGAGCGCTGGCTCTGGGCGCCGGCCCGCCTGGCCGCACGCCTGGCCGCTTGCCTGGCCGCTCGCATGGTCGCTCGCCTGGCCTCTCGCCTGGCCGCTCGCCTGGCCTCTCGCCTGGCCTCTCGCCTGGCCGCTCGCCTAGCTGCTCGCCTTGCCACTCGGCTGGCCGTTAGGCTTTGAGCGCCGGCTTTGAGCACCGGATTTGAGCGCAAGCTCTGTGCGCCGGCTCTGAGCGCCGGCTCTGAGCGCCGGCTCCCCTGGCCGCTCGCCTGGCCGCTCGCCTGGTCGCTCGCCTGGACGCTGGCCCGGACGCTGGCCTAGACGCTCGCCTCCCTGCTCGCCTGGCCGCTCGCCTAGCCGCTCGCCTGGCCGCTCGGCTGGCCGCTCGTCTTTGAGCACCGGCTTTGAGCGCCGGCTCTGAGCCGCGGCACTGAGCACCGGCTCTGAGCGGCGGCTCTGAGCCTCGGCTCTGAGCGCCGACTTTGAGCGCCGGCTCTGAGCGCCGGGTCTGAGCGCCTGCTCTTAGCGCCGGCTCGCCTGGCCGCTCGCCTGGCAGCTCGCCTGACCGCTCGCCTGGTCGCTCGCCTGTCCGCTCGCCTGTACGCTCGCCTGGACGCTCGCCTGGACGCTCGACTGGTCGCTTGCCTGGCAGCTCGCCTGGCCGCTCGCCTGGTCGCTCGCCTGGCCGCTCGCCTGGCTGTTCGCCTGGCCTGGCCCGGCTGGCCGCTCGGCTTTGAGCGCCGGCTTAGAGCCCCGGCTCTGAGCGCCGCCTCGCCTGGCCGCGCGCCTGGCCGCTCGCCTGGCCGCTCGCCTGGCCGCTTGGCTTTGAGCGCTGGCTCTGAAGGCCGGCTGTGAGCGCCGGCTCTGAGCGCCGGCTCTGAGCGCCGGCTCTGAGCGCCGGCTCTGTGCGCCTGCTCTGAGCGCCGGCTCGCCTGGCCGCTCGCCTGGCTTGCCTGGCCACCCGCCTGGCCGCTCGGCTGGCCGTTAGGCTTTAAGCGCCGGCTTTGAGCATTAGATTTGAGCGCAGGCTCTGAGCACCGGCCCTGAGCGCCGGCTCTGAGCGCCGACTTTGAGCGCCGGCTCGCCTGGCCGCTCGCCTTGCCGCTCGCCTGGCCGCTCGCTTGGCCGCTCGCCTGGCCGCATGGCTGCTCGCCGGGCCGCTCGCCTGGCCGCTCGCCTGGCCGCTCGCCTTGTCACTCGGCTGGCCGTTAGGCTTTGAGCGCCGGCTTTGAGCACTGGATTTGAGCGCAGGCTCTGAGCACCGGCCCTGAGCGCCGGCTCTGACCGCCGGCTTTGAGCGCCGGCTCGCCTGGCCGATCGCCTTGCCGCTCGCCTGGCCGCTCGCCTGGCTGCTCGCCTGGCCGATCGCATGGCTGCTCGCCGGGCCGCTCGCCTGGCCGCTTGCCTGGCCGGCTTTGAGCGCCGGCTCGCCTGGCCGCTCGCATTGCCGCTCGCCTGGCCCTTCGCCTGGCCGCTCGCCTGGCCGCTCGCCGGGCCGCTCGCCTGGCCGCTCGCCTGGCCGCTCGCCTGGCCGCATGCCTGGCCGCTCGCCTGGCCGTTCGCATGGCCGCTCGCCTGGCCGCTCGACTGGCCGCTCGCCTGGCCGCTCGCCTGGCCTCTCGCCTGGCCGCTCGCCTGGACGCTCACCTGGCCGCTCGCCTGGCTGTTTGCCTGGCCGCTCAGCTTTGAGCGCCGGCTTTGAGCGCCGGCTGGCCTGGCCGCGCGCCTGGCCGCTCGCCTGGCCGCTTTGATTTGAGCGCCGGCTCTGAAGGCCGGCTGTGAGCGCCGGCTGTGACTGCCGGCTCTGAGCACCGGCTCGCCTGGCCGCTCGCATTGCCGCCCGCCTGCCCGCTCGCATTGCCGCTCGCCTGGCCGCTCGCCTGTCCGCTCGCCCTGCCGCTCGCCTGGCCGCTCGCCTTGCCGCTCGGCTGGCCGTTAGGCATTGAGCGCCGGCTTTGAGCACTGGACTTGAGCGACGGCTCTGAGCGCCGGCTCTGAGCACGGGCCCTGAGCGCCGGCTCTGAGCACGGGCTTTGAGCGCCGGATCGCCTGGCCGCTCGCCTTGCCGCTCGCCTGGTCGCTCGCCTAGTCGTTCACCTGGCCACTCGGCTGGCCGCTCGTCTTTGATCGCCGGCTCTGAGCGCCGGCTCTGAACGCCGACTCTGAGCGCCGGACCTGAGCGCTGGCTCTGAGCGCCGGGCCGCCTGGCCGCTCGCAATGCCGCTCCCCTGGCCGCTCGCCTGGCCGCTCGCATGGTCGCTCGCCTGGCCGCTCGCATGGCCGCTCGCCTGGCCGCTCGCCTGGCCGCTCGCCTGGCAGCTCGCCTGGCCATTCGGCTGGCCGCTCGTCTTTGAGCGCCGGCTTTGAGCGCCGGCTCTGAGCGGCGGCACTGAGCGCCGCTCTGAGCGCCGGCTCGCCTGGCCGCTCGCCTGGCCACTCGCCTGGCCGCTCGTTTGGCCGCTCGCTTGACCGCTCGCCTGGCCGCTCGCCTGGCCGCTCGCCTGGCCACTTCGCTGGCCGCTCGCCTTTGAGCGCCGGCTTTGAGCGCCGGCTCTGAGCGGCGGCACCGAGGGCCGGCTCTGATCACCGGCTTGAGCGCCGGCCCTGAGCGCTGGCTCTGAGCGCTAGATCTGAGCGCTGCCTTTGACCGCCGGCTCGCCTGGCCGCTCGCCTTGCCGCTCTCGCCTGGCCGCTCGCCTGGCCGCTCGTCTGGCCGCTCGCCTGGCCGCTCACCTGTCCGCTCGCCTGGCCGCTCGCCTTGCCCCTCGGTGGGCCGTTAGGCTTTGATCGCCGGCTTTGAGCACTGAATTTGAGCACAGGCTCTGAGCGCCGGGTCTAAGCGCCGGCCCTGAGCGCCTGCTCTGAGCGCTGGCTCGCATTGCCGCTCGCCTGGCAGCTCCCCTGGCCTCTCGCCTGGCCGCTTGCCTGGCCGCTCGCCTGGCCGCTCGCCTCGCCGGTCGCCTGGCCGCTCGCCTGGCCGCTCGCCTGGCCGCTTTGTCTTTGAGCGCCGGCTCTGAGCGCAGGCTCTGAGCGACGGTTCTGAGCGCAGGGTTTGAGCACCGACTCTGAGCGCTGGCTCTGAGCGCTGGCTCTGAGCGCCTGCTCTGAGCGCCGGCTCTGAGTGCCGGGCCTGTGCGCCGGCCCTGAGCGACGGCCCGCCTGGCCGCTCGCAATACCGCTCGCCTGGCAGCTCGCCTGACCGCTTGGGCGGCTTGAGCGCCGGCTCTGGGTGCCGGCTCAGAGCGTCGGCCCTGGCCACTCGTCTGGCCGCTCGCCTGTCCACTCGACTGACCGCTCGGCTTTGAGCGCCGGTTCTGGGCGTCGGTTCTGAGTGCGGCTTGAGCGCCGGCTCTGAGCGCCAGCTCTGAGCGCCGGCTCTGAACGCCGGCCCTGAGCGTCGGCTGTCAGCGCCGGTTGTGAGCGCCAGCTCTAAGCGCCTGCTCTGAGCGCCGGCTCCGAGCGCCGGCTCTGAGCGCCTGCTCTGAGCGCCGGCTCTGAGTGCCGGGCCTGAGCGCCGGCCCTGAGCGCCGGCCCGCTTGGCCGCTCGCAATACCGCTCGCCTGGCAGCTCGCCTGACCGCTTGAGCGGCTTGAACGCCGGCTCTGAGCGCCGGCCCTGGCCATTCGTCTGGCCGCTCGCCTGTCCACTCGACTGACCGCTCGGCTTTGAGCGCCAGCTCTGGGCGTCGGTTCTGAGTGCCAGTTTTGAGCGCCGGCTCTGAATGCCGGCTCTGAGCGTCGGCTGTCAGCGCCGGTTGTGAGCGCCAGCTCTAAGCGCCTGCTGTGAGCGCCCGCTCCGAGCGCCGGCTCTGAGCGCCGGGTCGCTTGGCCGCTCGCCTGGCCACTCGCCTGGCCACTCGCCTGGCCGCTCGCCTGGCCGCTCGCCTGGCCGCTCGCCTGGCCGCTCGCCTGGCCACTCGGCTGGCCGCTCGTCTTTGAGCGCCGGCTTTGAGCGCCGGCCCTGAGCGGCAGCACTGAGGGCCGGCTCTGATCACCGGCTCTGAGCGCCGGCCCTGAGCGCTGGCTTTGAGCACCGCATTTGAGCGCAGGCTCTGAGCGCCGGCTTTGAGCGCTGACTCTGAGCGCCGGTTCTAAGCGCCGACTCTGAGCGCCGGCTCGCCTGGCCGCCCGCCTGACCGCTCGCCTGGTCGCTCGACTGGCCGCTCCCCTGGCCGCTCGCCTGGCCGCCCGCCTGGCCGCTCGCGTGCCGGCTCGCCTGGTCGCTCACCTGGCCGCTCAGCTGGGCGTTCGGCTTTGAGCGCCGACTGTGAGCGCCGGCTGTGAGCGCCGGCTCGCCTGGCCGCTCGCCTGGTCGCTCGCATTGCCCCTCGCCCTGCCGCTCGCCTGGCCGCTCGCCTGGCCGCTCGCCTGGCTGTTCGCCTTGCCGCTCGCCTGGCCGTTCCCCTGGCCGCTCGCATTGCCCCTCGTCGGGCCGTTAGGCTTTGATCGCCGGCTTTGAGGCACTGGATTTGAGCACAGGCTCTGAGCGCCGCCTCTGAGCGCCGGGTCTAAGCGCCGGCCCTGAGCGCCGGCTCGCATTGCCGCTCGCCTGGCCGCTCGCCTGGCCGCTCGCCTGGCCTCTCGCCTGGCCGCTCGCCCGGCCGCTTGCCTGGCCGCTCGCTTGGCCGCTCGCCTGGCCGCTCGCCTGGCCGCTCGCCTGGTCGCTGGGCTGGCCGCTTTGTCTTTGAGCGCCGGCTTTGAGTGCCGGCTCTGAGCGCCGGCTCTGAGCGACGGTTCTGAGCGCAGGGTTTGAGCACCGACTCTGAGCGCTGGCTCTGAGCGCCGGCTCTGAGCGCCGGCTCTGAGTGCCGGCTCTGAGCGCCGGCTCTGAGCGCCTGCTCTTAGCGCCGGCTCTTAGCGCCGGCTCTGAGTGCGGGGCCTGAGCGCCGGCCCGCCTGGCCGCTCGCAATACCGCCCCGCCTGGCCGCTCGCCTGGCCGCTCGCCTGGCCGCTTATCTGGTCGCTCGCCTGGCCCCTCGCCTGGCCGCTCGCCTTGCTGCTTGCCTGGCCGCTCACCTGGCCGCTCGCCTGGCCGCTCGCCTGGCCGCTCACCTGGCCGCAAGCCTTGCCGCTCGGCTGGCCGTTCGCCTTTGAATGCCGGCTTTGAGCACTGGATTTTAGCGCAGGCTCGGAGCGCCGCCTCTGAGCGCCGGGACTAAGCGCCGGCCCTGAGCGCCGGCTCACATTGCCGCTCGCCTGGCTCTGAGTGCCGGCTCTATGCGCCGGCTCTGAGCGCCCGCCCGCCTGGCCGCTCGCCTGGCTGCTCGCCTGGCCGCTCGCCTGGCCGCGCGCCTGGTCTCTCGCTTGCGCCGCTCGCCTGAGCGTTCGGCTTTGCGCGCCGGCTCTTAGCGCCGGCTCTGAGCGCCGGCTCTGAGCGCCGGCTCTGAGCGCCGTCTCTGATCGCCGGCTCGCCTGGCCGCTTGCCTGGCCGCTCGCCTGGCCGATCGCCTGGCCGATCTCCTGGCCGCTTTCCTGACCGCTCGCCTTGCCGCTCGGTAGGCCATTAGGCTTTGAGCGCCGGCTTTGGGCACCGGATTTGAGCGCAGGCTCTAAGCGCCGGCTCTGAGCGCCGGCTCTGAACGCCGGCTCTGAACGCCGGCTCGCCTGGCCGCTCGCCTTGCCGCTCGCCTGGCTGTTCGCCTGGCTGCTGGGCTGGACGCTCGGCTCGCTGCTCGGCTTTGAGCTCCTGCTTTGAGCGCCGGCTTTAAGCGCCGGCTCTGAGCGCCGTCTCTGAGCGCCGGCTCTGAGCGACAGCTCTGAGCACCGGCTCGCCTGGCCGCTCGCCTGGCCTCTCGTCTGGCCGCTCGCCTGGCCGCTCGCCTGGCCGCTCGCCTGGCCGCTCGCCTGGCCGCTCGCCTGGCCGCTCGCCTGGCCGCTCGCCTGACCGCTCGCCTGGCCGCTCGCATGGCCGCTCGCCTGGCCGCTGGCCTGGCCACTCGCCTGGCCGCTCGCCTGGCCGCTCGCCTTGCCGCTCGCCTGGCCGCTCGGCTTTGAGCAACGGCTCTGGTCGCCAGCTCTGAGCGCCGGCTATAAGTGCCGGCTCTGAGCGCCGGCTCTGAGCGCCGGCTCTGAGCGCCGGCTCGCCTGGCCCCTCGCCTGGCCGCTCGCCTAGCCTCCCGCCTGGCCGCTCGCCTGGCCGCTCGCCTGGTCGCTCGCCTGGCCGCTCGCCTGGCTGCTCGCCTGGTCGCTCGCCTGGCCGCTTGCCTTGGCACTCGTCTGGCCGCTCTCCTTGTCGCTTGCCTGGCCGTTCGCCTGGCTGCTCCGCTGGCCGCTTGGCTGGCTGCTCGGCTTTGAACTCCGGCTTTGAGCGCCGGCTTTAAACGCCGGCTCCGAGCGCCAGCTCTGAGCACCGGCTCGCTGGGCCGCTCGCCTGGCCTCTCGTCTGGCCGCTCGCCTGGTCGCTTGCCCGGCGGCACGCCTGGCCGGTCGCTTGGCCGCTCGCCTGGCCGCACGCCCAGCCGCTCGCCCGGCTGCTCGCCTGGCCGCTCGCCTGACTGCTCGCCTGGCCGCTCGCCTGGCTGGTCGCCTGGGCGCTTGCCTGGCCGCTCGCCTTGCCGTTCGCCTGGGCGCTCGCCTCGCCGCTCGGCTTTGAGCAACGGATCTGAGCGCCGGCTCTGAGCGCCGGCTCTGAGCGCCGGCTCTGAGCGCCGCCTCTGAGCGCCGGCTCGCCTGGCCGTGGACCTTGCCGCCCGCCTGGCCGCTCGCCTGGTCGCTCGCCTGGCCGCTCTCCTGGCCGCTCGCCTGACCGCTCGCCTGGCCGCTCTGCTGACCGCTCGGAGACGGGAAAACTGTATGCAGTCATGCATAAGCCATATAGGAACTACTTAGCTGCAAATGGGACGTGTAATCTGTATGCAGTCTCGAAAGAGTTATAATAGGAAACATTCACCAGCGAACAAGACAAAAACCTGTATGAGGTCAAGAAAGAGCAATATAGGATACTTACATGCGAACAAGACAAGGCACCTGTAGACACTCATGAAAGATCAATGAGGGTAACTCACCTGGGAACAAGCCATGAAACTTGTATGTAGCCATCAAATATGAAAATAGGAAACCTCTGCCTGCACAGAAAAAAAACACTTGTATGCAGTCAAGAAAACACAATAATTATAGGAAGCTTACGTTTGAACATGACGGGGACCTGTAAGAAGTTGTGAAGGAGTAATAGTTATACAACTAATACTTATAGGAACCTTCTCTCCCAAACAGGCGAAATACCTGTATGCAGTAACAAGAGAGCATGTTGAAAACTGAACTTAAAACAAGACCGGACAACGGTATGCAGTCAAAAAAAGAGCTGTTAGGCCATAGTAAAAAATATCTTTGATTCTCAAGTAGGCGCGCATCGATTTTTGGTGGCGCACCGACGATTTATTTTATTTCTACGAGTCGTATGCATGCATATGCGTGCATGAAAACGGTCAATGCGAAAGGCATGAATCCGGGAGTAGTAAAATACCGGTATTTTTCTACTCCCTGGCCTGAATAATAAAATAATTATAAGGCCAAAACAAAAAATAGGCTTGTTTCCGGTCGGCAACCCCTCAAAAAGGAGACTCGGTCAGCCGGAATGAAACTTTTTTTGGATACTTTTTTTTTGGTTCCTCAATCGTTGTGCCAACTTGTGGTATTGATGGTCAAGATCACCTACACATGTAAATTGTACATATATCATGGCAAGGATCAATGTCAAAGTTGACTGACTCACTGTTCTTGTACAGCACGTGGTGTATTCCTGTTTTCGTACATACTGAGAAATCAAGCAAACAGTTCGAGTCTTTCCAGCTCCGTTATTCTAGCTCGTATCGACCCCGGAGGTTTTCGAGCCGACAGCTGAGAATCTCTGCTACCTTGTAGGTGTTGCGATTGTGGAATTCGGTTGAGATTTGACTGAGTTATGACTCGTTGAGTGCACTTGCACACGTGGCATTGCCACCGTTTGTATACATTTGGGACCAAAAAAAAGTTTCAGAATTTGGGAAAAAGTGGCCCGGTCGGGCGACCGGAAACAAGGTCATTATTTGTTTTGGCCTAAATTAATAATGAACCTGTGACGTACACATGTGTGACCCTATCTTTGGAAATAAAAAAATTGTGGGAATTAAAATAAAAAATCGCTCGCTTGCACCGATTTTCACAGGCTCATGACCTGAGAATCAACTTTATTTTTTACCACGGCCTTATATACAGTCGACTTTGCTTATAAAGACCCTCGGCGCGGCGCGACATCAGGAACGTGTCCTACGCGAAGTGTCCTTACACCCGAAGTCTCATTATAATTATATATTCCAGCAGCACACGTAGTCCTCTTTTGACATTGTCCACGGACGTGTTGGCAATGTACAGTCATGTGTGTGGGTGCTTGACTCTGCGCAGCGCGTCGTGAAGCCCTACACCTGGGAACGCCAGACTGCGTAATGGTGCAAGGCGCAAATTTGCGTGCCATCCGCAAGAACAAAGAGAATAATGGACCTTCAGCGGAGAACAAAGCAGCTACCTGCACTGAGCTCCACATTCACAGTCGTCACGTTTAGCTGTGGATTCCTGCAGTGACACCTACCCTTCACTGTTCGTTCTCAGGCGGTAGAACGCACGTTATGGCAAGTATCCAGAACCATTGTCGACGTCACATACGAATCCAAAGTGCCACAGGAGTGATATTTGGTACAGCACTGTACTTGCACTTTCTATTATTAGCTATCTGCTATCTCAACCCTACAGCCTCCCATTATAATGGAACTACCTTCAATTTAGACTACGTCTTTGGGAAATCCCCATATATAATAATAATAGTAATAATTGTGGAAGAGAAAAGGACATATGGATACGAGTTAAGAGTAACTCTCCATCACTGTAACATGATACTATATACAGTCAGAAAGTGCAATAACTAGGCAAAAAACTGACAGAGTACTGAAACATTCGACGTCCTGACACCAGGACGTCGAATGTTTCAGTACTCTGTCAGTTTTGTGCCTAGTTATTGCACTTTCTGACTGTATATAGTATCATGTTACAGTGATGGAGAGTTACTCTTAACTCGTATCCATATGTCCTTTTCTCTTCCACATTTATTTATGGCTCAACATCCGAGTTTCAAATAATAATAATAATAATAATATTACTTTCTATCACTCCTTTTTCACGCTTTCCTCAGCCATTATTATTATTATTATTCTCGTATCCGTCCCGAATGGGACTCAAGACGGCAGAATTAACTGTGAGCATGTGTGTGTGAGAGTGGGAGAACGAAATGAAAAAGAAAAGAAAAGAAGAGCCTCATTTTCTCTGTGCTGCGCTGATGAGTTCAAAAAGAACGAAACAGCATGCTGTCCGCAGATTGAGTATTTCGCTCCTGCTCTTGTAGCAGTTGAGCACTCTTACGTGAGGTAGTGCCTTTGCTGTTTGCGTTATGCAGAGCTCACTGACTTGTCAGTTTGAGCACTCTGGCAAGGTACGTTCGGGCCTGATTGGAAATTTTTATTTCCATTGCTATCAGGTTCGGCCTCATTTTCTCTGTGCTGCGCTGATGAGTTCAAAAAGAACGAAACAGCATGCTGTCCGCAGATTGAGTATTTCGCTCCTGCTCTTGTAGCAGTTGAGCACTCTTACGTGGGGTAGTGCCTTTGCTGTTTGCGTTATGCAGAGCTCACTGACTTGTCAGTTTGAGCACTCTGGCAAGGTACGTTCGGGCCTGATTGGAAATTTTTATTTCCATTGCTATCAGGTTCGGCCTCATTTTCTCTGTGCTGCGCTGATGAGTTCAAAAAGAACGAAACAGCATGCTGTCCGCAGATTGAGTATATATATATATATATGTCCTAATAGCTTCCACCTGTCCCGCTTGGCCATTTCACATACAGAGCACTGGCCAGTAACAGCATATAAATCTGCATTTGAGATGACATCTGGGTAGGTAATTCCAAGGGTACACCGCAGCTGTTTCCTATGAAACACATCTAGGCGCTTTTGTTTTTTCCTCAGCCATAGTATCTCAGATGGAATCACCAGAGCTACTGCGCCCCCACACATCCACCACCAACTACTAGTGGCCAGTATTGACATCAACAAATGATAACTTACCTTACAACAAGACGGGGAATGTGTATGCAGGCCAACATGAGCTATTATAGGATCTTACCTGTCAAAAGGCGTAACATCTTTATGCAGTCTCGAAAGAGACAGCATTGGAAACATCTACCTGTAAACAAGACAAATATACCAGTATTAAGTCAAGCAAGAGTAATATGTGAAACCCTCTAGCTGCGAACCTGACAAGAAGCCTGTATTCAATGATATAGAAAGAGCAAAATAGGAAACTGTCCTGGCAACAACACAAGACACCAGTCCTGTATACAGTCATGAATGATCAATGAAGGGAACTTACCTGTGAGCAAGAGAAAAATCCTGTTTGGAGCCATGAAAATTAATAATATTGAAAATAGGAAACTTTTGCCTGCACACAAGACGAGACACTTGTATGCAGTTCGGAAATGCATAATAGGAAGCTCACCTGTGAACGTGACGAGAAATCTGCACGCAGTCAGGAAAGAGTATTATAGGAATCTCAACAGCGAAAAAGACGAAACCCCTGTAACTGAGAACATTACGAAAAACTGTGTGCATTCAAGAAAGAGCTGGAAAGAAAACGTACCTGTGAACAAGACGAGACACCTCCTATTTCCAGTCCAGAAAAAGCTGTATAGTAAACGTACCTGCGAGAAAAAACAAGAGACCTGTAGGCAGTCAGGAAAATACAATAATTATAAGAAGCTTACCTGTGAACAAGACGACAAGCCCGTGTGCAATCAAGAAAGAGTAAAATTGGAACCTTGTCCGCGAAAAAGGCTAGAAACCTGTATGCAGTAACGAAAGACCATACAGAAAACGTAACTGAGACCGAGACGGGAAAACTGTATGCAGTCAAGGAAGAGCAGTATAGGAAACTTACCTGCGAATAAGACAGAGAAATCCGTATGCAGTCTCGAAAGCGTCATAATTATACTGGTGGGAAACGTGTACCTGCAAACAAGAGAGCAGTATGAGTATTAATATGAGTGCTCTAGCTGATTCAAATGGGGGTAAAAACAAAAAACACACCTGGAACTGTAGCAGTATGGCGGTAAATACATACCTGCCCTCACACTCTCTCTAGGCTGCAAAGTTGTTCTAGCACAGAGCTCTCCTTCTCACCACCACCACCACCATCACACCATCAGTTCGCGCTTGGTGCCTAGTCGATGCATGGCTGGTGGTACCCGACATAGCAGGCTGGGCCATACCGCCAGGTGTGTGTTTTATCCACAGTTGAATCAACCATAAATACTGCTGCATTGGTGTCTTCAACTAACTGCATATCTCTTGAATACTCTACCTTCGAAAAAGACGAGAAACTAACTTGTCAGCAGTAAAGGAAACTAACTTCTACCTGCGAACAAGACAAGCAAACCTCCACCCGTATTCCATGCATGCATTACAGTCTATGCACAGTTGAGTCTCAGTGTACAGTATATACATCATAATCATTTGTATACTGAGGTTGGTGCTAGGCTGGTCGTTCTACCGCTAAATTCTTTGTCGTCCAAAACTACTGCACTGTACTTGTACGCCCACACACTGTCATGTACTGAGCTTGATGAGCTTGATTCTACGCTGTTCGCTCTTCCGCGCTACATTATGTGGCGCCAGACATTACTGCAATGTACGCCCACGCGTCTCCCAACTAGTACAGGGCAGTATAGCTGATATCAAATGCCGTCAAACGTTCTGAAGACGTCGTTGGCAGAGCGACTGCTCGTACATGTAGTGAGTTTTAGGTACACCTTTCCATCTAAGATATTTCTAGTGGATCTCGCTAAGTGTGTATTGTGATAATAGTACTCACTCAACTGAAGCACACGGTTACAGCCAGTTGGAAAAGAAATTCTGAGAACTTCCTAGTGATGGAAGAAAACTAACAGAGCGTATTCACTTCAGCTGTTCGGTAGTCCTTCAGTTCTTCCAGTGACAAGGAACGTCCAGCCTATCCTTCATAAACCTGTACATGCACAGACAGAAGAACGAGCAGTTGCTGTTTCGTAACTCTGAGTTTCACGAACTGAATCGATCATTAGACGAAAATTTAACCAGTAATAGAAATTATACAGGTAGCGGCACTTGTCTTCCGCCATCTTGGAATACCGGTACTCAAAATCTCCAATTGAACAACCCGTGTGGCTTTTTTCTCCTTCTACTATTGCCTCAAAGTTCTACTATTTCCTTTCGTGAAGAATGGTGTTGAAACTTGAAAATAAGTGGCCTGTACGCTACAATACACTGATACATACATGTAGACACAAAATAGATGTGCGTCTTCCACAAAAGTCAAAGAAATACAGACAGCAGAGCTAACCTTTCTCAACGCGAAGAATGTAGTTATGGTGCCACGGGTACGTTTACAGCTACTATACTCTCAGCTGTAGCACGTATTGAGAGCTGATGTGCGGGGGAGCGCCAAGCCCACATATCTTCCAACTACATGCTGTCCGCAGATTGAGTATCTTCCAACTACGGTACATAGCAGACTCAGCGGATGACGTTAAAAGTTGGTTGTACATGTACTTGAACTCTGTGCTGACTGCCGCTAGGCAATCATCAGACACTTGAACTGATACTCGCATCTAGCCAGCAGTATGCTTATCGACACATACGTGACATAGGGCCATAAACAAATTCAGTGCTAAATCTGGTGACGTCATTTATGGGGAGAAAGCTGGCTCAGGCAACGTCACCTGATTTATCATTATTATTATAATTATTATTATTATTATTGTTAAGCTCACGTGGAGATAAAAATGTAATCAACGCAATAAAATAGAGTAAGCTGCGCACTCAGTACAAACACCATTAGAAAAACTTGTTTTCATGTAAATAAAGAAGCTTGTTCCTAAACGTTTTCGTCGCCATCTCATCAGAGGATTACTGGCAAATCGCCATTAGCTCTAAACTCAATATATATTATGCACAATGCAAGTAATAATTTAGACCCTAAACTAGCGCGAGAAAATGAGAGCTGAAAGAAACATTACATCAATCAACGATATCAGGTGACAACAGATGCGATAAATTCACCACTAGAAAGTAACCATGCAACCACACACGAGAACTACTGATCTAAATTCAGCCGAGTGGCAAGGCTAGCGGCCAAGCGAGCGACTAGGCGAGCGGCCAGGGGAGCGGCCAAGCGAGCAGCCAGGCGAGCGGCAAGGCGAGCGGCCAGTCGAGCGGCCCGGCGAGCGGCCAGGCGAGCAGGCTTTCAGAGCCGACGATCGGAGCCGGCGCTCGAAACCGGCGCTCAGAGCCGGCGCTCAGACCTGGCGCTCAGAGCCGGGGCTCAGAGCCAAAGCTCGCGCTCAGAGCCGGCGCTCAAAGCCTAGCGGCCAAGCGAGTGGCCAGGCGAGCGGCCAGGCGAGCTGCCAGTCGAGCGGCCAGGCGAGCGGCCAGGTGAGCGGCCAGGCAAGCCGGCGCTCACAGCCGGCGCCCAGAGCCGAGCGGCCAAGCGAGCAGCCAGGCGAGCGGCCAGGCGAGCGGCCAGGCGAGCTGCCAGTCAAGCGGCAGCTCGCCTGTACATTTTAAATTAAAACGCCGATGAAATTTTTCACGGCATCTGTCAGTGTCGCAATACCATGCCCTCTACCCAGAGCGCCGGCTCTGAGCGCCAGCTCTGAGCGCCGGCTCCGAACGCCGGCTCCGATCGCCGGCTCTGAACGCCTGCTCGCCTGGCCTCTCGCCTGGCCGCTCGCGTGGCCTCTCGCCTGGCCGTTCGCCTGGCCGCTCGGCTGGCCGCTGTGCTTTGAGCGCCGGCTTTGAGCGCAGACTCTGTGCGCCGGCTCTGAGCGCCGGCTCTGAGCGCCGGCTTGCCTTGCCGCTCGCTTGGCCGCTCGCCTGGCCGCTCGTCTGGCAGCTAGCCTGGCCGCTCGACTGGCCGCTCGCCTGGCTGCTCGCTTGGCCACTCGTTTATTTACAACTTCGAGTGCCGGCAATGTGAGAGCCGGTATGTGGGTAGGACCCTTAAGCACCTGGAGGCACGGATCCACTAGCATGTGCCTCTTCACGTTGTGCCTGTTGAGTCACGGTCGTCAAGGCCTAGACGAGGTCGTCCTCCAAAGAATGGGACTGAGACTGGAGGTGCACCCTCGCTGGGGACGGAACCAACTGGGGTGTCGTTGTCTTCATCGTCGGCATCGGCTTGTTCGTCATTGCCGTCGTCTTTACCGTCTCTTTCTTCTATCCCGTCATCATCGTTGGTATCTGCGGTTTCGTCTTCTTTGACTTCCCTGGTACCGTCATCCGGTGTGTCCACCGTAGGCTCCGGTGGCAAAAAGCGTGGCCGGCCACCGAAGAAACCACCGGATGGTGTGTCTGGGGGACCAGTGACTCGCTCTAGGGCGAGGTTGGCAGAGTCTTGATCGTCTCCGTCGTCGTCAGCATCTTCCTCATCTCCCTCCTCCTCTTCATCAACATCAACTGCCATTGGAACGTCAAAGGGAGCATCATCGCAGCAGGCAGTGCCATTAACGGACGTGCCTTTGGTTCTGACATCTACATCGGCCTCGTCTGGATTGGCAGTAGCGGCAAGGAATGTCAGGTCGGTTTCATTGTCACGTAATAGACCAATCCCGAAAAGATTGTCTGGGTTCGAAAGGGGGCATGTCAACTGAGAGTACACTGTACAACACATACATGGCACTACCTGATCAGCATGCGGCACAGGACGAGTTTGATAGTTCGCGTGTGAATGCGAGGGTTAGTACACGGTTTTCTCGTTAGTTGCATGCAAGAGGGACGATGCGACAGAAAGCAAAGCCCTTTCCTGTTTTCTCTCTCGCACTGGTAATGGTCTGCTGTTGGAGTGGATATGCTAAGCCATAATCCTTGTTTCGCTCTTCTGTGTAGTGTGAAGAGGTCAACGAACATGTAGAGCTCACTTTGATGAAGTAGGCAAGGCTGTGAGCGCTGTGGCTCAAAGCGATAGGCCCTAAATCTTACGAGATATTTCGAGTGCTATTGTTTGTTGCGAGCGCTTCGTCTTCGATGAGTCCTGCCTCTTTCCTGGCAGCTGCCCTCCTACAGGATCAACCACGAAGTGGCTGTACTCATCTGCAGCCGATCAATGTTATATTGGACAAGAAGATATCGTTTTCGCCAAGCCAGTGCCCCGCCAAAGACCATCGCCGTGTCACACCGTCGGAACGAGTTCATGATGAGAAACATCATTCGCGCGAGCGTGATGAATAACTATTTCGAAAGACAACATAGTCTTTACCCCCGGGACGACAACTATGTGCACGTCCTGCAAGGGGAGAATGTCACCAGCGACATCAACGAAGTCGACGGCAGTATTTCCGAAACCTGGAGTCAGCGGAGGTCGTCAAGCTCCTCCGCGACTCGGTACATGCACAGTATAGGTGACACGTCGACACGAGCGTGCGGAAACACAGCATACACTGTAGTAATGTTGCGAGAGTTTGCGGAAGGAGTCCAAGTCGGGAAATCCATCAGCTCCAAAAGCGACCTGTAGGTGGGCGATGAGACTCCAGCTTCAGACTACAACAGTCAGGACTTGTATTTTGTGAAGCAGCAGATCGAGAAGTTAGCTGAAATCGTAGCTGTTGCAGTATGTCGGCGCTATGAAGCTTGCATTTTTTACGGAGAGTCGATCGCCACGCGGATGTTTCTCTCCTCACCGAGAGCTATCTGGCCTCCAAACTCCGTCAGGGTCTCCCTGAGGTACCGAAGGTCCTTTGACTAGCTGCTGGCAGGACTCCATCAAATCCTTTAGCTTCAGCTCGGCGAGCAAAAGTCTCTCTCTCCTCCGCCATGAGCTGACACACACAAACTGAATACAAAACGATGCACTTCACACGTGCTGGCTTGCACGCGTGCCCCCTTTCACGAACCCAGACAATCTTTTCGGGATTGGTCTATTCCAAAGTATGTACTGGTTACAGTAGTGGTGTTAGGGTGTATGAATCTTCTGTTGCTAACCATCTTGTTCAGAATAGTGATTGTCGTTCTAGTTATACTGATGATTGCTTTTCTGTTTGGTCTCGTTCACGTAGTCAAAGGTATTTGCGTGTATTGGAGTCTATCTACATTTTTACCACCAAGCCGATTTTGTGTAGGCAGAAAAAGAATTTGTTTACGTTGAAATTGTTTTTGAATTTAGATCAGTAGTTCTCGTGTGTGGTTGCATGGTTACTCTCTAGTGGTGAATTTATCGCATCTGTTGTCACCTGATATCGTTGATTGATGTAATGTTTCTTTCAGCTCTCATTTTCTCGCGCTAGTTTAGGGTCTAAATTATTACTTGCATTGTGCATATATATTGAGTTTAGAGCTAATGTTGATTTGCCAGTACTAGTAATCCTCTGATGAGATGGCGACGAAAACGTTTAGGAACAAGCTTCTTTATTTACATGAAAACAAGTTTTGCTATTTAATGGTGTTTGTACTGAGTGCGCAGCTTACTCTATTTATTGCGTTGATTACATTTTTATCGCCACGTAAGCTTAATAATAATAATAAATCAGGTGACGTTGCCTGAGCCAGCTTTCTCCCCATAAATTACGTCACCAGATTTAGCGCTGAATTTGTTTATGGGCCCTATAATGGCCCTATGTCACGTATGTGTCGATAAGCATACTGCTGGTTAGATGCGAGTATCAGTTCAAGTGTCTGATGATTGCCTAGCGGCAGGAAGCACAGAGTTCAAGTACATGATTGTACAACCAACTTTTAACGTCATCCGCTGAGTCTGCTATGTACCGTAGTTGGAAGATACTCAATATGCGGACAGCATGTAGTTGGAAGATATGTGGGCTTGGCGCTCCCCCGCACATCAGCTCTCAATACGTGCTACAGCTGAGAGTATAGTAGCTGTAAACGTACCCGTGGCACCATAACTACATTCTTCGCGTTGAGAACGGTTAGCTCTGCTGTCTGTATTTCTTTGACTTTTGTGGAAGACGCACAGCTATTTTGTGTCTACATGTATGTATCAGTGTATTGTTGCGTACAGGCCACTTACTTTCAAGTTTCAACACCGTTCTTCACGAATGGAAACAGTAGAACTTTGAGGCAATAGTAAAAGGAGAAAAAAGCCACACGGGTTGTTCAATTGGAGATTTTGAGTATCGGTATTCCAAGATGGCGGAAGACAAGTGCCGCTACCTGTATGTACATTAAATTTCTATTACTGGTTATAGTTCCGTCTAATGATCGATTCAGTTCGTGAAACTCAAAGTTACGAAACAGCAAGTGATCGTTCTTCTGTCTGTGCATGTACAGGTTTATGAAGGATAGGCTGGACGTTCCTTGACACTGGAAGAACTGAAGGACTACTGAACAGCTGCAGTGAATACGCTCTGTTTGTTTTCTCCCATCACTAGGAAGTTCTCAGAATTTCTTTTCCAACTGGCTGTAACCGTGTGCTTCAGTTGAGTGAGTACTATTATCACAATACACACTTAGCGAGATCCACTAGAAATATCGTAGATGGAAAGGTGTACCTAAAACTCACTACATGTACGAGCAGTCGCTCTGCCAACGACGTCTTCAGAACGTTTGACGGCATTTGATATCAGCTATACTGCTCTGTACTAGTTGGGAGACGTGTGGGCGTACATTGCAGTAATGTCTGGCGCCACATAATGTATCGCGGAAGTGTGAACAGCGTAGAATCAAGCTCATCAAGCTCAGTACATGACAGTGTGTGGGCGTACAAGTACAGTGCAGTAGTTTTGGACGACAAAGAATTTGGCGGTAGAACGACCAGCCTAGCACCAAGCTCAGTATACACATGATTATGATGTATATACTGTACACTGTGACTCAACTGTGCATAGACTGTAATGCATGCACGGAATACGGGTGGAGGTTTGCTTGTCTTGTTCGCAGGTAGAAGTTAGTTTCCTTTACTGCTGACAAGTTAGTTTCTCGTCTTTTTCGAAGGTAGAGCATTCAAGAGATATGAAGTTGAAGACACCAATGCAGCAATACTTATGGTTGATTCAACTGTTGATAAAACACACACCTGGCAGTATGGCCCAGCCTGCTTTGTCGGATACCACCAGCCATGCATCGCCTAGACGCCAGGCGCGAACTGATGGTGTGATGGTGGCGAGAACAAGAGCTCTGTGCTAGAATAACTTTGCAGCCTAGAGAGCGTGTGAGGGCAGGTATGTATTTACCGCCATACTGCCAGTATGCCAGGTGTGTTTTTGTTTTTACCCCCATTTGAATCAACTAGAGCACTCATATTTATTACTCATATTGCTCTCTTGTTCGCAAATATACGTTTCCTACCAGTATAATTATGACGATTTCGAGACTGCATACGGATTTCTCTGTCTTATTCGCATGTAAGTTTCCTATACTGCTCTTCCTTGCCTGCATACCAGTACAGTTTTCCCGTCTCGGTCTCAGTTAGGTTTTCTGTATGCTCTTTCGTTACTGCATACAGGTTTCTAGCCTTTTTCGCGGACAAGGTTCCAATTTTACTCTTTCTTGATTGCACACAGGCTTCAAAACGCAAACTGACCACAACGGTGACAGAAACGGAATGAGTGCTTAGCAGCTATGTTTGCGAGTTTTACTTCTTGTTTAGGCGCGCGCGTCTTCTCCAAGGTCGTCATCCCAGAAAATTCGGATTTGGACCACTTTTAGGACGAAGCTCTGCAGGTCACCACTGCGCAGACTCGAAACTTTCTCAATATTTTCATGATGAGAAAAGCACGGACGAGCCTCAAGTGAGCTCATGAGCTCATATTTGCAATGGTCGTTTTCTGCAGTTGCGAACTGAAACAGGAAGAAGTTGACTGTCAGTTTGTATGAAGGTCAGCATAAGTATAGTACATCCCACTAGTACGCTTGTACGCGAAATATATACCATCATACAAACCTCGGCTTCGCCTCGGCTTGTATGTTGGTTTATATTTCACGCACAAGGGTACTGTTGGGTTGTATTATATACATATTCTATTGTTGTATACAAGTTTTGAATCTTTCCAAGGCCATGGGCAAGTTTTTGCTCTTTTGCTCTTAAAGCATGCAAAGACATTAAGGAGTTCAAGCTTCAGCTTCTTCGTCCTAAATAATCTCACCATTTTCGTCATGCCTCCCCTTGCAGTACTCTCTTTGTTTCTCTCCTTATTATTCAGTTCGCCGTGGTTGGCTACCACCCGACTTCTCATATATATATTGGCAGTCTTCTGACGAGCCAGGAGATGTTGAATTAATAATAATAATAATAAGAAAGGTTCGCTCCCCACACCGGAGCTCGCGCTATTCCGCCGACTTTACTTGACACTTGACTGACTCACGACTGCCATCCAGAGCACACGAGAAGTCCATCGAACCTTCGACTCGGCAAACCTGCAAGAAAGCACCACTGCCTGCTCAATACACAGTGTTTCGGGGAATTCACCCCTCATCAGTTGAGCTTGAGTAGGCTGAGGAAGATTGTGCCTGAAGAGCACCACTTATATAGTGCTCTCCAGGCACAAACATCACCAGGGATACAAACTTACAGAGACGCTCCGCTTCCAGCGCGACAAACACCTCATGAACACCAGATAGCAGCGTGAGTCAGTGTCGCTCCTGGATGGTGAGACAGACGTCGAGGACCCTCGGTCATTCGCAACGCTGTCACCTCCAAACCAACTAGTCGCAAGCCCGCGCTGGGCACAACAGTACGAAGTAGTGGTTGCGACTTCGGCGATGATTTTGTAAGAAAGGTTCGCTCCCCACACCGGAGCTCGCGCTATTCCGCCGACTTTACTTGACACTTGACTGACTCACGACTGCCATCCAGAGCACACGAGAAGTCCATCGAACCTTCGGAGGTGACAGCGTTGCGAATGACCGAGGGTCCTCGACGTCTGTCTCACCGTCCAGGAGCGACACTGACTCACGCTGCTATCTGGTGTTCATGAGGTGTTTGTCGCGCTGGAAGCGGAGCGTCTCTGTAAGTTTGTATCCCTGGTGATGTTTGTGCCTGGAGAGCACTATATAAGTGGTGCTCTTCAGGCACAATCTTCCTCAGCCTACTCAAGCTCAACTGATGAGGGGTGAATTCCCCGAAACACTGTGTATTGAGCAGGGAGTGGTGCTTTCTTGCAGGTTTGCCGAGTCGAAGGTTCGATGGACTTCTCGTGTGCTCTGGATGGCAGTCGTGAGTCAGTCAAGTGTCAAGTAAAGTCGGCGGAATAGCGCGAGCTCCGGTGTGGGGAGCGAACCTTTCTTACAAAATCATCGCCGAAGTCGCAACCACTACTTAATAATAATAATAATAATAATATTAACTAGTTTGAGGGAAAGAGACAAACGGGAAAAGTCCGAAGAAAAAATTGACTGTCACAACCAGGACTCAAACCAGGGACCCTCGCTTGTAGCCAGCGATGCTCTAACCACTGAGCTATGGTGTAGTCGTCATCCCAGCAGAGGCCGTTCAACATTTTCTTCAGACTTCGTACAATAATAATAATAATAATAATAATAATAATACAGGCTTCTTGTCTGGTTCGCAGCTAGAGGGTTTCACATAATATCTCTTGCTTGACTTAATATTGGTATATTTGTCTTGTTTATAGGTAGAAGTTTCTAATGATTTGTCTTTCGAGACTGCATAAAGATGTTACGCCTTTTGACAGGTAAGATCCTATAATAGCTCCTGCTGGCCTGCATACACATTCCTCGTCTTGTTGTGAGCTAAGTTATCATTTGTTCATGTCAATACTGGCCACTAGTAGTTGGTGGTGGACGTGTGGGGGCGCAGTAGCTCTGGTGATTCCATCTGAGATACTATGGCGGAGCAAGGCGTAAAAGAGGAGTGATAGAATGTAATAGAAAGTGCAAGTACAGTGCTGTACCAACTATTACTCCTGTGGCACTTTGGATTCGTATGTGATGTCGACAATGGTTCTGGATATTTGCCATAACGTGCGTTCTACCGCCTGAGAAAGAACAGTGAAGGGTAGGGCTCACTGCAGGAATCCACAGCTAAACGTGACGACTGTGAATGTGGCGCTCAGTGCAGGTAGCTGCTTTGTTCTCCGCTGGAGGTCCATTATTCTCTTTTTTCTCGCTGAATGAAATCCAATATTGGAACGCATATTTGCGCCTTGCACCATTTCGCAGCCTGGCGTTCCCAGGTGTAGGCCTGCATACACTTTCCCCGTCTTGTTGTGAGCTATGTTATCATTTGTTGATGTCAATACTGGTCACTAGTAGTTGGTGGTGTACGTGTGGGCGCACAGTAGCTCTGGTGATTCCATCTGAGATACTATGGCGGAGCAAGGCGTAAAAGAGGAGTGATAGAAAGTAATAGAAAGTGCAAGTACAGTGCTGTACCAACTATTACTCCTGTGGCACTTTGCATTCGTCTGTGACGTCGACAATGGTTCTGGATACTTGCCATAACGTGCGTTCTACCGCCTGAGAAAGAACAGTGAAGGGTAGGTGTCACTGCAGGAATCCACAGCTAAACGTGACGACTGTGAATGTGGGGTTCAGTGCAGGTAGCTGCTTTGTTCTCCGCTGGAGGTCCATTATTCTCTTTGTTCTTGCTGAGTGAAATCCAATAATGGCACGCAAATTTGCGCCTTGCACCATTTCGCAGCCTGGCGTTCCCAGGTGTAGGGCTTCACGACGCCGTGCGCAGAATCAAGCACCCACACACATGACTGTGCATTGCCAACACGTCTGTGGACAATGTCAAAAGAGGACTACGTGTGCTGCTGGAATACATAATGAGACTTCGGGTGTAAGGACACTTCGCGTAGGACACGTTCCTGATGTCGCGCCGCGCCGAGGGTCTTTATAAGCAAAGTCGACTGTATATAATAGCTCTTTTTTTGACTGCATTCCGTTGTCTGGTCTTGTTCTAAGTTCAGTTGTCACCATGCTCTCTCGTTACTGCATACAGGTGTTTCGCCTGTTTGGGAGAGAAGGTTCCTATAACTATTACTCCTTCCCAACTTCTTACAGGTCCCCGTCGTGTTCAAACGTAAGCTTCCTACAATTATTGCATTTTCTTGACTGCATACAAGTGTTTTGTTTCTGTGCAGGCAGAGGTTTCCCATTTTCATATTTGATGGCTACATACAGGTTCAAGACTTGCGCTGGTAGCAGGGAGCGTGTAAAAAAGCTGTTTACGCGTGTTGAACTGCGCCGACACCCACGGTCAACTGGGTACTCACAGCTCGGAGTGAGAATAACAAGGATGCAGTTCACAGGGTTATGGGCCGTTACACGCCCGATTGGTTGAGAGACTGGCCTCCTCTCCCCTGACTCACTTGTGAGGTCTGCATTCGCCACTAAGGTTAACAGGCATAGTGGTGGCCTGCGGATGCGAAGGCTAGTTTGTGTATTTCTGAACGAACATTCAAGCGATGCCGACGCGGATCCCGCGAATATTACATACAAGTTTCATGGCTTGCTCCCAGGTGAGTTCCCCTCATTGATCTTTCATGAGTGTCTACAGGTGCCTTGTGTTGTTCGCATGTAAGTATCCTATATTGCTCTTTCTTGACCTCATACAGGTTTTTTGTCTTGTTCGCTGGTGAATGTTTCCTATTATAACTCTTTCGAGACTGCATACAGATTACACGTCCCATTTGCAGCTAAGTAGTTCTTATATGGCTTATGCATGACTGCATTATAGTTTTCCGTCTCCGTACTAGTTAGTATTCATATGCTTTTTCTTTTCAACTGAATACTGTAAAGCGTGAAATTTTCGCGCCGTTTTTAGTTCGCGTTTTCAGAATCCGGACAGGTTTGCGAGGTTTTAATTTTGGGATTGCAGAATGGCATTCTTGGTTAACCTGTGGCATTTTCGGTAAACCTGTCATGGATCTCCTTTTCGCACTGTCTAAATTTCGCGATTTCCTCGCGGTCGGGAATTTCGCAGAAATTTAGACCATGGCAATAATTTCACGGTTTACAGTAGAGGTATTTCGTGTGTTTCGCAGAGAAGGATCCTATATGTCTTCTTCTTGACTGCACTAGGCCTTTGCGGATAACGCCGGCAGAAAAATTGGCAAAATTCGGTACTTTTTCTGGTGCGTTTACTGCATGTTTGGTATGTGGATAAAGAAATGGAGAAGAAATCCAGGAATTGCCCGCCATAAGGTTTGTATGGTTCTGTCAATTTCACTCTTTTTTGAGCGGAATCTGCCACCTTTTCGAGCAGAATCTGCCACCTTTTCGAGCAGAATCTGCCACATTTTCGTGCAGAATCTGCCACCTTTTCGAGCAGAATCTGCCACCTTTTCGAGCAGAATCTGCCACCTTTTCCACCAGAATCTGCCACCTTTTCGAGCAGAATCTGCCAACTTTTCGCGCAGAATCTGCAACTTTTCGACCAGAATCTGCCACCTTTTCGAGCAGAATCTGCCACCTTTTCGAGCAATATCTGCCACCTTTTCGAGCAGAATCTGCCACCTTTTCGAGCAGAATCTGCACACTTTCCGAGCAGAATCTGCCAACATTTCGAGCAGAATCTGCCACCTTTTCGAGCAGAATCTGCCACCTTTTCGAGACAGAATCTGCCACCTTTTCGAGCAGAATCTGCCACCTTTTCGAGCAGAATCTGCCACCTTTTCGAGCAGAATCGGCCACCTTTTCGAGTAGAATCTGCCACCTTTTCGAGCAGAATCTGCCACCTTTTCGAGCAGAATCTGCCAACTTTTCGAGCAGAATCTACCACCTTTTCGAGCAGAATCTGCCTACTTTTCGAGCAAAATCTGCCACCTTTTCGAGCAGAATCTGCCAACTTTTCGAGCAGTATCTTCCATTTTTTCGGGCAGAATCTACCACCTTTTCGAGAAGAATCTGCCAACTTTGCGACCAGAATCTGGCACCTTTTCGAACAGAATCTGCCAACTTTTCGAGCAGAATCTGCCACATTTTCGAGGAAAATCTGCCAACTTTTCGAGCAGAATCTGCCACCTTTTCGAGCAGAATCTGCCACCTTTTTGAGCAGAATCTGCCATCTTTTCGAGCAGAATCTGCGAAACATTCGAGCAGAATCTGCCACCTTTTCGAATAGAATCTGCCACCTTTTCGAGCAGAATCTGCCACCTTTTCAAGTTAAATCTGCCAACTTTTCGAGAAGAATCTTCCACCTTTTCGACCAGAATCTGCCACCTTTAGGAGCAGAATCTGCCACCTTTTCGAGCAGAATCTGCCAACTTTTCGAGCAGAATCTGCCAACTTTTCGAGCAGAATCTGCCAACTTTTCGAGCAATATCTGCCACCTTTTCGAGCAGAATCTGCCACCTTTTCGAGCAGATTCTGCCAACTTTTCGAGCAGAATCTGCCACCTTTTCGAGCAATATCTGCCACCTTTTCGATCAAAATCTGCCACCCTTTCGAGCAGAATCTGCACACTTTCCGAGCAGAATCTGCCAACATTTCGAGCAGAATCTGCCACCTTTTCGAGCAGAATCTGCCACCTTTTCGAGCAGAATTTGCCACCTATTCGAGCAGAATTTGCTACCTTTTCGAGCAGTATCTTCCATTTTTTCGAGCAGAATCTGCCACCTTTTCGAGAAGAATCTGCCAACCTTTCGAGCAGAATCTGCCACCTTTTCGAGCAGAATCTGCCACTTTTTCGAGCAGAACATGCCAAACATTCGAGCAGAATCTGCCACCTTTTGGAGCAGAATCTGCCACCATTTCGAGCAGAATCTGTAACCTTTTCGAGCAGAATCTGCCACCTTTTCGAGCAGAATCTGCCACCTTTTCAAGTTAAATCTGCCAACTTTTCGAGCAGAATCTTCCACCTTTTCGAGCAGAATCTGCCACCTTTAGGAGCAGAATCTGCCACCTTTTCGAGCAGAATCTGCAAACCTTTCGAGCAGAATCTGCCACCTTTTCGTGCAGAATCTGCCAACTTTTCGACCAGAATCTGCCACCTTTTCGAGCAGAATCTGTCACCTTTTCGAGCAGTATCTTCCATTTTTTCGAGCGGAATCTGCCACCTTTTCGAAAAGAGTCTTCCAACTTTTCGTGCAGAATCTGCAACCTTTTCGAACAGAATCTGCCAACCTTTCGAGCAGCATCTGCCACCTTTTCAAGCAGAATCTGCCACCTTTTGGAGCAGAATCTGCCACCTTTTCGAGCAGAATCTGCAAACCTTTCGAGCAGAATATGCCACCTTTTCGAGCAGAATCTGCCAACTTTTCGAGGAGAATCTGCCACCTTTTCGAGCAGAATCTGGCACCTTTTCGAGCAGAATCTGCCACCTTTTCGAGCAGAATCAGCCAAATTTTTGAGCAGAATCTGCCAACTTTTCGAACAGAATCTGCCACCTTTTCGAGCTGAATCTGCCACCTTTTCGAGCAGCATCTGCCACCTTTTCGAGCAGAATATTCCAACTTTCCGAGCAGAATCTGCCACCTTTTCGAGCAGAATCTGCCAACTTTTCGAGCAAAATCTGTCAACTTTTCGAGCAGAATCTGCCACCTTTTCCAGCAGAATCTGCCACCTTTTCAAGCAGAATCTGCCACCTTTTCGAGCAGAATTTGCCAACCTTTCGAGCAGAATCTGCCAACTTTTTTCTTGCAGAATCTGCCACCTTTTCGAGCAGAATCTGCCAACTTTTCGAGCAGAATCTGCCACCTTTTTGAGCAGAATCTGCAAACCTTTTCGAGCAGAATCTGTCGAATATTCGAGCAGAATCTGCCAACTTTTCAAGCAGAATCTGCCCCCTTTTCGAGCAGAATCTGCCACCTTTTCGAGCAGAATCTGCCAACTTTTCGAGCAGAATCTGCCACCTTTTCGAGCAGAATCTGCCACCTTTTCGAGCAGAATCTGCCAACTTTTCGAGCAGAATCTGCCACCTTTTCGAGCAGAATCTGACAACTTTTCGAGCAGAATCTGCCACCTTTTCGAGCAGAATCTGCCACCTTTTCGAGCAGAATCCGCCAACTTTTCGAGCAGAATCTGCCACCTTTTGGAGCAGAATCTGCCACCTTTTGGAGCAGCATCTGCCACCTTTTCGAGCCGAATCTGCCACCTTTTCAAGCAGGATCTGCCAAGTTTTCGAGCAGAACCTGCCAACCTTTCGAGCAGAATCTGCCAACTTTTCGAGCAGAATCTGCCACCTTCTGGAGCAGAATCTGCCAACTTTAGGAGCAGAATCTGCCACCCTTTCGAGCAGAATCTACCAACCTTTCGAGCAGAATCTGCCACCTTTTCGAGCAGAAACTGCCACCTTTTCGAGCAGAATCTGTCAAATTTTCGAGCAGAATCTGCCACCTTTTCGAGCAGAATCTCTGTAACCTTTTCGAGCAGTATCTTCCACCTTTTCGAGCAGAATCTGCCACCTTTTCGAGCAGAATCTGCCACCTTTTCAAGCAGAATCTGCCACCTTTTCGAGCAGAATCTTCCACCTTTTCGACCAGAATCAGCCACATTTTTGAGCAGAATCTGCCCACTTTTCGAGCGGAATCTGCTACCTTTTCGAGCAGAATCTTCAATTTTTTCGAGCAGAATCTGCAACCTTTTCGAGCAGACGTTGCCAAATTTTCGAGCAGAATGTGCCACCTTTTCGAGCAGAATCTGCCACCATTTCGAGCAGAATCTGCCACCTTTTCGAGCAGAATCTGCCAACCTTTCGAGCAGAATCTGCCAACTTTTCGACCAGAATCTGCCCTTTGTTCGAGCAGAATCTGCCAACTTTTCGAGCAGAATCTGCCACCTTTTCGAGCAGAATCTGCCAACTTTTCGAGCAGAATCTGCCACCTTTTCGAGCAAAATCTGCCACCTTTTCGAGCAGAATCTGCCACTTTTTCAAGCAGAATCTGCCAAGTTTTCGAGCAGAATCTGCCAACCTTTCGAGCAGAATCTGCCAACTTTTCGAGCAGAATCTGCCACCTTTTCGAGCAGAATCTGCCAACTTTTCGAGCAAAATCTGCCGACTTCTCGAGCAGAATCTGCCACCTTTTCACCTTTTCGAGCAGAATCTGCCAAACATACGAGCAGAATCTGCCATCTTTTCGAGCAGAATCTGCCACCTTTTCAAGCTAAATCTGACAACTTTTCGAGCAGAATCTTCCACCTTTTCGAGCAGAATCAGCCACATTTTCGAGCAGAATCTGCCCACTTTTCGAGCAGAATCTTCAATTTTTTCGAGCAGAATCTGCAACCTTTTCGAGCAGACGTTGCCAAATTTTCGAGCAGAATGTGCCACCTTTTCGAGCAGAATCTGCCAAATTTTCGAGCAGAATCTGCCACCATTTCGAGCAGAATCTCCCACCTTTTCGAGCAGAATCTGCCAACCTTTCGAGCAGAATCTGCCAACTTTTCGAGCAGAATCTGCCCTTTGTTCGAGCAGAATCTGCCAACTTTTCGAGCAGAATCTGCCACCTTTTCGAGCAGAATCTGCCAAATTTTCGAGCAGAATCTGCCACCTTTTCGAGCAAAATCTGCCACCTTTTCGAGCAGAATCTGCCACTTTTTCAAGCAGAATCTGCCAAGTTTTCGAGCAGAATCTGCCAACCTTTCGAGCAGAATTTGCCAACTTTTCGAGCAGAATCTGCCACCTTTTCGAGCAGAATCTGCCAACTTTTCGAGCAAAATCTGCCTACTTCTCGAGCAGAATCTGCCACCGTTTCGAGCAGAATCTGCCAAAGATACGAGCAGAATCTGCCATCTTTTCGAGCAGAATCTGCCACCTTTTCGAGCAGAATCTGCCACCTTTTCAAGCTAAATCTGCCAACTTTTCGAGCAGAATCTTCCACCTTTTCGAGCAGAGTCTGCCACCTTTTGGAGCAGCATCTGCCACCTTTTCGAGCAGAATCTGCCACTTTTTCAAGCAGAATCTACCAAGTTTTCGAGCAGAATCTGCCAACCTTTCAAACAGAATCTGCCATTTTTTCGAGCAGATTCTGCCACCTTTTCGAGCAGAATCTGCCAACTTTAGGAGCAGAATCTGCCACCTTTTCGAGCAGAATCTACCAACCTTTCGAACAGAATCTGCCACATTTTCGAGCAGAATCTGCCACCTTTTCGAGCAGAATCTGCCAACTTTTCGAACAGAATCTGTCACCTTTTCGAGCAGAAACTGCCACCTTTTCGAGCAGAATCTGCCAAATTTTCGAGAGGAATCTGCCACCTTTTCGAGCAGTATCTTCCATTTATTCGAGCAGAATCTGCCACCTTTTCGAGCAATATCTGCCACCTTTTCGAGAAGAATCTGCCACCTTTTCGAGCAGAATCTGCCACCTTTTCGAGCAGAATCTGCCAACTTTTCGAGCAAAATCTGCCGACTTCTCGAGCAGAATCTGCCACCTTTTCGAGCAGAATCTGCCAAACATACGAGCAGAATCTGCCATCTTTTCGAGCAGAATCTGCCACCTTTCTCGAGCAGAATCTGCCACCTTTTCAAGCTAAATCTGCCAACTTTTCGAGCAGAATCTTCCACCTTTTCGAGCAGAGTCTGCCACCTTTTGGAGCAGCATCTGCCACCTTTTCGAGCAGAATCTGCCACTTTTTCAAGCAGAATCTACCAAGTTTTCGAGCAGAATCTGCCAACCTTTCGAGCAGAATCTGCCAACTTTTCGAGCAGATTCTGCCACCTTTTCGAGCAGAATCTGCCAACTTTAGGAGCAGAATCTGCCACCTTTTCGAGCAGAATCTGCCAACTTTTCGAACAGAATCTGTCACCATTTCGAGCAGAAACTGCCACCTTTTCGAGCAGAATCTGCCAAATTTTCGAGCAGAATCTGCCATCTTTTCCAGCAGTATCTTCCATTTATTCGAGCAGAATCTGCCACCTTTTCGAGCAATATCTGCCACCTTTTCAAGAAGAATCTGCCACCTTTTCGAGCAGAATCTGCCACCTTTTCGAACAGAATCTTCCACCTTTTCGAGCAGAATCAGCCACATTTTTGAGCAGAATCTGCCAACTTTTCGAGCGGAATCTGCCACCTTTTCGAGCAGAATCTGCAACCTTTTCGAGCAGAAGCTGCCAAATTTTCGAGCAGAATGTGCCATCTTTTCGAGCAGAATCTACCAAATTTTCGAGCAGAATCTGCCACCATTTCGAGCAGAATCTGCCACCTTTTCGAGCAGAATCTGCCAGCCTTTCGAGCAGAATCTGCCAACTTTTCGAGCAGAATCTGCCCTTTGTTCGAGCAGAATCTGCCAACTTTTCGAGCAGAATCTGCCACATTTTCGAGCAGAATCTGCCAACTTTCCGAGCAGAATCTGCCACCTTTTCGAGCAGAATCTGCAACCTTTTCGAGCAGAATCTGCTAACTTTACGAGCAGAATCTGCCACCTTTTCGAGCAGAATCTGCCACCTTTTCGAGCAGAATCTGGCAACTTTTCGAGCAGACTCTGTCAGCTTTTCGAGCAGAATCTGCTACCTTTTCGAGCAGAATCTGCCAACTTTTCGAGCAGAATCTGCCAACTTTTCGAGCAGAATCTGCCAACTTTTCGAGCAGAACCTGCCACATTTTCGAGCAGAATCTGCCAAACATTCGAGCCGAATCTGCCACTTTTTTGAGCAGAATCTGCCACCTTTTCGAGCAGAATCTGTCAACTTTTCGAGAAGAATCTGCCACCTTTTCGAGCAGAATCTGCCAACTTTTCGAGCAGAACCTGCCACATTTTCGAGCAGAATCTGCCACCTTTACGAGCAGCATCTGCCACCTTTTCGAGCAGAATCTGCCACTTTTTCAAGCAGAATCTGCCAAGTTTTCGAGCAGAATCTGCCAACCTTTCGAGCAGAATCTGCCAACTTTTCGAGCAGAATCTGCGACCTTTTCGAGCAGAATCTGCCAACTTTTCGAGCAGAATCTGCCGACTTCTCGAGCAGAATCTGCCACCTTTTCGAGCAGAATCTGCCAAACATACGAGCAGAATCTGCCACCTTTTCGAGCAGAATCTGCCACCTTTTCGAGCAGAATCTGCCACCTTTTCAAGCTAAATCTGCCAACTTTTCGAGCAGAATCTTCCACCTTTTCGAGCAGAATCTGTCACCTTTTCGAGCAGAATCTGCCACCTTTTCGAGCAGAATCTGCCACCTTTTCGAGCAGAATCTGCCACTTTTTCAAGCAGAATCTGCCTCCTTTTCGAGGAGAATCTGCCACCTTTTCGAGCAGCATCTGCCAAGTTTTCGAGCAGAATCTGCCACAGTTTCGAGCAGAATCTGCCACCTTTTCGAGCAGAATCTGTCACACATTCGAGCAGAATCTGCCACTTTTTCGAGCAGAATCTGCCTCCTTTTCGAGCAGAATCTGCCACCTTTTCAAGAAGAATCTGCCACCTTTTCGAGCAGAATCTGCCAACTTTTCGAGCAGAATCTGCCACCTTTACGAGCAGAATCTGCCACCTTTTCGAGCAGAATCTGCCAACTTTTCGAGCAGAATCTGTCACCTTTTCGAGCAGAATCTTCTACCTTTTCGAGCAGAATCTGCCAACTTTTCGAGCAGAATCTGCCAACTTTTCGAGCAGAATCTGCCAACCTTTCTAGCAGAATCTGCCAAGTTTTCCAACTGAATCTGCCACTTTTTGGAGCAGAATCTGCCACCTTTTCGAGCAGAATCTGCCATCTTTTCCAGTAAAATCTGCCACCTTTTCGAGCAGAATCTGCAAACCTTTTCGAGCAGAATCTGCCAAACATTCGAGCAGAATCTGCCACCTTTTCGAGCAGAATCTGCCACCTTTTCGAGCAAAATCTGCCACCCTTTCGAGCAGAATCTGCCACCTTTTCGAGCTGAATCTTCCACCTTTTCGAGCAGAATCAGCCACATTTTTTAGCAGAATCTGCCAACTTTTCGAGCGGAATCTGCCACCTTTTCGAGCAGAATCTGCCACTTTTTCAAGCAGAATCTGCCGACTTCTCGAGCAGAATCTGCCACCTTTTCAAGCAGAATCTGCCAAACATACGAGCAGAATCTGCCACCTTTTCGAGCAGAATCTGCCACCTTTTCGAGCAGAATCTGCCACCTTTTCAAGCTAATCTGCCAACTTTTCGAGCAGAATCTTCCACCTTTTCGAGCAGAATCTGTCACCTTTTCGAGCAGAATTTGCCACCTTTTCGAGCAGAATCTGCCACCTTTTCGAGCAGAATCTGCCACTTTTTCAAGCAGAATCTGCCTCCTTTTCGAGGAGAATCTGCCACCTTTTCCAGCAGAATCTGCCAAGTTTTCGAGCAGAATCTGCCACAGTTTCGAGCAGAATCTGCCACCTTTTCGAGCAGAATCTGTCACACATTCGAGCAGAATCTGCCACTTTTTCGAGCAGAATCTGCCTCCTTTTCGAGCAGAATCTGCCACCTTTTCAAGAAGAATCTGCCACCTTTTCGAGCAGAATCTGCCAACTTTTCGAGCAGAATCTGCCACCTTTACGAGCAGAATCTGCCACCTTTTCGAGCAGAATCTACCAACTTTTCGAGCAGAATCTGTCACCTTTTCGAGCAGAATCTTCTACCTTTTCGAGCAGAATCTGCCAACTTTTCGAGCAGAATCTGCCAACTTTTCGAGCAGAATCTGCCAACCTTTCTAGCAGAATCTGCCAAGTTTTCCAGCAGAATCTGCCACTTTTTGGAGCAGAATCTGCCACCTTTTCGAGCAGAATCTGCCACCTTTTCCAGTAAAATCTGCCACCTTTTCGAGCAGAAGCTGCAAACCTTTTCGAGCAGAATCTGCCAACTTTTCGAGCAGAATCTGCCACCCTTTCGAGCAGAATCTGCCACCTTTTCGAGCTGAATCTTCCACCTTTTCGAGCAGAATCAGCCACATTTTTTAGCAGAATCTGCCAACTTTTCGAGCGGAATCTGCCACCTTTTCGAGCAGAATCTGCTACCTTTTCTAGCAGAATCTTCAATTTTTTCGAGCAGAATCTGCCAACTTTTCGAGCAGAATCTGCCAACTTTTCGAGCAGAATCTGCCAACCTTTCTAGCAGAATCTGCCAAGTTTTCCAGCAGAATCTGCCACTTTTTGGAGCAGAATCTGCCACCTTTTCGAGCAGAATCTGCCACCTTTTCCAGTAAAATCTGCCACCTTTTCGAGCAGAATCTGCAAACCTTTTCGAGCAGAATCTGCCAACTTTTCGAGCAGAATCTGCCACCCTTTCGAGCAGAATCTGCCACCTTTTCGAGCTGAATCTTCCACCTTTTCGAGCAGAATCAGCCACATTTTTTAGCAGAATCTGCCAACTTTTCGAGCGGAATCTGCCACCTTTTCGAGCAGAATCTGCTACCTTTTCTAGCAGAATCTTCAATTTTTTCGAGCAGAATCTGCAACCTTTTCGAGCAGAAGCTGCCAAATTTTCGAGCAGAATCTGCCAAACATACGAGCAGAATCTTCCACCTTTTCGAGCAGAATCTGCCACCTTTTCGAGCAGAATCTGCCACCTTTTCAAGCTAAATCTGCCAACTTTTCGAGCAGAATCTTCCACCTTTTCGAGCAGAATCTGCCACCTTAACGAGCAGCATCTGCCACCTTTTCGAGCAGAATCTGCCACTTTTTCAAGCAGAATCTGCCAAGTTTTCGAGCAGAATCTGCCACCTTTTCGAGCAGAATCTGCCAACTTTTCGAGCAGAATCTGCCGACTTCTCGAGCAGAATCTGCCAACTTTTCGAGCAGAATCTGCCAACCTTTCTAGCAGAATCTGCCAAGTTTTCCAGCAGAATCTGCCACTTTTTGGAGCAGAATCTGCCACCTTTTCGAGCAGAATCTGCCACCTTTTCCAGTAAAATCTGCCACCTTTTCGAGCAGAATCTGCAAACCTTTTCGAGCAGAATCTGCCAACTTTTCGAGCAGAATCTGCCACCCTTTCGAGCAGAATCTGCCACCTTTTCGAGCTGAATCTTCCACCTTTTCGAGCAGAATCAGCCACATTTTTTAGCAGAATCTGCCAACTTTTCGAGCGGAATCTGCCACCTTTTCGAGCAGAATCTGCTACCTTTTCTAGCAGAATCTTCAATTTTTTCGAGCAGAATCTGCAACCTTTTCGAGCAGAAGCTGCCAAATTTTCGAGCAGAATCTGCCAAACATACGAGCAGAATCTGCCACCTTTTCGAGCAGAATCTGCCACCTTTTCGAGCAGAATCTGCCACCTTTTCAAGCTAAATCTGCCAACTTTTCGAGCAGAATCTTCCACCTTTTCGAGCAGAATCTGCCACCTTTACGAGCAGCATCTGCCACCTTTTCGAGCAGAATCTGCCACTTTTTCAAGCAGAATCTGCCAAGTTTTCGAGCAGAATCTGCCACCTTTTCGAGCAGAATCTGCCAACTTTTCGAGCAGAATCTGCCGACTTCTCGAGCAGAATCTGCCACCTTTTCGAGCAGAATCTGCCAAACATACGAGCAGAATCTGCCACCTTTTCGAGCAGAATCTGCCACCTTTTCGAGCAGAATCTGCCACCTTTTCAAGCTAAATCTGCCAACTTTTCGAGCAGAATCTTCCACCTTTTCGAGCAAAATCTGTCACCTTTTCGAGCAGAATTTGCCACCTTTTCGAGCAGAATCTGCCACCTTTTCGAGCAGAATCTGCCACTTTTTCAAGCAGAATCTGCCTCCTTTTCGAGGAGAATCTGCCACCTATTCGAGCAGAATCTGCCAAGTTTTCGAGCAGAATTTGCCACAGTTTCGAGCAGAATCTGCCACCTTTTCGAGCAGAATCTGTCACACATTCGAGCAGAATCTGCCACTTTTTCGAGCAGAATCTGCCTCCTTTTCGAGCAGAATCTGCCACCTTTTCAAGAAGAATCTGCCACCTTTTCGAGCAGAATCTGCCACCTTTTCGAGCAGAATCTACCAACTTTTCGAGCAGAATCTGCCACCTTTTCAAGCTAAATCTGCCAACTTTTCGAGCAGAATCTTCCACCTTTTCGAGCAGAATCTGTCACCTTTTCGAGCAGAATTTGCCACCTTTTCGAGCAGAATCTGCCACCTTTTCGAGCAGAATCTGCCACTTTTTCAAGCAGAATCTGCCTCCTTTTCGAGGAGAATCTGCCACCTTTTCCAGCAGAATCTGCCAAGTTTTCGAGCAGAATCTGCCACAGTTTCGAGCAGAATCTGCCACCTTTTCGAGCAGAATCTGTCACACATTCGAGCAGAATCTGCCACTTTTTCGAGCAGAATCTGCCTCCTTTTCGAGCAGAATCTGCCACCTTTTCAAGAAGAATCTGCCACCTTTTCGAGCAGAATCTGCCAACTTTTCGAGCAGAATCTGCCACCTTTACGAGCAGAATCTGCCACCTTTTCGAGCAGAATCTACCAACTTTTCGAGCAGAATCTGTCACCTTTTCGAGCAGAATCTTCTACCTTTTCGAGCAGAATCTGCCAACTTTTCGAGCAGAATCTGCCAACTTTTCGAGCAGAATCTGCCAACCTTTCTAGCAGAATCTGCCAAGTTTTCCAGCAGAATCTGCCACTTTTTGGAGCAGAATCTGCCACCTTTTCGAGCAGAATCTGCCACCTTTTCCAGTAAAATCTGCCACCTTTTCGAGCAGAATCTGCAAACCTTTTCGAGCAGAATCTGCCAACTTTTCGAGCAGAATCTGCCACCCTTTCGAGCAGAATCTGCCACCTTTTCGAGCTGAATCTTCCACCTTTTCGAGCAGAATCAGCCACATTTTTTAGCAGAATCTGCCAACTTTTCGAGCGGAATCTGCCACCTTTTCGAGCAGAATCTGCTACCTTTTCTAGCAGAATCTTCAATTTTTTCGAGCAGAATCTGCAACCTATTCGAGCAGAAGCTGCCAAATTTTCGAGCAGAATCTGCCAAACATACGAGCAGAATCTGCCACCTTTTCGAGCAGAATCTGCCACCTTTTCGAGCAGAATCTGCCACCTTTTCAAGCTAAATCTGCCAACTTTTCGAGCAGAATCTTCCACCTTTTCGAGCAGAATCTGCCACCTTTACGAGCAGCATCTGCCACCTTTTCGAGCAGAATCTGCCACTTTTTCAAGCAGAATCTGCCAAGTTTTCGAGCAGAATCTGCCACCTTTTCGAGCAGAATCTGCCAACTTTTCGAGCAGAATCTGCCGACTTCTCGAGCAGAATCTGCCAACTTTTCGAGCAGAATCTGCCAACCTTTCTAGCAGAATCTGCCAAGTTTTCCAGCAGAATCTGCCACTTTTTGGAGCAGAATCTGCCACCTTTTCGATCAGAATCTGCCACCTTTTCCAGTAAAATCTGCCACCTTCTCGAGCAGAATCTGCAAACCTTTTCGAGCAGAATCTGCCAACTTTTCGAGCAGAATCTGCCACCCTTTCGAGCAGAATCTGCCACCTTTTCGAGCTGAATCTTCCACCTTTTCGAGCAGAATCAGCCACATTTTTTAGCAGAATCTGCCAACTTTTCGAGCGGAATCTGCCACCTTTTCGAGCAGAATCTGCTACCTTTTCTAGCAGAATCTTCAATTTTTTCGAGCAGAATCTGCAACCTTTTCGAGCAGAAGCTGCCAAATTTTCGAGCAGAATCTGCCAAACATACGAGCAGAATCTGCCACCTTTTCGAGCAGAATCTGCCACCTTTTCGAGCAGAATCTGCCACCTTTTCAAGCTAAATCTGCCAACTTTTCGAGCAGAATCTTCCACCTTTTCGAGCAGAATCTGCCACCTTTACGAGCAGCATCTGCCACCTTTTCGAGCAGAATCTGCCACTTTTTCAAGCAGAATCTGCCAAGTTTTCGAGCAGAATCTGCCACCTTTTCGAGCAGAATCTGCCAACTTTTCGAGCAGAATCTGCCGACTTCTCGAGCAGAATCTGCCACCTTTTCGAGCAGAATCTGCCAAACATACGAGCAGAATCTGCCACCTTTTCGAGCAGAATCTGCCACCTTTTCGAGCAGAATCTGCCACCTTTTCAAGCTAAATCTGCCAACTTTTCGAGCAGAATCTTCCACCTTTTCGAGCAGAATCTGTCACCTTTTCGAGCAGAATTTGCCACCTTTTCGAGCAGAATCTGCCACCTTTTCGAGCAGAATCTGCCACTTTTTCAAGCAGAATCTGCCTCCTTTTCGAGGAGAATCTGCCACCTATTCGAGCAGAATCTGCCAAGTTTTCGAGCAGAATTTGCCACAGTTTCGAGCAGAATCTGCCACCTTTTCGAGCAGAATCTGTCACACATTCGAGCAGAATCTGCCACTTTTTCGAGCAGAATCTGCCTCCTTTTCGAGCAGAATCTGCCACCTTTTCAAGAAGAATCTGCCACCTTTTCGAGCAGAATCTGCCACCTTTTCGAGCAGAATCTACCAACTTTTCGAGCAGAATCTGTCACCTTTTCGAGCAGAATCTTCTACCTTTTCGAGCAGAATCTGCCAACTTTTCGAGCAGAATCTGCCAACTTTTCGAGCAGAATATTGCCAACCTTTCTAGCAGAATCTGCCAAGTTTTCCAGCAGAATCTGCCACTTTTTGGAGCAGACTCTGCCACCTTTTCGAGCAGAATCTGCCACCTTTTCCAGTAAAATCTGCCACCTTTTCGAGCAGAATCTGCAAACCTTTTCGAGCAGAATCTGCCAAACATTCGAGCAGAATCTGCCACCTTTTCGAGCAGAATCTGCCACCTTTTCGAGCAGAATCTGCCACACTTTCGAGCAGAATCTGGCACCTTTTCGAGCAGAATCTTCCACCTTTTCGAGCAGAATCAGCCACATTTTTTAGCAGAATCTGCCAACTTTTCGAGCGGAATCTGCCACCTTTTCGAGCAGAATCTGCTACCTTTTCTAGCAGAATCTTCAATTTTTTCGAGCAGAATCTGCAACCTTTTCGAGCAGAAGCTGCCAAATTTTCGAGCAGAATCTGCCAAACATACGAGCAGAATCTGCCACCTTTTCGAGCAGAATCTGCCACCTTTTCGAGCAGAATCTGCCACCTTTTCAAGCTAAATCTGCACACTTTTCGAGCAGAATCTTCCACCTTTTCGAGCAGAATCTGCCACCTTTACGAGCAGCATCTGCCACCTTTTCGAGCAGAATCTGCCACTTTTTCAAGCAGAATCTGCCAAGTTTTCGAGCAGAATCTGCCACCTTTTCGAGCAGAATCTGCCACCTTTTCGAGCAGAATCTGCCGACTTCTCGAGCAGAATCTGCCACCTTTTCGAGCAGAATCTGCCAAACATACGAGCAGAATCTGCCACCTTTTCGAGCAGAATCTGCCAAACATTCGAGCAGAATCTGCCACCTTTTCGAGCAGAATCTGCCACCTTTTCGAGCAGAATCTGCCACCTTTTCGAGCAGAATGTGCCACCTTTTCGAGCAGAATGTGCCACCTTTTCGAGCAGAATCTGCGCACTTTTCGAGAAGAATCTGCCAACTTTTCGAGCAGAATCTGCCACTTTTTCAAGCAGATTCTGCCAACTTTTCGAGCAGAATCTGCCAACTTTTCGAGCAGAATCTGTCATCTTTTCGAGCAGAATCTGTCACCTTTTCGAGCAAAATCTGCAAGCCTTTCGAGCAGAATCGTCCAACTTTTCGAGCAGAATCTGCCAAGTTTTCGAGCAGAATAAGCCACCTTTTCGAGCAGAATCTGCCAACTTTTCGAGCAGAATCTGCCACCTTTTCGAGCAGAATCTGCCAATTTTTCAAGCAGAATCTGCGAACTGTGCGAGCAGAATCTGCCACCTTTTCGAGCAGAATCTGCCACCTTTTCGAGCAGAATCTGCCAAACATTCGAGCAGAATCTGCTACCTTTTCGAGCAGAATCTGCCACCTTTTCGAGCAGAATCTGCCAACTTTTCGAGCAGAATCTGCCAACTTTTACAGCAGAATCTGCCACCTTTTCGAGCAGAATCTGCAACCTTTTCGAGCAGAATGTGCCATCTTTTCAAGCAGAATCTGCCACCTTTTCGAGCAGAATCTGCGAACTTTTCGAGCAGAATCTGCGAACTTTTCGAGCGGAATCTGCCAACTTTTCGAGCAGAATCTGCCAACTTTTCGAGCAGAATTTGCCACCTTTTCGAGCAGAATCTGCCAACTTTTAGAGCAGAATGTGCCACCTTTTAGAGCAGAATCTGCCACCTTTTCGAGTAGAATCTGCCACCTTTTCGAGCAGAATCTGCCACCTTTTTCAGAAGAATCTGCCGCTTTTTCAAGCAGAATCTGCCAACTT
This sequence comes from Sycon ciliatum, assembly GCF_964019385.1. Classification (NCBI taxonomy): domain Eukaryota; kingdom Metazoa; phylum Porifera; class Calcarea; order Leucosolenida; family Sycettidae; genus Sycon; species Sycon ciliatum. The sequence continues at coordinate 30,017,865 of NC_088649.1, forward strand.
TTCGAGCAGAATCTGCCAACTTTTCGAGCAGAATCTGTCATCTTTTCGAGCAGAATCTGTCACCTTTTCGAACAAAATCTGCAAGCCTTTCGAGCAGAATCTGCCAACTTTTCGAGCAGAATCTGCCAAGTTTTCGAGCAGAATCTGCCACCTTTTCGAGCAGAATCTTCCACCTTTTTGAGCAGGATCCGCCACCTTTTCGAGCAGAATCTGCCACCTTTTCGAGCAGAATCTGCCACCTTTTCGAGGTGAACAACTGAAGTCTGCCAACTTTTCGAGCAGAATCTGCCAACTTTTCGAGGAGAATCTACCACCTTTTCGAGCAGAATAAGCCACCTTTTCGAGCAGAATCTGCCACCCTTTCGAGCAGAATTTGCCACCTTTTCGAGCAGAATCTGCCACTTTTTCAAGCAGAATCTGCGAACTTTGCGAGCAGAATCTGCCACCATTTCGAGCAGAATCTGCCACCTTTTCGAGAAGAATCTGCCACCTTTTCGAGCAGAATCTGCCACCTTTTCGAGCAGAATCTGCACCCTTTTCGAGCAGAATCTGCCACCTTTTCGAGCAGAATCTGCCACATTTTCGAGCAAAATCTGCCACCTTTTCAAGCTAAATCTGCCAACTTTTCGAGAATCTTCCACCTTTTCGAGCAGAATCTGCCACCTTTAGGAGCAGAATCTGCCACCTTTTCGTGCAGAATCTGCCAACTTTTCGAGCAGAATCTGCTAACTGTTCGATCAGAAGCTGCCATTTGTTCGAGCAGAATCTGCCAACCTTTCGAGCGGAATCTGGCGATTTTTGGAGCAGAATCTGCCACCTTTTCGAGCAGATTCTGCCAAACATACGAGCAGAATCTTCCACCTTTTCGAGCAGAATCTGCCACTCTTTCGAGCAGAATCTGCCACCTTTTCGAACAGAACCTGCCACCTTTTCGCGGCCAAGCGAGAGGCCAGGCGAGCGGCCAGGCGAGCGGCAAGACGAGTGGTCAGGCGAGCAGCATTGCGAGCGGCCTGGCGGGCCGGCACTCAGGGCCGGCGCTCAGGCCCGACGCTCATAGCCGGCGCTCAGAGCCGGCGCTCACACCCAGCGCTCAGAGCCGGCGCTCAAAGCCGAGCGGCAAGGCGAGCGGCCAAGCGACAGGCCAGGCGAGCGGCCAGGCGAGCGGCCAGGCGAACGACCAGGCGAACGACCAGGCGAGCGGCCAGGCGAGCGGCCAGGCGAGCGGCCAGGCTAGCGGCCAGGCGAGCGGCCAGGCGAGCGGCCAGGCGAGCGGCCAGGCAAGCGGCCAGGCGGGCCGGCGCTCAGAGCCGGGCTCAGAGCCAAAGGTCAGAGCCGGCGCTCATAGCCGGCGCTCAGAGTCAGCGCTCAGACCCTGCGCTCAGAGCCTGCGCACAAATCCAGTGCTCAAAGCCGGCGCTCAAAGCCTAACTGCCAGCCGAGCGGCAAGGCGAGTGGCCAGGCAAGCGACCAGGCGAGCGACCAGGCGAGCGGCCAGGCGAGCGACCAGGTGAGTGGCCAGACGAGCGGCAAGGCAAGTGGCAAGGCGAGCGGCATTGCGAGCGGCCAGGCGTTCCGGCGCTCAGGGCCGGCGCTCAGGCCCGACGCTCATAGCCGGCGCTCATAGCCGGCGCTCATAGCCGGCGCTCAGAGCCGGAGCTCAGAGCCGGCGCTCACACCCGGCGCTCAGAACCGTCGCTCAGAGCCGGTGCTCAAAGCCGGTGTTCAAAGACGAGCGGCCAGCCGAGTGGCCAGGCGAGCGACCAGGCGAGCGACCAGGCGAGCGGTCAGGCGATTAGCCAGGCGAGCGGCGAGGCGAGCGACCAGGCGAGCGGCCAGGCGAGCCGGCGCTCAGAGCAGGCGATCAGGGCAGGCGCTCAGAGCCGGCGCTCACAGCCGACGCTCAGAGCCGGCGCTCAGAGCCGGCGCTCAGAGCCGGCGCTCAGAGCCGGCGCTCAGAGCCGGCGCTCAGAGCCGGCGCTCAGAGCCTTCGCTCAAAGCCGAGCGGTTAGGCGAGCGGCCAGGCGAGCGGCCCGGCGAGCGGCCTGGCGAGCGCCCAGGCGAGCGGCCAGGTGAGCGGCCAGGCGAGCCGGCGCTCAGAGCCGGCGCTCAGAGCCTGCGCTCAAATCCGGTGGTCAGAGCCGGCGCTCAAAGCCTAACGGCCAGCCGAGCCGCTCAGAGCCGGCGCTCAAAGCCGGCGCTCAGAGCCGGGCGCTCAGAGCCGGCGCTCAGAGCCTGCGCTCAAATCCAGTCCTCAAAGCCGGCGCTCAAAGCCTAACGGCCTGCCGAGCGGCAAGGCGAGCGGCCAGACGGGCCGCCAGGCGCGCGGCTAGGCGAGCGGCCAGCCGAGCGGCCAGGCGAGCGGCCACGCGAGCGACCAGGGGGGCGGCCAGGCGAGCGGCCAGGCAAGCGGCCAGGCGAGTGGCATTGCGAGCGGCCAGGCGGGCCGACGCTCAGAGCCGGCGCTCAGATCCGGCGCTCAGAGCCGGCGCTCGGAGCCGGCGTTCAGAGCCGGCGCTCAAACCCGAGCGGCCAGCCGAGCGACCAGCCGAGCGGCCAGCCGAGCGACCAGCCGAGCGGCCAGCCGAGCGACCAGGCGAGGTACCAGGTGAGCGGCCAGGCGAGCGGCAAGGCGAGCGGCCAGGCGAGCGGCCAAGCGAGGGGCCAGGCGAGCGGCCAGGCGAGCAGCCAGGCGAGCGGCCAGGCGAACGGCCAGGCGAGCGGCCCGGCGGGCGGCGAGGCGGGCGGCGAGGCGAGCGGCCCGGCCAGCGGTCAGGCGAGCGGCCAGGCGAGCGGTCAGGCGAGCGGCCTGGAGAGCGGCCAGGCGAGCAAAAAGGCGAGCAGCGAGGCGAGCCGCACTCAGAGCCGGCGCTCAGAGCCGGCGCTCAGAGCCGGCGCTCAGGGCCGTCAGAGCCGCCGATCAGAGCCGGCGATCAGAGCCGGCGCTCAGAGCCTGTGCTCAAATCCAGTCCTCAAAGCCGGCGCTCAAAACCTAACGGCCAGCCGAGCTGCAAGGCAAGCGGCCAGGCGAAAGGCCAGGCGAGCGGCCAGGCGAGCGACCAGGCGAGCGGCCAGGCAAGCGGCCAGGCGAGCGGCCAGGTGAGCGGCCAGGACAGCGGCAAGACGAGCGGCCAGGCGAGCGGCAAGGCGAGCAGTGAGGCGAGCCGGCGCTCAGAGCCGGCGCTCCGGGCCGGCGCTCAGAGCCGGCGATCAGAGCCGGCGCTCAGAGCCTGCGCTCAAATCCAGTCCTCAAAGCCGGCGCTCAAAGCCTAACTGCCACACGAGCTGCAAGGCGAGCGGCCTGGCGAACGGCCAGGCTAGCGGCCAGTCGAGCGGCCAGGGGAGCGACCAGGCGAGCGGCCAATCGAGCAGCCAGGCGACCGGCCAGGCGACCGGCCAGGCGAGTGGCCAGGCGAGCGGCCAGGCGAGCGGCCAGGAGGCGAGCGGCCAGGCGAGCGGCCAGCCGAGCGGCCAGGCGAGCGGCCAGGCGAGCGGCCAGGCAAGCGGCCAGGCGAGCGGCCAGGCGAGCGGCCAGGCGAACGGCCAGGCGATCGGCCAGGCGAGCCGGTGCTCAGAGCCGGGCTGAGAGCCGACGCTAAGATAAGGCGCTCGGAACCGGCGCTCAGAGCCAGCGCTCAGAGCCGGCGCTCAGAGCCTGCGCTCAAATCCAGTGCTCAAAGCCGGCGCTCAAAGCCTAACGGCCAGCCGAGCGGCAAGGCAGTGGCCAGGCGAGCGGCCAGGCGAGCGGCCGGCTCTAAACTCCGATTAAGAGTCGGCGCTCAGAGCCGGCGCTCAAAGCCGAACGGGCAGCCGAGCGGCCAGGCGAGCGGCCAAGCAAGAGGCCAGGCGAGTGGCCAGGCGAGCGGCCAGGCGAGCGATCAGGCGAACGACCAGGCGAGCGGCCAGGCGAGCGGCCAGGCGAGCGGCCAGGCGAGCGGGCACGCGAGCGGGCAGGCGAGCGGCCAGGGGAGCGGGCAGGCGAGCGGCCAGGCGAGCGACCAGGCGAGCGGCCAGGCGAGCCGGCGCGTAGAGCCGGAGCTCAGAGCCAAAGGTCAGAGCCGGCGCTCAGAGCCGGCGCTCAGAGCCAGCGCTCAGAGCCTACGCTCAAAGCCGGCGCTCAGAGCCTGCACTCAAATCCAGTGCTCAAAGCCGGCGCTCAAAGCCTAACAGCAAGCCGAGTGGCCAGGCGAGCGGCCAGGCGCTAGCCGGCGCACAGAGCCGGCGCTCAGAGCCGGCGCTGAGAGCGGGTGCTCAAAGCCGGCGCTCAAGGACGAGCTGCCAGCCGAGCGGCCAGGCAAGCGACCAGGCGGGCCTGCGCTCAGAGCCGGCGCTCAGGTCCGGCGCTCAGAGCCGCCGCTCAGAGCCGGCGCTCGGAGCCGGCGTTCAGAGCCGGCGCTCAAACCCGGCGCTCAAAGACGAGCGGCCAGCCGAGCGACCAGCCGAGCGGCCAGGCGAGCGACCAGGCGAGGTACCAGGTGAGCGGCCAGGCGAGCGGCAAGGCGAGCGGCCAGGCGAGCGGCCAAGCGAGGGGCCAGGCGAGCGACCAGGGGGGCGGCCAGGCAAGCGGCCAGGCAAGCGGCCAGGCGAGCGGCATTGCGAGCGGACAGGCGCTCAGAGCCGGCGCTCAGATCCGGCGCTCAGAGCCGGCGCTCAGAGCCGGCGCTCGGAGCCGGCGTTCAGAGCCGGCGCTCAAACTCGGCGCTCAAAGACGAGCGGCCAGCCGAGCGACCAGCCGAGCGGGCAGGCGAGCGACCAGGCGAGGTACCAGGTGAGCAGCAAGGCGAGCGGCCAGGCGAGCGGCCAAGCGAGGGGCCAGGCGAGCGGCCAGGCGAGCAGCCAGGCGAGCGGCCATGCGAACGGCCAGGCGAGCGGCCTGGCGGGCGGCGAGGCGAGCGTCCCGGCGAGCGGCCAGGCGAGCGGCCAAGCGAGCGGTCAGGCGAGCGGCCTGGAGAGCAGCCAGGCGAGCGACAAGGCGAGCAGCGAGGCGAGCTGCACTCAGAGCCGGCGCTCAGGGCCGTCAGAGCCGGCGCTCAGAGCCTGTGCTCAAATCCAGCCTAACGGCCAGCCGAGCTGCAAGGCAAGCGGCCAGGCGAACGGCCAGGCGAGCCGCCAGGCGAGCGGCCAGGCGAGCGATCAGGCGAGCGGCCAGGCAAGCGGCCAGGCGAGCGGCCAGGTGAGCGGCCAGGCGAGCGGCAAGACGAGCGGCCAGGCGAGCGGCATATGAAGGTATATGAAGATCTGCCAAGTGACGGACCCAGGAGAAAAGAAGTGCCTCTTCTTGAATCTCGCCGGTCTCAATGTCAGGAGGATCGTCAAAGGTTTAGTCGTTCCCGTTCCAGACGATGCAACTGACGATAACCCGGGAGACACTTACAAAGCCCTCACTGAGTCACTTCGTTGCCATTTTCGACCGTCCATCAATGCGACGTCAGAGCGGCACAAGTTTCGTCAGATTAGGCAGCTGCCGGACGAATCGGTTTCAACCTTCATGAGTCGGCTGAGGGAGAAAGTGGAACTGTGTAGTTTCGCATCGACAGATGTTGACACGGTAGTCAATACTCAAGTCCGCGACCAGTTAATTGCTGGATTGAGGTCGCAAGACTCGAGGCGCGAACTATTGAAGGAGCCTAAGCTGACTTTGGCGGACGCTCTCTCGAAGGCAGTTGCTATGGAAGCATCACCTTTGGACTCCAACTTGTACAACAGTGAACCCAAGCACCAGCTCAAGAGGAAAATGACGAAAGGTCCTGGCTGCAAGTACTGTGGTCGAATGCATGCCAATGGAAAGCAGTTCTGCCCAGCAGCACATGTCCGTTGCAACAGCTGCAAGAAAGTTGGCCATTTCGAAGCGGTTTGTCTCTCACGCAAGCCTAACAAAGCCAATGCAGTAGATGCGGAGGAAGACAGTGACACTGCACAAGTGGTGTATGATTCTATTTTCGCGTGCAGCGATAAGGCAGCCAGAGGCCAGTTCACCATGACACTGATGGTGAATGGCAAGCCATGTGAGGGATTGCTTGACACCGGAGCAACACGCACCATTCTCACGGATGATGTGGTGCAGCCTACCCGCTCAAGTGACCGCATACTTCGAGCATACAACGGTGGCGAAGTGAAGACTCTTGGCATGGCGGACGTCGATATTGCTGTAGGAGACAACACCATTCTCTGTGAATGTTTCGTTGTACCGGCTGGCAAGCGTTCTGTATTGTTTGGACAAGATGTCATCTCACAATTGGAACTGCTTGTGAATGCACACGTGGCGGATACAGCACGTCTTGTTGAAACTGCTCCAGTTTCTATCACTGTGGACAAGAGCGCTAGACCGGTAGCCCAACCAGCTCGCCGCCCTCCATTTAGCGCCAAAGCCGACATAGAAAAGGAGTTGGCACGCCTGGCTAAGGCTGACATCATTGAGCCCGTGAAGGAGGCATCGCCTTGGGTCTCGCCTGTTGTGCCTGTCCGTAAGTCTAACGGTACACTCCGGTTATGTGTGGATTATAGACAGCTGAATAAGTCCATCATTAGAGAACGCCATTCTCTCCCAACGGTAGACGAAATAACCAGCGAGTTAGCAGGAGCACAAGTATTCTCAGTGTTGGATGCCGAATCGGGATTCCACCAGCTGTTACTGGAGGAAGAATCGCGATCGTTTACAACGTTTGCTTCACACTGTGGATCGTATCGATTCAAGAGACTGCCGTTTGGTATTTCATGCGCCCCCGAAATCTTTCAGCGAGTGGTGTCGGATATTCTAGTTGGCCTGCCGGGTGTTGTTGTCTACATAGATGACATATTGATTTTCGGAAGGAATCAAGTTGAGCATGATGCTCGCCTGGCGAGTGTCTTGGAACGCCTGAAGGCAGCAAACCTCAAGCTGAACTGGGCCAAGTGTCACATCGGCAAAGACCAGGTCAAGTACCTGGGCCACACGTTGACCAGAGATGGAGTTCAGCCGGACAGCAGCAAGCTAAGCGCTATCGCCGACATGGCCGCCCCAAAGACTGTAGCGGATGCACACCGCTTCTTGGGTATGGTCACATACTTAGGAAAGTTTGTTCCTCGCCTGACTGAAGCCACAGAGCCGTTACGCCAGCTGATGAAGCGTGAACCATTCACTGTGAACGATGATCTTCTCAAAGCGTTCTCCACAGCTAAGCAAGCTGTAGTCTCTTCATTGCAAACACTTGCATATTTCCAGCCGGATGTAAACGTACCGACAGCAATCAGCTCCGATGCCTCACCTTCTGGTCTGGGAGCTATTCTGTGGCAGCAAAGCAAGGCTGGACAATGGCTGCCCATTACATGCGCCAGCCGCACGCTCACGGACACAGAGTCCCGATATTCGCAGATGGAGCGCGAGATGCTCGGCATAGTGTTTGCACTGACCCGTTTTCGCCAGTATGTTCTGGGTCGTCATGTACAGGTGTACACTGATCACAAACCTCTCATACCGATTGTGCAGAAGGCATTTGACGATGTGCCGCCTCGATTGCAGCGCTGGTTAGTCGCGCTCATGCCGTACGATTACTCCCTCAAGCATGTTCCAGGGAAGGAGCTCTTCTGTACTGATGCACTTTCCAGAGCCCCGGTAGCGTCTACTGATGCTTCTCCAGCCGAATCGCGTTCTCTCCATGAGTATGTTGGCCTAGTTTTGGAAGCCGCTCCAGTAGGCATTGCAGACATTCGTTGTGCTGCACAAGATGATCCAGTAGTGAGCAAAGTGATTCAACGCGTACTGTATGATTCGTGGCTTGACATTTTGCCACCGGAGCACCCCTACTATCTTGTCCGTGATCAGCTGACAGTGGTAGATGGCATCTTAATGTTCGGTGGCAGATTCGTTATTCCTGAAGGTTTACGAACAGCGATCATGACCCTAGCACACGAAGGACATCCTGGACAAGAGGCCTTCCAAGACACCCTGCGCCAGAGAGTCTGGTGGCCAGGAATGACTAAGGATGCAAGCACATACGTGGAACGCTGCTCTGAATGCTGGAGGAGACGTACCAATAATGCGCAAGAGCTCCAACCGACTGAGGTTGTTGGCGTCTGGAGAAAGCTGGCAGTGGACATCGTATCCATTGAGGGGTACTCGATTCTCTCCATAGTCGATTATGGCTCCAGGTACCCTATTCTGAAGATAATGCGCTCGGCAACCTCAGCTTCCGTCATCAATGAACTTGATGAGGTATTCTCTGCATTTGGTCTTCCCGAGACTTTAGTTTCGGACAACGGCCCTCAGTTTGTCTCTGGGGAGATGTCTTCATTTCTCAGCCGGCTTACAATTACACATGTACGATCCAGCCCAAGGTATGCCCGCTCGAATGGCATGGTGGAGCGTCTGCATCGAGTGTTAAGGGAGAGACTGTCTGCTCTTAAGCCACATCTCCCTTTCCAGAGGCGTCTTAACCAAGTGTTGTTTGACATTCGATGTTCGAGGCATAGAATGCTCGGTACATCACCAAGTGAAGCTTTGTTCTCTCGACCACTGCGTACGATAGTACCGGCACAACTCCACCCCACCGTTGTGAATCCCCAGCACCAGCTGAAAGCAAAAGCTGAAATGTCTGCACAACACGACTCCCGACGTGGCGTGAGAATGCTTTCTGAGCTTCGGCCCGGCACAAAAGTCACTGTGCAGGACGGGTACTGCGACAAGTCTCAGTCATGGACCGTGGTGAACCAGTTCGGCCGTCAGGTAGGAGTGACCGATGGCTCTCGCTACCTACTGAGGAATAGGCAGCATGTACGAGAGTTTGTTTCACCGCATCGCCCGGACGATTCTCCACCCATGTCGTCAGCGAACCCGTCTTTCAGCCGTCATGAGGTGGACCTTGAGCGAGCGCCAGCACAGGCGGCTCCTCGGATCGGTCAGCCTTCAGTGCCAGAACCAGATAGAACCGGAACTGGACAGTCTGCTCGGATGGGTCAGTCTACAGTGCCAGGTGCTGTTTCGGCATGTCTACCGTCTGTGGATCTGCCTCCGGGCTCGCCATGCCACAACATGCCACTCTCTCAACCTTCATCTGCACGTGAAAGCCAGCCTGCTTCGAAGGAACATACTCCAGCTGCTTCCGGCAAGCGCTCATTCGTCGATGGTTCAGTCACTCGCTCCGGACGGCATATCAAATTTACTGAGAAGGCACGGCTCTACTCAGACAGTTTATCCTAAAAGATTATTGCAACAATGCATCATACTCACTCTGAAAGTTCAACTTGACAACTTTTTGTGTTTTTTGAAGTTGAGTTCCTATCTTCCTACATTGGGTGCTTTGAAATTCAAAAACTTGATATTATGGTCTCTCTTCTTCTTCTTTATTTAATTCCTTCTATTGCTTTCCCCGGCACCGGCTTTTTGTTTGGGAGAAGGAGTGATGTAGTGATAGTGACTGCGTTGTTCTTACACCACCTAGCTGTCATATGTTGCATTCTACACATCACTGCATGTGTCGTACTCACACCTGCATGATGTGCTACATTCACACTGCTGTATGTTATAGTCTCTTGTCATTCCAGTAATCATTACATTCTGGCCAGCTCACTACACCCCCTGCTTGAAGACCGTAGTAATACGTGAAACTCAGAGTTATAACAAACCTTCCAATCTCTCTCTTGTGTACAAGGCTCTACCCTACATGGGTAGTGACTCAGCACTCTTCGGACAGTGAAGCAAACCACTTGACTACAAATAATAATAATAATAATAAATCAGGTGACGTTGCCTGAGCCAGCTTTCTCCCCATAAATTACGTCACCAGATTTAGCGCTGAATTTGTTTATGGGCCAAATTATGGCCCTATGTGTCATACTGCTGGGTAGAAGCGAGTATCAGTTTAAGTGTCTGATGTCGTGGTGATTGCCTAGCGGCAGTCAGCACAGAGGTCAAGTACAACCAGCCTTAGGCCCCGGTCACACATGCACTTTTTTTGGCGGTTCCGCCAAAGCGTAACTTACGCTTCCGCCGTTGCCTCGGCAACGGCGGAGGCGTAAGTAACGCTTTGGCGGAAAGTTTGGATTTCGCTACGCCAAAAAAATGCGAGCGGACCCTCCGCTTTCGCGGATCCGCTTTGGCGGAACCTGCATGGTGATGGCTTTGGTGTTTGGTGTGCTACTTCTGCACTGAGTTCTGGTGTTGTTTGGTTGCCGTTTGGTATTCAGTTTTCATATTGTTCTTCTTTGCCAATGAACTGTACGTTCTGGAGATCTCGCAAACAATACTGCATCGTTATGAGTGGATAATTGGTGAGGGAATCCGTCTCCCAACTCATTGGCCCCGATCGCGGACGATCTCCAACTCTCTCCAAGCAATACGTCCACCAGAGTATGCAACACTAGGACTGCAACCAGGGAGTAGTAGAGTACTCTGCCACACCCTCACTGCAACTGCAGGCATCCACGCAGTCGCTGGGTCGATGATGGATCATGGAGGAGGCAACGACACCCTGCTATAAAACAATTTGAATTTGAGATTGATGTAAACTAAACTAATATTCAAATACACCCGTGCTGGGCCACAGTGAATGTGCCCCAAATCCACGAGTGTACTTGACAGGAGACATTCAGCAGCCTGTCAGCGATCCACGATAGCTCTACTTGTACAAGCAAAGGTCGCTTCAACTCGGACAAGAAGGAGGCAACGACACCCTACTATACAACTATTTGAATTTGATATTGATGTAAACCAAACAAACTAGTAATATTCAAATACACCTGTACTGGGCCGCAGTGAATGCGCCCCAAATCCACGTGTGTACTTGACAGGAGACATCCAGCAGCCTAGCCTGTCAGCGATCCACGATAGCTCTACTTGTACAAGCGAAGGTCGCTTCAACTCGGACAAGAACATCTAAAATTTCATAGGACGTGCTGCATTTGCATTCTCTCCGCCAAAGCGGAGCGTTGAGGAGCACAGTAGTCTACATGTATGTGTGACCGCTGCATCGTGTGGTCCGCCAAAGCGGCTGCGGTAGTTCCGCTTTCCGCCTCCGCAAAAGCGGTGCAAGCTTTTCATGTGTGACCGCGGCCTTACGGCCATGGAGATGCGGGACTCTGCGCTGGTCGTCTATCCGTGTGGGGGCAAAGCAAACGCGGTCAACATTCTGCTGAAGCGAGCGCGGAGCTGAAGCTGGATTGGGGCCTGACGTACCTGCTTACTCCACAACACCGGCGCATAATGATGTATTTGTATTGTATTGTATTGTATTTATTTAAAAGGATTCTCCAAAAGCAAATGGATGCTTATCACGGAAGTCTCCCACATAAATATCGCAAGAAAAATGGGGAAATGGGGGAGAGGAGAGTGGAAGATGAAGCATGGGAAGAAGGGAAACAAGTACCTAAATATCGAGGTATAAAAGCAGGAAAGAAATCGACGAGGGAAGAAATCACCTCTGCAGATAATAGCGGGACATTTAGATGAAAAAAAACCAGCAAGGATTAATTTTAAGGAAAAAAATTCTCAAACGGAAAAGTTCGGAATCCGCGATATTCATGTTAAAACAAAATGGCGTCACGATTTATTGAAAGTGGTATAGTTGGTGGTACGAGTGTTCAAAACCATTTGAACTTCATACTGTTCGTCTTCTTTTTGACATGCTCTCTTTCCATCGTCCTTAGCTTTTGTTTGTTGAGAGCTGTTTTGGCTTTCTCCTATACCTCTGGGGGATGCCAAGTGATGGTTTTGAGAGGCTGGTGATGGCTGTGAGCGAGAGTGTGCCGATCGGCGTCGTCCTCGCTATAGCGATGAAAATACTAGTTACTGCGCACCTGGCAGATATCACAACACATCGGAGCGTCCAGGAGCAAAGGAATCTTGGGTTTTCACTGGAATCTAGTTCCTCCAGCATCGTGTAGCCCACCGTCGGTGAATGGCGGTCCAGAAAGGTCGAACCTGGTCTTCTGCAGCATCTCGCAGTCCTGCGAGGCACACTGAATACGCCTGTCATGTATTCTACAAATAAAAATCACGAAGTTGTGGACTTTACACTGATGAGTCTATCCTGTATGCTGCAAAAGACGCAGGAAATGTGACTGGTGTCTGTACACTCAGTGACTGGACGCCAACACCCCAGTCTTCTCCTGCAGGATCTGTTTGACATTGACATTATGCAGTAGGTCGGCATTGACCTGGTTTGGCAGCTATCGTAATCATGGTAATAGTATCTGCCTGGTTGGATGTAGCAGGTTGGCGTTTGCTCGTCGTCCAGTCCGGAATATTCTTGTAACTCACAGTGGAGTACGCGCAGGGTTTGTGATCATCCCTGTTCACTTCAATATTATCAAACACAACGTTCCCTTTGTCACTCATCTTATCCTGAGTACTGAATTTGCTGACAATATTGCACCACACTTGTCACAACCTACCGCCACTGCTGGCGGTGGCGACTGGTTCGTCAATGGCGGTGACCAGGCTGACTGACTAGCTTCGAGACAGCGGCCTCGTTGTCAACCCCGCGGCAGCCTTAAGGTTGATTTTATCGATCCAGCCTCAGCGCCATGTTGACGATGCCCTAGTGACTGTGTGTCATGGATTGCCTTGCCATCAGCGGTCATTGCCGTCCACCTTGATGCAGCCCTCAACAACTGGCTCAGCCCATGGGAGTTTCAAGTGGACAAAGTTGTTGCCAAAGTAGCTCCGAAGATTGGTGCATCGTGGTGTAGGTGAGCACATAACTAGGACTTCCCAGCGCCTATTTGTCCAGGCTGCGATACTATGTGACATGCTGTACTGCACATTCTTTTCAGCACTGCAAGGCCGGCAGCTGGACCGACTGCAGGGGCCGCGCACATGCAGGCCGCCTGTTGCCAGTGCAGCATTCTGGAACGTTCCTTCCTTCTGAGATCCGTGGAATAATAACTTTCTTTGCTTCAAAGCAAGTTGCTTACCTTTCTGTTGTGCTCCCAGTGTCCTTACAACAATAACCTACAGCAATGTTTCATTTTCCTTTCCATTCCCCAACCAATGAATACTACGATGTCGATTCTATTTCTTAATACTTTGGTGTGTGCCCGCGCACGCACGTGTGTGTGTGTATACCTCACTCGCCACTCGAAGTTCTGTTCCCCATCACTGGAACACTGCCTGTCCTTTCAGGACCTACCGTCATCTGCGGATGGGCATTCAATGATTGTATTGTGTGTGTGTTTCATTCAGAATCAGATCCGCTATCTTTGCTATTTAGAGAAAATCTGTGGGTTCACATCCAGTGCATTTTTAGATTTGCGTGCTTTTCTCGCCACAGGCGCATACATGGGACATTGTGTATGGGGATATTGTCTGTATCGGCTTTTGGTACTAATGTTCAGGTCTGTGCTTGCATGTGGGAACATGAAATTGTTCGGTTCTGTGCATGCTATTGCTATGATGTATATTATTGTATGTATGTGTGCATTTCCACGAACAGTGTAGACGAGCGTGGAGAGTGCATTCATCCCTCATCAACCACTTCCCCTTGGGCTTACGAGAGTTTTTTCTGCGTACCTCTCATTTTTGTTTGTTTCTCTCTGATACTGTATTGATGCCGGTACCTGTACCTCGATGTGTTCCTCTATCTGCAGTCGCCTTTAACCTTCGGTCAAGTTAACGTTTATTGTGCTCTATTTATCGTGCGAATCAAAATAAACAATAATAACACAAGTCATGCTAGAGTGACGACATGTGCGTGTAGTAGGGTTGATGCGATGGGACGTTATAATTAGGTGGAACAGAACACACATTGGGCAGATTGATTGGGCATCATTGATTGTGCTCAGTCTAAACAGTGAACATAATAATTATCTCCAGTGACAGACTGTAGCGGCTAGCCTCCAATAGGTAGCTGGCACTAATCGCTACTGCTTGTTTGACAGGTGCCGCCAGAACCCCTGTTGTGTCATGCTATAGATGCACATGCCCTGTTCTGGGGCATACTGAGGTACTTTGATTTTGTTGGCTGCATGTAGACAGCATCCAATAGTAGTACTCGTAGACCTTGGTTCTTTGTAGGTCAACCACCATCGCATGGATCGATCGGTGACTATGCACTTGGAGGTTGGAATAGCCCGCGCTGAACAGATCTTGCCATGGCCCAGGGAGTGAACTCGCTTACTCGACTATCCCGGTTTTAGTTAACCAGCATGAGTGGTGCAATTTGTCCATACCATGTTGCGAGCTCACAGTTGTTTGGGCAGGTTTTGAGCTGCACCACGAAACAAAGCGAAATAACGGCGTGACTGTAGAGCAAGGAAGCGGCGAGACGGCACTTCCAGGACGAGACAGGCAGTAGAGATGTGTTCACAGCACGAGCAACCTCTCAAACCCTGCCGGTACTCCACAGTTACAAGAAAATGTCGGACTGGACGACGCGCCAATGCAAACCTGCTACATCCACCCAGGCAGATAGCTGCCAAACCAGGCCAATGTCGACCCACTGCATACCGGTATGTCAATGTCAAACAGATCCTGCAGGAGAAGACTGGGATGATATTGGCGTCCAGTGTACGGACACCACTCACATTTCCTGCGTCTGTTGCAGCATACAGGATAGACTCATCACTGTAAAGTCCACAACTTCGTGATTTTTATTTGTAGAATACATGACAGGCGTATTCAGTGTGCCTCGCAGGACTGCGAGATGCTGCAGAAGACCAGTTTCGACCTTTCTGGACCGCCATTCACCGACGGTGGGCTACACTATGCTGGAGGAACTAGATTCCAGTGAAAACCCAAGATTCCTTTGCTCCTGGACGCTCCGACGTGTTGTGATATCTGCCAGGTGCGCAGTAACTAGTATTTTCATCGCTATAGCGAGGACGACGCCGATCGGCAAACTCTCGCTCACAGCCATCACCAGCCTCTCAAAACCATCACTTGGCATCCCCCAGAGGTATAGGAGAAAGCCAAAACAGCTCTCAACAAACAAAAGCTAAGGACGATGGAAAGAGAGCATGTCAAAAAGAATACGAACAGTATGAAGTTCAAATGGGTTTGAACACTCGTTCCACCAACTATCTCTTAATTTGCTGGCCGAAAATCCTATATAGAGGATTTGAAAATGTGTGCCTTTTATGCCGTTGTTATTGGTCATCACGACCAATAATAACGGCATAATGGTTTTCATGGAAGTTGTAAATATGTTTGAGGCATGAATGTTTACATTTTAGATTCATAGGGCGATAATATTTCTGATGAATACCCATTTTCAGCAATAATTGGAAATTTGAGCATAATTGTTCAGCTGCTGTCATGGAAAGGACTGAAGCAGTGAATGTGCAGAAGAACATTGCAGGTGTGGCACGGGGTGGTTTCATGACGACATATCGCACATGCCGTCATGAAACTACCAGTTTTAAGGATAAAACAAGGTCCAATAAAATCCCAAATCCTATATAATATAGGATTCGAAAAATAGGGCACAGGCCTTAGTAATATTGCACAAGGAGATGAGCCTGAGATGTTAGTGTTTGAAAAAATTATCTTATTCAACTCTCGATATCTACTAAAACCTAGCAAGGAAGAATTGGTCACAAACTTTTTGCTATTCTCATGCCACACCCATTTTGAGTTGAAAAATATGACCAAAATCCTATATATTATAGGATTTAGAAAATTAAGAGATACCACTTTCAATAAATCGTGACGCCATTTTGTTTTAACACGCATACGGTCCATTTCGTGGAACCTGTATTGAGTAAATGAGTTTTATGTTTCATTACATTGTCGACAGGTCTCCTGTGTACCGGTTTTGTGGCACAATGATTATAGCCATTTGTCGTCTCCATTCTTGTAATTTCGTGGAACCTGTATTGAGTAAATGAGTTTTATGTTTCATTACATTGTCGACAGGTCTCCTGTGTACCGGTTTTGTGGCACAATGATTATAGCCATTTGTCGTCTCCATTCTTGTGCAATCATGCATATGTCGGTTGGTTCTCTTCATGTTCTTGCGACCTATTTCATAGATGTTGGTTGCCTTGTTGCTTTCTCTCCCCTCTCCTCTCACCCAAGCCATTCTGCGTAAGCGAAGCTGTGGACGCAGCATACTGCTCCTTCACTTCAAATCGGGAATGCGTATAATAATAATAATACAAAAGAGAGAGAGAGAGAGAGAGAGATTGGAAGCTTTGTTACAACTCTGAGTTTCACGTTTTACTACGATCATCAGGCAACCCCCCTGCCTGATGATCGTAGTAATATGCGGAACTCAGAGTTGTAACAAAGCTTCCAATCTCTCTCTTGTGTACAAGGCTCTGCCCTACATGGGTATGGGAGGACTCTTCAGACAGTGCCGCTGAAGCAAACCACTTGACTACAAATTTAATAATAACTAGCAGCACCCCCGGCCAGCGTTGCCGGGCCGAACGTGGCATGCGGGTGAAGCAAGTACATGAACAGCACACGTGCTCAGCACGTGGTGGTGGCCAGACTGCTGAAGTCCTGGTGCACCGGTGAGGGAGGTTCTTCATCGTTGGAAGGAGAAGGAGGGACGTCTGTTACGCCTTCGGGAGGCTGGTCAGGGTTGTCCATCATCACCTGGTGGCGGATGAAGCGGCTCAAAAAATTCATAAAATTACGAACAAAAGTGCGATGCGCTCTTCACTGCAGATCAGATGCAGAGTGCAGTCAGTGCAGATCTTTTGTATCCTTTTGTTGCAGATGTTTCTATTTGCAGAGAACGGTTCACGTGGTCCGCAGCACTTGTGCGGCTGCTAGTGCTACCTATGGCCTAGGCTAGGTGGCTACATGATTCGCACGCTTCGCGTGCTCAGTGCTTCTGCGCGCGGCTGCTACTGCTACTCGTAGATCTACTGATCGTGTCTGCTACGTAGCGCTACCTACACACACACACACGTCACAGGTGCCTCTTCTTTTATGGCCTAGGCTATATATATAGAACGTGGCATGAACAGCACACGTGCTCAGCACGTGGTGGTGGCTACACGATTCGCACGCTTCGCGTGCTCAGTGCTTCTGCCTGCTTCCGCTAGCTACACGATTCGCACCCTTCGCGTGCTCAGTGCTTCTGCGGCCGCTAGCTACACTGTTCGCACGCTTTGCGTGCTCAGACACACGTCACAGGTGCCTATTCTTTATAAGTAAAGATAAATCAGGTGACATGACGTTGCCTGAGCCAGCTTTCTCTCCATAAAATACGTCACCAGATTTAGCACTGAATTTGTTTATGGCCCTATGTCACAGTATGTGTCGATACGCATACTCACGGTGACTTAATGTGCACCAACTAACGACATGGCGTCCTTTCATGCGGTTTACCGCACGGATTTATGAAGTCGGACATATTCCGATTTATTTGCATCAATCGCACAAAATTAGGTACATTTCTCTTGTAAACCCTGTCAGTTTGAGAATTTAGACAAACACCGAACAAATTTTAGCCGCGACGAGGATCGGGAGGAATCCATCATAATTATTTTACATAGCTACTACCATCACGTCGACCGAGTGAAGATCGAAATGATAATGGAGTGGAGAGAAGAAGACCTGAACTAGAGTGCTTGAGAGACTATGTAGTGTCACATGAGAATTGCTTCGTTAGGAAGGCTCTCCTTTTGAATGGAGAAGCCCAACGTCGCTGATTTGCATCGCCGTTTTCAAGCGCTGATCTGCAGTAGGAATGTTTCTGTAAATTATTCGTAGTTGTGGACGTGGATGGATTCAGCGCTCTGTTCTCTCAGCAAGCCTACTCAGTCCAACACGAAGGACTTCCATGAGCGAAACAACGTGCTCCTCGAGCAAGTGCAGCTCGGGGTAATATGGCCAATGCCACGGGAGACCACCTCGTGCCTGCATAAGGCCAAGAATTGATGGCAAGAAATCTTTGATGAGCGCCTTCGACTTCAAGGACGCAATATTATATCTCCTCAGCAGTAACTGCAGCGCTCTTGCTGAAAATATCACTGCAAGCATGCACTAGGCATGATTTAGTGAAGAGCTACTTGTACTAGCGATTGGAGATTTGGTGTTGGCATATCTGCTCCATCATGGTAACTGGTGCGTTTGTCAAGGCAGTGCAGTTTCTGCTGCTGTTTCACAAGCCATATGCGCAGTGAGTAGGAATTTGTTGTATGATAGCTGAGGATCACCAGCCTTCATGGACAAACCTATATTGGGACTGGTTGCTGAACAGTGCACACCTAAATCTCTCAGCAAGCTCTCTTGCTCAGCTGGTGACGAACACTATATACCCGCTGCTTGGGGCTTGCAGCCCCGTCTCCCGACCGTAGACCGATCGAAAGGCTGTCACGGTCCTGTGACCATCGGCGTACAGTTGACACTGATGGGGCATCGGATAAAGTGCTGGCGTCAGTAATTCTCTGGTATACCTGGAATCTACATCTACAGCTGGTTTCGACTTCCAGCCATCCTTCGCTAGTTATGCTTGTGACTATCATGCCAGCAAGTCGATCAGCAGCATCACCTCGCATCTTTGATGGTGAGGCCTGCAAAACGTCACCGACCAGTGACGATGCTCAAATAGGGCACCCTACCAGAGCTGGCGCAGTGTATGGTGCAGTCTTTCATGAATCCATAAACTATGCTGTTTGGCTGCTGTAGCTCTGACGCTTGCGTGTGTGCCTTACATTAAGGACAGCGGGCCGTCTGCTCTAGCCATTTGCCAATGCATGCACGGCTGAACGTCTACCAGCAAGCTGCAAACACTTCTCTCCCTACCTGTGACATAGTGGACATTGTGCGTGTGTTATTGCATTCCTATCTGAACTGTTCTGGATGCAGAGATTTACCCACTAAGCCCTAGAGAAATATGAATAAATACTATACTACTACTACTATTACTAAACTTGGTATGCGGGTGTGACGTGCTGCTGCTCATCAGATTCGGTCCATGCGACGCTCGTGTTTTTACTTTTTAGTTTTGTTATTTTGTCTTCATTTTTTCAATTCGTAAACTGAACAGATTAAACTATCCAGTGATCAGGTACTGGTGTGGTGGGGCGAGGTTTTGTTGGTGATGCTGCTGTCAGTGGTGGCGGCGTGCATGTGCTCGTGCTTGCGGGCGATGGCCCGCGTTTTCTCCCATGCCGCAAGTTTGTCTTGCGTTTGTGTTTTGCATTTGGACTTCCTGCCAGGCTTGGAAGACTTGCATTTCAAACAGTTTGTCCCACTGTGTGGCTCCCAGTCTTTGAACGGTGTACATCCACCTCTGGAGCTCCAGAGAATGTTGGGCCCCTGGCAGTAGCAGTGCATTCCATGGCCAATTTGCAAGTGTGGCAAAAAGGTTCAGGGTGTATTTGGTTTCATCCACATTGAGATGAAACACTGCCAAAATGGATTGAGTATGATCTGCCACACGATACTTCGTCCGTCCACTCCTTGACGCGAATTTCTCCCCTCCAATACGACAACACGACGACAGGAAGCTAACATGAGCCTCCATTTCTGAACAAAATAACGTCTCTAACATGGCCACGAAAAGCTACAGTGATGTACGTCAAGCTTAGGAATACACAAAATCGAAAGGCTAGGGCATCGAGGTATACTAGAAAATTGTCTGCGAGGCGGAGAAAATTCGCTGACGAGGTTGGTGAGCCCTTGAAATCGAGCGACGATCCAAAAATAATTGCACCCACGTCGAGAAAGAAACCATGCGTAGCGCGTGGGTAACCCAAAAAGATCGCTCGAGCGGCGGCACAGTCGAAGGCAAGGCCAGTCCAAGCTCTAAACTCTATCGAATGACCTGGCAAACACCCGTGGTTTCGGTTGACCTTGCCCGTTTGAGATGGAAGTCGAGCGAAATTGCAAACATACGACTAGGCCAGATCGCGTAAAAATGAAAAAGATTAAAATTTGGCCGCCATATTAAATGAACGCGCTTCGCATGCATGGGACAGCCGTGTACTGCTGGGTAGATGCGAGTATCAGTTCAAGTGTCTGATGATTGCCTAGCGGCAGGAAGCACAGAGTTCAAGTAATTAGTTAGTACAACCAACCTTAGGCTTAGCGTCATCCGCTGAGTCTGCTATGTACCGTAGTTGGAAGATATGTGGGCGCCGCGCTCGCCCGCACATCAGCTCTCAATACGTGCTACAGCTGGGAGTATAGTAGCTGGAAACGTACCCGTGGCACCATAACTACATTCTTCGCGTTGAGAACGGTTAGCTCTGCTGTCTGTATTTTTTTTTACTTTTGTGGAAGACGCGCATCTATTTTGTGTCTACATGTATGTATCAGTGTATTGTAGCGTACAGGCCACTTACTTTCAAGTTTCAACACCATTATTTACGAAAGGAAACAGTAGAACTTTGAGGCAATAGTAGAAGGAAAAAAAGCCACACGTGTTGTACAATTGGAGATTTTGAGTATTACAAGATGGCGGAAGACAAGTGCCGCTACCTGTATGTACATTGAATTTCTATTACTGGTTAAATTTTCGTCTAATGATCGATTCAGTTCGTGAAACTCAGAGTTACGAAACAGCAACTGCTCGTTCTTCTGTCTGTGCATGTACAGGTTTATGAAGGATAGGCTGGACGTTCCTTGACACTGGAAGAACTGAAGGACTACTGAACAGCTGAAGTGAATACGCTCTGTTTGTTTTCTCCCATCACTAGGAAATTCTCAGAATTTCTTTTCCAACTGGCTGTAACAGTGTGCTTCAGTTGAGTGAGTACTATTATCACAATACACACTTAGCGAGATCCACTACTGGCACTAGAAATATCTTAGATGTAAAGGTGTACCTAAAACTCACCACATGTACGAGCAGTCGCTCCGCGAACGTCTTCAGAACGTTTGACGGCATTTGATATCAGCTATACTGCTCTGTACTAGTAGGGGGACGTGTGGGCGCACTTTGCAGTAATGTCTGGCGCCACATAATGTAGCGCGGAAGAGCGAACAGCGTAGAATCAAGCTCATCAAGCTCAGTACATGACAGTGTGTGGGCGTACAAGTACAGTGCAGTAGTTTTGGACGCCACAGAATTTAGCGGTAGAACGACCAGCCTAGCACCAAGCTCAGTATACAAATGATTATGATGTATATACTGTACACTGTGACTCAACTGTGCATAGACTGTAATACATGCACGGAATACGGGTGGAGGTTTGCTTGTCTTGTTCGCAGGTAGAAGTTAGTTTCCTTTACTGCTGACAAGTTAGTTTCTCGTCTTTTTCGAAGGTAGAGTATTCAAGAGATATGCAGTTAGTTGAAGACACCAATGCAGCAGTATTTATGGTTGATTCAACTGTGGATAAAACACACACCTGGCAGTATGGCCCAGCCTGCTTTGTTGGATACCACCAGCCATGCATCGACTAGGCGCCAGGCGCGAACTGATGGTGTGATGGTGGTGGTGAGAAGGAGAGCTCTGTGCTAGAATAACTTTGCAGCCTAGAGAGAGTGTGAGGGCAGGTATGTATTTTCACGATACTGCCACTATGCCAGGTGTGTTTTTAGTTTTTACCCCCATTTGAATCAAGTAGAGCACTCATATTTATTACTCATATTGCTCTCTTGTTCGCAGGTACACGTTTCCTACCAGTATAATTGTGACGCTTTCGAGACTGCATACGGATTTCTCTGTCTTATTCGCAGGTAAAAGTTTCCAATACTGCTCTTCCTTGGCTGCATACAGTTTTCCCGTCTCGATCTCAGTAACGTTTTCTGTATGCTCTTTCGTTACTGCATACAGGTTTCTCGCCTTTTTCGCGGACAAGGTTCCAAATTTACTCTTTCTTGATTGCACACAGGCTTGTCGTCTTGTTCACAGGTAAGCTTCTTTTAATAATTGTATTTTCTTGACTGCCTACAGGTCTCTTGTTTTTCTCGCAGGTACGTTTACTATATAGCTCTTAATTTGCTAAATCCTATATATAGGATTTTGGTCATATTTTTCAACTCAAAATGGGTGTGGCATGAGAATAGCAAAAGGTATGTGACCAATTCTTCCTTGCTAGGTCTTAGTAGATATCGAGATTTGACTAAGATAATTTTTTCAAACACTAACATATCAGCCTCATCTCCTTGCCCAATATTACTAAGGCCTGTGCCCTATTTTCGAATCCTATATATAGGATTTGAGATTTTATTGGACCTTGTTTTATCCTTAAAACTGGTAGTTTCATGACGGCATGTGCGATATGTCGTCATGAAACCACCCCGTGCCACATCTGCAGTGTTATTCTGCACATTCACTGCTTCAGTCCTTTCCATGACAGCAGCTGAACAATTATGCTCAAATTTCCAATTATTGCTGAAAATGGGTATTCATCAGAAATATTATCGCCCTATGAATCTAAAATGTAAACATTCATGCCTCAAACATATTTACAACTTCCATGAAAATCATTATGCCGTTATTATTGGTCGTGATGACCAATAACAACCGCATAAAAGGCACACATTTTCAAATCCTATATATAGGATTTTGGGCCAGCAAATTAAGAGATACAGCTTTTCTGGACTGGAAATAGGGGCCTACGGTGTCTCTTCTTGTCCACAGGTAAATTTCCTTTCCAGCTCTTTCTTGAAGGCACACAGTTTTTCGTAATGTTCTCAGTTCAGAGTGCTATAATTCTTTTTCCTAACTGAGTACAATTGTCTTGCCTTGTGTGCAGGCAGATGTTTCCTATAAATGTTCATATTTCATATTATTATTTTTCTGTTTCTGTTTTAATGACAATCCATTGCACGCCTGAAAAAAAGTACTTAGTTTATTAGGCGGGTTACAGAACTATCGCTCGCCGGTTTTCATGTAGTTTGATAACGCTTCGCTCTTCATTGAGATATCTACCATTCTCTCTTTTGTTCTCCTTATTTTCTCCCCAACCCTCCTTCCCTGTAACTTAACAACATATTCGCTGCCTTGTTATTGAGCATTTGTGCTCGTTTGGATTTGCGAATTCAAATAAAGTATACAAACAAACAAACAAACAAACATAGCTGTGTACAAGTTTCGAGTCTTTCCATGGGCAAGTTCCATTCATTGATCTTTCATGACTGCATACACCTTTCCCCTCTTGATTTAAGTTGAGCTCTCTATATGCTTTACTGCTCTTTCGTTACTGCATACAGGGGTATCGCCTTTTTCGCTGTTGAGATTCCTTATTACTCTTTCCTGACTGCGTGCAGATTTCTCGTCACGTTCACAGGTAAGCTTCCTATTATGCATTTTCCGAACTGCATACAAGTGTCTCGTCTTGTGTACAGGAAAAAGTTTCCTATTTTCAATATTATTTCATGGCTCGAAACAGGATTTTTCTCTTGCTCACAGGTAAGTTCCCTTCATTGATCATTCATGACTGTATACAGGACTGGTGTCTTGTGTTGTTGCCAGAACAGTTTCCTATTTTGCTCTTTCTACATCATTGAATACAGGCTTCTTGTCTGGTTCGCAGCTAGAGGGTTTCACATATTACTCTTGCTTGACTTAATACTTATTTCAAATGGTGAACGGTACTATTCGGCCAATAAACTTAATACTGGTATATTAAATATGTATGCAGTCTCGAAAGAGACATCATTGAAAACTTCTACCTGTAAACAAGACAAATTTTGTCTTGTTTACAGGTAGAAGTTTTCAATGATGTCTCTTTCGAGACTGCATACAGATGTCACGCCTTTTGACAGGTAAGATCCTATAATAGCTCCTGTTGGCCTGCATACACTTTCCCCGTCTTGTTGTGAGCTAAATTATCATTTGTTGATGTCAATACCGGCCACTAGTAGTTGGTGGTGGACGTGTGGGGGCACAGTATCTCTGGTGATTCCATCTGAGATACTATGGCGGAGCAAAGCGTAAAAGAGGAGTGATAGAAAGTAATAGAAAGTGCAAGTACAGTGCTGTACCAACTATTATTCCTGTGGCAATTTGGATTCGTATGTGACGTCGATAATCATTCTGGATATTTGCCATAACGTGCGTTCTACCGCCTGAGAAAGAACAGTGAAGGGTAGGGCTCACTGCAGGAATCCACAGCTAAACGTGACGACTGTGAATGTGGGGCTCAGTGCAGGTAGCTGCTTTGTTCTCCGCCGAGGGTCTTTATAAGCAAAGTCGACTGTATAATTATAATAGCTCTTTTTTTGACTGCATACCGTTGTCCGGTCTTGTTCTAAGTTCAGTTTTCACCATGCTCTCTCGTTACTGCATACAGGTATTTCGCCTGTTTGGGAGAAAAGGTTCCACTATTACTCCTTCCCAACTTCTGACAGGTCCCCGTCATGTTCAAACGTAAGCTTGCTATAATTATTGTGTTTCCTTGACTGCATACAAATGTTTTGTTTCTGTGCAGGCAGAGGTTTCCTATTTTCATATTTTGATGGCTACATACAAGTTTCATGGCTTGCTCCCAGGTGAGTTCCCCTCATTGATCTTTCATGAGTGTCTACAGGTGCCTTGTGTTGTTCGCATGTAAGTATCCTATATTGCTCTTTCTTGACCTCATACAGGTTTTTGTCTTGTTCGCTGGTGAAGGCTTCCTATTACAACTCTTTCGAGACTGCATACAGATTACACGTCCCATTTGCAGGTAAGTAGTTCCTATATGGCTTATGCATGACTGCATATAGTTTTCCCGTCTCCGTACCAGTTAGGATTCCTATATGCTCTTTCTTTTCAACTGAACACAGGTATTTCGTCTGTTTCGCAGAGAAGGATCCTATAATGTCTCCTTCCTGACTGCACTAGGCCTTTGCGGATAATGCCGGCAGAAAAATTGGCAAAATTCGGTACTTTTTCTCGTGAGTTTCATGCATGTTTGGTATGTGGATAAAGAAATGGAGAAGAATTCCAGGAATTGCCCGCCATAAGGTTTGTATGGTTCTGCCAATTTCACTGTTTTTCGAGCAGAATCTGCCAACTTTTCGAGCATTATCCGCCAATGCATAGACTGCACACAGGGTCTCGTCATGTTCAAAAGTAAGCATCTTATAATATGGTATAGTCTTGACTGCTTACAAGTTTCGTTTCTAGTGGGCGCTTAGAAGTACACCATTTTCTTATTTCACGGCTCCAAACCGGTTTCTTGTCTTGCTTACAGGGGAGTTCCCTTCATTGACCGTTGAAGATTGTGTCCATGTGTCTTGCCTTGTTCGTATAAAAATTTATTTTTTCTCTTTCTTGAATTCATACAGGTAATTTTCTTTTGTTTCCAGTTCGCAGTTTCCGCTCTGAGCGCCGGCTCTGAGAGCCCGCTCTGAGCGCCCGCTCTGTGTGCCGGCTCTGAGCGCCGGCTCTGAGCGCTGGTTCGCCTGGCCGCTCGCCTGGCCGCTCGCCTGGCCGCTCGCCTGGCCGCTCGCCTGGCCGCTCGCCTTGCCGCTCGCCTGGCCGCTCGCCTGGCCGCTCGCCTGGCGGTTCGCCTGGCCGCTCGCCTGGCCGCTCGCCTGGCCGCTCGCCTGGCGGCCAGGCGAGCCGCGAGAGCTGGCCGCGAGAGCTGGCCGCGAGAGCTGGCCGCGAGAGCTGGCCGCGTTAGCTGGCCGCGAGAGCTGGCCGCGAGAGCTGGCCGCGTTAGCTGGCCGCGAGAGCTGGCCGCGAGAGCAGGCCGCGAGAGCTGGCCGCGAGAGCTGGCCGCGTGAGCTGGCCGCGTGAGCTGGCCGCGAGAGCTGGCCGCGAGAGCTGGCCGCGAGAGCTGGCCGCGAGAGCTGGCCGCGAGAGCTGGCCGCGAGAGCTGGCCGCGAGAGCTGGCCGCGAGAGCTGGCCGCGAGAGCTGGCCGCGAGAGCTGGCCGCGAGAGCTGGCCGCGAGAGCTGGCCGCGAGAGCTGGCCGCGAGAGCTGGCCGCGAGAGCTGGCCGCGTTAGCTGGCCGCGAGAGCTGGCCGCGAGAGCTGGCCGCGTTAGCTGGCCGCGAGAGCTGGCCGCGAGAGCAGGCCGCGAGAGCTGGCCGCGAGAGCTGGCCGCGTGAGCTGGCCGCGTGAGCTGGCCGCGAGAGCTGGCCGCGAGAGCTGGCCGCGAGAGCTGGCCGCGAGAGCTGGCCGCGAGAGCTGGCCGCGAGAGCTGGCCGCGAGAGCTGGCCGCGAGAGCTGGCCGCGAGAGCTGGCCGCGAGAGCTGGCCGCGAGAGCTGGCCGCGAGAGCTGGCCGCGAGAGCTGGCCGCGAGAGCTGGCCGAGAGAGCTGGCCGCGAGAGCTGGCCGCGAGAGCTGGCCGCGAGAGCTGGCCGCGAGAGCTGGCCGCGAGAGCTGGCCGCGAGAGCTGGCCGCGAGAGCTGGCCGCGAGAGCTGGCCGCGAGAGCTGGCCGAGAGAGCTGGCCGAGAGAGCTGGCCGCGAGAGCTGGCCGCGAGAGCGGGCCGCGAGAGCTGGCCGCGAGAGCTGGCCGCGAGAGCTGGCCGCGAGAGCTGGCCGCGAGAGCTGGCCGCGAGAGCTGGCCGCGAGAGCTGGCCGCGAGAGCTGGCCGCGAGAGCTGGCCGCGAGAGCTGGCCGCGAGAGCTGGCCGCGAGAGCTGGCCGCGAGAGCTGGCCGCGAGAGCTGGCCGCGAGAGCTGGCCGCGAGAGCTGGCCGCGAGAGCTGGCCGCGAGAGCTGGCCGCGAGAGCTGGCCGCGAGAGCTGGCCGCGAGAGCTGGCCGCGAGAGCTGGCCGCGAGAGCAGGCCGCGAGAGCTGGCCGCGAGAGCTGGCCGCGAGAGCTGGCCGCGAGAGCTGGCCGCGAGAGCTGGCCGCGAGAGCTGGCCGCGAGAGCTGGCCGCGAGAGCTGGCCGCGAGAGCTGGCCGCGAGAGCTGGCCGCGAGAGCTGGCCGCGAGAGCTGGCCGCGAGAGCTGGCCGCGAGAGCTGGCCGCGAGAGATGGCGGCGAGAGCTGGCCGCGAGAGCTGGCCACGAGAGCCGGGCCGCGAGAGCCGGGCCGCGAGAGCCGGGCCGCGAGAGCCGGGCCGCGAGAGCCGGGCCGCGAGAGCCGGGCCGCGAGAGCCGGGCCGCGAGAGCCTGGCCGCGAGAGCCTGGCCACGAGAGCCTGGCCGCGAGAGCCTGGCCGCGAGAGCCTGAGCCTGGCCGCGAGAGCCTGCCCGCGAGAGCCTGGCCGCGAGAGCCTGGCCGCGAGAGCCTGGCCGCGAGAGCCTGGCCGCGAGAGCCTGGCCGCGAGAGCCTGGCCGCGAGAGCCTGGCCGCGAGAGCCTGGCCGCGAGAGCCTGGCCGCGAGCCTGGCCGCGAGCCTGGCCGCGAGCCTGGCCGCGAGCCTGGCCGCGCTCGCCTGGCCGCGCTCGCCTGGCCGCGCTCGTCTGGCCGCGCTCGCCTGGCCGCGAGAGCCTGGCCGCGCTCGCCTGGCCGCGCTCGCCTGGCCGCGCTCGCCTGGCCGCGCTCGCCTGGCCGCGCTCGCCTGGCCGCGCTCGCCTGGCCGCGAGAGCCTGGCCGCGGGAAGCCTGGCCGCGAGAGCCTGGCCGCGAGAGCCTGGCCGCGAGAGCCTGGCCGCGAGAGCCTGGCCGCGAGCCTGGCCGCCAGCCTGGCCGCGAGCCTGGCCGCGGAGGTATATTATGGCACCGCAGGCCGCGCACCTGAGGGCCTTTCTGGAAGCCTTACTCAATCGGATAGAGCGAAACTGAGCACCCTGGGATGCGAGCAGTTTTTAGTACTCCCGGGTCCAAAATCTCACCACCAGGCCGGGCTGATCAAAACGTCTGCCGGGTCTGCAGCCTACAAACGTGGATCTGCCGACACTGTGCTGTCGACGACATGTCCGGCAAGGCACCTTGCGTGAAAGCAAGGAACGCTTTTTTTTAGAAAGGAAGCTTCTTCTCCAAAATTTAAAAAAATTTGAAAATAATTATTCCTTCTGAAAATATCATCGCGCTCTTGACCTCGAAGCTGGCTGCTGAATGCGATTAGGAAAGAAGATTCCTGAAGATGCACCAGACTGATTCAGGCAAGCCGTCTGTCGTCTGGATATGCACTGTTGTTCGTCATGGTCAGCAATCTACTTCGTTCGTCCTTTCGTTTTCCTGACCACGATGATGATGTTGTGAACCCTCTGGTTCTCTAAAGTATCAGGAACCAACGACCCCACACGGCACGAGGACAACTATTTATTCTCAACAGTATATTTCACTTCCATCGACTAATAACAATGAACAATGAATGAACAACTGAAATGAACTGAATGAACAACTGAATGAACTGAATAACTAACACTAAAACCACCAGGTAGTTATAGCGTGAAAATGACAGCGTATATGAGAAAAGCATACACATACAACATACAACTACAGCGCACACAGCAAACCGCACATAGCGCATGTAGCGTATACTACGTCGTAATCATCAGCGGTACGGCGGAGTCGGCATACAGCTGCATTGAAACGAACACAATGTCACAAGCGAGAAGGCCTTTCACTCTCGAGAACTTGTCGTTTCACAACATTCTCCCCACCAAAGGGCTTCTCACCGCCGTACAACAACTCACAAGTCAAACGATTTGGGGCTTACTACGCGTTATCTGCTGCTGCGGCGGTGGCCATGGTAGAATATCACTAATGCCCACCAATTCGGCCAACTCGATTTCGTGAAGCTTGCCGCTGTGGGCTGTTGCATACGACACTGTCACCGATCCACTTCGACATGGGGCGGACGCTGGACCAGACAACACACAACCCATAATGTCATAAAGCTCGACGATGTGGGCTGTCATACACGACATGGTCACCGGTACACTGCTTCGACCCGGGGCGGGCGCGGAATCCGAGGACACACATCGGATCTCTGTGTTCCACACAGTCTCGCCGCTTACATCTTCCGTGCTAACCAGTAGTATCGCCCTTCTCATTTTCTCGGCTTCTACGCCTTGCGTTTCTAAGTCTTGCGCCTCTAACTCTTGCGCCTCTAACTCTTGCGCCTCCAACTCTTGCGCCTCCAACTCTTGCGCCTCCAACTCTTGCGCCTCCAACTCTTGCGCCTCCAACTCTTGCGCCTCCAACTCGTTCGGCCGAGACTCCAGCTGCTTCTGAGCGTCTCCGACCGATGTCGCCATGCACTGTACCGACCCAGTGGGCCTCGGATCTGATCCTCCCACTGGCTTCGAATACTCTTCTGACCGCTGCTTGTCTGCAAGCAAAGTCTTACACGCCTTGTCCGGCGTCCTTCCGGGCGAGGCAAGCAAATCTCGCTTTGCTTCCTCATAATATGTACTGATGGCGATGCGCTCGGCCATCTTCTTGAGCTTTTCGTTAAACTTTGCGCGGAGCGCACACTCTTGCCTTCTAGCACTGCGCTCTTCAAACTCCTCGCTCTGTCGGAGCCTCTTCTCCACGTATTCTCTCAACCTATCGCCTTCAAGTCCATACCGAATTCCGTTGGCGATAAAGCTGGCTTCAATGA
Organism: Sycon ciliatum; assembly: GCF_964019385.1. Taxonomy (NCBI): domain Eukaryota; kingdom Metazoa; phylum Porifera; class Calcarea; order Leucosolenida; family Sycettidae; genus Sycon; species Sycon ciliatum. Next base: position 30,047,115 of record NC_088649.1, read on the forward strand.
TCCATAGTTCCTGTGCCATGCTCGCTTCGTATCCTGGCGTGGTCGCCAAATGTTGTGAACCCTCTGGTTCTCTAAAGTATCAGGAACCAACGACCCCACACGGCACGAGGACAACTATTTATTCTCAACAGTATATTTCACTTCCATCGACTAATAACAATGAACAATGAATGAACAACTGAAATGAACTGAATAAACAACTGAATGAACTGAATAACTAACACTAAAACCACCAGGTAGTTATAGCGTGAAAATGACAGCGTATATGAGAAAAGCATACACATACAACATACAACTACAGCGCACACAGCAAACCGCACATAGCGCATGTAGCGTATACTACGTCGTAATCATCAGCGGTACGGCGGAGTCGGCATACAGCTGCATTGAAACGAACACAATGTCACAAGCGAGAAGGCCTTTCACTCTCGAGAACTTGTCGTTTCACAACAGATGACAAGCAGCTCTCATGCTCAGGTTAGTGCTACTTGTATGTCTGTGCACACAACACATCTGAGATGCACCCACTGACGTTATCGAACTGAAGAATGCAGCAAGGGTTCCTCGATTTCTCTTGATTTCGGAACAAATTTCCTTCACTTTCACCCTCCCCGTCTCTTCCCCATGCCCTCCATGCATGCACAATCGAGTATGTTGTTTACACTTTGGCAGTGCGTTCGATAACGTTAGGACAGTCTAAGTTAGGTGTTCTCCTCTTCAGGCTTATTGGGCCTGTAAAAATTCTAAAAAATAGCTTCCAAAATTTAATGGCTAAACGCAGGTCCCTATGAATACTGTTCTGCTGGGCAATAATGATGTTTACACCAATCTACACTCTATGCTGTCACAGCAGCCACAACTGATCCTCTCTCTCTCTCTCTGATCACTATTTGATAAAGCCAATCTTTAAATCGCTATTGCACAGGATCTCAGGTGCGAAGAAGCGATGAATCGATACATGGCATTGTGAATAAAAGAACAACAAATTCACAGTGCACGTGAGACTCGTTTAGAAAGAATGAGTTTCCGCATTCGTAAGAACGCCACACCCCGGGATCATGATAAAGAAAATATGTCGTGAAAATGACTGAAAGAACCAAACAAGTATTTGATCTTCCAGCTAGCTTAGCCTGGCACTACCATACTAGCAGTGCTACCAAGTACCAGCCCTCCATATTTTCTGTATTTGTACGGAAAATCACTCCTTGTTCGCACTACAGAATTTGAGCAAATGGTACAGAAAATCGAAGAAGATCAATCAGCTGTGTAGAAGCAGTGCAAGTTATTATTATTATTATTATGACGGATAACCCAAAGGCAATGGTACCTAAATCAGGTGTAAGCTGAGCGATGAATAGTCTTGCCAAAGCGTTTGCAAGTCACACATGTTTTACACTACCACTTTTGCTTGCCTCCTGGAGTGTGGTTGTACCTTGGTTCAGTAGACTTTGTTTTTCGAATTCGTTTCTATAACATTAAGTTTCTTTGTGTTACTGCTATGTCTTTTCATGTGTTTTACAGGATTGCCATCTGTTGATGAATACCACTCTGAGGCACTCTCACGAGCGAAGGTGTTTGAGAATCCATGTCGGAATGATGGTCGTGTCGGCCTAAAGGTGCATTACATTGCCGATACTCGCCACCTCCCCCCTGGAACATGTTCAATTTCTGTTTCTCGTATGAAAGGACCGAACAGGTTGTTTTCCTGCCTCAGTGGACCACTCAAAACTGAACAGCAGTAATGGAAGAAGATTTGCCGTGAATCTTGTTCACATAATCAGCCTGTTTCATTGCTGTGCTGAGGTGACTGCTTCATAACAATGACCAAGCAGCATTCATTTTTGCATAGTACTGCAGTGCCCCTAAAATTGGAGAATATCGAATTTCTCTGATAGCATTGTGATTCATTTGTAAATAAACATCACTACTCTTTTTGAGTAGCATAGCAATGACAGAGTTGGTTTGATGTATGACAAAAATGGAGCCGCTTTTTAAACCTGTACTATAATCAGTACCGCCGGAAGCAGTTTTTGATTGGTCCGGTAGTTTAATGGCCTTGTATACTTTGTGTGTGATATGGCGAGTACACACGTCCTCCACAGCAGGAAACATTAAATTTTGTTGGTGGCTAACAAATTGGTCCGGTGATAACCTGACCAACCAGACCGGTTTCGGCGGGCCTGATAATTGTGGGGTTCATGAGCAGCTCAAGTACTTAGCATGGCTTTGGACATGTCCTCAGTTGAAACCGACTTCCCTAGGTGTTCTCTGAGGGGACCGAGGTCTACTCTATCAGTTCATGTATTCTGTGAAGTGACATGACCATTCGTGGGGACCTTGCTCATAACTTCAAACGTCCTCGTCTGATTTTTCCGCATCAATTGAACGTTCTACTGAAGTACATGTGCATGTAGTGAAAGCCACATGCAAAAGGCTGTTCCATGGCACTCATCTGCCACCAAGCACTGGGTTCATTGGCTGAAAATATTCTTCGGCACAGTAAAGTGGTGCGCCCAAGAGCGTGGAAGCCTACAAATTATAGAACATCCAGCCTGGAATACTAAGAACACCACAGCCCAAAATTAAGAATTGCGGTGCTGGGTTTGTGCTGTTGTAGAACACGGGGATTGATATTGATTGTTATGTTGTACATGTATTTGAGCTTTACCACTACATACACGTCTGTCTATACACAATACTCAATCTGCGGACAGCATGCTGTTTCACTCATCAATGCAGCACAGAGAAAATGAGGCAGATGAATGTCCTGCTAGAGAGCATCGAATACTGCAAGACATGTTATTATAACGGGTCGCAAGTTTAATGATTGTCCAAAATTCATAGGTTAACGAGAAGATATGTTTAACGACCTTGCAAGATTCCGGCATATCCACACACAACACATATGAAGCAGTATGGCCTCAACGGATCTTATTATAACGAAGAAATGTCATCCGTTAAAGGGTTAGATTTACTTCCTCGTTATATATACATGTCTTACAGTACAGGTATTATAGGATCATGCCTTGCAGATCTCGTTACGGACCCTTCGATGCAGGTTTGAAAATTAGATGGCTGTGTAGCTTCATTTGTCTCAGAATATTTTATCCAGCAGCAACAACGTTGGGCACCGATTAACTGACACACAACTATTCACTATAATGAGTATGCGTTGGAACACTTTACCCCGAGTCATACTATAGCAGTGAATGCCATGCATGGGTTTACCTCACATGCTGAATTTCATAATTTGACATCCAAATCACAGAAGAGTGGTGTTCCAAACTTTACGTAATTGCACTCCATGTCCTGCGAGCTACAGTGGAATACTTAAATAGAATAATAGTTATAGCACGTTCTTAGAAACAAATCGTATAGGTTCGAGGCTGTCAACCCAGAAATTTGTGATTTCACAGCCATAGATGTTACCAGTCACGTCACTGTATACAGTAGGTATGCAGAAGAAAATACTAGTAACTCTTTGTGGAAGAGCTGTGCCAAAATGTGTACAGTACAGTAAATTCATAAAAAGAAGTGAGAAAAGCAGTGACAAGGCTGTGCATGATGTAGATCTACCAGTAAGTACAGTGCACCAGTGAAACTGTTGGTGTAGTACCGGTATACTACAAGTACTATAATTATGGCATGGCCCATGCCACTACAATCAATTCTATTTGCAGTGGGCCGCAGTAGGCCAGTGCAACAGAATGCAATTCAGTAGCTGTGTGCAATCATGAATGTGAACATCTATGACATGCAAGTAAACTGCCATACAGCACAATCGATTACTCTCAGCCCACATAAGTACAATGTAGGCCAGTCAGTAGTATAGATACATAGAGCACACTCTACATCATACATAGTCAGCACCAAATCTATTATTGTCGATGCACTTTGCAATGATGAAATGATGGCAAGCATGCTTGATTCATCATAATACTGCCTTGAACTTGGTTGGAAGTTAGTTGTAAGTTCAGTGGTCGAGGTAAGCAGAGCTGCTCCAGCTTTCAGAATCCTGCATGAAAAAGGCAGACAGCAAATGTAGGTATAATAGTAGCAAGCTGACGTAAAGAGCCTGTCTTTCAATACAATAATTCTATCCACTGCATGGACAGACCTGATGCTTCATTCACCTCTGTTTCTTGCTTTCTCAGAAAACCTACTTCCTTCTTCTGCCATCTAGCTCATGACATACATTTTCTTTACGCCTTTCAGCCGTGGTCGACTTTCGCCCCTCCTGTTTGATTGGCAATTGCAGTCAACCTGGGGAATACTGACCCTCGATTGTGAATGAGAAAAGTGACGCTATCGGTGTATTGTTGTTACTCGTGAGGTTGGAAGTATGCAATCAAATGGTCACTAGATCTGAAGATTGTGTCGTTATTTGGGTGTTGTTTTGTAAACCCGAGGTACATTATTCACAAGGTGGATTGTACATGCTATGGGATGTAGAATATCTAACCAAACAAGAATGTATAAACAATTAAATGAAACAATTCCAGAACGTTTTCGTGTGACTATCAAACAAGAATGGTGTAACAATGATTTGAGTCCATATCCAATTGGATGAACCTAGAGCGCATGATCCATTCCAGAAAGGCGACTTCAGTGAGTCTTGAGTTATCAGCAGCATCATACTTCCATTGAGCTTTTTTTCTTTTTCGAAACGACCCTCTCTTTTCAATTCGAACGAAGGTCAACATACGATTACGGCAGGCATGCATGCACTGATCTTCACTGTATACATGTGCATGTATACTGTACTGTAGTCTGTACAATCAACTAGTCATGGTCCACTTGGCTTCCATAGGTGCAACTTGGCTTACGGTAAGTGTCACTACAAGTGCATAGTAGCCCCCCCCCCTACGGGAGTGCGCGTGAACAGGAACTGTGAACTGGTAAAAGAATTATTCGACACCTTCGTTCGTTTCGATGGAGAAGGTTCATTTGGCAAATTGAGGCCTTCGTTTCACCCCTTGCCCCAGGAGCGAAATTTTCACTCCTTGGCTGCCTGTTTGAGCCGTCCTTGTGGAAGGGTTGATTTATGCATGCCCGCATATAGACCTTTATTCGATAAACGTCACAATCACGTGAACTGGGGTCCCGGGAACCAGGGAGCGGCAAGAGACTTGCACTCAGTGCACAGAGGACTCGGCGTGGGAATATAGGAGTAGAAAAATACCGGTATTTTACTACTCCCTTGTACGAACTGGGCCTTTCTTGCCACTTGTTTCACGTACGCGTGCCCCAGCTTACGACAAATCCCTGGAGGCAAGTATAAAAATCATGTTATCGAATACTAAAGGTCTATAGAATTGCTGATCTAGACGTTTCGGTTTAACAGAGCAAGCCTGTGATTAAGAGCTACACAGAACACATATCACGTAGAACTACCCAATATGGGGTCGAAACTCACAACGTTTTGGGTACTTTGGTCTCATGTTGTCTCCCCGGGTGCTATGAATCCCTGATGCACATTTATCTACATATACAATGTAACCTTAACTCTACCAATGTTGCGGACGATGACCCCCCCCCCCGGCATACAAAAAAGTTGCTATGTCCTGGCCCTCATACAGCATTGGGGAGGCACTGAATCACTTTTGCAAAAAGGACTAGCCGAAAATGGCACAACAAATTTTCTGTTCTCAGAAAAGCGGCGTTCCAGCCGAGTTTATCTTTTAATTAAATGGTTTTCTCGGTTGGGATTTCATACCTGACAACCATCCCGATTTGGCCGGGACTGTCCCGACATTGAGGGTGGGCATAGGCACCCAAAAGTGCATTCGTTCCATGCCTCACCGCGAGCTACATTTGTATACATTTTCATGCCTAGGTACAGTATGTCATTCGATCTCAGGTTTGCAAAGGTTGGCAGGTATGAGATTTGTAGAGTGACCAGTTCTGACTATTGCCACCTGCTGCGCAGAAGTGTCATTCCTACATCCTGGCTGCAAACATACCTCATCCCCCCCCCCCCCCCCACACACACACCACCAACAATGTTGGATCCTATTTACAGGACCTCACTCTATATGAAAGTGTAGCAGAGGCACTGCCAAAGTATAAAAACAACATTTGAAATGCAAGCTCCATTGTGCATGCATGGAGGGCATGGGGAAGAGACTGAGAGGGTGAATGAAAGTGAAGGAAATTTGTTCCGAAATCAAGAGAATCCGAGGAACCCTTGCTGCATTCTTCAGTTCGATAACGTCAGTGGGTGCATCTCAGATGTGTTGTGTGCACAGACATACAAGTAGCACTAACCTGAGCATGAGAGTTGCTTGTCATCATCGTGGTCAGGAAAACGAAAGGACGAACGAAGTAGATTGCTGACCATGACGAACAACAGTGCATATCCAGACGACAGACGGCTTGCCTGAATCAGTCTGGTGCATCTTCAGGAATCTTCTTTCCTAATCGCATTCAGCAGCCAGCTTCGAGGTCAAGAGCGCGATGATATTTTCAGAAGGAATAATTATTTTCAATTTTTTTAAATTTTGGAGAAGAAGCTTCCTTTCTAAAAAAAAAGCGTTCCTTGCTTTCACGCAAGGTGCCTTGCCGGACATGTCGTCGACAGCACAGTGTCGGCAGATCCACGTTTGTAGGCTGCAGACCCGGCAGACGTTTTGATCAGCCCGGCCTGGTGGTGAGATTTTGGACCCGGGATTACTAAAAACTGCTCGCATCCCAGGGTGCTCAGTTTCGCTCTATCCGATCGAGTAAGGCTTCCAGAAAGGCCCTCAGGTGCGCGGCCTGCGGTGCCATAATATACCTCGGCCGCGAGCCTGGCCGCGAGCCTGGCCGCGAGCCTGGCCGCGAGCCTGGCCGCGAGCCTGGCCGCGATCCTGGCCGCGAGCCTGGCCGCGAGCCTGGCCGCGAGCCTGGCCGCGAGCCTGGCCGCGAGCCTGGCCGCGAGCCTGGCCGCGAGCCTGGCCGCGAGCCTGGCCGCGAGCCTGGCCGCGAGCCTGACCGCGAGCCTGTGGCCGCGAGCCTGGCCGCGAGCCTGGCCGCGAGCCTGGCCGCGAGCCTGGCCGCGAGCCTGGCCGCGAGCCTGGCCGCGAGCCTGGCCGCGAGCCTGGCCGCGAGCCTGGCCGCGAGCCTGGCCGCGAGCCTGGCCGCGAGCCTGGCCGCGAGCCTGGCCGCGAGCCTGGCCGCGAGCCTGGCCGCGAGCCTGGCCGCGAGCCTGGCCGCGAGCCTGGCTAATGTTGATTTGCCAGTACTAGTAATCCTCTGATGAGATGGCGACGAAAACGTTTAGGAACAAGCTTCTTTATTTACATGAAAACAAGTTTTGCTAATGGTGTTTGTACTGAGTGCGCAGCTTACTCTATTTATTGCGTTGATTACATTTTTATTTCCACGTAAGCTTAATAATATTAAATAATAATAAATCAGGTGACGTTGCCTGAGCCAGCTTTCTCCCCATAAATTACGTCACCAGATTTAGCGCTGTATTTGTTTATGGCCCTATGTGTCGTAGTCCATCGGCCAAATCTCAGAAAGGGCCTCTTTCGGCGAAGGTGATGCACTGAAGCTCCAACTAAACGCCCTTTGGCACACTAGCTCATGAGACCCCATAGAATACGAATCCGTTTGTTGGACGTTGCCAATCCAGTCCAGGATAGTCGAACTGGGTCGAATACCTTCTTCCGATTTTCGTAATTTCGTCCACCATTACATCTTTCTCATCGACTTTTTTTCGCTTGGCGAATGTTCTTGAGCCGCTGAGCAGAATCTACGCACGCTCGAACACTTGAAATGCATGCATGTTGACGGTTCGCAAGATTCTAGCGAGCTTGGTGGAAATCTATTATTTATTTTGACATTTTTGGGGGAATCTGAATTAGAACGGTAGAAGCTCATTCGGAGAAGACGGCGTGTCGCCGCTGTCGGATTGTCGCTACTGTGTTTCAGACGTATTTGCTTGAACGTGCTATTGAGGATGGACAGAAGATGAAGTGACGGCTTTCTTGAACACGAACGTTTTGTCTACATTGTAGCTGAAACATCTCATCTGGCGTCTCGAACGCAATTATTATGAGTTGTGAGTGCCAGCTGAGCTGAACACAAGCTGGACACCATTCGTCAGCTGGGAATTTGCATCGAAGCTCTTGATAGCCACGATACGCATAATTATACAGAGGTAACCTTGTTTGACTCAATACGCATGCAGGTGATACCACTAGTGGCACTACAATGTAAATGGTGCAAAATTGATGCAACAGCGAATATGTACTTCGTACAATCACGAACAATTGTAAGGCAAGTGTTCATGCCTGTCATAGAAGAATTTCAGCCCGGAAGTATTGTTGTCATGGTCATAAATAATACAGGACTTGAGTTGGCTCTGGACATAAACACACTTGTGGTGAATACGGTCATTATTGCGAGAAAAATATTTAGCCATTGTATTAACACCTGATGCCGCACTACAAGCAATATTTCATGTACATGTATGTGAGACTCAATTGCATCCACAAGGCCGTAAATGCATGTAAGCACACAATGCTGTACAGTATAAGTGTAGTAGTCGACATGTGGTGCCTTCCTGCTGCACATGCACATGCGGCAAGTTGGCAACGACACATGACCTATCTGCACCGCACAGCGTGAGCTTAGAAAGGAATATTGCACACATAGTGCTATTTGTGTTCCGATATCGTTAAGCCGGTATACATGTACTAGTATCCTTATACATGTACCTGGTCACTCGATAGGCGATGCCGACTGTACTAATCTTATCCATATTACCCGACAGGCTATAGCACACTGCGTCAGATCACTATGCAACAAAACAAGAGCTTTGCCCGGGGCGAATATACACTGAAGCAAAGTAGGTTTCAACGGTACAGCACTAGTCACAATGAGGGGAGTTACGAGGATGGTTAGGCCGTGACACATAGATGATGATTATTAATGATTCATGCACGGTGGAAAATTACCACCAATGGCGATGATATTGCTTTCACAACAATGACATCAGTAGGAGCAGTGACACAACCTTACTGCTCCAAGTAGGATTTACAAGCGAGTGAAGGGAGAGCAGACTGGTCTAATAGCAGACCGGGTCTAAGCAAGGAAGTAATCGGCATCAGAGGTGAGCTTGCACATCAGAAAACAGATGATGATCACCAAACACAGAGAAGTTGGCTATGTGTATGTTTGTGTCACTGTGTGTGCATGTGTGTGTGTGTGCATGTGTGTTTGTGTGTATGCGCGCACATCTGTGTGTGAGAGAGAGGCAGACAGACAGATAGCATATGGTGGGAGGGATCAAGGTCTGACCTCAGAGTTAAATGCTGACGGTGTGGAATAGCAACAGTGCGAAATCGGGCAGGGTGGTTAATGGCCCACACTGGAGCCGAGTAGGAGCGCCAGTGGTTGAGGGCTAGCACAGGAGTAGCAGCAGCTCCAGCCTAGGAAGATCAGCTTCTGGATGAAAATCTCCCGGACACAGTAGGTACCAAGCTTCACTAGCAGGTTGCCGGCAGGGGTGCACGGCGAGCACCCGTACATCCCTCAAGCCACCAGAGCCGCAGTACTTGGACACGATCCAGGTGCTTACCTGCCAACAATGCTGAGAAGGCACTGGAGCCATACAGAAACTTATGATCGAGCATGACCACAGACTTGAAATACAGGGTCCGGCGTTGAGTACTGAGACAGCGACGTCTCCTCCACAGAACACCACTCAGCCCCACCATTGCATTATTTTCGCTTTTCATGATTTTTACAATTGTGTTAGAGCACACAGCACTTGATGCAACATTTACCAGTGACTAAATAACTCCGCGTCTCCGACCATAACTGCAGCGTTCCCGTGAGCCTGTTGGATTTCCGTCAGCCTGTTGAGATTATCTTCATCTCGTCACATGTGAGCCTGTGTGTTTCATCCGTATCGTGGCACAATTACACACACACGACTTCCAACTCAGGCCGGTTCCGTTGCTCGAAGGGTTGGCGGTAAGAATTGCTACGCCGTCTGTGGCTGCATGGGAACTTGGCGAGTCGTCGTCTTTCTCCATAAATCCTGATCGTCACGCGAACAACAGCCACTATTGCCTAAAAACTACGACACAACAGTATCAAGGTCGCCACAGCAGAAGGACACAAATGACGAGCGCTAAGACGGAGAAAGAGAGACAGGATTAGCGAGAGCTGGCTAGTGCAGGTACGCTGTCATCTCCTGAGGTGGTGGGCGAAGCAGCGATGTGAAACGAAGGAAGATAGAACTTATTAGAAGGCATACGGAGGCACCAAAACCTATTGCCTGTCACATACTAAGTGCCATTTAGGGTTGACAGCTGTCAGCTGACAGCCTCAAAAATTTGAAAATCTGCTCAAAAAACTCTCGATCAGAACTCTGCGCACTCTCAAATGGAGCGCACAGTAAAAAACTCGGCGACGAAGAACGCTTCGTATCGACGCCCTGGACTGAATTCGGCACGTCCAACAAACGGAATAGTGTTCTCTGATATATTCTCTACGTGCTGGGTATGGTCGCGTTTAGTTGGAAGCTCAGTGCATCACCACTTTCGATTTTGAGACTTGGCCGATGGACTATCGATACGCATACTGCTGGGTAGATGCGAGTATTAGTTCAAGTGTCTGATGATTGCCTGCTAGCGGCAGTCAGCACAGAGTTCAAGTACAACCAGCCTTAAGGTGGCTCCTACCCCTCGGGTCCAAATTTTTTTTGTTTGAAACGTGGCTACAAACGATTGTACTTTGTTCCGTTGGATATCTATTGTACGGGGACAAATTTTTATCAAGTTCTACCGGCCGGTTTCACTCGGGGGAGGGGCCAAACATAGTATACTCACAATTGCCAATTTAGGCCAAAAAATACCGGAAAACCACTTTTTTGGCCGTAGCACTGGTAGTTACCCCCTTTTTCTTGATGTCCAACATCAGGACAGTAGTATACTTGCTAAATACCAGCATAAGCTGTAGAAGTGGGTAGAATTCTGCTAGAAGGTGACCTTTTTTCTCTTTTCGGAATCATCCCATTTCAGCGCACACGTCCCACATATTAGCCCCGCCCACAAGTATTTGACACTGGACTTGCCCTGTATTCGATGGTTATGCTATCATAACCTAATAATGGTACTGTGTAGCAAGTTTGAGCAGGTTCTACCGAAGGTAACTCGTGAAATAAAACTTTGAAGTTTCAAGTGATGCCATATTTCAAGAATCAGCACATTGCACTGGGACATTGTCCAACACCTTAGAACCCCTGACTCCACCATATGACAGATGCGTGTCTTACAATAATTGATTGCAACATCTTCCTAACATAAAAGTAGAGCTTTGGATCAAGTTTTAGCAGTTTCCACCCAAGCTAACTACCAAAATAGTACTTTGAAGTCGCCCACATACTAAATGCCATAGCTGAGCATGTGCATTGAGTGTATGGTCTAAAGGTTTTCACAACTAGCTCCAATGCGGCAGATACGTGTCTTACATTACTTGATTGCAACATCTTCAGAACATAGTAGTAGAGCTTTGGATCAAGTTTAGACAGTTTCTACCGAAGCAAACTACCAAAATAGAACTTTGAAGTCGCCCACATACTAAAATGTAGCTGAGCATGTGTATTGAGTGTACATGTATGCTCTAGTGTTTTTCACAATTTTCTCAAACATGAAGCCGATAGTGATGTGGAATTTGTTGACTGCTTTGTCCAAAACATAGTGCTGAAGCAGTGCACATTGGGCACTTTCTACTGGTAATGTAATTATTATATTATACAGTGTTTGCTGCCAACATAGCAAGAAATACTTCTATACTAAATGCGTATTCCACGGGGTACGGTCCAATGGCTTTTCACTTTACATCTAGCCACTGTTCTTCGTGCATTACTTTTAAAATTGCTTACTGGTCTCCGTGGTAATGAAGCTAAGAGCCACACTGGAGAAGTTTCTACTGAAGCTAACTATCAAAAATATAAAATTTCCAAGATGCTACTCTATGATTACATCAAGTAGCTGTGTGCAATGCCACTCTGTTGAACACAGTAAGCAAAATCGAGTCACTAAAACCCTATTTGCCAGATACAAGCTGTTGAGACTGATAGCAGCTGTATGATCTGATATGGATGGCGGCTCCACACTGACCAGCACATGTACACGCACACAGGCAGAAGAACACACAAGTAATACACCAAACGTTACTTCGAAGTACACTGTGTACATCATGTAAATACAAGCGTATATACAAGCATCACTCCTGTTCTCCACAACCGGCAGTCCTGGGCCACTCCAGCTGGTCAGAGTGCAATAATTTCTGCAGCAGGCTTGACTTGGAAAGCTAATCACAACTGCCATGGCCGCAACATGAGTATTACCAGCGCTTTTACAGTGCTACTTGTATTATATTATTGTCAATCCAGTGTGGTGCATGGCACTCGTTTTCAACAACCGAGTTTATGTCATTAGTTGCATATCCAACGCCAGCAGAAAAAAGAGGGGGTGGGGGCAAATTACCACGGTTCAACACTAGTCATATTGAACGGCATTATGCCATGCCAGGCGCGCACACAAAACGCCCGCGCGAGCGCGCATGCATGTACACACCCGGGTGACACACATTCATGCGACTTTACATACTAGTAGCCTGCACTGTCGTTCTATGTCATAGGAGTGAGTGCACACACATATAGATGTACATGTAGATTGCCGAATTTTGCATACATAATAAAATTTTATATGTATACACACATGTGCGTGCACATATAGATAAACTCAACAGCATACGCATGAGTGTGTGCCGGTAGGGCCACATGCCAATTATCGGATTAGTCTGTGAAAGTTGCACGGCACGACAAACCTTCGGACAGTCTAAAGATATGACACAATGAATGTCACGAATACCATCCAGTGTGTAAGACCATTCATATCTATTTCGCAGCGTTTGTGATTTTCGGAGCGTCCCTGTTGATATTTGATGTCTTCACTTGGTTGATGACACAGTCACAAATTATCAAATTCACCTCCAATGCCATCCAATCTGCGTTCCGCGATACATGTACAGTGAACGGTGTTGAGGAAAGCCATGCAGCAATAAAACAGTCGAGACTCCCAAGCAGAGGATACAATTCAACAGCGTATTGAAGTACGAATTGTTCTAAACAATTTTCAAGACACAATTACAAAATTTGAAGTGCGTCTTGAAACGTGTTTGAAGTGCTTCGATGTATTTACCTTCGATCTCCCTGAATCGATCCATCCACAGCTACCTGGCGAATTTGCCAGTCAGTGCGGGAGATGATCGAGCAAGTTATAATATTTGAAGGCCGCGAGATGTCAGTGGCACTGGCAGGAAATCTACACAAGCGTGTTCTGAAATAATTTTCTAACACTCAGGCATGATTCAAGAGCGGACTCTGATTTCTCCCTTCTTATGGTACGAGCACCAGTCGACATTGCATTCTTGGAAAATCTTCTGCGAGTGCTGCCTTCCCCTTTCATCATAGAAAGAACGAGTGAAGAGGGGCACTAGCAGCAGGTTCTAGCTAGGTCGCCAGAATTGCAGAAAAGCGAGAAGACGTTTCCTTCAACGATTGATCGCACAAAAATCATCGCTACCGAAAAATTTACTGAAAATCTACACTTTTCAAACGATGCGCGCGCAGAGGGTGTGAGCCACCTTAACGTCATCCACTGAGTCTGCTGTGTACCGTAGTTGGAAGATATGTGGGCTTGGCGCTCGCCCGCACATCAGCTCTCAATACGTGCTACAGCTGGGAGTATAGTAGCTGGAGACGTACCCGTGGCACCATAACTACATTCTTCGCGTTGAGAAAGGTTAGCTCTGCTCTCTGTATTTCTTTGACTTTTGTGGAAGACGCACAGCTATTTTGTGTCTACATGTATGTATCAGTGTATTGTAGCGTACAGGCCACTTACTTTCAAGTTTCAACACCATTCTTTACGAAAGGAAAGTTGAAACAGTAGAACTTTGAGGCAATAGTAGAAGGAGGTTCAATTGGAGATTTTGAGTATTCCAAGATGGCGGAAGACAAGTGCCGCTACCTGTATGTACATTGAATTTCTATTACTGGTTAAATTTTCGTCTAATGATCGATTCAGTTCGTGAAACTCAGAGTTACGAAACAGCAACTGCTCGTTCTTCTGTCTGTGCATGTACAGGTTTATGAAGGATAGGCTGGACGTTCCTTGACACTGGAAGAACTGAAGGACTACTGAACAGCTGCAGTGAGTAAGTTCTGTTTGTTTTCTCCCATCACTACTAGGAAGTTCTCAGAATTTCTTTTCCAACTGGCTGTAACCGTGTGCTTCAGTTGAGTGAGTTCTATTATCACAATACACACTTAGCGAGATACACAAGAAATATCGTTAGATGGAAAGGTGTACCTAAAACTCACTACATCAGTACATGTACGAGCAGTCGCTCTGCGAACGTCTTCAGAACCTTTGACGGCATTTGATATCAGCTATACTGCCCTGTACTAGTTGGGAGACGTGTGGGCGTACATTGCAGTAATGTCTGGCGCCACATAATGTAGCGCGGAAGAGCGAACAGCGTAGAATCAAGCTCATCAAGCTCAGTACATGACAGTGTGTGGGCGTACAAGTACAGTGCAGTAGTTTTGGACGACAAAGAATTTAGCGGTAGAACGACCAGCCTAGCACCAAGCTCAGTATACAAATGATTATGATGTATATACTGTACACTGTGACTCAACTGTGCATAGACTGTAATGCATGCACGGAATACGGGTGGAGGTTTGCTTGTCTTGTTCGCAGGTAGAAGTTAGTTTCCTTTACTGCTGACAAGTTCGTTTCTCGTCTTTTTCGAAGGTAGAGTATTCAAGAGATATGTAGTTAGTTGAAGACACCAATGCAGCAGTACTTATGGTTGATTCAACTGTTGATAGAACACACATCTGGCAGTGTGGCCCAGCCTGATTTGTCGGATACCACCAGCCATGCATCGACTAGGCGCCTGGCGCGAACTGATGATGCGGTGATGGTGAGAACAAGAGCTCTGTGCTAGAATAACTTTGCAGCTAGAGAGAGTGTGAGGGCAGGTATGTATTTTCACGATACTGCCACTATGCCAGGTGTGTTTTTTTGTTTTTACCCCCATTTGAATCAACTAGAGCACTCATATTATTACTCATATTGCTCTCTTGTTCGCAGGCACACGTTTCCTACCAGTATAATTATGACGCTTTCGAGACTGCATACGGATTTCTCTGTCTTATTCGCAGGTAAGTTTCCTTTACTGCTCTTCCTTGACTGCATACAGTTTTCCCGTCTCGGTCTCAGTTACGTTTTCTGTATGCGCTTTCGTTACTGCATACAGGTTTCTCGCCTTTTTCGCGAACAAGGTTCCAATTTTACTCTTTCTTGATTGCACACAGGCTTCTCCTCTTCTTCACAGGTAAGCTTCTTATAATTTTTGTATTTTCTTGACAGCCTACAGGTCTCTTGTTTTTCTCGCAGGTACGTTTACTATACAGCATTTTCTGGACTGAAAATAAGAGCCTACGGTGTCTTGTCTTGTTCACAGGTACGTTTCCTTTCCAGCTCTTTCTTGAAAGAACACACTGCAGTTTTTCGTAATATTCTCAGTTCAGAGTGCTATAATTCTTTTTCCTAACTGAATACAAGTGTCTTGCCTTGTGTTGCAGATGTTTCCTATAAATGTTCATATTCCATAGCTGTATACAAGTTTCGAGTCTTTCCATGGGCAAGTTTTTGCTCTTTTGCATTTTCTACATCATTGAATACAGGCTTCTTGTCTGGTTCGCAGCTAGAGGGTTTCACATAATACTCTTGCTTGACTTAATACTGGTATACTTGTCTTGTTTACAGGTAGAAGTTTCCAATGATGTCTCTTTCGAGACTGCATACAGATGTTACGCCTTTTGACAGGTAAGATCCTATAATAGCTCCTGTTGGCCTGCATACACTTTCCCCGTCTTGTTGTGAGCTAAGTTAACATTGTTGATGTCATTACTGGCCACTAGTAGTTGGTGGTGGACGTGTGGGAGCGCAGTAGCTCTGGTGATTCCATCTGAGATACTATGACGGAGCATGGCGTAAAAGAGGAGTGATAGAAAGTAATAGAAAGTGCAAGTACAGTGCTGTACCAACTATTACTCCTGTGGCACTTTGGATTCGTATGTGACGTCGACAATGGCTCTGGATACTTGCCATAACGTGCGTTCTACCGCCTGAGAAAGAACAGTGAAGGGTAGGTGCCATTGCAGGAATCCACAGCTAAACGTGACGACTGTGAATATGGGGCTCAGTGCAGGTAGCTGCTTTGTTCTCTGCTGGAGGTCCATTTTTCTCTTTGTTCTTGCAGAGTGAAATCCAATGATGGCACGCAAATTTGCGCCTTGCACCATTTCGCAGCCTGGCGTTCCCAGGTGTAGTTTATAGGGCTTCACGACGCCCTGCGCAGAATCAAGGACCCACACACATGACTGTACATTGCCAACACTTCCGTGGACAATGTCAAAAGAGGACTACGTGTGCTGCTGGAATACATAATGAGACTTCGGGTGTAAGGACACTTCGCGTAGGACACGTTCCTGATGTCGCGCCGCGCCGAGGGTCTTTATAAGCAAAGTCGACTGTATATACCGTACTGGCAATATGTTACCGCAGTGAGGCCATGAAGCGTTACATTGGCAAATGTTTGCCGCACGCAGGGCGTTACATGCAAAGTCGCACAGGAGCCGTTACACAGGTTTCTATATTGCCGCGGTCTTTTTTTTTTGCCACACGGTACACGTGCTTTCACAGTTTTCAGCCTTTGCAGTGCAAACTGCAATGAAAAGATCGCCGCACCCCGCCTGACGCGCGTTAAGCCTAGTTCACATTCGACGCAACGCCGACGGTACGGGATGTAAGGGCTTGTCGGGAGGGCTGGGGTGAGCTGTAAAATCCTGTACGATTCGTACGACACGACATGCAGCAGTCGTTGCGACGTTCACCGTCGAACGGCGCGAGTCATAAGGCACGGTCCGTGACGGGGTGACTTTTGGACCTAATTTCTCGTTTTTCGAGACTTCTTTTCAATTATTTCTCCTTGAAAGAAGCGGAATCAAGTTCACAATACCAGTTTTTCGTGGTGAAGACCAAAAAATTAGCCCTGAAAGTTGTGGCATTCAAATAATAGCCCCAGGAAATGATAGAATAGTTCGTCTGTCACGCTTCTGAACTATCCCTAAATACAATAAGTGACATGAGATCTTATGTTGCTAAAATTCAACTCCAGTCGTGCTAGCCATTCTGTGAGTAATCATGGGAAGTGCAGTGTTCGAAATGCTAAAAATATCCAAGTACGAATCGGGAGCAGTCGGCGCACGACGGCGTCTCCTGTTCACACTCGAATTGCAGCCGTTTTGTACGCTTGCGTCCCCGTCTACGCCCGTCTACGGTATAAAAAGTTGGATCGATCCAACTCTTCCCGTCGCTTCCCGATCTGTACGGTAGTACGGTTGCGTTCCCGTTCCTGGTGTTCACATTGGACGCCGTCAGACCGTCCCGTCGCTTCCCGTCGATCCTTACGTCGCGTCCCGTCGCGCCCCGTCGAATGTGAACTAGGCTTAACGAACGCGCCGAAAATTTGTCGCACTAGCCTGGTCGCGCGTAACGCCGCACCCCCCTGCGTTACGCGTTACGCGGCAACATAATATATTGCCAGTACGGTAATAGCTCTTTTTTTTGACTGCATACCGTTGTCCGGTCTTGTTCTAAGTTCAGTTTTCACCATGCTCTCTCGTTACTGCATACAGGTATTTCGCCTGTTTGGGAGAGAAGGTTCCTATAACTATTACTCCTTCCCAACTTCTTACAGGTCCCCGTCATCTTCAAACGTAAACGTCCTATTATTATTGTGTTTTCTTGACTGCATACAAGTGTTTTGTTTCTGTGCAGGCAGAGGTTTCCTTTTTTCATATTTGGCTACATACAAGTTTCATGGCTTGCTCCCAGGTGAGTTCCCCTCATTGATCTTTCATGGATGTCTACAGGTGCCTTGTCTTGTTCGCATGTAAGTATCCTATATTGCTCTTTCTTGACCTCATACAGGTTTTTGTCTTGTTCGCTGGTGAATGTTTCCTATTATAACTCTTTCGAGACTGCATACAGATTACACGTCCCATTTGCAGCTAAGACAACTTGAGTAGTTCCTATATGGCTTATGCATGACTGCATATAGTTTTCCCGTCTCCGTACCAGTTAGTTTTCCTATATGCTCTTTCTTTTCAACTGAATACAGGTATTTCGTCTGTTTCGCAGAGAAGGATCCTATATGTCTCCTTCCTGACTGCACTAGGCCTTTGCGGATAATGCCGGCAGAAAAATTGGCAGAATTCGGTACTTTTTCTGGTGAGTTTCATGCATGTTTGGTATGTGGATAAAGAAATGGAAAAGAATTCCAGGAATTGCCCGCCATAAGGTTTGTATGGTTCTGCCAATTTCACTGTTTTTCGAGCAGAATCTGCCACCTTTTCGAGCATTATCCGCCATTGCATAGACTGCACGCAGGGTCTCGTCATGTTCAAAAGTAAGCATCTTATAATAATTATGGTATAGTCTTGACTGCATTCAAGTTTCGTTTCTAGTGGGCGCTTAGAAGTACACCATTTCTTATTTCATGGCTCCAAACAGGTTTCTTGTCTTGTTACAGGTGAGTTACCTTCATTGACCGTTCAAGATTGTGTCCTTGTGTCTTGCCTTGTTCGCATATAAATTTTTTATTTCTCTTTCTTGAATTCATACAGGTAATTTTGTTTTGTTTCCAGTTCGCAGTTTCCGCTCTGAGCGCCGGCTCTGAGCGCGGGCTCTGAGCGCGGGCTCTGAGCGCCGGTTCGCCTGGCCACTCGCCTGGCCGCTCGCCTGGCCGCTCGCCTGGCCGCTCGCCTGGCTGCTCGCCTGGCCGCTCGCCTGGCCGCTCGCCTGTCCGCTCGCTTGGCCGCTCGCCTGGCCGTTTGCCTGGCTGCTTGCCTGGCCGCTCGCCTGGTCGCTCGCTTGGCCGCTCGCCATTCCGCTCGGCTGGCCGTTAGGCTTTGAGCACTGGATTTGAGCGAAATCTGTGAGCGCCGGCTCTGAGCGCCGGCTCTCAACGCCGGCTCGCCTGGCCGCTCGCCTGGCCGCTCGCCTGGCCGC
Organism: Sycon ciliatum; assembly: GCF_964019385.1. Lineage (NCBI taxonomy): Eukaryota > Metazoa > Porifera > Calcarea > Leucosolenida > Sycettidae > Sycon > Sycon ciliatum. Next base: position 30,066,269 of record NC_088649.1, read on the forward strand.
TCGGCTGACCGCTCGGCTTTGAGCGCCGGTTCTAAACACCGGCTCTGAGTGCAGCTCTGAGCGCCGGTTCTGAGCGCCGGGTCGGCTATGAGCACCGGCTAACCTGGCTGCTCGCCTGGCCGCTCGCCTGGCCGCTCGCCTGGCCGCTCGCCTGGCCGCTCGCCTGGCCGCTCGCCTGGCCGCTCGCCTGGCCGCTCGCCTGGCCGCTCGCCTGGCCGCTCGCCTGGCCGCTCGCCTGGCCGCTCGGCTTTGAGCGCCGGCTTTGAGCCCCGGCTCTGAGCGCCGGCTCGCCTGGCCGCTCGCCTGGCCGCTCGCCTGGCCACTCGCCTGGCCGCTCGCCTGGCCGCTTGGCTTTGAGCGCCGGGTCTGAAGGCCGGCTGTGAGCGCCGGCTCTGAGCGCCGGCTCTGAGCGCCGGCTCTGTGCGCCTGCTCTGAGCGCCTGCTCGCCTGGCCGCTCGCATTGCCGCTCGCCTGGCCGCTCGCCTGGCCGCTCGCCTGGCTGCTCGCCTCGCCGCTCGCCTTGCCACTCGGCTTGCCGTTAGGCTTTGAGCGCCGGCTTTGAGCACCGGATTTGAGCGCAGGCTCTGTGCGCCGGCCCTGAGCGCCGGCTCTGAGCGCCGGCTTTGAGCGCGGGCTTTGAGCGCCGGCTCTGAGCGCCGGCTCTGAGTGCCGGCTCGCCTGGCCGCTCGCCTGGCCGCTCGCCTGGTCGCTCGCCTGGCCGCTCGCCTGGCCGCTCGCCTGGCCGCTCGCCTGGCCGCTCGGCTGACCGCTCGGCTTCGAGCGCCGGCTCTGAGCACCGACTCTGAGTGCGGCTCTAAGCGCCGGCTCTGAGCGCAGGGTCTGAGCGCCGGCTATGAGAACCGGCTCGCCTGGCCGCTCGCCGGGCCGCTCGCCTGGCCGCTCGCCTGGCCGCTCGCCTGGCCGCTCGCCTGGACACTCGCCCGGCCGCTCGCCTGGCCGCTCGCCTGGCCTCTCGCCTGGCTGCTCGCCTGGCCGCTCGCCTGGCTGTTCGCCTGGCCGCTCGTCTGGCCGCTCGCCTGGCCGCTCGTCTTTGTGCGCCGGCTTTGAGCGCCGGCTCTGAGCGCCGGCTCGCCTTGCCGCGCGAATGGCCGCTCGCCTGGCCGCTCGCCTGGCCGCTCGCCTGGCCGCTCGCCTGGCCGCTCGCCTGGCCGCTCGCCTGGCCGCTCGCCTGGCCGCTTGGCTTTGAGCGCCGGATCTGAAGGCCGGTTGTGAGCGCCGGCTGTGAGCGCTGGCTCCGAGCGCCTGCTCTGAGCGCCGGCTCGCCTGGCCGCTCGCATTGCCGCCCGCCTGCCCGCTCGCATTGCCGCTCGCCTGTCCCCTCGCCTGGCCGCTCGCCTGGCCGCTCGCCTTGCCGCTCAGCTGGCCGTTAGGCTTTGAGCGCCGGCTTTGAGGACTGTACTTGAGCGCAGGCTCTGAGTGCCGGCTCTGAGCACCGGCCCTGAGCGCCGGCTCTGAGCGCCGGCTTTGAGCGCCGGCTCGCCTGGCCGCTCGCCTTGCCGCTCGCCTGGCCGCTCGCCTGGCCGCTCGCCTGGCCGCTCGCCGGGCCGTGCGCCTGGCCGCTCGCCTGGCCGCTCGCGTGGCCGCTCGCCTGGCCACTCGCCTGGCCGCTCGCCTGGCCGCTCGCCTGGCCTCTCGACGGGCTGCTTGCCTGGTCGCTCACCTTGTCGTTCGCCTGGCCGCTCGTCTTTGAGCGCCGGCTCTGAGCGCCGGACTTGTGCGCTGGCTCTGAGCGCCGGCCTGCCTGGCCGCTCCCAATGCCGCTCAGCTGGCCGTTAGGCTTTGAGCGCCAGCTTCGACCACAGGATTTGAGCGCAGGCTCTGAGCGCCGGCTCTGAGCGCCGACTCTGAGCGCCGGCTTTGAGCGCTGGCGCTGAGCGCCGGCTCTAAGCGCCGGCTCGGAGCGCCGGCTCGGAGCGCCGGCTCGCCTGGCCGCTTGCCTGGCCGCTCGACTGGTCGCTCGCCTTGCCGCTCGCCTGACCGCTCCCCTTGATGCACGCCTGGCCGTTAGGCTTTGAGCGCCGGCTTTGAGCACTGGACTTGAGCGCAGGCTCTGAGCACCGGCCCTGAGCGCCGGCTCGCCTGGCCGCTCGCCTTGCCGCTTGCCTGGCCACTCGCTTGGCCGCTCGCATGGCCGCTCACCGGGCCGCTCGCCTGGCCGCTAGCCTGGCCGCTCGCCTGGTCGCTCGCCTGGCAGCTCGCCTGGCCGCTCGCCTGGCCGTTCGCCTGGCTGCTCACCTGGCCGCTTGCCTGGCCGCTCGCCTGGCTGCTTGCCTGGTCGCTCACCTGGTCGTTCGCCTGGCCGCTCGGCTGGCCGCTCGCCTGTCCGCTCGCCTGGCCGCTCGCCTGGCCGCTCGCCTTGCCGCTCAGCGGGCCGTTAGGCTTTGAGCGCCGGCTTTGAGGACTGTACTTAAGCGCAGGCTCTGAGTGCCGGCTCTGAGCACCGGCCCTGAGCGCCGGCTCTGAGCGCCGGCTTTGAGCGCCAGCTCGCCTGGCCGCTCGCCTTGCCGCTCGCCTGGCCGCTCGCCTGGCCGCTCGCCTGGCCGCTCGCCGGGCCGTGAGCCTGGCCGCTCGCCTGGCCGCTCGCCTGGCCGTTCGCCTGGTTGCTCGCCTGGCCGCTCGCCTGGCCGCTCGACTGGCTGCTTGCCTGGTCGCTCACCTGGTCGTTCGCCTGGCCGCTTGTCTTTGAGCGCCGGCTCTGAGCGCCGGCTCTGAGCGCCGGACTTGTGCGCTGGCTCTGAGCGCCGGCCTGCCTGGCCGCTCGCAATGCCGCTCAGCTGGCCGTTAGGCTTTGAGCGCCAGCTTCGACCACAGGATTTGAGCGCAGGCTCTGAGCACCGGCTCTGAGCGCCGGCTCGCCTGGCCGCTCGCATGGCCGCTCGCCTTGCCGCTCCCCTGGACGCACGCCTGGCCGCTCGCGTGGCCGCTAGCCTGGTGTCTCGCCTGGCCGCTAATCTGGCCGCTCGCCTGGGCACTCGTCTGGCCTCTCGCTTGGCCGCTCGCCTGGCCGTTCGCCTGGTCGCTCGCATTGCCCCTCGCCTGGCCGCTCGCCTGGCTGCTCGCCTGGCCGCTCGCCTGGACGTTCGCCTGGCCGCTCGCCTTTCCGTTCGCCTGGCCGCTCGCCTCACCGCTCGGCTGGCCGCTCGCCTGGCCGCACGCCTGGCCACTCGCTTCGCCGCTCGCCTGGCCGCTCGCCTGGCCGCTCGCCTGGCCGCTCGCCTGGGTGTTCGCCTGGCCGCTCGCCTTTCCGTTCGCCTGGCCGCTCGCCTTTCCGTTCGCCTGGCCGCTCGCCTGGCCGCTCGGCTGGCCGCTCGGCTTTGAGCGCCGGCTTTGAGCGCCGGCTCACCTGGCCGCGCGATTTGCCGCTCGCCTGGCCAGTTGGCTTTGAGCGCCGGCTCTGACGGCCGGCGGTGAGCGCCAACTGTGAGCGCCGGCTGTGAGTGCCTGCTCTGAGCGCCGGCTTGCCTGGCCGCTCGCATTGCCGCCCGCCTGACCGCTCGCATTGCCGCTCGCCTGCCCGCTCGTCTGTCCGCTCGCCTGGCAGCTCGCCTGGCCGCTCGCCTTGCCGCTCGGCTGGCCGTTTGGCTTTGGCCGCCGGCTTTGAGCACTGGACTTGAGCGCAAGGTCTGAGCGCCGGCTCTGAACACCGGCCCTGAGTGCCGGCTCTGAGCACCGGCTTTGAGCGCCGGCTCGCCTGGCCGCTCGCCTTGCCGCTTGCCTGGCCACTCGCCTGGCCGCTCGCCTGGCCGCTCGCATGGCCGCTCGCGGGGCCGCTCGCCTGGCCGCTCGCCTGGCCGCTCACCTGGCCGCTCGCCTGGCCGGTCGCCTGGCCGCTCGCCTGGCCGCTTGCCCAACCGCTCGCCTGGCCGCTCGCCTGGCCGCTCGCCTGGCCGCTTGCCTGGTCTTTCACCTGTTCGTTCGCCTGGCCGCTCGTCTTTTAGTGCCGGCTCTGAGCGCCGGATCTGAGCGCTGGCTCTGAGCGCCGGCCCGCCTGGCCGCTCGCATTGCCGCTCGCCTGGCCGCTCGCCTGGCCACTCGCCTGGCCGCTCGCCTGGCCGCTCGCCTGGCCGCTCGCATGGCCGCTCGCCTTGCCACTCGGCCGGCCGTTAGGCTTCGAGCGCCGGCTTTGAGCACCGGATTTGAGCGCCGGCTCTGTGCGCCGGCTCGCCTGGCGCCGGCTCGCCTGGCCGCTCGCCTGGCCGCACGCCTGGTCGCTCGCCTGTACGCTCGCCTGGACGCTCGCCTGGCCGCTCAACTCCCCGCTCGCCTGGCTGCTCACCTGGCCGCTCGGCTTGCCGCTCGTTTTTGAGCGCAGGCTTTGAGCGCCGGCTCTGAGCGGGGGCAATGAGCGCCGGCTCTGAGCGGCGGCTCTGAGCTCCGGGTCTGAGCGCCGGCTCTGAGCGCCGGGTCTCATCGCCTGCTCTTAGCGCCGGCTTTGAGCGCGGGCTCGCCTGGCCGCTCGCCTGGACGCTCGCCTGGACGCTCGCCTGGACGCTCGCCTGGCCGCTTGCCTGGCCGCTCGCCTGGCCGCTCACCTGGCCGCTCGCCTGGTCGCTCGCCTGGCCGTTCGCCTGGCCGCTCGCCGGCTCCGAGCGCCGGCTCTAAGCGCCGGCTTTGAGTGCCTGCTCGCCTGGCCGCGCGCCTTGCCGCTCGCCTGGCCGCTCGCCTGGCCCCTCGTCATCGGGCGCCGGCTTTGAAGGCCGCCTGTGAGCGCCGGCTGTGAGCGCCGGCTTTGTGCGCCTGCTCTGAGCGCCGGCTCGCCTAGCCGCTCATATTGCCGCTCGCCTGGCCGCTCGCGTGTCCGCTCGCCTGGCCGCTCGCCTGGCCGCTCGCCAGGCCGCTCGCCTTGCCGCTCGGCCGGCCGTTAGTCTTTGAGCGCCGGCTTTGAGAACTGGATTTGAGCGCAGGCTCTGAGCGCCGGCTCTGATCGCCGGCTCTGAGCGCCGGCTTTGAGCGCCGGCTCGCCTGTCCGCTCCCCTTGCCGTTCGCCTGGCTGCCCGCCTGAGCACTCGCCTGGCCGCTCGCCTGGGTGCTTGCCTAGCCGCTCGCCTGGACCGATCGCCTCGCCACTCGCCCGGCCGCTCGCCTGGCCCCTCGCCTGGCCGCTCGCCTCATCGTTCGCCTGGTCGCTCGGCTGGCCGCTCGTCTTTGAGCGCCGGCTCTAAGTGCCGGCTCTGAGCGCCGGCTCTGAGCGCCGGACCTGAGCGCCGGCTCTGAGCGCCGGCCCGCCTTGCCACTCGCAATGCCGATAGCCTGGCCACTCGCATGGCCGCTCGCCTGGTTGATCGCCTGGCCGCTCGCCTGGCCGCTCACCTGGCCGCTCGCCTGGTCGCTCGCCTGTACGCTCGCCTGGACGCTCGCCTGGCCGCTCACCTCCCGCTCGCCTGGCTGCTCGCCTGGCCGCTCGGCTGGCCGCTCGTTTTTGAGCGCAGGCTTTGAGCGCCGGCTCTGAGCGGGGGCAATGAGCGCCGGCTCTGAGCGGCGGCTCTGAGCTCCGGGTCTGAGCGCCGGCTTTGAGCGCCGGGTCTCATCGCCTGCTCTTAGCGCCGTATTTGAGCGCCGGCTCGCCTGGCCGTTCGCCTGGCCGCTCGCCGGCTCCGAGCGCCGGCTCTGAGCGCCGGCTTTGAGTGCCGGCTCGCCTGGCCGCGCGCCTTGCCGCTCGCCTGGCCGCTCGCCTGGCCCCTCGTCATCGAGCGCCGGCTTTGAAGGCCGCCTGTGAGCGCCGGCTGTGAGCGCCTGCTCTGCGCCTGCTCTGAGCGCCTGCTCTGAGCGCCTGCTCTGAGCGCCGGCTCCTCTAGCCGCTCATATTGCCGCTCGCCTGGCCGCTCGCGTGGCCGCTCGCCTGGCCGCTCGCCTGGCCGCTCGCCAGGCCGCTCGCCTTGCCGCTCGGCCGGCCGTTAGTCTTTGAGCGCCGGCTTTGAGCACTGGATTTGAGCGCAGGCTCTGAGCGCCGGCTCTGTCAAAGGCCTTAGAAAAATCAAGGAACAGCTGGTCACAAGAAGACTTAGAGTCAAATGCACGCGAAACAATTGAGGTAAGCTGTACCAATTGGTCAACTGTTGACCTCTTTCGACAAAAGCCAAACTGGCTGGAACTGATAATTTTATGGCTCTCAACAAACGAGTAAAACTGACGGCTAATCATAGACTCATACAATTTGGCAACTGCATTTAACAGCGATATAGGACGGTAATTGACTGGGTGAGAAGGATTACCTTTTCCCTTGAACACAGGTACAACAACGGCAGATTTCCACTCCCTGGGCTGAGTACTGGACAGCAAGCAGCGGTTGAAAAGGGCGGAAAGAGACTGTGACGTGACCTCAGCTGTTTCACGGAGGATGCGATTGTTCAGCAGTCCAGCGGTTTTACGTTGAATGGGAAGTCTGGATAGCGTGTCAAATACGGACTGCACAGAGAATGGTTGTATGGAGAACTTCACAGTGGACGTGGGTGTTAAAATACCAGCTGAGTGCAGGTCAGGTGTTAGCAGTGGCGCCTGGCTGTAGCTCGCAAACACTTTGGCTAGGAGATTCGTCTTTTCCGTATTACTCGTGGCTGGGTAGGCTTGGTTGTCATGGTAGAGGTCAGGGATAACCGGAGACGGGCGATTCACATTACAAAGGATCTTTGCTTTGCGCCACCATGTACGGGTTCCATGATGCTGAGCCATGTCTCTCGCCATCCTCTCGTGATAATGGCGTTTCGCCTTCCGGAGCAAGGAAGTAAGACAGTTACGTGAGAGTCTATACGCTATCCAACTATCTGTAGATCCAAGACGTTTGGCCTTGGCGAAGAGGCGATCCCGAAGCCGCCTCTGACGATGGTGAACAGCAGAGTACCAAGGCTTGTTCGATGGAAATGTGCTTCTCCGGACAACGGGAACAAACACCGATACAGAGTCTTCCAGCGCTGTGCGCCACAATGACCAGGCCTCATCAACTGTTTGCGCATTTCAGACGGCATCTAGCAAGGGTAGTTGCCACACGTGGTTGTTAAATGCTTGCCAGTCCGTGTGGGCAAAGTCGAGCCAGGTGTTTTGTGCAGAAGATATTTGGGCTGTGGAGCCTGCTGATCGGTTGTGGACGACATCGAAAACTACAGGACAGTGATCAGATACCGGTGGGAGGATGGTGAGATGGGAGACTGCTATTGGAGCATTAGTGATAACTAGGTCGAGTAGTGATGAACTCTTACCACTTGCGGAGTAGCGGGTAGGCTGTTGATCCACAAGTTGCGATAAGCCCAGATCATCCAGGGTGTCATACATGCATGAACCAGCAGGTGTATCAGGATCGGATGCTAGCCATTTCGAGAGGCGAGCGTTAAAGTCGCCAATGACAAATATGGAAGCTTGAGGACAAGATATTGATTGAATGCAGGTCCGGAGTGCGCTGCAGAACTGATCAGGTGGCTGCCAAGGAGGACGGTAACAACAGAACACTAACGTGGGGTTGGGGCGATGCTCTAGTTCTATGCACACAATTTCAATGGTTGGATCAGCAGGCTGAAGATCTGGACGATGTTTGGTAGTATGGGAAATGGAAGGGTGGAGGAGGAATGCTACTCCACCTCCACGTCGCACGGTATTGTTGTGACGGTCATGCCGGATAATTTTGTATTCAGCTGACGGTGTTATTATTGAACTTGTGATATCAGGAGTCAACCAGGTTTCAGTTATGCCCAAGATATCTAGTTGAGATGTGCAGAAAAAGTTTTTAATCTCATCAGCCCGCTTCAGCCACTGCATGCGTTAACTGTGCAGATCCTGATACTCGACGGAGACTTCATATCAGAAATACAAGGTGAAAAGTTGAAAGTCAAAGGGGACCGTTGGAATGGTGGAGCAAGAGGGTTCAGTGCGGTCACTTGCGATTGTCGGCCGGGAGAGAACGGGGCTGCATTTGGGTTAAGAGTAAAAGCGTGTGGTGATGTGGGAAAAAAGATGGGTGCGTGTGGATTCAACATCACAGTTTATGATTTCTTGGGGAGGGGTGGGTTCTTGAACTTCCATTCTCGTGCTGTTACATGCTCGGGCCAGAAATTGTTTTCCAGAACATTTCTTTCGTCATGCTCAGCAACTGTCAGATGTGCGTACAACGTGCCGTACACTGTTCTGGAGGGGATAGGCCTAGCCCAAATTTGCTCGGGGCGCTTCGATATTTTGCCGGCAAATTTTGCCCAAGCACTTTCCATATTTTGCTTGGCATTGCCTTTCGTTTCCGATATTTTGCTCCATTTTGCTCCTGCTTTGTGGCAAAAATAGCTTCGAATGAACCGTCTACTTTGGTAAAAGTGGATGGTGACTCTGATGAGGAAAGCAAAACTGAAAATGGTGTCAGTTGTTGAAATTTTATTTTGTATCGCAGACCAAACGGGCAATGGTGCCCTATATTATGATGGCGATAAAGTAACGGCCGAGAGCCAAGGATACAACAAGCAAGCCTCCACGAAAGAGAGAAAAACACAGAAAACACAGACTGCAAATACTCAAAAAGAAAAAAGAGAAAGGGAAAAAAAGAAAAATAAAGAAGAAGAAAGCACAGTTGAGTCACAGTTGAGTCACGACTCCAAGTCCAAGCCTAGATGCTGGCTAACCATAAAAATAAACCTTTAAAAGTCTCTTGAATGATCTATGGCAGGCAAGGGACTTGAACTCTTGGGGCAGGGCGTTCCATAATTTAACAGCAGAAACGAGCGGCCGACAGTCACCAGAGACTCGCCTGGTGGCAGGGACAACATACGCATTTGGATCGTTGATCCGAGTGACGCCTTCAGTCTGGCGACGTAGGCGCTTGGACAGGAGATTACTAATTCTGGCGGTGTGGATACGAAGCATGAGTAGGCGGAGTTTACAGTGGGCGTTTTGGATGATGGGGATGAGGCCTAGACGGGTGTAGATGGGATCTGTGTGGGAGGGGAATGGCTGGTTGGCAACGCAGCGGATACATCGCTTGTCGAGGACCGAAAGCTGATGCCGTTGGTGCGCAGAGAGAACCGAGAAGAAGGCATTAGATCCATACAACATGTCCGGTAGTATTAACAATCTGTAAAATAGCAGGGCTTGTTGCTCAGTTAAGCAGGAGCGAATGGCTCGCAGCGCCGTCAGTTTCTGGGAGGTCTTCCGTGTAATAGTTGCAACTTGAGTCTCCCACCGAAGCTGGGTGTCGAGATGTAGACCTAGATATCGAGCATTTGTGGTCTGAGCTAGGGGATTTCCATTGCATTCTATGTTAAGTAACAAGGGCTGCCTGCGAGACGCATGAAGGGCTAGAACGTGGGTTTTGGAGGGATTTAGTATTAAGCCTCTTTCTTCCAGAAAGTTGGCCAGGTTGGAGACTGAACGGGAGAGGGTTAAATTCAAGAATTCGACGGATTGACTGATGGCGTCTAGCAGGATATCATCAGCAAACAGCTGTGAGTGGGCTGGAGCTGTGATCTGTTCTATTTCCATTGTGTAGATGGAGAACAAAAGAGGACCCAGCACACTTCCCTGAGGAACACCACACTCACAGGGAGAGAGAGCGGACGACTGGCCATTGCTCAGGACGACTCGCTGACGGCGGTCAGTTAGGTAGCTCATGAACCAACTGAGAGCCGTTGAGGTAATACCAAGCTGAAATAGATCTGTAACCAAAATTTGGTGTTTGACCTTATCGAAGGCCTTGCTCATATCGACAAGTACAAGACCTGTATGGCGCTGCTGATCCGCTGCCTCCAAGTATCTGTCTACAGCCAATGTCAGGGCATCTTCTGTGGAGTGAAGTGGGCGATATGCGAACTGGTTTGCGGGGAACAAGGAATTTCCGGAGAGGAACTTACAGAGTCTCGTGTGGACTACCCGTTCTAGGACTTTGGAAACTATTGGTAATAACGATATTGGTCTATAGTTCTTAGCGACAGCTTTGTCGCCTGACTTGAAGAGGGGACGAACATCCGCAATCTTCAGAGATGCAGGAACCACACCAGAAGCCAGAGATGCATTGATTAGTATGGTGAGGGACGGTGCAAGGACAGGAGAACAGTGTTTGAGGATTGCAGCTGGAACCTGGTCGCTGCCTGCAGCTTTGCGCACGTCGATGTTGGAGAGCAGCTTAGCGATCTCTTGCACACTTGCTGGAGCAAATTCTTCGAGGCATTCCTTCTTCGTGGGACCCAATGGGGCTGAGAGACGTAGTGGTCTAGTTGGGTCTGACACAACACCGCTGAATTGGTCACTGAGCTGTGAGACACTGACGGCTGGTGGAACTGAGGACTTGTTACGACCGCTGAGGTAGTTGATGGTCTGCCAGGTTTTTCGTGCGTTGGCCTGACTAGCAGCAAGAAGGTCCCTAAAGTAGATGGCTCGGAGATGTCGTGACATACGCTTGGCTTCGTCTCGGGCAGAAGTGAAGACATTGCGTAGTGCCGGGTCTGCAGGTGATGCTTTCCACCGTCGATGGGCCGCGTCACGTCGCTGGACTAGGTCATGTAGAGCTGGCGTCTTCCAGGGGAAGGATTTCCGGGTAGGAGCTCTTGGGCGGTGTAGACGGATAGGAGCATGAGTGTTCAAGGCCGCGACAAGTTTCTCCAGCCACATATCCCACATTTCATCTTCTGTCCGCGCAAAGCAGAAGTTCTCTAGATCGCTATTTAGAAGGTGGTGTGCAAATTGACCCATATCAATTCTTGCAATGTTACGGCCACATCGCACGGTCGGTGTGCAGGACGTTGTGAGTCGCAAATCAAGTGCCAGAGCGAAGTGGTCACTGATTGTACAAGGTACTACGACACAAGAGTTCACATGATCGTCTCCGACCAGAGCGAGATCCAGGGTTGTTTGGCTGCCTTGGGGTCCAATTCTGGTAGGACTGTCCACTTGGTTCTTGATGTCGAAAGAATTACACAGGTGCAGCAAGCTGTTTAGCTGGGGGCTGTCGCGGGAGCTTACATCGACATTGAAGTCTCCAACAAGGACCAGAGGTGATGTGGGAAGTGTGGAGATGACAGTGTCTAGTGCATTCGTCAAGTCTTGCCAGAATTGCACAGGAGTGCCTGGAGGACGGTACACACCACCAAGGAGAACCTTGGAACGCTGCCCACTGACCTCTAACATGAGCATTTCCACCTGGGTGTCAGCCTTCACAATTCGGGCTCGGAGATGATCTCTTACATATGCTGCTAAGCCTCCGCCATGAGTTGGCCTGTCGCGTCTGACCAGGGTGTAATTCTGTATGCGTAGGATGTCATCGGAAACGGAGGTTGTTAAGAAAGTCTCTGCCAGCATCATTATATCAACTTTATGGGAAAGAATATAATCTTCAATGTCATTTTTTTTTTGAGAAGATGGCAAACATTTAGGAATCCTATTTTGAGGTTACTTTTAATTAATTCATGCTGTAGGGGATTTACAGTGGGGCAACTATTTCGTGGCTGAAAGATAGGTGCATGAGGGTTCAAGGGTTGAAAGGGGGCTGCGTGAGGATTTAAACAGAACATTTAGTGCTCCTCTGCAGCTCGACCAGTTGCTACACTGTCAGCCTTGAAGCGCCATTCTCGAACTCTGACGTTTGAAGGCCAGAATTCCGGTTCCAGAACAGTAGCTTTGTGTTGTATTGGCAGAATTACGTGAGCAAAGGCCAACCCGAAGTACTTTGTCTCAGACACGGAGCACTTGATGACAGGTATATTTCGGCGTTCACACCATTTGGCGATCGATTCTGATGTGCACCCACTATTGACATTGCCTACATACAAAGCGCAACATTTTGTGCGGGATCCTCCCTGTAGTTGATCAGAGCGCTTGGGCCGGTTTTCATAGTACGACGTGACCTGAGTGCCTGGGTGACTTGTTTGGGGTCGTGTAGTACTGGCCTGCTGGCTGGGGCCTCCCCATGTGTTATCCCGTGCTCGCACCTGTGACGACTGTGCACGTGCCGCCGCGCTGTACAACCTGACGCTGTCAGCAGGCGGTTGTACACGTAGATCTACGGGTTGAGGTTCAGGTGTGCTAGTTTGTACAGGGTCATGATCAGAGTTCCTTTCTTTGAGAGCCGCCAATTCTCCTCGAAGGGACGACACCTCCAACTGCAAGGCAGAAATTAGGGCTACCTTGGCGGCCAATTCTTTAACATTTTTTGCAATATCGGCCAATGCCTGCTGAACAACATCGCGCACCTTGTCAGACTGACCTGCTGAGTTTGTCGACGAACCAATACCGTTGTCGCGAAGAAGCTTGACTATCTGGGTACGGGAAAGTCCCGAGTGTTCCAGTCTGTGACTCTTGGCGAGATGCCGGATCTCCTGATTGTCCATCACAGTATTACGGATTTTGTAGCATGATTTCAAATTTATGTACCCCTGACAACCTGCACGAGCTATTTCAGCACGACGTTGGCCCAATGAAACCAAAGAAATTAGAATAAAATTGCCAAAACACACCCGGATCCTCTGTAAATTTCGATATTTTGCTCGGAATTTGCTGGCAATTTCTTTTCGTGGGAAATTTCGATATTTTGCTGGAAGAATTGCCGGCAAATTTGGGCTAGGCCTAGGAGGGGATCAGTCTACAGCCAGTAACTTCCACATTCTTCTTTCTACAGTACGCAACAAGATCATCAGCACTGCAGTTGATAAGACTGTTTTCACAGCCATTTCAGCTCATTTTCTCTCGGTACTAAGCTGTTGACCTTGCACTTGTGTTTATTTTGCCCGTACAAGAGGCTTGGAGTCACTGAAAAAAAAATATATATATATATATATTGATGCCCCCAACGAATACAACTCTGCGTGCTATTTTCTTACCTCCACGCAGATCTGCGGGCTTCCTGTGGCGGTTGGCGGCTTCACGTACGATCGACCAGTCGTACTTGGCACTGACAGGCTTGTCAGTAGTACGACTGGCGTTGCTTGTTCGTGGTGTAGAGAGGGTACGACTAGCGTACGTCTCGCCCGGAGCTGCGGATTCAAGCCCTGTTGGTGCGGATGTGGGTACTGGTACACCCGTGGCGGGAATGTTTGTAGCTGCTCGGTACGAGTACTCATCCTGGTGGCTGTCGAGGGCGCGATTAGAGACATCGATGGGCTGGTGGTGTTGTGTCAGGGCGCGAAGCTCCTCCCTGAGTTCTGCAATGGCGGCATCTTTTCCTTTCTCCTTTTCGAGAGAGATTTTTCGTAGGTCGGAAACTTCTGCTACCAGGTTTCGGACCGTCTCCATTAGGTCAACCATCATCTTCGTTAGCGCAGTAGCATCAGTACTGGTACATTCACATCCTCCTGCCTGCTTTGTGACCCTGTGTGTGTCGATCTGATCGTCCAGTGGTTGCAACTTTCCCCTCAGGGCGCCTACCAATTGCACTCGGCTCGGGCCGGCCCATTTGACGTTATTGGCCTTTGCCAGTGACTCCAAGCCTTCACTATCCAAAATTCCGAAGTCAATGGACGCCATGCTCCCGGTTGGGGGAGCAAGACGTCAGACGTAAAAAACTCGCAACCACACTCGTCAACGACACAGCCCTGTGTGCACGTACGAGACTTCGTGTGCATTCAACTCAAATTCGTGTTCCGTCAGCGTCAGTGTCAGCAAGTACATGTAGTACAATTTGTTCCCAAAATGACTTCGGGACAGTCTGGTCATGGTTTTCATTTGTACATGTATTGGACTCGTTCTTGCGATAATTTAGCGGCAATTCTAATGTTGTAGCGTTGTTCTCTTGTAATTTCGTGGAACCTGTATTGAGTAAATGAGTTTTATGTTTCATTACATTGTCGACAGGTCTCCTGTGTACCGGTTTTGTGGCACAATGATTATAGCCATTTGTCGTCTCCATTCTTGTAAAATCATGCATATGTCGGTTGGTTCTCTTCATGTTCTTGCGACCTATTTCATAGATGTTGGTTGCCTTGTTGCTTTCTCTCCCCTCTCCTCTCACCCAAGCCATTCTGCGTAAGCGAAGCTGTGGACGCAGCATACTGCTGCTTCACTTCAAATCGGGAATGCGTATAATAATAATAATAATAATAATACAAAAGAGAGAGAGAGAGACTGCGATTGGAAGCTTTGTTACAACTCTGAGTTTCACGTTTTACTACGATCATCAGGCAACCCCCCTGCCTGATGATCGTAGTAATATGCGGAACTCAGAGTTGTAACAAAGCTTCCAATCTCTCTCTTGTGTACAAGGCTCTGCCCTACATGGGTATGGGAGGACTCTTCAGACAGTGCCGCTGAAGCAAACCACTTGACTACAAAATAATAACTAGCAGCACCCCCGGCCAGCGTTGCCTGGCCGAACGTGGCATGCGGGTGAAGCAAGTACATGAACAGCACACGTGCTCAGCACGTGGTGGTGGCCAGACCGCTGAAGTCCTGGTGAGGGAGGTTCTTCATCGTTGGAAGGAGAAGGAGGGACGTCTGTTACGCCTTCGGGAGGCTGGTCAGGGTTGTCCATCACCTGGTGGCGGATGAAGCGGCTCAAAAAATTCATAAAATTACGTACAAAGGTGCAATGCGCTCTTCACTGCAGATCAGATGCAGAGTGCAGTCAGTGCAGATCTTTTGTATCCTTTTGTTGCAGATGTTTCTATTTGCAGAGAACGGTTCACGTGGTCCGCAGCGCTTGTGCGGCTGCTAGTGCTACCTAGGCTAGGTGGCGACATGATTCGCACGCTTCGCGTGCTCAGTGCTTCTGCCCGCGGCTGCTACTGCTACTCGTAGATCTACTGATCGTGTCTGCTACGTAGCGCTACCTACACACACACACACGTCACAGGTGCCTCTTCTTTAGTATGGCCTAGGCACGTGGCATGAACAGCACACGTGCTCAGCACGTGGTGGTGGCTACACGATTCGCACGCTTCGCGTGCTCAGTGCTTTAAGGGGAAGTTAAGGCAAAAACTAAAATTTCACCAGTTGTAGTCTTCGGGGTGCTGAGTCGAATGGTCTTGGTCCGAGAAAGCTGAGACGCTCCCTTCCTACTTGAATCCCAATCGAACTCGCGCACTTCCACCGAAACTGGGTGACTGCGCCCTACGAGATGGGGATTTGTATGCAAAATGTCACTAAAAGCGCCATTTCGTTCTTATAAAAGCACGGATGACCGCGATTGGCCCATATGTTGTAATCTTTTGGACGCTGAATCGACTGGGTTTGGTCCGAAAAGGCTGCGATGCAGCGTTCCTCCTTTATTCCCAATCGAACATGGTTGAAGAAGCGGTCACGTGCTCCTGGGTGCCCAAATCACCTGGTCACCACGCCAGCAGGCGACAACTTTCACACCAAGGTTCAACTCGAGTGACAGGACTGCACCCAAAAAAGGTCAAAACAGGCTGTAAGTTGTACCCTGCAGGCACGGTGACCAGGTGACTGGTGTACGCAGGAGCACGTGACCGCTTCTTCAACCATGTTCGATTGGGAATTAGGGGCGAACGCTGCATCGCAGCCTTTTCGGACCAAAACCAGTCGACTCAGCGTCCAAAAGACTACAACATATGGGCCAATCGCGGTCATCCGTGCTTTTATAAGAACGAAATGGCGCTTTTAGTGACATTTTGCATACAAATCCCCATCTCGTAGGGCGCAGTCACCCAGTTTCGGTGGAAGTGCGCGAGTTCGATTGGGATTCAAGTAGGAAGGGAGCGTCTCAGCTTTCTCGGACCAAGACCATTCGACTCAGCACCCCGAAGACTACAACTGGTGAAATTTTAATTTTTGCCTTAACTTCCCCTTTAAAGGGGAACTCCACGAAAAAATGAAACTTTGATAGCCTGTAGAGTTTCGGGCGCTGAGTCGAATAGTCTTGGTCCGAAGCCTCTACGACGAAGCGTTCTTGAGATATTTCACTTTGAAATTGCAAAAACGGGGGCCGCGCCCTGACGTCATGCGGCCATTTGGTTACATCATCACGGGCTGCCTACGTCATTGTGGCAAAGTCGTTTCTCTTCGCCAATCTACAAGCACTAATTTTAGTTGGTATTTCAAGGGAAGATGGGCGATTCCGAACAATCCTCTGTCCCCAGCAATGAAGGCAGCGATGCTGAGGCCAGTGAGGACGACCAACAGCCCACCGCCGCGTATGGTTGGGGCAGGGAGCCCAGATACTCTGCTGAGGAGCTGCCATCGCGTGTAACAAATGTTGAGGAAGAAAATGCTTCAGCAGCTGCGTCCGACAGAAGACGAGTAGCTTGGCCACCAGAATCTCGATTCGTTTGGGACTCCGACTGGTGCGAGCGTGGACAAAAGTGTATAGCCATGCCCAGCCTGCGGAAATGATTTTGCTGGTAGGATGCTGCCGTCGTTGTCGACAAGACGGCCCAAGGTTTCTTGCGTAGCGGACCTCGCAGATTACGAGATCGTATCCTTGCATTAGGCTGTGCCCATCACTGCTCTTCGAGGTTATCTCGACATGCAGAAGCCGCCAATGCCGGTGGCAGCAGTTGCAGTAGTGTAGTTAGGTAGCTAGGTTGTGCACAACGAGAATCTTTGCGCCATGGGTGAGCTCTCAAGCGCGGAGCAGGTGAAGCTACTTTGTAGCATTCCCGGAATACATCACAACGTGGTCAGCCTTGTAGATACTTTGAATGCTTTCGTCAGTGAAGCCAGAAACAACGAAGTACGCCTCCAGCGGAGAGTAGACGAGCTCGCCGGCCTGGTCTTGGATTTAAGGCAAGAAATGAAGTCATTGAAGGAGTCCGCCATTATGGCAGTCAAGCAACCATTTTCAAAAAGCGAGCTGGGCAAGGAGATCAAGAGTGCAGGTAGTAGTAGTACTACGAGTAAGAGTACCCGTACCAGTAGTCCCGGACAGTCAAAGTCACGCGCAAGTGACAGTGCAAAACTGCCAAACCAGCAGGTAAAACACGTGGGAACCCACACTGAACCCCGTACCCGTAGCGCCGCCACACCCTGGCACGCAACCAAGACAGTGCCCTCTGGGGACACAGAAATGGAGTATTCTGAGTCTGATGCAGGGGATACTGGACTCCTGCCTGCCAGTGTCAAGCCCGTTTTCGGTGCTACTGCTGCCAACGCTGGGCCTATCCAGGACACCCTACGGGCCGCTGCAGGTAGTGTTGAACCTGAAACTGGCAACACAGAGCAAGAGGAAGTGGATGCCATAAATGACGACAGCTGGCAGCTGGTCGCTGCAGCCCCACCAAGACGCCGGAGAGCAGTAGTGTTTGTTGGTAACCTTAGCAGCACCTGCACAATGGAGGGTCTCACGGAGTTTGTGCACCGCCGGTCTGTAGCAGCCACAGGGAACATCATAGATGTCCACTCATGCAATGTACACACGGCAGCTAGCGGCAAAGTATCCGCCAGGGTCACCATCGATGCAGCTTGCCTGGCCACTGTGACCTCTGCCAACTTCTGGCCTCGGCCTCTCTACTGCAGGACATGGAAATTCAATCCACCCAAGAAGAGCAGCGGCAACGACAAGGCCCACAGCAGCAGTAATGGTGGCAGTGGCGACGGCAACGACAATGCCCACAGCAGCAGTGACGGTGGCAGTGGCGACGACAGCAGCGGAAACGACTGTGGCAGTGGCGGCGGCAGCAGCAGTGACGGTGGCAGTGGCGACGGCAACGACAATGCCCACAGCAGCAGGGACGATGGCAGTGGCGACGAGAGCAGCGGAAACGACTGTGGCAGGAGCGGCAGCAGCAGCCGCCGCAATAGCAGCAGCGACAGTTCTCCCAAACCCGGCGCTGAGTTAACTCGGACCCCTGGGCAGAAGTCACGACCCCACCAGCGTGGTTCTCCCGCTGAAGACCAAGCTGCAAAGCGCGTGGCTCCAGTCAGCAAACAGTGATGTCTGCTGCCAGCCATATACCCCTGCTAAACCCCAATGCTACTCCCTTCCAGCCTCGAAGGTCCCGGGGCTCCCAAAGAACAACCAACTGCAACAACCTCAAACTGTTCGTCACGAGCCTCAACATCGGGTTTTTGAATATCTGCAGCCTGCGCTACAAGCTGCATGCACTGGACAGCCTTGCCCACCAGCACAACTGGGGCGTCGTTGGCGTTGCCGAGACCTGGCTGGATAGTACAATCTCGGATGGCGAAATTTGTATTCCCGGCTACAGTGTTGTTCGCTGTGACCGGCCCGATCGCCAGGGTGGGGGCACATGCCTCTATTACAAGACATCACTCCCAGTTACCTATCGTTCTGATCTGCACAATAGCCACCTGGAGGCTACCTGGATAGCTATTGGCGGAGGGCAACACCAGCACCTCGTTGGCTGCCTCTATCGCCCACCAAATGCAACTGCTGATTTCTGGGGCCACCTGGACACAGTCCTCCACAATGCTGCCACGATCACGCCATCAATGACATTGGTGGGTGACTTTAATATCAATCTGGCTCAATGCATGACCAGTCGTCCTCACCAGCGCTTCTGGGACCTTATCGGATCGTATGGGCTCCGCAACTATGTTCAGTCTGCCACACGAGTCACACCCCGATGTCCCGATGGAACGCTGCTTGATCTAGTGCTCTCCACCGTGGGTACTATAAGTCATTGTGAAGTTGTACCCTGCACGATCAGCGATCACTTCCTTGTGCATGCAAGTCTGTCTCTACCCTCCTCGCAACACCCACTGCAGCGGAAATCAGTGCGCCTCACCCGCAAGATCCGTGCCATTAACCTTGCAACATTTCGTGAAGATATTGCCTCGTGCAGCCTCCACTCCTTTCCCCCTGCTGCAACTGTAGACGAGATGTGGAATGGCTGGCATGCCAAGTTTATGTCGGTTCTCGAAAGTCACGCTCCCCTGCGTGAAGTCAGAATCTCCACCAGGAGGACTCCCCCGCCATGGTCCGACCGTGATATATTCCAACTGAACATGCGCAAGAATAGACTTCACCGAAAGTGGCTACGAGATAAGACTAACGTGCATCTACATGAGGAGTACAAGCGAGCCCGTGCAGAAGCCTCAAATGCTTACCGGCGAAAACGCAATCAGCATTTCCAACAGCAGTGTCGTGATCACTCCTCCAACCTGCGGAAGATGTGGTCCGTGATCAACTCTGTCACTAGCCGTTCTCGTCAACATCATCAGCCAACGTGCGACATCACAGAAGTCTCGGATGCCTTCCACAGCATTGTACATGATCCGTCCCGTCCGGCGCAGCTCCAGATTCCCATTGGTCCACAGCCGCAAGGCTCAATGCTGACCTTCCAGTCAACTACCCCAGATGAGGTCAAGCACCTCCTGGAACGGATAAATCCCTGCAAAGCCACAGGCAGTGATGGGATTCCTGGGTGTCTGCTACGTGCTTGCGCTGACCTGTTGGCTCCATCGCTTTCAGTGCTCTTCAGCTCATCGCTGAGGCATGGTGAAGTCCCTCTGGCTTTCAAACATGCTGTAATAAGCCCTCTCTTCAAAGCTGGCGATCCATCGGTAGCTGCAAATTATCGTCCTGTGTCGCTCCTGCCGATCGTATCCAAACTACTCGAAAAGATAGTCCAGAAGCAACTTGTTGCACATCTGGAGCGATCATGTGCCATACCACCGACTCAGTTTGCCTTCCGCCGTGAGCACTCCACAGAGGACGCCCTAGTTGTAGCAACAGATGCCATCTTAAAGGCCCGGGACGACAAGTTGACCACAGGCGTCTGCCTAATCGACATGTCAAAAGCCTTTGACAAGGTCAATCACAGCCAACTGGTCCGGGACCTATTCGATCTTGGCCTGGGCAATGCCTCCCTTCGCTGGTTCTGCAGCTACTTAAGCGATCGAACCCAGCAAGTGCGCATTGGCCCCACCTACAGTGTTGCTGCTAAGTGCTCATCTGGTGTACCTCAGGGCTCGGTCCTAGGTCCGATCCTGTTTAGCATGTACACCCGTGATGTCCCTGCCATAGCCCATCCTGCTCCATCTCTGCAATTTGCCGATGACATTGCAGTGCATTGCCACAGAAAATCAGTGCTAGCCACATCAGCCTGCCTGTCAGGGGCCGTCACCAACGTCGCTGACTGGCTCAAGCATCGACATCTGCTACTAAATGACAAGAAGAGCCAGGTCCTGTCAATTGTACCACAACGCAATGCGGGTCAGCATGTCGCTGTCCGCTGCAACCAGACAGAGCTTCCCCTGAGCCCAACAGCAAGGTACCTCGGCGTGACCCTTGACGCCGCTGTGAAGTGGGACCCCCATGTTGACGCGATGGCGAAGAAAGTTGTGCAGAAGATTGGAGCATTGTGGCGGTCCCGCAGATGTCTGAGCCTCAGTAGTCGCATCCAGTATGTGAGGTCAGTCATCATGCCTGACCTCCTATATGGGTCTAACGCCTTCTCTTCCTCCCTCAAGGTTTCGCAGCTTGATCGCCTTCAGGTCCTGCAGAACCGAGCGGCGAGAGCGGTATACGGTTTGCCGCCTCACACCTCGGCTCAGCCTCTGCTCGAACGGATGTCCCTGTACAGAGTTCGGGAGTGCTACGCCCAGAAGCGGCTCGTCCTGGTGTGGCGCTGTGTCAATGGGAAAGCCAGCAGTGTCCTCCAGGACCTATTCTCACCATCAGCTGGCAGCACCACCCGGCACCAGGTTTCCAGGGGCCTCACTGTCCCCTCGGCACAGTCAGAAGCCGGCAGATCTCGCCTGGCCTTTCAGGCAGCCTTGGCCTGGAACGCTCTCCCAAGGAGTGTAAGGGAGATCAAGGCTGCCCAGCAACTTAAGCTTGCCTCCATCCCCTACACCTTGCAATGAATGCTCTGTCTGACTTTTCCCGTCCACACACCACGTCATTTACTCTTCTCTGCGTGCTTGTGCGCTTATGAACTCTTTGTGTTCCCTCTGTTGACGCTTCAAAATCGCTCTATTGACACTGCAAAATCGCTCTGTTGACGCTACAAAATTGCTCTGCGTGCTTGTGCGCTTATGAACTCTTTGTGTTCCCTCTGTTGACGCTTCAAAATCGCTCTATTGACACTGCAAAATCGCTCTGTTGACGCTACAAAATTGCTTATCATCTCCCTCCCTCCCTCCCCCCCCCCTCTCTCTCTCTCTCTCTCTCTCTCTCCCCGTAGCTCTCTCCCTTTTGAAATTCGCTTCCATAGAATTGGGCACCATTGCCCGTTTGGCCTTGCGAAGCAAAATAAAAATCAACAACAACAACAACAATGCCAGTGACAGAAGAGTCTGACATTAGGTAAGCCTCAATTAGTTTGCCTTGACTTGTCTTGTGAGGAGCGCGTATCAGCATGATACACTTATTCTTATTTTTTTGGGGAAATTTATTGTTGTCAGGCGCACTACAGCAGGCGTCGCACAAGAAAGACATTGTACGGGTAGTTATCACAAGTTTTATGCATGACACAAACAAATTTCTCTTTGCTCCGAGTATGTCTTGACTTATCTTGTGAGGATCGATGCGCGTAATGTTTTGTGTGTAACTTATTGTTGTCAGGCATAGCACGAACAACGTTGTTCTGTACTATAGTGCTATCACAAGTTTTCATGCATGCCTCACATTTGTCTTTGTCATTTCCCCTTGGATTGGTACGAGATCTACAAAGTATGGTAGGTAGTGTTCTGTTGGTGAAGAGAGCACTGCACACAGTTTATGAGCACCATGGGTGCATTTGATCACACCCGAACCCATACTTTATCGTTTCAAGCGATAGACTTTGTCGATAAACTCGTTCTCTAGTATACCATGGCATGCAACGTACAAGCGTGGGGTCAAGAAAGCGTACACCAAAATAATGCACAAATTCTGGTAGGAGAGTAAGAAATCTGCACTTTCTGACCAAGACATCTCTGTACTAGTAGGTAATCGAACGCGTCCTAATCAGTATTCATCCCCCAGATCATTGGAATTCAATTTGAAATCAGCAATTATGGTAAATTCTACAAGCCCTCCATCTTTGTACCAGTGGACACTAAATTGGTATGGCGCGCGCACTGAAAGTGCAGGTAGGTACCGGTAGGTGCAATACAGCGCATATGTAGAGTAAATGAGTATTTGACTATAATAATTATTACGGTACAGCAATGTGGTATGTGTACAAGCACTCATCATACACATTCCATATGACATTCTGTGTTTGTGTAGATCTCTACGCTATGCGGCACACAGGCAGTACACACTATGTACACGGCAAATTGGGCAAGCACGTTCGTTGTCGTCTTCCAGCCTGCGTTGTGAATACCATCAGGCAAAGATATCCAAATCCTGCACCACCTCAGCCTTCTCAGGAGGCTTCCACCTGGAATTTGGCAGGGAAACACGCTTCTCCAAGGCAGGAACATCGAGGTTGCCATTTGCAACCGCTACCACCTCACACATGAGCTTGTCAACATACTCATAGCTCTTTCTGTCGTATAATTTTCTATTTGGCCACAGTCTTCTTTATGCTTTGAGAACTGGACTTTATACCTTCCTATCGCGGTCTTTTTGGTTGTGCTGTGGCGACGGTTGACATTGACGTCGTCAAGAGCTGCGAGATGTGCGTGTCCAATCATCCCCAGAATTGAGAAACGAATGCGTTTGAGAATGTAGCTTGGCAGGACACTGTGATATACCTGCATGGCAAAAAGAATGTGGAGAAAACACACTTGCTTAGACAATATACTGCTGTATGAGAAAATGGAAACTTCACCGTACAGGACGACTCTTGTTCTCAATTGCATTGTTCGTTTCATTCCCTGTGTTGCCCATAAGAGATGGGAGCTAAAATGTTCAGCAGATGTTTGTTGTCTTCTGGCGTGGAGTGGCGGCGTCATTAGATGTACACATAGTCATTTCACTAAGTACACCACTACTACAGCATATGTACTATCCTTAGGCTAGCGTGCGTGCGAGTGAGTTTGAGTATGTGGGTGCGTATGTGTGTGTGTTGTTGTGTTTGTGTGTGTGCACGCACACGCGCGCGCGCATGTAGGTGAAGGTGTGAGTGCATGTGTATAATATGTGTAGTTCCCACTGTATTCCTTGCACAATAGGTCTTCACTTACTTTTCTTTCGCATACAACCAGAACCCATTCCTTGTTCGAAATTAGATTTTTTTGGCCTGGTGATCCCGCAAGCGTGGAACTTGGAGTGTAATAATTTTTTGTTTCACTTTACTTGCACTATTCCTAGGCTGTCCAGACTTCTAACAACTGCTCTGAGTGATATGGTATTCATGCAACCATGCCTAGAAGTAGGGTAGCTGTTATAAATAGAGACATATCCACGCAATAAAACTTACACAGGTTCAGTTTGGCAGGTTTGGTGAGACAGTTCGTCGTGCATGCTGCCTGCACATCGCAGGCAAACAGTTCTGTAACCTTCGTACTTGCTGGGGGTCTGTCTGTTTGCGTCCCAGTTGATGACAGATGTGCACAGTTTGAGTACTGGTATGCGCAAAGTTACTGGGGGTAATAATTAATATCGTTCATCAGCTAGCTGCAGTCGGAGTTGATGGGGTGATGTACTCTTCTGATCCTGATGGGACGTATCTCGCCCTGCTTTCTCAGTTGCAGCTTGTTGAGTTCGCTTTGCTGGAGGCTCACGGTTCGGAGGGCACTGGTACACTGATGAGGGCTTTCCTGGACGGCGTACTCGTCAAAACTCAGCTCTCAAGTCCCTCTGGATCATAAATGCAGCGAGCAAACATAGCTCGTGCTGCGAAAATAGGCTTGAAATTCTCACGACGCATTGCAACATCACGGCGCTTTGCCAGGTCTCCATCCTTTGGGAATCTGAGAAAACTAACCCCAGGAGGATGATGTGATACTGGCACAATCAACAACACAACAATTTGGCATTGCAGCGGCTCAGGCGACTTGGCAAACTACTTTCTGAAGTGACTTTCGTCCTGAAGAAAGTGAGATTCAAAATCCAAGTATTTTCGCACCATGCCACAATGACGTCACACATACATTGATATGGGGCGTGGCTAAAATTGAAATATCTCAAGAACGCTTTCTCGTAGAGACTTCGGACCAAGACCATTCGACTCAGCGCCCGAAACTCTACAGGCTATCAAATTTTCATTTTTTCGTGGAGTTCCCCTTTAACTCGTTTTCCTGTAAATAAAGAAGCTTGTTCCTAAACGTTTTCGTCGCCATCTCATCAGAGGATTACTGGCAAATCAACATTAGCTCTAAACTCTATATATATGCACAATGCAAGTAATAATTTAGACCCTAAACTAGCGCGAGAAAATGAGAGCTGAAAGAAACATTACATCAATCAACGATATCAGGTGACAACAGATGCGATAAATTCACCACTAGAAAGTAACCATGCAACCACTCACGAGAACTACTGATCTAAATTCACAAACAATTTCAACGTAAACAAATTCTTTTTCTCCCTACACAAAATCGGCTTGGTGGTAAAAATGTAGATAGACTCCAATACACGCAAATACCTTTGACTACGTGAACGAGACCAAACAGAAAAGCAATCATCAGTATAACTAGAACGACAAACACTATTCTGAACAAGATGGTGAGCAACAGAAGATTCATACACCCTAACACCACTACTAGAACCAGTACATACTTTGGAATTACGTGACACCGACATGACATTCCTTGCCGCTACTGCCAATCCAGACGAGGCCGATAAAGATGTCAGTACCAAAGGCACGTCCGTTAATGGCACTGCCTGCTGCGATGATGCTCCCTTTGACGTTCCAATGGCAGTTGATGTTGATGAAGAGGAGGAGGGAGATGAGGAAGATGCTGACGACGACGGAGACGATAAAGACTCTGCCAACCTCGCCCTAGAGCGAGTCACTGGTCCCGCAGACACTGGCCGCTCGCCTGGACGCTCGCCTGGCCGCTAGCCTCCCCGCTCGCCTGGCCGCTCGTCTGGCCGCTCGCCTGGCTGCTCGCCTGGCCGCACGTCTTTGAGCGCAGGCTTTGAGCGCCGGCTCTGAGCGGCGGCACTGACCACCGGCTCTGAGCGGCGGCTCTGAGCGGCGGCTCTGAGCGCCGGCTCTGAGCGCCTGCTCTAAGCGGCGGCTTTGAGCGCCGGCTCGCCTGGCCGCTCGCCTTGCCGCTCGGCTGGCCGTTAGGCTTTGAGCGCCGGCTTTGAGCACTCGATTTGAGCGCAGGCTCTGGGCACCGGCCCTGAGCGCCGGCTCGCCTGGCCGCTCGCCTGGCCGCTCGCCTGGCCGCTCGCATGGCCACTCGCCGGGCCGCTCGCCTGGCCGCTCGCCTGGCCGCTCGCCTGGCCGCTCGCCTGGCCGCTCGCCTGGCCGCTCGCCTGGCCGCTCGCCGGGCCGCTCGCCTGGCCGCTCGCCTGGCCGCTCGACTGGCCGCTCGACTGGCCGTTCGCCTGGCCGCTCGCCTGGCCGCTCGCCTGGCCGCTCGCCTGGCCGCTCGCCTGGCCGCTCGCCTGGCCGCTCGCCTGGCCGCTCGCATGGCCGCTCGCATGGCCGCTCGCCTGGCCGCTCGCCTGGCCGCTCGCCTGGCCGCTCGCCTGGCCGCTCGCCTGGCCGCTCGCCTGGCCGCTCGCCTGGCCGCTAGCCTGGCCGCTTGCCTGGTCGCTCGCCTGGTCGTTCGCCTGGATACTCGGCTGGCCGCTCGTCTTTGAGCGCCCTCTTTGAGCGCCGGCTCTGAGCGCCGGCTCTGAGCACCGGCTCTGAACGCCGGCTCTGAGCGCCGGACCTGAGCGCTGGCTCTGAGCTCGGCCCGCCTGGCCGCTCGCAATGCCGCTCGCCTGGCCGCTTGCATGGCCGCTAGCCTGGCCGCTTGCCTGGTCGCTCGCCTGGTCGTTCGCCTGGATACTCGGCTGGCCGCTCGTCTTTGAGCGCCCTCTTTGAGCGCCGGCTCTGAGCGCCGGCTCTGAGCACCGGCTCTGAACGCCAGCTCTGAGCGCCGGACCTGAGCGCTGGCTCTGAGCTCGGCCCGCCTGGCCGCTCGCAATGCCGCTCGCCTGGCCGCTTGCATGGTCGCTCGCCTGGTCGCTCACCTGGCCGCTCGCCTGGCCGCTCGCCTTGCCGCTCGCCTGGCCGCTCGCCTGGCCGCTCGCCTAGCCGCTCGCCTGGCCGCTCGCCTGGCTGCTCGCCTGGCCGCTCGCCTTGCCACTCGGCTGGCCGTTAGGCTTTGAGCGCCGTCTATGAGCACCGGATTTGAGCGCAGGCTCTGTGCGCCGGCTTCGAGCACTGGCTCGCCTGGCCGCTCGCCTGGCCGCTCGCCTGGCCGCTCGCCTGGCCGCTCGCCTGGCCGCTAGCGCCCCCGCTCGCCTGGCCGCTCGACTGGCTGCTCGCCTGGCCGCTCGTCTTTGAGCGCAAGCTTTACGCACCGGCCCTGAGCGGCGGCACTGAGCGCCGGCTCTGAGCGGCGGCTCTTAGCGGCGGCTCTGAGCGCCGGCTCTGAGCGCCGGCTCTGAGCGCCGGCTCTGAGCGCCTGCTCTTAGCGGCGGTTTCAGCGCCGGCTTTCAGCGCCGGCTCGCCGGGCCGCTCGCCTGGCCGCTCGCCTTGCCGCTCGCCTGGCCGTTAGGCTTTGAGCGCCGGCTTTGAGCACTGGATTTGAGTGCAGGCTCTGAGCACCGGTCCTGAGCGCCGACTCGCCTGGTCGCTCGCCTTGCCGCTCGCCTGGCCGCTCGCCTGGCCGCTCGCCTGGCCGCTCGCATTGCCGCTCGCATGGCCGCTCGCCTGGCCGCTCGCCTGGCCGTTCGCCTGGCCGCTCGCCTGGCCGCTTGCCTGGTCGCTCGCCTGGTCGTTCGCCTGGGCGTTCGCCTGGCCACTCGGCTGGCCGCTCGTCTTTGAGTGCCGGCTTTCAGCGCCGGCTCTTAGCGCTGGCTGTGAGCGCCGGCTCTGAACGCCGGCTCTGAGCGCCGGACCCGAGCGCTGGCTCTGAGCGCCGGCCCACCTGGCCGCTCGCAATGCCGCTCGCCTGGCCGCTCGCCTGGCCGCTCGCCTGGCCCTGGCTGCTCGCCAGGCCACTCGCCTTGCCACCCGGCTTGCCGTTAGGCTTTGAGCGCCGGCTTTGAGCACCGGATTTGAGCGCAGGCTTTGTGCGCCGGCTCTGAGCGCCGGCTCGCCTGGCCGCTCGCCTGGTCGCTCGCCTGGACGCTCGCCTGGACGCTCGCCTGGCCGCTCGCCTCCCCGCTGGCCTGGCCGCTGGCCTGGCCGCTCGCCTGGCCGCTCGTCTTTGAGCGCCGGCTTTGAGCGCCGGCTCTGAGCGGCGGCACTGAGCGGCGGCTCTGAGTGGCAGCTCTGAGCGGCGGCTCTGAGTGCCGGCTCTGAGCGCCGGGTCTGAGCGCCTGCTCTTAACGCCGGCTTTCAGCGCCGGCTCGCCTGGCCGCTCGCCTGGCCGCTCGCCTAGCCGCTCGCATGGCCGCTCGCGGGGCCGCTCGCCTGGCCGCTCGCCTGGCCGCTCGCCTGGCCGCTCGCCTGGCCGCTCGCCGGGCCGCTCGCCTGGCCGCTCGCCTGGCCGCTCGCCTGGCCGCTCGACTGGCCGCCCGCCTGGCCGCTCGCCTGGCCGCTCGCCTGGCCGCTCGCCTGGCCGCTCGCATGGCCGCTCGCATGGCCGCTCGCCTGGCCGCTCGCCTGGCCGCTCGCCTGGCCGCTCGCCTGGCCGCTCGCCTGGCCGCTCGCCTGGCCGCTAGCCTGGCCGCTTGCCTGGTCGCTCGCCTGGTCGTTCGCCTGGATACTCGGCTG
Source organism: Sycon ciliatum (assembly GCF_964019385.1). Classification (NCBI taxonomy): domain Eukaryota; kingdom Metazoa; phylum Porifera; class Calcarea; order Leucosolenida; family Sycettidae; genus Sycon; species Sycon ciliatum. The sequence goes on from NC_088649.1 coordinate 30,093,868, forward strand.
GCCGCTCGTCTTTGAGCGCCCTCTTTGAGCGCCGGCTCTGAGCGCCGGCTCTGAGCACCGGCTCTGAACGCCGGCTCTGAGCGCCGGACCTGAGCGCTGGCTCTGAGCTCGGCCCGCCTGGCCGCTCGCAATGCCGCTCGCCTGGCCGCTTGCATGGCCGCTAGCCTGGCCGCTTGCCTGGTCGCTCGCCTGGTCGTTCGCCTGGATACTCGGCTGGCCGCTCGTCTTTGAGCGCCCTCTTTGAGCGCCGGCTCTGAGCGCCGGCTCTGAGCGCCGGCTCTGAGCACCGGCTCTGAACGCCGGCTCTGAGCGCCGGACCTGAGCGCTGGCTCTGAGCTCGGCCCGCCTGGCCGCTCGCAATGCCGCTCGCCTGGCCGCTTGCATGGTCGCTCGCCTGGTCGCTCACCTGGCTGCTCGCCTGGCCGCTCCCCTTGCCGCTCGCCTGGCCGCTCGCCTGGCCGCTCGCCTGGCCGCTCGCCTGGCCGCTCGCCTGGCTGCTCGCCTGGCCGCTCGCCTTGCCACTCGGCTGGCCGTTAGGCTTTGAGCGCCGTCTATGAGCACCGGATTTGAGCGCAGGCTCTGTGCGCCGGCTCTGAGCGCCGGGTCTGAGCGCCGGCTTCGAGCACTGGCTCGCCTGGCCGTTCGCCTAGCCGCTCGCCTGGTCGCTCGCCTGGCCGCTCGCCTGGCCGCTAGCCTCCCCGCTCGCCTGGCCGCTCGCCTGGCTGCTCGCCTGGCCGCTCGTCTTTGAGCGCAGGCTTTGAGCACCGGCTCTGAGCGGCGGCACTGAGCGCCGGCTCTGAGCGGCGGCTCTTAGCGGCGGCTCTGAGCGCCGGCTCTGAGCGCCGGCTCTGAGCGCCGGGTCTGAGCGCCTGCTCTTAGCGGCGGCTTTCAGCGCCGGCTTTCAGCGCCGGCTCGCCGGGCCGCTCGCCTAGCCGCTCGCCTTGCCGCTCGCTTGGCCGCTCGCCTTGCCGCTCGCCTGGCCGTTAGGCTTTGAGCGCCGGCTTTGAGCACTGGATTTGAGCGCAGGCTCTGAGCACCGGCCCTGAACGCCGACTCGCCTGGCCGCTCGCCTTGCCGCTCGCCTGGCCGCTCGCATGGCCGCTCGCCTGGCCGCTCGCCTGGCCGTTCGCCTGGCCGTTTGCCTGGCAACTCGCCTGGCCGCTAGCCTGGCCGCTTGCCTGGTCGCTCGCCTGGACGTTCGCCTGGTCGTTCGCCTGGCCACTCGGCTGGCCGCTCGTCTTTGAGTGTCGGCTTTGAGCGCCGGCTCTGAACGCTGGCTCTGAGCGCCGGCTCTGAACGCCGGCTCTGAGCGCCGGACCCGAGCGCTGGCTCTGAGCGCCGGCCCGCCTGGCCGCTCGCAATGCCGCTCGCCTGGCCGCTCGCCTGGCCGCTCGCCTGGCCGCTCGCCTGGCTGCTCGCCTGGCCGCTCGCCTTCCCACTCGGCTTGCCGTTAGGCTTTGAGCGCCGGCTTTGAGCACCGGATTTGAGCGCATGCTCTGTGCGCCGGCTCTGAGCGCCAGCTCTGAGCGCCGGCTTTGAGCGCCGGCTCCGAGCGCCGGCTCTAAGTGCCGGCTCGCCTTGCCGCTCGCCTGGCCGCTCGCCTGGCCGCTTGCCTGGTCGCTCGCCTGGTCGTTCGCCTGGATACTCGGCTGGCCGCTCGTCATTGAACGCCCTCTTTGAGCGCCGGCTCTGAGCGCCGGCTCTGAGCACCGGCTCTGAACGCCGGCTCTGAGCGCCGGACCTGAGCGCTGGCTCTGAGCTCGGCCCGCCTGGCCGCTCGCCTGGCCGCTTCCATGGTCGCTCGCCTGGTCGCTCACCTGGCCGCTCGCCTGGCCGCTCGCCTTGCCGCTCGCCTGGCCGCTCGCCTGGCCGCTCGCCTAGCCGCTCGCCTGGCCGCTCGCCTGGCTGCTCGCCTGGCCGCTCGCCTTGCCACTCGGCTGCCCGTTAGGCTTTGAGCGCCGTCTATGATAACCGGATTTGAGCGCAGGCTCTGTGCGCCGGCTCTGAGCGCCGGGTCTGAGCGCCGGCTTCGAGCACTGGCTCGCCTGGCCGCTCGCCTGGTCGCTCGCCTGGCCGCTCGCCTGGCCGCTAGCCTCCCCGCTCGCCTGGCCGCTCGCCTGGCTGCTCGCCTGGCCGCTCGTCTTTGAGCGCAGGCTTTGAGCACCGGCTCTGAGCGGCGGCACTGAGCGCCGGCTCTGAGCGGCGGCTCTGAGCGCCGGCTCTGAGCGCCGGGTCTGAGCGCCTGCTCTTAGCGGCGGCTTTCAGCGCCGGCTTTCAGCGCCGGCTCGCCGGGCCGCTCGCCTGGCCGCTCGCCTTGCCGCTCGCCTGGCCGCTCGCCTTGCCGCTCGCCTGGCCGTTAGGCTTTGAGCGCCGGCTTTGAGCACTGGATTTGAGCGCAGGCTCTGAGCACCGGCCCTGAACGCCGACTGGCCTGGCCGCTCGCCTTGCCGCTCGCCTGGCCGCTCGCATGGCCGCTCGCGGGGCCGCTCGCCTGGCCGCTCGCCTGGCCGCTCGCCTGGCCGCTCGCCTGGCCGCTCGCCTGGCCGCTCGCCGGGCCGCTCGCCTGGCCGCTCGCCTGGCCGCTCGCCTGGCCGCTCGACTGGCCGCCCGCCTGGCCGCTCGCCTGGCCGCTCGTCTGGCCGCTCGCCTGGCCGCTCGCCTGGCCGCTCGCTTGGCCGCTCGCCTGGCCGCTCGCATGGCCGCTCGCATGGCCGCTCGCCTGGCCGCTCGCCTGGCCGCTCGCCTGGCCGCTCGCCTGGCCGCTCGCCTGGCCGCTCGCCTGGCCGCTCGCCTGGCCGCTAGCCTGGCCGCTTGCCTGGTCGCTCGCCAGGTCGTTCGCCTGGATACTCGGCTGGCCGCTCGTCTTTGAGCGCCCTCTTTGAGCGCCGGCTCTGAGCGCCGGCTCTGAGCACCGGCTCTGAACGCCGGCTCTGAGCGCCGGACCTGAGCGCTGGCTCTGAGCTCGGCCCGCCTGGCCGCTCGCAATGCCGCTCGCCTGGCCGCTTGCATGGCCGCTAGCCTAGCCGCTTGCCTGGTCGCTCGCCTGGTCGTTCGCCTGGATACTCGGCTGGCCGCTCGTCTTTGAGCGCCCTCTTTGAGCGCCGGCTCTGAGCGCCGGCTCTGAGCACCGGCTCTGAACGCCGGCTCTGAGCGCCGGACCTGAGCGCTGGCTCTGAGCTCGGCCCGCCTGGCCGCTCGCAATGCCGCTCGCCTGGCCGCTTGCATGGTCTCTCGCCTGGTCGCTCACCTGGCTGCTCGCCTGGCCGCTCCCCTTGCCGCTCGCCTGGCCGCTCGCCTGGCCGCTCGCCTAGCCGCTCGCCTGGCCGCTCGCCTGGCTGCTCGCCTGGCCGCTCGCCTTGCCACTCGGCTGGCCGTTAGGCTTTGAGCGCCTGGCCGCTCGTCTTTGAGCGCAGGCTTTGAGCACCGGCTCTGAGCGGCGGCACTGAGCGCCGGCTCTGAGTGGCGGCTCTTAGCGGCGGCTCTGAGCGCCGGCTCTGAGCGCCGGCTCTGAGCGCCGGGTCTGAGCGCCTGCTCTTAGCGGCGGCTTTCAGCGCCGGCTTTCAGCGCCGGCTCGCCGGGCCGCTCGCCTAGCCGCTCGCCTTGCCGCTCGCTTGGCCGCTCGCCTTGCCGCTCGCCTGGCCGTTAGGCTTTGAGCGCCGGCTTTGAGCACTGGATTTGAGCGCAGGCTCTGAGCACCGGCCCTGAACGCCGACTCGCCTGGCCGCTCGCCTTGCCGCTCGCCTGGCCGCTCGCCTGGCCGCTCGCATGGCCGCTCGCCTGGCCGCTCGCCTGGCCGTTCGCCTGGCCGTTTGCCTGGCAACTCGCCTGGCCGCTAGCCTGGCCGCTTGCCTGGTCGCTCGCCTGGACGTTCGCCTGGTCGTTCGCCTGGCCACTCGGCTGGCCGCTCGTCTTTGAGTGTCGGCTTTGAGCGCCGGCTCTGAACGCTGGCTCTGAGCGCCGGCTCTGAGCGCCGGACCCGAGCGCTGGCTCTGAGCGCCGGCCCGCCTGGCCTCTCGCAATGCCGCTCGCCTGGCCGCTCGCCTGGCCGCTCGCCTGGCCGCTCGCCTGGCTGCTCGCCTGGCCGCTCGCCTTGCCACTCGGCTTGCCGTTAGGCTTTGAGCGCCGGCTTTGAGCACCGGATTTGAGCGCATGCTCTGTGCGCCGGCTCTGAGCGCCAGCTCTGAGCGCCGGCTTTGAGCGCCGGCTCCGAGCGCCGGCTCTGAGTGCCGGCTCGCCTTGCCGCTCGCCTGGCCGCTCGCCTGGCCGCTTGCCTGGTCGCTCGCCTGGTCGTTCGCCTGGATACTCGGCTGGCCGCTCGTCTTTGAGCGCCCTCTTTGAGCGCCGGCTCTGAGCGACGGCTCTGAGCACCGGCTCTGAACGCCGGCTCTGAGCGCCGGACCTGAGCGCTGGCTCTGAGCTCGGCCCGCCTGGCCGCTCGCCTGGCCGCTTGCATGGTCGCTCGCCTGGTCGCTCACCTGGCCGCTCGCCTGGCCGCTCGCCTTGCCGCTCGCCTGGCCGCTCGCCTGGCCGCTCGCCTAGCCGCTCGCCTGGCCGCTCGCCTGGCTGCTCGCCTGGCCGCTCGCCTTGCCACTCGGCTGGCCGTTAGGCTTTGAGCGCCGTCTATGATAACCGGATTTGAGCGCAGGCTCTGTGCGCCGGCTCTGAGCGCCGGGTCTGAGCGCCGGCTTCGAGCACTGGCTCGCCTGGCCGCTCGCCTGGTCGCTCGCCTGGCCGCTCGCCTGGCCGCTTGCCTCCCCGCTCGCCTGGCCGCTCGCCTGGCTGCTCGCCTGGCCGCTCGTCTTTGAGCGCAGGCTTTGAGCACCGGCTCTGAGCGGCGGCACTGAGCGCCGGCTCTGAGCGGCGGCTCTTAGCGGCGGCTCTGAGCGCCGGCTCTGAGCGCCGGCTCTGAGCGCCAGGTCTGAGCGCCTGCTCTTAGCGGCGGCTTTCAGCGCCGGCTTTCAGCGCCGGCTCGCCGGGCCGCTCGCCTGGCCGCTCGCCTTGCCGCTCGCCTGGCCGCTCGCCTTGCCGCTCGCCTGGCCGCTCGCCTTGCCGCTCGCCTGGCCGTTAGGCTTTGAGCGCCGGCTTTGAGCACTTGATTTGAGCGCAGGCTCTGAGCACCGGCCCTGAACGCCGACTCGCCTGGCCGCTCGCCTTGCCGCTCGCCTGGCCGCTCGCCTGGCCGCTCGCATGGCCGCTCGCCTGGCCGCTCGCCTGGCCGTTCGCCTGGCCGCTCGCCTGGCCGCTCGCCTGGCCGCTAGCCTGGCCGCTTGCCTGGTCGCTCGCCTGGTCGTTCGCCTGGTCGTTCGCCTGGCCACTCAGCTGGCCGCTCGTCTTTGAGTGCCGGCTTTGAGCGCCGGCTCTGAACGCTGGCTCTGAGCGCCGGCTCTGAACGCCGGCTCTGAGCGCCGGACCCGAGCGCTGGCTCTGAGCGCCGGCCCGCCTGGCCGCTCACAATGCCGCTCCCCGTGCCGCTCGCCTGGCCGCTCGCCTGGCCGCTCGCCTGGCTGCTTGCCTGGCCGCTCGCCTTGCCACTCGGCTTGCCGTTAGGCTTTGAGCGCCGGCTTTGAGCACCGGATTTGAGCGCATGCTCTGTGCGCCGGCTCTGAGCGCCAGCTCTGAGCGCCGGCTTTGAGCGCGGGCTTTGAGCGCCGGCTCTGAGTGCCGGCTTGCCTTGCCGCTCGCCTGGCCGCTCGCCTGGCCGCTTGCCTGGTCGCTCGCCTGGTCGTTCGACTGGATACTCGGCTGGCCGCTCGTCTTTGAGCGCCCTCTTTGAGCGCCGGCTCTGAGCGCCGGCTCTGAGCACCGGCTCTGAACGCCGGCTCTGAGCGCCGGACCTGAGCGCTGGCTCTGAGCTCGGCCCGCCTGGCCGCTCGCAATGCCGCTCGCCTGGCCGCTTGCATGGTCGCTCGCCTGGTCGCTCACCTGGCCGCTCGCCTGGCCGCTCGCCTTGCCGCTCGCCTGGCGGCTCGCCTAGCCGCTCGCCTGGCCGGTCGCCTGGCTGCTCGCCTGGCCGCTCGCCTTGCCACTCGGCTGGCCGTTAGGCTTTGAGCGCCGTCTATGAGCACCGGATTTGAGCGCAGGCTCTGTGCGCCGGCTTCGAGCACTGGCTCGCCTGGCCGCTCGCCTGGCCGCTCGCCTGGCCGCTCGCCTGGTCGCTCGCCTGGCCGCTCGCCTGGCCGCTCGCCTGGCCGCTAGCGTCCCCGCTCGCCTGGCCGCTAGCGTCCCCGCTCGCCTGGCCGCTCGCCTGGCTGCTCGCCTGGCCGCTCGCCTGGCTGCTCGCCTGGCCGCTCGTCTTTGAGCGCAGGCTTTGAGCACCGGCTCTGAGCGGCGGCACTGAGCGCCGGCTCTGAGCGCCGGCTCTGAGCGCCTGCTCTTAGCGGCGGCTTTCAGCGCCGGCTTTCAGCGCCGGCTCGCCGGGCCGCTCGCCTGGCCGCTCGCCTTGCCGCTCGCCTGGCCGTTAGGCTTTGAGCGCCGACTTTGAGCACTGGATTTGAGTGCAGGCTCTGAGCACCGGTCCTGAGCGCCGGCTCGCCTGGTCGCTCGCCTTGCCGCTCGCCTGGCCGCTCGCCTGGCCGCTCGCCTGGCCGCTCGCATGGCCGCTCGCCTGGCCGCTCGCCTGGCCGTTCGCCTGGCCGTTAGCCTGGCCGCTCGCCTGGCCGCTTGCCTGGTCGCTCGCCTGGTCGTTCGCCTGGTCGTTCGCCTAGCCACTCGGCTGGCCGCTCGTCTTTGAGTGCCGGCTTTGAGCGCCGGCTCTGAGCGCTGGCTGTGAGCGCCGGCTCTGAACGCCGGCTCTGAGCGCCGGACCCGAGCGCTGGCTCTGAGCGCCGGCCCACCTGGCCGCTCGCAATGCCGCTCGCCTGGCCGCTCGCCTGACCGCTCGCCTGGCCGCTCGCCTGGCTGCTCGCCTGGCCACTCGCCTTGCCACTCGGCTTGCCGTTAGGCTTTGAGCGCCGGCTTTGAGCACCGGATTTGAGCGCAGGCTTTGTGCGCCGGCTCTGAGCGCCGGCTCTGAGCGCCGGCTCTGAGCGCCGGCTCGCCTGGCCGCTCGCCTGGTCGCTCGCCTGGACGCTCGCCTGGACGCTCGCCTGGACGCTCGCCTCCCCGCTGGCCTGGCCGCTGGCCTGGCCGCTGGCCTGGCCGCTCGCCTGGCCGCTCGTCTTTGAGCGCCGGCTTTGAGCGCCGCCTCTGAGCGGCGGCACTGAGCGGCGGCTCTGAGTGGCAGCTCTGAGCGGCGGCTCTGAGTGCCGGCTCTGAGCGCCGGGTCTGAGCGCCTGCTCTTAACGCCGGCTTTCAGCGCCGGCTCGCCTGGCCGCTCGCCTGGCCGCTCGCCTAGCCGCTCGCATGGCCGCTCGCGGGGCCGCTCGCCTGGCCGCTCGCCTGGCCGCTCGCCTGGCCGCTCGCCTGGCCGCTCGCATGGCCGCTCGCCTGGCCGCTCGCCGGGCCGCTCGCCTGGCCGCTCGCCTGGCCGCTCGCCTGGCCGCTCGACTGGCCGCTCGCCTGGCCGCTCGCCTGGCCGCTCGCCTGGCCGCTCGCCTGGCCCCTCGCCTGGCCGCTCGCCTGGCCGCTCGCCTGGCCGCTCGCCTGGCTGCTCGCCTGGCCGCTCGCATGGCCGCTCGCATGGCCGCTCGCCTGGCCGCTCGCCTGGCCGCTCGCCTGGCCGCTCGCCTGGCCGCTCGCCTGGCCGCTCGCCTGGCCGCTCGCCTGGCCGCTAGCCTGGCCGCTTGCCTGGTCGCTCGCCTGGTCGTTCGCCTGGATACTCGGCTGCCCGCTCGTCTTTGAGCGCCCTCCTTGAGCGCCGGCTCTGAGCGCCGGCTCTGAGCACCGGCTCTGAACGCCGGCTCTGAGCGCCGGACCTGAGCGCTGGCTCTGAGCTCGGCCCGCCTGGCCGCTCGCAATGCCGCTCGCCTGGCCGCTTTCATGGCCGCTAGCCTGGCCGCTTGCCTGGTCGCTCGCCTGGTCGTTCGCCTGGATACTCGGCTGGCCGCTCGTCTTTGAGCGCCCTCTTTGAGCGCCGGCCCTCAGCGCCGGCTCTGAGCGCCGGCTCTGAGCACCGGCTCTAAACGCCGGCTCTGAGCGCCGGACCTGAGCGCTGGCTCTGAGCTCGGCCCGCCTGGCCGCTCGCAATGCCGCTCGCCTGGCCGCTTGCATGGTCGCTCGCCTGGTCGCTCACCTGGCTGCTCGCCTGGCCGCTCGCCTTGCCGCTCGCCTGGCCGCTCGCCTGGCCGCTCGCCTAGCCGCTCGCCTGGCCGCTCGCCTGGCTGCTCGCCTGGCCGCTCGCCTTGCCACTCGGCTGGCCGTTAGGCTTTGAGCGCCGTCTATGAGCACCGGATTTGAGCGCAGGCTCTGTGCGCCGGCTCTGAGCGCCGGGTCTGAGCGCCGGCTTCGAGCACTGGCTCGCCTGGCCGCTCGCCTGGCCGCTCGCCTGGTCGCTCGCCTGGTCGCTCGCCTGGCCGCTAGCCTCCCCGCTCGCCTGGCCGCTCGTCTGGCTGCTCGCCTGGCCGCTCGTCTTTGAGCGCAGGCTTTGAGCACCGGGTCTGAGCGGCGGCACTGAGCGCCGGCTCTGAGCGGCGGCTCTTAGCGGCGGCTCCTAGCGGCGGCTCTGAGCGCCGGCTCTGAGCGCCGGCTCTGAGCGCCGGCTCTGAGCGCCGGGTCTGAGCGCCTGCTCTTAGCGGCGGCTTTCAGCGCCGGCTTTCAGCGCCGGCTCGACGGTCCGCTCGCCTGGCCGCTCGCCTTGCCGCTCGCCTGACCGCTCGCCTTGCCGCTCGCCTGGCCGTTAGGCTTTGAGCGCCGGCTTTGAGCACTGGATTTGAGCGCAGGCTCTGAGCACCGGCCCTGAACGCCGACTCGCCTGGCCGCACGCCTTGCCGCTCGCCTGGCCGCTCGCCTGGCCGCTCGCCTGGCCGCTCGCATGGCCGCTCGCCTGGCCGCTCGCCTGGCCGTTCGCCTGGCCGCTAGCCTGGCCGCTTGCCTGGTCGCTCGCCTGGTCGTTCGCCTGGTCGTTCGCCTGGCCACTCGGCTGGCCGCTCGTCTTTGAGTGCCGGCTTTGAGCGCCGGCTCTGAACGCTGGCTCTGAGCGCCGGCTCTGAACGCCGGCTCTGAGCGCCGGACCCGAGCGCTGGCGCTGAGCGCCGGCGCGCCTGGCCGCTCGCAATGCCGCTCGCCTGGCCTCTCGCCTGGCCGCTCGCCTGGCCGCTCGCCTGGCTGCTCGCCTGGCCGCTCGCCTTACCACTCGGCTTGCCGTTAGGCTTTGAGCGCCGGCTTTTAGCACCGGATTTGAGCGCATGCTCTGTGCGCCGGCTCTGAGCGCCAGCTCTGAGCGCCGGCTTTGAGCGCGGGCTTTGAGCGCCGGCTCCGAGCGCCGGCTCTGAGTGCCGGCTCGCCTTGCCGCTCGCCTGGCCGCTTGCCTGGTCGCTCGCCTGGTCGTTCGCCTGGATACTCGGCTGGCCGCTCGTCTTTGAGCGCCCTCTTTGAGCGCCGGCTCTGAGCGCCGGCTCTGAGCACCGGCTCTGAACGCCGGCTCTGAGCGCCGGACCTGAGCGCTGGCTCTGAGCTCGGCCCGCCTGGCCGCTCGCAATGCCGCTCGCCTGGCCGCTTGCATGGTCGCTCGCCTGGTCGCTCACCTGGCCGCTCGCCTGGCCGCTCGCCTTGCCGCTCGCCTGGCCGCTCGCCTAGCCGCTCGCCTGGCCGCTCGCCTGGCTGCTCGCCTGGCCGCTCGCCTTGCCACTCGGCTGGCCGTTAGGCTTTGAGCGCCGTCTATGAGCACCGGATTTGAGCGCAGGGTCTGTGCGACGGCTTCGAGCACTGGCTCGCCTGGCCGCTCGCCTGGCCGCTAGTGTCCCCGCTCGCCTGGCCGCTCGCCTGGCTGCTCGCCTGGCCGCTCGCCTGGCTGCTCGCCTGGCCGCTCGTCTTTGAGCGCAGGCTTTGAGCACCGGCTCTGAGCGGCGGCACTGAGCGCCGCGGCGGCTCCTAGCGGCGGCTCTGAGCGCCGGCTCTGAGCGCCGGCTCTGAGCGCCTGCTCTTAGCGGCGGCTTTCAGCGCCGGCTTTCAGCGCCGGCTCGCCGGGCCGCTCGCCTGGCCGCTCGCCTTGCCGCTCGCCTGGCCGTTAGGCTTTGAGCACCGCTTTGAGCACTGGATTTGAGTGCAGGCTCTGAGCACCGGTCCTGAGCGCCGGCTCGCCTGGTCGCTCGCCTTGCCGCTCGCCTGGCCGCTCGCCTGGCCGCTCGCCTGGCCGCTCGCATGGCCGCTCGCCTGGCCGCTCGCCTCGTCGCTCGCCTGGCCGCTTGCCTGGTCGCTCGCCTGGTCGTTCGCCTGGTCTTTCGCCTGGCCACTCGGCTGGCCGCTCGTCTTTGAGTGCCGGCTTTGAGCGCCGGCTCTGAGCGCTGGCTGTGAGCGCCGGCTCTGAACGCCGGCTCTGAGCGCCGGACCCGAGCGCTGGCTCTGAGCGCCGGCCCACCTGGCCGCTCGCAATGCCGCTCGCCTGGCCGCTCGCCTCGCCGCTCGCCTGGCTGCTCGCCTGGCCACTCGCCTTGCCACTCGGCTTGCCGTTAGGCTTTGAGCGCCGGCTTTGAGCACCGGATTTGAGCGCAGGCTTTGTGCGCCGGCTCTGAGCGCCGGCTCTGAGCGCCGGCTTTGAGCACCGGATTTGAGCGCAGGCTTTGTGCGCCGGCTCTGAGCGCCGGCTCTGAGCGCCGGCTCGCCTGGCCGCTCGCCTGGTCGCTCGCCTGGACGCTCGCCTGGACGCTCGCCTGGCCGCTCGCCTCCCCGCTGGCCTGGCCGCTGGCCTGGCCGCTCGCCTGGCCGCTCGTCTTTGAGCGCCGGCTCTGAGCGGCGGCACTGAGCGGCGGCTCTGAGTGGCAGCTCTGAGCGGCGGCTCTGAGTGCCGGCTCTGAGCGCCGGGTCTGAGCGCCTGCTCTTAACGCCGGCTTTCAGCGCCGGCTCGCCTGGCCGCTCGCCTGGCCGCTTGCCTGGACGCTCGCCTGGCCGCTCGCCTGGCCGCTCGCCTGGCTGCTCGCCTGGCCGCTCGCCTGGCCGCTCACCTGGCCGCTCGCCTCGTCGCGCGCCTGGCCGTTCGCCTGGCCGCTCGGCTCGGCATTGAGCGCCGGCCCGCCCGGCCGCGCGCCTGGCCGCTCACCTGGCCGCTTGCCATGCCCCTTGGCTTCGAGCGGCGGCTCTAAAGTCCGGCTGTGAGCGCCGGCGTTGAGCGCCGGCTCTGAGCGCCGGCTTTGTTCGCCTGCTCTGAGCGCCGGCTCTGAGCGCCGGCTCGCCTGGCCGCTCGCATTGCTGCTCGCCTGGCCGCTCACATGGCCGCTCGCCTGGCCGCTCGCCTGGTCGCTCGCCTGGCCGCTCACCTGGCCGCTCGCCTGGCCGCTCGCCTGGCCGCTCGCCTTGCCGCTCGGCTGGCCGTTAGGATTTTAGCGCCGGCTTTGAGCACTGGATTTGAGCGCAGGCTCTGAGCGCCGGCTCTGATCGCCGGCTCTGAGCGCCGGCCCTGAGCGCCGGCTTTGAGCGCCGGCTCGCCTGTCCGCTTGCCCTCCCGTTCGCCTGGCTGCCCGCCTGGGTGTTCGCCTGGCAGGTCGCCTGGCCGCTCGCCTGGCCGCTCGCCTGGCCGCTCGCCTGGCCGCTCGCCTGGCCGCTCGCCTTGCCGCTCGCCTGGCCCCTCGCCTGGCCGCTCGCCTGGTCGTTCGCCTAGCCGTTCGGATGGCCGCTCGTCTTTGAGCGCCGGCTCTAAGTGCCGGCTCTGAGCGCCGGCTCTGAGCGCCGGACCTGAGCGCCGGCTCTGAGCGCCGGCCCGCCTTGCCGCTCGCAATGCCGATCGCCTGGCCGCTCGCCTGGCCGATGGCCTGGGGGCTCGCCTGGCCGCTCGCCTGGCAGCTCGCCTGGTCGCTCGCAAGGCCGCTTGCCTGGCCGCTCGCCTGGCTGCTCGCCTTGCCCCTCGCCTGGCTGCTCGCCTGGCAGCTCGCCTTGCCGATCAGCTGGCCGTTAGGCTTTGAGCGCCAGATTCGACCTCAGGATTTGAGCGCAGGCTCTGAGCGCCGGCTCTGAGCGCCGACTCTGAGCGCCGGCTTTGAGCGCTGGGTCTGAGCGCCGGCTCTAAGCGCCGGCTCGGAGCGCCGGCCCGGAGCGCCGGCTTGCCTGGCCGCTCGACTGGTCGCTCGCCTGGCCGCTCGCCTGGACGCTCCCCTGGATGCACGCCTGGCCGCTCGCGTGGCCGCTAGCCTGGCCGCTCGCCTGGTTGCTCGCCTGGGCGCACATCTGGCCGCTCGCCTGGCCTCTTGCTTGGCCGCTCGCCTGGCCGCTCGGCAGGGCGTTCGGCTTTGAGCGCCACCTCTTAGCGCCGCCTCTGAGCGCCGGCTGTGAACGCCCGCTCTGAGCTCCGGCTCTGTGCGCCGGCTCTGATCGCTGGCTCGCCTGGCCGTTCGCCTGGTCGCTCGCATTGCCCCTCGCCTGGCCGCTCGCCTGGCCGCTCGCCTGGCCGCTCACCCGGCCGTTCGCCTGGCCGCTCGCTTTTCCGTTCGCCTGGCCGCTCGCCTTGCCGCTCGGCTGGCCGCTCGCCTGGCCGCACGCCTGGCCGCTCGCTTCGACGTTCGCCTGGCCGCTCGCCTGGCCGCTCGCCTGGCCGTTCGCCTGGCCGCTCGCCTTTCCGTTCGCCTGGCCGCTCGCCTGGCCGCTCGCCTGGCCGCTCGGCTTTGAGCTCTGAGCGCCGGCTCGCCTGGCCGCGCGCCTAGCCGCTCGCCTGGCCGCACGCCTGGCCGCTTGGCTTTGAGCGCTGGCTCTGAAGGCCGGCTGTGAGCGCCGGCTGTGAGCGCCGGCTCTGTGCGAGCAGGCGAGCGGCCAGGCGATCGACCAGGCGAGCGGCCAGGCGAGCGGCCAGGTCGCCGGCCCGGCGAGCGGCCAGGCAGGCGGCCAGGCGAGCGGCCAGGCGAGCGGCCAGGCGAGTGGCCAGATGAGCGGCAAGGCGAGCGGGCGCTCAGGGCCGGCGCTCAGAGCCGGCGATCAGAGCCGGCGCTCAGAGCCTGCGCTCAAATCTAGTCCTCAAAGCCGGCGCTGAAAGCCTAACTGCCAGCCGAGCTGCAAGGCGAGCCGGCGATCAGAGCCGGCGCTCAGAGGTGGCGGCCAGGGGAGCGGCCCGGCGAGCGGCCAGGCGAGCGGCCAGGCGACCCGCCGCTCAGAGCCGGCGCTCAGAGCATGCGCTCAAATCCGGTGCTCAGAGCCGGCGCTCAAAGCCTAACTGCCAGGCGAGCGGCCAGGCGAGCGGCAAGGCAAGCGGCCAGGCGAGCGGCCAGGCGAGCGGCCAGGCGAGCGGCCAGGCGAGCGGCCAGGCGAGCGGCCAGGCGAGCGGCCAGGCGAGCGACCAGGCGAGCGGCCAGGCGAGCGGCAAGGCAAGCGGCCAGGCGAGCGGCCAGGCGAGCGGCCAGGCGAGCGGCCAGGCGAGCGGCCAGGCGAACAGGCGCTCAGAGCCGGCGCTCAGAGCCGGAACACAGAGCGGGCGCTCAAAGCAGGCGCTTAAAGACGAGCGGCCAGCCGAGCGGCCAGGCGAGCGACCAGGCGAGCGGCCAGGCGAGCGGCCAGGCGAGGGGCCAGGCGAGCGGCCAGGCGAGCGGCCAGGCGAGCGGCGAGGCGAGCGGCGAGGCGAGCGGCCAGGCGAGGGGCCAGGCGAGGGGCAAGGCGAGCGGCCAGGCCAACGGCCAGGCGAGCGGCCAGGCGAGCGGCCAGGCAAGCGGCCAGGCGAGCGGCTCGGCGAGCGGCTCGGCGAGCAGCCAGGCGAGCGGCCAGGCGAGCGGCCAGGTGAGCGGCCAAGCGAGCGGCAAGGCGAGCGGCCAGGCGAGCGGCAATGGAAGCGGCCAGGCGAGCGGCCAGGCGAGCGGCCAGGCGACCGGCCAGGTGAGCAGCCAGGCGAGCAGGCAGGTGAGCGGCCAGGTGAGCGGCCAGGCGAGCCGGCGCTCAGAGCCGGCGCTCAGAGCCGGCGCTTTGAGCCTGTGCTCAAAACCAGTGCTCAAAGCCGGCGCTCAAAGCCTAACGGCCAGCCGAGCGGCAAGGCGAGCGGCCAGTCGAACGGCCAGGCAAGCGGCCAGGCGAGCGGCCAGGCGAGCGGCCAGGCGAGCGGCAATGCGAGCGACCAGGCGAGCGGCCAGGCGAGCGGCCAGGCGAGCGGCAAGGCGAGCGGCCAGGCTAACGGCCAGGCGAGCGGCCAGGCGAGCGGCCAGGCAAGCGGCCAGGCGAGCGGCTCGGCGAGCGGCTCGGCGAGCAGCCAGGCGAGCGGCCAGGCGAGCGGCCAGGTGAGCGGCCAAGCGAGCGGCAAGGCGAGCGGCCAGGCGAGCCGGCGATCAGAGCCGGCGCTCAGAGGTGGCGGCCAGGGGAGCGGCCCGGCGAGCGGCCAGGCGAGCGGCCAGGCGACCCGCCGCTCAGAGCCGGCGCTCAGAGCATGCGCTCAAATCCGGTGCTCAGAGCCGGCGCTCAAAGCCTAACGGCCAGGCGAGCGGCCAGGCGAGCGGCCAGGCGAGCGACCAGGCGAGCGGCCAGGCGAGCGGCAAGGCAAGCGGCCAGGCGAGCGGCCAGGCGAGCGGCCAGGCGAGCGGCCAGGCGAGCGGCCAGGCGAGCGGCCAGGCGAGCGGCCAGGCGAACAGGCGCTCAGAGCCGGCGCTCAGAGCCGGAACACAGAGCGGGCGCTCAAAGCAGGCGCTTAAAGACGAGCGGCCAGCCGAGCGGCCAGGCGAGCGACCAGGCGAGCGGCCAGGCGAGCGGCCAGGCGAGGGGCCAGGCGAGCGGCCAGGCGAGCGGCCAGGCGAGCGGCGAGGCGAGCGGCGAGGCGAGCGGCCAGGCGAGGGGCCAGGCGAGCGGCAAGGCGAGCGGCCAGGCTAACGGCCAGGCGAGCGGCCAGGCGAGCGGCCAGGCAAGCGGCCAGGCGAGCGGCTCGGCGAGCGGCTCGGCGAGCGGCCAGGCGAGCGGCCAGGTGAGCGGCCAAGCGAGCGGCAAGGCGAGCGGCCAGGCGAGCGGCAATGGAAGCGGCCAGGCGAGCGGCCAGGCGAGCGGCCAGGCGACCGGCCAGGTGAGCAGCCAGGCGAGCAGGCAGGTGAGCGGCCAGGTGAGCGGCCAGGCGAGCCGGCGCTCAGAGCCGGCGCTCAGAGCCGGCGCTTTGAGCCTGTGCTCAAAACCAGTGCTCAAAGCCGGCGCTCAAAGCCTAACGGCCAGCCGAGCGGCAAGGCGAGCGGCCAGTCGAACGGCCAGGCAAGCGGCCAGGCGAGCGGCCAGGCGAGCGGCCAGGCGAGCGGCAATGCGAGCGACCAGGCGAGCGGCCAGGCGAGCGGCCAGGCGAGCGGCAAGGCGAGCGGCCAGGCTAACGGCCAGGCGAGCGGCCAGGCGAGCGGCCAGGCAAGCGGCCAGGCGAGCGGCTCGGCGAGCGGCTCGGCGAGCAGCCAGGCGAGCGGCCAGGCGAGCGGCCAGGTGAGCGGCCAAGCGAGCGGCAAGGCGAGCGGCCAGGCGAGCGGCAATGGAAGCGGCCAGGCGAGCGGCCAGGCGAGCGGCCAGGCGACCGGCCAGGTGAGCAGCCAGGCGAGCAGGCAGGTGAGCGGCCAGGCGAGCGGCCAGGCGAGCCGGCGCTCAGAGCCGGCGCTTTGAGCCTGTGCTCAAATCCAGTGCTCAAAGCCGGCGCTCAAAGCCTAACGGCCAGCCGAGCGGCAAGGCGAGCGGCCAGGCGAACGGCCAGGCGAGCGGCCAGGCGAGCGGCCAGGCGAGCGGCCAGGCGAGCGGCAATGCGAGCGACCAGGCGAACGGCCAGGCGAGCGGCCAGGCGAGCGGCCAGGCGAGCGGCAATGCGAGCGACCAGGCGAGCGGCCAGGCGAGCGGCCAGGCGAGCGGCCAGGCGAGTGGCCACGCGAGCCGGCGCTCAGAGTCGGCGCTCAGACCCAACGCTCAGGTCCGGCGCTCAGAGCCGGCGCTCTGTAACGAAAGACCATACAGAAAACGTAACTGAGACCGAGACGGGAAAACTGTATGCAGTCAAGGAAGAGCAGTATAGGAAACTAACCTTCGAATAAGACAGAGAAATCCGTATGCAGTCTCGAAAGCGTCATAATTATACTGGTAGGAAACGTGTACCTGCGAACAAGACAGCAATATGAGTATTAATTTGAGTGCTCTAGTTGATTCAAATGGGGGTAAAAACAAAAAAACACACCTGGAACAGTGGCAGTATGGCGGTAAATATATACCTGCCCTCACACGCTCTCTAGGCTGCAAAGTCATTCTAGCACAGAGCTCTTGTTCTCACCACCATCACACCATCAGTTCGCCTGGCGCCTAGTCGATGCATATCTCTTGAGTACTCTATCCTCGAAAAAAGCGAGACACTAACTTGTCAGCAGTAAAGGAAACTAACTTCTACCTGCGAACAAGACAAGCAAACCTCCACCCGTATTCCGTGCATGCATTACAGTCTATGCACAGTTGAGTCACAGTGTGCAGTCTATACATAATCATTTTGTATGCTGAGCTTGGTGCTAGGCTGGTCGTTCTACCGCTAAATTCTTTGTCGTCCAAAACTACTGCACTGTACTTGTACGCCCACACACTGTCATGTACTGAGCTTGATGAGCTTGATTCTACGCTGTTCGCTCTTCCGCGCTACATTATGTGGCGCCAGACATTACTGCAATGTGCGCCCACACGTCCCCCAACTAGAACAGGGCAGTATAGCTGATATCAAATGCCGTCAAACGTTCTGAAGACGTCGTTGGCAGAGCGACTGCTCGTACATGTAGTGAGTTTTAGGTACACCTTTCCATCTAAGATATTTCTAGTGGATCTCGCTAAGTGTGTATTATGATAATAGTACTCACTCAACTGAAGCACACGGTTACAGCCAGTTGGAAAAGAAATTCTGAGAACTTCCTAGTGATGGGAGAAAACAAACAGAGCGTATTCACTGCAGCTGTTCAGTAGTCCTTCAGTTCTTCCAGTGTCAAGGAATATCCAGCCTATCCTTCATAAACCTGTACATGCACAGATAGAAGAACGAGCAGTTGCTGTTTCGTAACTTTGAGTTTCACGAACTGAATCGATCATTAGACCAAAATTTAACCAATAATAGAAATTGAATGTACACACAGGTAGCGGCACTTGTCTTCCGCCATCTTGGAATACTCAAAATCTCCAATTGAACAACCCGTGTGGCCTTTTCTCCTTCTACTATTGCCTCAACGTTCTACTGTTTCCTTTCGTGAAGAATGGAATTGAAACTTGAAAGTATGTGGCCTGTACGCTACATTACACTGATACGTACACATAGACACAAAATAGATGTGCGTCTTCCACAAAAGTCAAAGAAATACAGACAGCAGAGCTAACCTTTCTCAACGCGAAGAATGTAGTTATGGTGCCCGGGTACGTTTCCAGCTAATACTCCCAGCTGTAGCACGTATTGAGAGCTGATGTGCGGGGGAGCGCGGCGCCCACATATCTTCCAACTACGGTACATAGCAGACTCAGCGGATGACGCTAAGCCTAAGGTTGGTTGTCCTAACTAATTACTTGAACTCTGTGCTTCCTGCCGCTAGGCAATCATCAGACACTTGAACTGATACTCGCATCTACCCAGCAGTATGCGTATCGACACATAAGGCCATAAACAAATTCAGCGCTAAATCTGGTGACGTAATTTATGGAGAGAAAGCTGGCTCAGGTAACGTCACCTGATTTATTATTTATTATATTTGTAGTCAAGTGGTTTTCTTCACTGTCTGAAGAGTGCTCCCATACCCATGTAGGGCAGAGCTTTGTACACAAGAGAGAGATTGGAAGCTTTGTTACATCTCTGAGTTTCACGTATTACTACGATCATCAGGTTTTCATTTGTATAATATGTATTGGACTCGTTCTTGCGATAATTTAGCGGCAATTCTAATGTTGTAGCGTTGTTCTCTTGTAATTTAGTGGAACCTGTATCGAGTAAATGAGTTTTATGTTTCATTACATTGTCGACAGGTCTCCTGTGTACCGGTTTTGTGGCACAATGATTATAACCATTTATCGTCTCCATTCTTGTGCAATCATGCATATGTCGGTTGGTTCTCTTCATGTTCTTGCGACCTATTTCATAGATGTTGGTTGCCTTGTTGCTTTCTCTCCCCTCTCCTCTCACCCAAGCCATTCTGCATAAGCGAAGCTGTGGACGCAGCATACTGCTGCTTCACTTCAAATCGGGAATGCGTATAATAATGATACAAAAGAGAGAGAGAGATTGGAAGCTTTGCTACAACTCTGAGTTTCACGTATTACTACGATCATCAGGTAACCCCCCTGCCTGATGATCGTAGTAATACGTGAAACTCAGAGTTATAACAAACCTCTTGTGTACAAGGCTCTACCCTACATGGGTAGTGACTCGGCACTCTTCGGACAGTGAAGCAAACCACTTGACTACAAAATTAATAATAATAATAATAAATCAGGTGACGTTGCCTGACCCAGCTTTCTCCCCATAAATTACGTCACCAGATTTAGCGCTGAATTTGTTTATGGGCCAAATTATGGCCCTATGACTATGTGTCGGTAAGCATACTGCTGGGTAGAAGCGAGTATCAGTTCAAGTGTCTGATGTCGGCATCGGATGATTGCCTAGCGGCAGTCAGCACAGAGTTCAAGTACAACCAGCCTTAACGTCATCCGCTGAGTCTGCTATGTACCGTGTAGTTGGAAGATATGTGGGCTTGGCGCTCGCCCGCACATCAGCTCTCAATACGTGCTACAGCTGGGAGTATAGTAGCTGGAGACGTTCCCGTGGCACCATAACTACATTCTTCGCGTTGAGAACGGTTACCTCTGCTCTCTGTATTTCTTTGACTTTTGTGGAAGACGCACAGCTATTTTGTGTCTACATGTATGTGTCAGTGTATTGTAGCGTACAGGCCACTTACTTTCAAGTTTCAACACCGTTCTTCTCGAAAGGAAACAGTAGAACTTTGGGGCAATAGTAGAAGGAGAAAAAAAGCCACATGGGTTGTTCAATTGGAGATTTTGGGTATTCCAAGATGGCGGAAGACAAGTGCCGTTACCTGTATGTACATTCAATTTCTATTATTGGTTAAATTTTGGTCTAATGATTTATTCAGTTCGTGAAACTCAGAGTTACGAGCAGCAACTGATCGTTCTTCTGTCTGTGCATGTACAGGTTTATGAAGGATAGGCTGGACATTCCTTGACACTGGAAGAACTGAAGGACTACTGAACAGCTGCAGTGAATACGCTCTGTTTGTTTTCTCCCATCACTAGGAAGTTCTCAGAATTTCTTTTCCAACTGGCTGTAACCGTGTGGTTCGGTTGAGTGAGTTCTATTATCACAAGTCACACTTAGCGACGTCCACTAGAAATATCTTAGATGTAAAGGTGTACCTAACACTCACTACATGTACGAGCAGTCGCTCCGCGAACGTCTTCAGAACGTTTGACGGCATTAATATCAGCTATACTGCCCTGTACTAGTTGGGGGACGCGTGGGCGTACATTGCAGTAATGTCTGGCGCCACACATTGTAGCGCGGAAGAGCGAACAGCGTAGAATCAAGCTCATCAAGCTCAGTACATGACAGTGTGTGGGCGTACAAGTACAGTGCAGTAGTTTTGGACGACAAAGAATTTAGCGGTAGAACGACCAGCCTAGCACCAAGCTCAGTATACAAATGATTATGATGTATATACTGTACACTGTGACTCAACTGTGCATAGACTGTAATGCATGCACGGAACACGGGTGGAGGTTTGCTTGTCTTGTTCGCAGGTAGAAGTTAGTTTCATTTACTGCTGACAAGTTAGTTTCTCGTCTTTTTCGAAGGTAGAGTACTCAAGACAAGAGATATGAAGACACCAATGCAGCAGTACTTATGGTTGATTCAACTGTTGATAAAACACACACCTGGCAGTAAGACCCAGCCTGCTTTGTCGGATACCACCAGCCATGCATCGACTAGGCACCAGGCGCGAACTGATGGTGTGATGGTGGTGAGAAGGAGAGCTCTGTGCTAGAATAACTTTGCAGCCTAGAGAGCGTGTGAGGGCAGGTATGTATTTACCGCCATACTGCCACTATGCCAGGTGTGTTTTTTGTTTTTACCCCCATTTGAATCAACTAGAGCACTCATATGTATTACTCATATTGCTATCTTGTTCGCAGGTACACGTTTCCTACCGGTATAATTATGACGCTTTCGAGACTGCATACCGTCTTATTCGCAGGTCAGTTTCCTATACTGCTCTTCCTTGACTGCACACAGTTCTCTCGCCTTGTTCTCAGTTACGTTTTCTGTATGCTCTTTCGTTACTGCATACAGGTTTCTAGCCTTTTTCGCGGACTTTCGTTACTGCATACAGGTTTCTAGCCTTTTTCGCGGACAACGGGTTACGTTCCAATTTTACTCTTTCTTGATTGTGGTGGGTCTGATCTACTCACCTCCCACCGTTTAGGAGCTGCATCTGCGCCTTGATCCAAGAGGGTGGTGGCGTTCCTGCGGATGCGGAAAACTGGGCCTTTGGCCGAGTCTCACGCGAACCGTGAAATTTTTTTTTTTTTTTTTGATTGCACACGGGCTTCTCGTCTTGTTCACAGGTAAGCTTCTTATAATTTTTGTATTTTCTTGACTGCCTACAGGTCTCTTGTTTTTCTCGCAGGTACGTTTACTATACAGCTTTTTCTGGACTGGAAATAGGAGGTGTCTTGTCTTGTTCACAGGTACGTTTCCTTTCTAGCTCTTTCTTGACTGCACACAGTTTTTCGTTATGTTCTCAGTTACAGGGGATTCGTCTTTTTCGCTGTTGAGATTCCTATAATACTCTTTACTGACTGCATACAGATTTCTCGTAACGTTCACAGGTAGGCTTCCTAACGGCCAGGCGAGCGGCCAGGCAAGCGGCCAGGCGAGCGGCCAGGCGAGCGGCCAGGCGAGCGGCCAGGCGAGCGACCAGGCGAGCGGCCAGGCGAGCGGCAATACGAGCGGCCAGGCGAGCGGCCAGGCGAGCCGGCGCTCAGAGCCGAGCGGTCAGCCGAGCGGCCAGGCGAGCGGCCAGGCGAGCCGGCGCTCAGAGCCCGCGCTCAATGACGAGCGGCCAGCCGAGCGGCCAGGCGAGCAGCAAGGCAAGCGACCAGGCGAGCGGCCAGGTGAGCGGCCAGGCGAGCGGCCAGGCAAGCGGCCAGGCGAGCGGCGAAGCGAGCGGCCAGGCGAGCGGCCAGGCGAGCGACCAGGCGAGCGGTCAGGCGAGCGACCAGGCGAGCGGCCAGGCGAGCGGCCAGGCGAGCGGCGTTGCGAGCGGCCAGGCGGGCCGGCGCTCAGGGCCGCCGCGCTCAGAGCCGGCGCTCATACCCGGCGCTCAAAGCCGGCGCTCACACCCGGCGCTCAGAACCGTCGCTCAGAGCCGGCGCTCAAAGAGGAGCGGCCAGCCGAGCCGCCAGGCGAGCGACCAGGCGGGCGACCAGGCGAGAGGCCAGGCGAGCGGCCAGGCGAGCGGCCAGGCGAGCGGCCAGGCGAGCGGCCAGGCGAGCGGCCAGGCGAGCTGGCGCTTAGAGCCGGCGCTCAGAGCCTGTGCTCAAATCCAGTGCTCAAACCCTGCGCTCAAAGCCTAACAGCCAGTCGAGTGGCAAGGCGAGCGGCAAGGCGAACGGCCAGGCGAGCGGCCAGGCTAGCGGCCAGGCGAGCGGCCAGGCGAGCGGCCAGGCGAGCGGCAATGCGACCGGCCAGGCGAGCCGGCGCTCAGAGCCGAGCGGTCAGCCGAGCGGCCAGGCGAGCGTCCAGGCAAGCGGCCAGGCGAGCCAGCGCTCAGAGCCCGCGCTCAAAGAAGAGTGGCCAGCCGAGCGGCCAGGCAAGCGGCCAGGCGAGCGACCAGGCGAGCGGCCAGGCGAGCGACCAGGCGAGCGGCCAGGCGAGCGGCCAGGCGAGCGGCCAGGCGAGCCGGCGCTCAGAGCCGGCGCTCAAAGCCGGCGCTCAGAGCCGAGCGGTCAGCCGAGCGGCCAAGCGAGTGACCAGGTGAGCGGCCAGGCGAGCCGGCGCTCAGAGCCCGGGCTCAAAGACGAGCGGCCAGCTGAGCGGCCAGGCGAGCGACCAGGCCAGCGGCCAGGCAAGCGGCCAGGCGAGCGACCAGGCGAGCGGCCAGGCAAGCGGCCAGGCGAGCGGCCAAGCGAGCGGCCAGGCGAGCGGCCAGGGGAGCGGCAAGGCGAGCGGCCAGGCGAGCGACCAGGCGAGCCGCCAGGCGAGCGGTCAGGCGAGCGACCCGGCGAGCGGCCAGGTGAGCGGCAAGGCGAGCGGCCAGGCGGGCCGGGGCTCATTCCCGCCGCGCTAACGCCCGGCGCTCAGAACCGGTGCTCATAGCCGGCGCTCAGAGCCGGCGCCCAGAGCCGGCGCTCACACCCGGCGCTCAGAACCGTCGCTCAGAGCCGGCGCTCAGAGCCAATGCTCAAAACCGGCGCTCAAAGACGAGCGGCCAACC
Organism: Sycon ciliatum; assembly: GCF_964019385.1. Lineage (NCBI taxonomy): Eukaryota > Metazoa > Porifera > Calcarea > Leucosolenida > Sycettidae > Sycon > Sycon ciliatum. The sequence continues at coordinate 30,116,334 of NC_088649.1, forward strand.
GAGCGGCCAGGCGAGCGACCAGGCGGGCGACCACGCGAGCGGCCAGGCGAGCGGCTAGGCGAGCCGCCAGGCGAGCGGCCAGGCGAACGGCCAGGCGAGCGGCCAGGCGAGCTGGCGCTTAGAGCCGGCGCTCAGAGCCTGTGCTCAAATCCAGTGCTCAAAGCCTGCACTCAAAGCCTAACAGCCAGCCGAGCGGCAAGGCGAGCGGCCAGGCGAACGGCCAGGCGAGCGGCCAGGCGAGCGGCCAGGCGAGCGACCAGGCGAGCGGGCAGGCAAGCGGTCAGGCGAGCGACCAGGCGAGCGGCCAGGGGAGCGGCCAGGCGAGCGGCCAGGCGAGCGGCCAGGCGAGCGGCCAGGCGAGCGGCGTTGCGAGCGGCCAGGCGGGCCCGCGCTCAGGCCCGGCGCTCAGAGCCGGCGCTCATACCCGGCGCTCAGAGCCGGCGCTCACACCCGGCGCTCAGAACCGTCGCTCAGAGGCGGCGCTCAGAGCCAATGCTAAAAGCCGGCGCTCAAAGACGAGCGGCCAGCCGAGCCGCCAGGCGAGCGACCAGGCGGGCGATCAGGCGAGCGGCCAGGCGAGTGGCAAGGCGAGCGGCCAGGCGAGCGGCCAGGCGAGCGGCGAGGCGAGCGGCGAGGCGAGCGGCCAGGCGAGCTGGTGCTTAGAGCCAGCGCTCAGAGCCTGTGCTCAAATCCAGTGCTCAAACCCTGCGCTCAAAGCCTAACAGCCAGCCGAGCGGCAAGGCGAGCGGCCAGGCGAGCGGCCAGGCGAGTGGCCAGGCGAGCGGCCAGGCGAGCGGCCAGGCGAGCGGCAATGCGACCGGCCAGGCGAGCCGGCGCTTAGAGCCGAGCGGTCAGCCGAGCGTCCAGGCGAGCGTCCAGGCGAGCGTCCAGGCGAGCGGCCAGGCGAGCCAGCGCTCAGAGCCCACGATCAAAGACGAGTGGCCAGGCGAGCGGCCAGGCAAGCGGCCAGGCGAGTGACCAGGCGAGCGGTCAGGCGAGCGGCCAGGCGAGCGGCCGGGCAAGCGGCCAGGCGAGCGGCCAGGCGAGCGGCCAGGCGAGCCGGCGCTCAGAGCCGGCGCTGAAAGCCGGCGCTCAGAGCCGAGCGGTCAGCCGAGCGGCCAAGTGAGTGGCCAGGTGAGCGGCCAGGCGAGCCGACGCTCAGAGCCCGGGCTCAAAGACGAGCGGCCAGCTGAGCGGCCAGGCGAGCGACCAGGCCAGCGGCCAGGCAAGCGGCCAGGCGAGGGGCCAGGCGAGCGGCCAGGCTAGCGGCCAGGCGAGTGGCCAGGCGGGCCCGGGCTCATTGCCGCCGCGCTCACGCCTAGCGCTCAGAGCCTGTGCTCAAATCCAGTGCTCAAAGCCTGCGCTCAAAGCCTAACAGCCAGCCGTGGGGTCAGTCGAGCGGCCAGGCGAGCGGCCAGGCGAGCGGCCAGGCTAGCGGCCAGGCGAGCCGGCCGCTCGCCTGGCCGCTCGCGGCCAGACGAGCGGCCAAGCGAGCCACCAGGCGAGCGGCCAGGCGAGCGGCCTGGAGAGCCGGCGCTCAGAGTCGGCGCTCAGAGCCAGCGCTCAAAGCCGGCGCTCAGAGCCGACGCTCAGAGCCGGCGCTCAGAGCCGGCGCTCAGAGCCGGCGCTCAGAGCGGCCAGGCGAGCGGCCAGGCGAGCGGCCAGACGAGCGGCCAGGCGATCGACCCGGCGAGCGGCATTGCGAGCGGACAGGCGGGCCGGCGCTCAGGTGCGGCGCTCAGAGCCGCCGCTCAAAGCCGGCGCTCAAAGTGGAGCGGCCAGGCGAGCACCCAGGCGAGTGACCAGGCGAGCGGCCAGGCAAGCGGCCAAGCGAGCGGCCAGGCGAGCGGCCATGCGAGCCGGCGCTCAGAGCCGGCGCTCAAAGCCGGCGCTCAAAGACGAGCGGCCAGGCGAGCGGCCAGGCAAGCGACCAGGCGAGCGACCAGGTGAGCGGCCAGGCGAGCGACCAGGCGAGCGGCAAGGCGAGCGGCGTTGCGAGCGGCCAGGCAGGCCGGCGCTCAGGGCCGGCGCTCAGGCCCGGCGCTCAGAGCCGGCGCTCATAGCCGGCGCTCAGAGCCGGCGCTCACACCCGGCGCTCAGAGCCGACGCTCAGAACCCACGCTCAGAGCCGGCGCTTAGAGCCGTCGCTCAGAGCCGAGCGGTCAGCCGAGCAGCCAGGCGATCGGCCAGGCGAGCGGCCAGGCGAGCGGCCAGGCGAGCGGCCAGGCGAGCGGCCAGGCAAGCGGCCAGGCGAGCGGCCAGGCGAGGGGCCAGGCGAGCGGCCAGGCGAGCGGCCAGGCAAGCGGCCGGGCGAGCGGCCAGGCGAGCGACCATGTGAGCGGCCAGGCGAACGGGCCAGCGCTCAGAGCCGGCGCTCAAAGACGAGCGGCCAGGCGAGCGGCCAGGCGAGCGACCAGGCGAGCGACCAGGTGAGCGACCAGGCAAGCGACCAGGCGAGCGGCCAGGCGAGCGGCGTTGCGAGCGGCCAGGCGGGCCGGCGCTCAGGGCCGGCGCTCAGAGCCGGCGCTCATAGCCGGCGCTCAGAGCCGGCGCTCACACCCAGCGCTCAGAGCCGGCGCTCAGAGCCGGTGCTCAAAGGCGGCGCTCAAAGGCGAGCGGCCAGGCGAGCAACCACACGAGCGACAAGGCGAGCGGCCAGGCGAGCGGCCAGGCGAGTGGCTAGGCGAGCGTCGAGGCTAACGGCCAGGCGAGCGGCCAGGCGCGCGGCGAGGCGAGCGGCCAGGCGAGCGACCAGGCGTTCACACCCGGCGCTCAGAGCGCCCAGGCGAACGACCAGGCGCGCGGCCAGGCGCTGAGAGCCGGCGCTGAGAGCCGGCGCTCAGAACCTGTGCTCAAATCCAGTGCTCAAAGCCGGTGCTCAAAGCCTAAAAGCCAGCCGAGCGGCCAGGTGAACGGCAAGCGAGCGGCCAGGTGAGCGGCCAGGCGAGCGGCCAGGCGAGCGGCCAGGCGAGCGGCCAGGCGAACGGCCAGGCGAGCGACCAGGCGTTCACACCCGGCGCTCAGAGCGCCCAGGCAAACGGCCGGGCGCGCGGCCAGGCGAGCGGCAAGGCGAGCGGCCAGACGAGCGGCCAGGCGAGCAGCCAGGCGAGCGGCAAATGCGAGCGGCAAATGCGAGCGGCCAGGGGAGCGGCCAGGGGAGCCGGCGCTCAGAGGCGGCGCTTATAGCCGAGCAGTCAGCCGAGCGGCCAGGCGAGCGGCCAGGCGAGTCGGCGCTCAGGGCCCGCGCTCAAACACGAGCGGCCAGCCGAGCGTCCAGGCGAGCGACCAGGCGAGCGGCCAGGCGAGCTGCCAGGCGAGCGGCCAGGCGAGCGGCCAGGCGAGCGACCAGGCGAGCGGCCAGGCGCGCAACCAGGCGAGCGTCTAGGCGAGCGCCCAAGCGAGCGGCCAGGCGAGCGGCCAGGCGAGCGGCCAGGCAAGCGGCGTTGCGAGCGACCAGGCGGGCCGTCGCTCAGGCCCGGCGCTCAGAGCCGGCGCTCATAGCCGGCGCTCAGAGCCGGCGCTCACACGCGGCGCTCAGAACCGTCGCTCAGAGCCGGCGCTAAGAGCCGGTGCTCAAAGCCGGCGCTCAAAGGCGAGCGGCCAGGCGAGCGGCCAGGCGAGCGACCAGGCGAGCGGCCAGGCGAACGGCCAGGCGAGCAGCCAGGCCAGCGGCCAGGCGAGCTGGCGCTCAGAGCCGGCGCTCAGAGCCGGCGCTCAAGGCCGGCGCTCAAGGCCGGCGCTCAGAGCCGGCGCTCAGAGCCGACGCTCAGAGCCGGCGCTCAGAGCCGGCGCACAGAGCCGAGCGGCCAGGCGAGCGGCCCGGCCAGCCGCACGGCGAGCGGCCCGGCCAGCCGCACGGCGAGCGGCCAGGCATGTTGCCAGACGAGCAGGCGTTCAGAGCCGATGATCGGAGCAGGCGCTCGAAACCGGCGCTCAGAGCCGGCGCTCAAAGCCGAGCGGCCAGTCGAGGGGCCAGGCGAGCGGCCAGGCGAGCGGCCAGGCAAGCGGCCAGGCGAGCGGCCAGGCGAGCGGCCAGGAGAGCGACCAGGCGAGCGGCCAGGCGAGCGGACAGGCGAGCCGGCGCTCAGAGCCCGCGCTCAAAGACTAGCAGCCGCGTCGCGGCCAGGCGAGCGGCCATGCGAGCGACCAGGCGAACGACCAGGCGAGTGGCCAGGCGAGCGGTCAGGCGAGCGACAAGGTGAGCGGCCATGCTAACCACCAGGCGACCGGCCAGGCGAGCGGCGTTGCGAGCGGCCAGGCGGGCCGGCGCTCAGGGCCAGCGTTCAGGCCCGGCGCTCAGACCCGACGCTCAGAGCCGACGCTCAGAGCCGTCGCTCACACCCGGCGCTCAGAACCGTCGCTCAGAGCCGGCGCTCAGAGCCGTTGCTCAAAGCCGGCGCTCAAAGGCGAGCGGCCAGCCGAGCGGCCAGGCGAGCGACCAGGCGAGCGGCCAGGCGAGCGGCAAGGCGAGTGGCTAAGTGAGCGGCGAGGCGAGCGACCAGGTGAGCGGCCAGGCGAGCCGGCACTCAGGGCCGGCGCTCAGAGCCTGTGCTCAAATCCAGTGCACAAACCTGCGCTCAAAGCCTAACAGCCAGCCGAGTGGCAAGGCCAGTGGCCAGGCGAACGGCCAGGCGAACGGCGAGGCGAGCGGCCAGGCGAGCGGCCAGGCAAGCGGCAATGCAAGCGGCCAGGCGAGCGGCCGGGCAAGCCGGCGCTCAGAGCCGGCGCAGAGAGCCGGTGCTCACAGCCGGCGCTCAGAGCCGGCGCTACCAGCCGGCGCTCAGAGCCAGCGCTCAAAGCCGAGCGCCCAGGCGAGCGGCCAAGCGAGAGGCCAGGCGAGCGGCCAGGTGAGCGGCCAGGCGAGCTGCCAGGCGCTCAGAGCCGACGCTCAGAACCGGCGCTCAGAGCCGGCGCTCAGAGCCGTCGCTCAGAGCCGCACTCAGAGGCGAGCGGTCAGCCGAGCAGCCAGGTGAGCGGCCAGGTGAGCGGCCAGGCGAGCCGGCGCTCAGAGCCCGCGCTCAAAGACGAGCAGCCAGGCGAGCGGCCAGGCGGGCGGCCAGGCGAGCGACCAGGCGAGCGGCCAGGCGAGCGGCCAGGCGAGCAGCCAGGCGAGCGGCCAGGCAAGCGGCCAGGCGAGCGGCCAGGCGAGCGGCCAGGCCAGCGGCCAGGCAAGCGGTCAGGCGAGCGGCCAGGCGAGCGACCATGTGAGCGGCCAGGCGAGCGGGCCGGCGCTCAGAGCCGGCGCTCAAAGCCGGCGCTCAAAGAGGAGCGGCCAGGCGAGCGGCCAGGCGAGCGACCAGGTGAGCGGCCAGGCGAGCGACCAGGCGAGCGGCCAGGCGAGCGGCGTTGCGAGCGGCCAGGCGGGCCGGCGCTCAGGGCCGACGCTCAGGCCCGGCGCTCAGAGCCGGCGCTCATAGCCGGCGCTCAGAGCTGGCGCGCACACCCGGCGCTGAGAGCCGGCGCTCAGAGCCGGCGCTCAAAGGCGGCGCTCAAAGGCGAGCGGCCAGGCGAGTGGCCAGGCGAGCGGCCAGTCAAGCCGGCGCTGAGAGCCCGCGCTCAAAGACGAACAGCCAGCTGAGCGGCCAGGCGGGCGGCCAGGCGAGCGACCAGGCGAGCGGCCAGGCGAGCGGCCAGGCGAGCGGCCAGGCGAGCGGCCAGGGGAGCGGCCAGGCGAGCGGCCAGGCAAGCGGCCAGGCGAGCGACCATGTGAGCGGCCAGGCGAGCGGGCCGGCGCTCAGAGCCGGCGCTCAAAGCCGGCGCTCAAAGACGAGCGGCCAGGCGAGCGGCCAGGCGAGCGACCAGGCGAGCGGCCAGCCGGCTCTGAGCGCCAGCTCTGAGCGTCGGCTCGCCCCGACCGCACGCCTTGCCGCTCGCCTGGCCGCTCGCCTGGCCGCTCGCCTGGCCGCTCACCTGGCCGCTCGCCTGGCCGCTCGCCTGGCCGCACGCCTGGCCGCTTGCCTGGTCGCTCACCTGGCCGCTCGGCTGGCCGCTCGTCTCGCCGCTCGCCTTGCAGCTTGGCTGGCCGCTTGCCTGGCTGCTCGCCTGGCCGTTAGCCTGGCCGCTCGCCTGGCCGCTCGCCTGGCCGCTCGACTGCGCGCTGGGCTTTGAGCGCCGGCTCTGCGCGGCGGCTCTGAGCGCCGGCTCCGAGCGCCGGCTCCGCGCGCCGGCTCCGAACGCCGGCTCTGAACACCGGCTCCGAGCGCCGGCTCTGGGTGTCGGCTCTGAGCGCCGGCTCGCCTAACCGCTCGCCTGGCCGCTCGCGTGACCGCTCGCCTGGCCTATCGGCTTTGAGCGCCGGCTCTGAGCGCCAGCTCTAAGCGCTGGCTCGCCTGACCGCCCGCCTTGCCGCTCGCATTGCCGATCGCCTGGCCGCTCGCCTGGCCGCTCGCCTGGCCGCTCGCCTCGCCGCTCGCCTGGCCGCTTACCTCGCCGCTCGGCTGGCCGCTCGCCTCGCCGCTCGGCTGGCTGTTAGGCTTTTAGCGCCGGCTTTGAGCACTGGATTGGAGCATCGGCTCTGAGCGCCGGCTCTCAGCGCCGGCTCTGAGCGCCGGTTCGCCTGGCCGCTCGCCTGGCCGCTCGCCCGGCCGCTCGCCTGGCCGCTCGCCTGGCCGCCCGCCTGGCCGCTCGCCTGGCCGCTCGCCTGGTCGCTCGCGTGGCCGCTCGTCTTTGAGCGCCGGCTTTGAGCGCCGGCTCTGAGCGCCAGCTCTAAGCGCTAGCTCGCCTGACCGCCCGCCTTGCCGCTCGCCTGGCCGCTCGCCTGGCTGCTAGCCTGGCCGCTCGCCTGGCCGCTCGCCTGGCCGCTCGCCTCGCCGCTTGCCTGGCTGCTCACCTCGCCTCTCGGCTGGCCGCTCGCCTCGCCGCTCGGCTGGCTGTTAGGCTTTTAGCGCCGGCTTTGAACACTGGATTGGAGCATCGGCTCTGAGCGCCGGCTCTGAGCGCCGGTAAACCTGGCCGCTCGCCTTGTCGCTCGCCTGGCCGCTCATCTGGCCGTTTGCCTGGCCGCTCGGCTTTGAGCGCCGGCTCTGAGCGCCGGCTCTGAGCGTCGGCTCGCCTTGCCGCTCGCCTGGCCGTTCGCCTGGCCGCTCACCTGGCCGCTCGCCTGGCCGCTCGCCTGGTCGCTCGCCTGGCCGATCGGTTGGCCGCTCGTCTTTGAGCGTCGGCTCTGAGCGCCGGCTCTCAGCGCCGGTTCGCCTGGCCGCTCGCCTGGCCGCTCGCCTGGCCGCACGCCTCGCCGCTCGCCTGGCCGATCTCCTTGTCGCTCGCCTGGCCGCTCCCCTGGCCGCTCGACTGGCCACTCGGCTGTCCGCTCGGCTTTGAGCGCCGGCTCTGAGCGTCGGCTCGCCCGGCCGCTCGCCTTGCCGCTCGCCTGGCCGCTCGCCTGGCCGTTCGTCAGGCCGCTCGCCTGGCCGCTCGCCTGGCCGCTCCCCTAGCCGCTTGCCTGGCCGCTCGCCTGGCCGCTCGCCTGGTCGCTCGCCTGGCCGCTCGGCTGGCCGCTCGTCTTTGAGCGCCGGCTCTGAGCGCCGGCTCTGAGCGCCGATTCGCCTGGCCGCTCGCCAGGCCGCACGCCTGGCCGCTCGCCTGGCCGCTCTCCTTGCCGCTCGCCTGGCCGCTTGCCTGGCCGCTCACCTGGCCGCTCGCCTGGCCACCCGGCTGGCCGCTCGGCTTTGAGCGCCGGCTCTGAGCGTCGGCTCACCCCGGCCGCTCGCCTTGCCGCTCGCCTGGCCGCTCGCCTAGCCGCTCGCCTGGCGGCTCGCCTGGCCGCTCGCCTGGCCGCTCGCCTGGCCGCTCGTCTGGCTGCTCGCCTAGCCGCTCGCCTGGCCGCTCGCCTGGCAGCTCGCCTGGCCGCTCGCCTGGTCGTTTGCCTGGCCGCTCGCCTCGCCGCTCGCCTTGCCGCTCGGCTGACTGTTAGGCTGTGAGCACCGGCTTTGAGCACTGGATTGGAGCGTCGGCTCTGAGCGCCGGCTCTGAGCGCCGGCTCTGAGCTGCCAGGCGAGCGTCCAGGCGAGCCAGCGCTCAAATCCAGTGCTCAAAGCCGGCGCTCAAAGCCTAACAGCGAGCCGAGCGGCGACGCGAGTGGCCAGGCGAGCGGCCGGCTCTAAACTCCGGCTCAGAGTCGGCGCTCAGAGCCAGCGCTCAAAGCCGAGCGGCCAGCCGAGCGGCCAGGCGAGCGGCCAGGCGAGACGCCAGGCGAGCGGCCAGGCAAGCGGCCAGGCGAGCGGCAAGGTGAGCGACCAGGTGAACGACCAGGCGAGCGGCCAGACGAGCGGCCAGGCGAGCGGCCAGGCGAGCGGCCAGGCGACCAGCCAGGCGTGCAGGCAGGCGAGCGGCCAGGCGAGCCGGCGCTCAGACCCGGCGCTCAGAGCCGGCGCTAAGAGCCTGCCCTCAAATCCAGCGCTCAAAGCCTAACGGCCAGCCAAGCAGCAAGGCGAGTGGCCAGGCGAGCGGCTAGGTGATCGGCCAGGCAAGCGGCCAGGCGACCGGCCAGGCGAGCAGCCAGGCGAGTGGGCAGGCGAGCGGCCAGGCTAACCGGCGCTCAGAGCCGGAACTGAGCGCCGGCGCTCAGAGCCTGCGCTAAGAGCCGGCGCTCAAAGCCGAGCGGCCAGCAGAGCAGCCAGGCAGGCGGCCAGGCGAGAGGCCAGACGAGCGGCCAGGGGAGCGGCCAGAGCCGGCGCCAGAGCCGGCTCAGAGCCGGCTCTGAGCGCCGGCTTTGAGCGGCCAGGCGAGCGGCCAGGCGAGCCAGCGCTCAGAGCCTGCGCTCAGAGCCTGCGCTCAAATCCAGTGCTCAAAGCCGGCACTCAAAGCCTAACGGCGAGCCGAGTGGCAAGGCGAGTGGCCAGGCGAGCGACCGGCTCTAAACTCCGGCTCAGAGTCGGCGCTCAGAGCCGGCGCTCAGAGCCGGCGCTCAAAGCCGAGCGGCCAGCCGAGCGGCCAAGCGAGAGGCCAGGCGAGCAGCCAGGCGAGCGGCCAGTCGAGCGGCAAGGTGAGCGACCAGGTGAACGACCAGGCGAGCGGCCAGGCGAGCGGCCAGGCGAGCGGCAAGGCGACCAGCCAGGCGAGCAGGCAGGCGAGCGGCCAGGCGAGCCGGTGCTCAGACCCGGCGCTCAGAGCCGACGCTCAGAGCCTGCGCTCAAAGCCGGCGCTCAAAGCCTAACGCCGGCCGAGCGGCAAGGCGAGTGGCCAGGCGAGCGGCCAGGCGATCGGCCAAGCGAGCAGCCAGGTGAGCAGGCAGGCGAGCGGCCAGGCGAGCGGCCAGGCGAGCCGGCGCTCAGAGCCGGAGCTGAGCGCCGGCGCTCAGAGCCGGCGCTCAGAGCCCGCGTTTAGAGCCGGCGCTCAGAGCCTGCGCTCAGAGCCGGCGCTCAAAGCCGAGCTGCCAGCAGAGCGGCCAAAAAAGCGGCCAGGCGATCGGCCAGGCGAGCGGCCAGGCGACCGACCAGGTGAGCAGCCAGGCGAGCAGGCAGGCGAGCAGGCAGGCGAGCGGCCAGGCGGGCGGCCAGGCGAGCCGGCGCTCAGAGCCGGAGCTGAGCGCCGGCGCTCAGAGCCTGAGCTCAGAGCCGGCGCTCAGAGCCTGCGTTCAGAGCCGGCGCTCAAAGCCGAGCGGCCAGCAGAGCGGCCAGGCAAGCGACCAGGCGAGAGACCAGACGAGCGGCCAGACGAGCGGCCAGAGCCGGCGCCAGAGCCTGCTCAGAGCCGGCGCTCAAAGCCGGCACCCAGAGCAGGCGCCCAGATCCGATGCTCAGAACCGTCGCTGAGAGCCGGCGCCCAGAGCGGTTGCTCAAAGCCGGCGATCAAAGACGAGCGGCTAGCCGAGCGGCCAGGCGAGCTACCAGGCGAGTGGCCAGGCGAGCGGCAAGGCGAGCGGCCAGGCGAGCGGCCAGGCGAGCGGCCAGGCGACCGGCCAAGCGAGCGGCCAGGCTAACGGCCAGGCGAGCGGCAAGGCGAGCCGGCTCTCAAAGCCGGCGCTCAGAGACGGCGCTAAGAGCTGGCGCTCAGAGCCGGCGCTCACAGCCGAGCGGTCAGCCGAGCGGCCAGGCGAGCGACCAGGCGAGCCGCCTAGCGAGCCGCCAGGCGAACGGCCAAGCGAGCGGCCAGGCGAGCGGCCAGGCGACCGGCCAAGCGAGCGGCCAGGCTAACGGCCAGGCGAGCGGCAAGGCGAGCCGGCTCTCAAAGCCGGCGCTCAGAGACTGCGCTAAGAGCTGGCGCTCAGAGCCGGCGCTCACAGCCGAGCGGTCAGCCGAGCGGCCAGGCGAGCGACCAGGCGAGCCGCCTAGCGAGCCGCCAGGCGAACGGCCAAGCGAGCGGCCAGGCGAGTGGCCAGGCGAGCGGCATTGCGAGCGGCCAGGCGGGCCGGCGCTCAGGGCCGGCGCTCAGGCCCTGCGCTCAGAGCCGGCGCTCATAGCCGGCGCTAAGAGCCGACGCTCAGAGCCGGCGCTCACACTCGGCGCTCAGAACCGTCGTTCAGAGCCGGCGCTCCGAGCCGGTGGTCAAAGCCGGCGCTCAAAGACGAGCGGCCAGCCGAGCGGCGAGGCGAGTGACCAGGCGAGCGACCAGGCGAGCGGCCAGGCGAGCGGCCAGGCGAGCGGCCAGGCGAGCGGCCAGGCGAGCCGCCAAGCGAGCCGCCAGGCGAACCGCCAGGCGAGCGGCCAGGCGAGTGGCCAGGCGAGCCGTCGCTCAGAGCCGGCGCTCAAAGACGAGCAGCTAGCCGAGCGGCCAGGCGAGAGGCCAGGCGAGCGACCAGGCGAGCGGCCAGGTGAGCGGCCAGGCGAGCAACCAGGCGAGCGGCCAGGCGAGCGGCGAGGCGAGTGGCCAGGCGAGCCAGTGCTCAGAGCCTGCGCTCAGAACCTGCGCTCAAATCCAGTGCTCAAAGCCGGCGCTCAAAGCCTTACGGGCGGCCGAGCGGCAAGGCGAGTGGCCAGGCGAGCGACTAGGCGAGCGGCCCGGCGAGCGGCCGCCTCTAAACTCTGGCTCAGAGTTGGCGCTAACAGCCGGCGCTCACAGCCGTTGCTCACAGCCGAGCAGGCAGCCGAGCAGCCAGTCGAGCGGCCAAGCGAGAGGCGAGGCGAGCGGCCAGGCGAGCGGCCAGGCGAGCGACCAGGTGAATGACCAGGCGAGCGGCCAGGCGAGCGGCAAGGCGAGCAGCCAGGCGAGCAGGCAGGGGAGCGGCCAGGCGAGCGGCCAGGCGAGCGACCAGGCGGGCGGCCAGGCGAGCGGCCAGGCGAGCGGCCAGGGGAGCGGCCAGGTGAGCGGCCAGGCGAGCGGCCAGGCGAGTGGCCAGGCGAGCGGCATTGCGAGCGGCCAGGCGGGCCGGCGGTCAGGGCAGGTGCTCAGGCCCGGCGCTCAGAGCCGGCGCTCATACCCGGCGCTCAGAGCCGGCGCTCAGAGCCGGCGCTCAGAGCTGGCGCTCAGAACCGGCGCTCAGAACCGTCCTTCAGAGCTGGCGCTCACAGCCGGTGCTCAAAGCCGGCGCTCAAAGACGAGCGGCCAGACGAGCGGCCAGGCGAGCGACAAGGCGAGCGGCCAGGCAAGCGGCCAGGCGAGCGGCGAGGCGAGCGGCAAGGCGATAAGCCAGGCGAGTGGCCAGGCGACCCGGCGCTCAAAGACGAGCAGCCAGCCGAGCGGCCAGGCGAGCGGCCAGGCGAGCGACCAGGCGAGCGGTCTGGCGAGCGGCCACGCGAGCGGCCAGGCGAGCGGCCAGGCGAGCGGCCAGGCGAGCCGGCGCTCAGAGCCTGTGCTCAGAGCCTGCGCTCAAATCCAGTCCTCAAAGCCGGCGCTCAAAGCCTAACGGCCAGCCGAGCGGCAAGGCGAGTGGCCAGGCGAGGGGCCGGGCGAGCGGCCAGGCGAGCGGCCAGGCGAGTGGCCAGGCGAGCGGCCGGGCGAGCAGCCAGGCGAACGGCCGGCTCTAAACTCCGGCTCAGAGTCGGCGCACAGAGCCTGTGCTCAGAGCCTGTGCTCAGAGCCTGCGCTCAAATCCAGTCCTCAAAGCCGGCGCTCAAAGCCTAACGGCCAGCCGAGCGGCAAGGCGAGTGGCCAGGCGAGGGGCCAGGCGAGCGGCCAGGCGAGCGGCCGGGCGAGCAGCCAGGCGAGTGGCCGGCTCTAAACTCCGGCTCAGAGTCGGCGCCCAGAGCCGGCGCTCAGAGCCGGCGCTCAGAGCCGAGCAGCCAGCCGAGTGGCCAGGCGAGCGGCGAGGTGAGCGGCCAGGCGAGCGACCAGGCGAACGACCAGGCGAGCGGCCAGGAGAGCGGCCAGGCGAGCGGCCAGGCGAGCGGCCAGGCGAGCGGCCAGGCGAGCCGGCGCTCAGAGCCGGGGCTCAGAGCCAGCGCTCAGAGCCGGCGCTCAGAGCCGGCGCTCAGAGCCGCACTCAGAGCCTGCGCTCAGAGCCTGCGCTCAGAGCCTGCGCTCAAATCCAGTGCTCAAAGCCGGCGCTCAAAGCCGGCGCTCAAAGCCTAACGGCCTGCCGAGCGGCAAGGCGAGTGGCCAGTTGAGCGGCCAGGCGAGCGGCCAGGCGAGCGGCCAGGCGAGCGGCCAGGCGAGCGGCCAGGCGAGCGGCCAGGCGAGCGGCCAGGCGAGCGGCCGCGCGAGTGGCCAGGCCAGGGGAGCGACCAGGTGAGCGGCCAGGCGAGCGGCCAGGCGAGTGGCCAGGCGAGCGGCATTGCGAGCGGCCAGGCGGGCCGGCGGTCAGGGCCGGCGCTCAGGCCCGGCGCTCAGAGCCGGCGCTCATAGCCGGCGCTCAGACCCGGCGCTCAGAGCCGGCGCCCAGAGCCGGTGCTCAGAGCTCGCGCTCAGAACCGGCGCTCAGAACCGTCCCTCAGAGCCGGTGCTCAGAGCCGGTGCTCAAAGCCGGCTCTCAAAGATGAGCGGCGGCCAGCCGAGCGACCAGGCGAGCGGCCAGGCTTGCGGCCTGGCAAGCGGCCAGGCGAGCGGCCAGGCGAGCGGCCAGGCGAGCGGCCAGGCGAGTGGCCAGGCGAGCCGGCGCTCAGAGCCGGCGCTCAGAGCCGGCGCTCAAAGACTAGCAGCCAGCCGAGCGGCCAGGCGAGCGGCCAGGCGAGCGACCAGGCGAGCGGTCTGGCGAGCGGCCAGGCAAGCGGCCAGGCGAGCGGCCAGGCGAGCGGCCAGGCGAGCCGGTGCTCAGAGCCTGTGCTCAGAGCCTGCGCTCAAATCCAGTCCTCAAAGCCGGCGCTCAAAGCCTAACGGCCAGCCGAGCGGCAAGGGGAGTGGCCAGGCGAGGGGCCAGGCGAGCGGCCAGGCGAGCGGCCGGGCGAGCGACCAGGCGAACGACCAGGCGAGCGGCCAGGTGAGCGGCCAGGAGAGCGGCAAGGCACGCGGTCAGGCGAGCGGCCAGGCGAGCCGGCGCTCAGAGCCGGGGATCAGAGCCAGCGCTCAATGCCGGCGCTCAAAGCCGGCGCTCAGAGCCGGCGCTCAGAGCCTGCGCTCAAATCCAGTGCTCAAAGCCGGCGCTCAAAGCCGGCGCTCAAAGCCGGCGCTCAAAGCCTAACGGCCAGCCGAGCGGCAAGGCGAGTGGCCAGTTGAGCAGCCAGGCGAGCGGCCAGGCGATCGGCCAGGCGACCGGCCAGGCAAGCGGCCAGGCGAGCGGCCAGGCGAGCGGCCGCGCGAGTGGCCAGGCGAGCGGCATTGCGAGCGGCCAGGCGGGCCGGCGCTCAGGGCCGGCGCTCAGGCCCGCCGCTCAGAGGCGGCGCTCATAGCCGGCGCTCAGAGCCGGCGCTCAGAACCGTCGCTCAGAGCCGGTGCTCAAAGCCGGCGCTCAAAGACGAGCGCCCAGCCGAGCGGCCAGGCGAGCGACCAGGCGAGCGACCAGGCGAGCGTGCAGGCGAGCGGCCAGGCGAGCGGCCAGGTGAGTGGCGAGGCGAGCGGCCAGGCGAGCGATCAGGCGAGCGGCCAGGCGAGCGGCCGGGCGAGCGGCCAGGCGAGCGGCCAGGCGAGCGGCCAGGCGAGCGGCCAGGCGAGCGGCCAGGCGAGTGGCCAGGCGAGCCGGCGCTCAGAGCCGGCGCTCAGAGCCGGCGCTCAAAGACTAGCAGCCAGCCGAGCGGCCAGGCGAGCGGCCAGGCGAGCGACCAGGCGAGCGGTCTGGCGAGCGGCCAGGCAAGCGGCCAGGCGAGCGGCCAGGCGAGCGGCCAGGCGAGCCGGTGCTCAGAGCCTGTGCTCAGAGCCTGCGCTCAAATCCAGTCCTCAAAGCCGGCGCTCAAAGCCTAACGGCCAGCCGAGCGGCAAGGGGAGTGGCCAGGCGAGGGGCCAGGCGAGCGGCCAGGCGAGCGGCCGGGCGAGCGACCAGGCGAACGACCAGGCGAGCGGCCAGGTGAGCGGCCAGGAGAGCGGCAAGGCACGCGGTCAGGCGAGCGGCCAGGCGAGCCGGCGCTCAGAGCCGGGGATCAGAGCCAGCGCTCAAAGCCGGCGCTCAAAGCCGGCGCTCAGAGCCGGCGCTCAGAGCCTGCGCTCAAATCCAGTGCTCAAAGCCGGCGCTCAAAGCCGGCGCTCAAAGCCGGCGCTCAAAGCCTAACGGCCAGCCGAGCGGCAAGGCGAGTGGCCAGTTGAGCAGCCAGGCGAGCGGCCAGGCGATCGGCCAGGCGACCGGCCAGGCAAGCGGCCAGGCGAGCGGCCAGGCGAGCGGCCGCGCGAGTGGCCAGGCGAGCGGCATTGCGAGCGGCCAGGCGGGCCGGCGCTCAGGGCCGGCGCTCAGGCCCGCCGCTCAGAGGCGGCGCTCATAGCCGGCGGTCAGAGCCGGCGCTCAGAGCCGGCGCTCAGAACCGTCGCTCAGAGCCGGTGCTCAAAGCCGGCGCTCAAAGACGAGCGCCCAGCCGAGCGGCCAGGCGAGCGACCAGGCGAGCGACCAGGCGAGCGTCCAGGCGAGCGGCCAGGCGAGCGGCCAGGTGAGTGGCGAGGCGAGCGGCCAGGCGAGCGATCAGGCGAGCGGCCAGGCGAGCGGCCGGGCGAGCGGCAATGCGAGCGGCCAGGCGAGCGGCCAGGCGAGCAGCCAGGCGAGCAGGCAGGCGAGCGGCCAGTCGAGCGGTCAGGCTAGCCGGCGCTCAGAGCCGGCGCTCAGAGCTGAAGCTGTGCTCAAAGCCGGCGCTAAAAGCCTAACAGCCAGCCGAGCGGCAAAGCGAGCGGCCAGGCGAACGGCCAGGCGAGCGGCGAGGCGAGCGGCCAGGCGAGCCGACGCTGAGAGCCGGGGCTCAGAGCCAAAGGTCAGAGGCGGCGCTCAGAGCCGGTGCTCAGAGCCGCCGCTCAGAGCCGGCGCTCAGAGCTGGCACTCAGAGCCTGCGCTCAGAGCCTGCGCTCAGAGCCTGCGCTTAAATCCAGTGCTCAAAGCAGGCGCTCAAAGCCTAACGGCAAGCCAAAGGGCGAGGCGAGAGGCCAGGCGAGCGGCAAGGCGAGGCGAGCGGCCAGGAGAGCGGCCAGGCGAGCGGCCAGGCGAGCGACCAGGCGAGCGGCCAGGCGAGCGGCCAGGCGAGCGGCATAGCGAGCGGCTAGGGGGGCCGGCGCTCAGGGCCGTAGCTCAGGCCCGGCGCTCAGAGCCGGCGCTCATAGCCGGCGCTCATAGCCGGCACTCATAGCCGGCGCTCATAGCCAGCGCTCAGAGCCGGCGCTCAGAGCCGGCGCTAAGAGCCGGCGCTCGCACTCGGCGCTCAGAACCGTCGTTCAGAGCCGGCGCTCCGAGCCGGTGGTCAAAGCCGGCGCTCAAAGACGAGCGGCCAGCCGAGCGGCGAGGCGAGCGACCAGGCGAGCGGCCAGGCGAGCGGCCAGGCGAGCGGCCAGGCGAGCGGCCAGGCGAGCGGCCAGGCGAGCGGCCAGGCGAGCGGCCAGGCGAGCGGCCAGGCGAGCGGCCAGGCGAGCGGCCAGGCGAGCGGCCTGGCGAGCGGCCTGGCGAGCGGCCAGGCGAGCGGCCAGGCGAGCGGCCAGGCGAGCGGCCAGGCGAGCGGCATTGCGAGCGGCCAGGCGGGCCGGCGCTCAGGGCCGGCGCTCAGGCCCTGCGCTCAGAGCCGGCGCTCATAGCCGGCGCTAAGAGCCGACTCTCAGAGCCGGCGCTCACACTCGGCGCTCAGAACCGTCGTTCAGAGCCGGCGCTCCGAGCCGGTGGTCATAGCCGGCGCTCAAAGAGGAGCGGCCAGCCGAGCGACGAGGCGAGCGACCAGGCGAGCGGCCAGGCGAGCGGCCAGGCGAGCGGCCAGGCGAGCGGCCAGGCGAGCGGCCAGGCGAGCGGCCAGGCGAGCGGCCAGGCGAGCGGCCAGGCGAGCGGCCAGGCGAGCGGCCAGGCGAGCGGCATAGCGAGCGGCTAGGCGGGCCGGCGCTCAGGGCCGTAGCTCAGGCCCGGCGCTCAGAGCCGGCGCTCATAGCCGGCACTCATAGCCGGCACTCATAGCCGGCGCTCATAGCCAGCGCTCAGAGCCGGCGCTCAGAGCCGGCGCTAAGAGCCGGCGCTCGCACTCGGCGCTCAGAACCGTCGTTCAGAGCCGGCGCTCCGAGCCGGTGGTCAAAGCCGGCGCTCAAAGACGAGCGGCCAGCCGAGCGGCGAGGCGAGCGACCAAGCGAGCGGCCAGGCGAGCGGCCAGGCGAGCGGCCAGGCGAGCGGCCAGGCGAGCGGCCAGGCGAGCGGCCAGGCGAGCGGCCAGGCGAGCGGCCAGGCGAGCGGCCAGGCGAGCGGCCTGGCGAGCGGCCTGGCGAGCGGCCAGGCGAGCGGCCAGGCGAGCGGCCAGGCGAGCGGCCAGGCGAGCGGCCAGGCGAGCGGCCAGGCGAGCGGCCAGGCGAGCGGCCAGGCGAGCGGCCAGGCGAGCGGCCAGGCGAGCGGCCAGGCGAGCGGCCAGGCGAGCGGCCAGGCGGGCCGGCGCTCAGGGCCGGCGCTCAGGCCCTGCGCTCAGAGCCGGCGCTCATAGCCGGCGCTAAGAGCCGACTCTCAGAGCCGGCGCTCACACTCGGCGCTCAGAACCGTCGTTCAGAGCCGGTGGTCATAGCCGGCGCTCAAAGAGGAGCGGCCAGCCGAGCGGCGAGGCGAGCGACCAGGCGAGCGGCCAGGCGAGCGGCCAGGCGAGCGGCCAGGCGAGCGGCCAGGCGAGCGGCCAGGCGAGCGGCCAGGCGAGCGGCCAGGCGAGCGGCCAGGCGAGCGGCCAGGCGAGCGGCCAGGCGAGCGGCCAGGCGAGCGGCCAGGCGAGCGGCCAGGCGAGCGGCCAGGCGAGCGGCCAGGCGAGCGGCCAGGCGAGCGGCCAGGCGAGCGGCCAGGCGAGCGGCCAGGCGAGCGGCCAGGCGAGCGGCCAGGCGAGCGGCCAGGCGAGCGGCCAGGCGAGCGGCCAGGCGAGCGGCCAGGCGAGCGGCATTGCGAGCGGCCAGGCGGGCCGGCGCTCAGGGCCGGCGCTCAGGCCCTGCGCTCAGAGCCGGCGCTCATAGCCGGCGCTAAGAGCCGACTCTCAGAGCCGGCGCTCACACTCGGCGCTCAGAACCGTCGTTCAGAGCCGGCGCTCCGAGCCGGTGGTCATAGCCGGCGCTCAAAGAGGAGCGGCCAGCCGAGCGACGAGGCGAGCGACCAGGCGAGCGGCCAGGCGAGCGGCCAGGCGAGCGGCCAGGCGAGCGGCCAGGCGAGCGGCCAGGCGAGCGGCCAGGCGAGCGGCCAGGCGAGCGGCCAGGCGAGCGGCCAGGCGAGCGGCCAGGCGAGCGGCATAGCGAGCGGCTAGGCGGGCCGGCGCTCAGGGCCGTAGCTCAGGCCCGGCGCTCAGAGCCGGCGCTCATAGCCGGCGCTCATAGCCGGCACTCATAGCCGGCGCTCATAGCCAGCGCTCAGAGCCGGCGCTCAGAGCCGGCGCTAAGAGCCGGCGCTCGCACTCGGCGCTCAGAACCGTCGTTCAGAGCCGGCGCTCCGAGCCGGTGGTCAAAGCCGGCGCTCAAAGACGAGCGGCCAGCCGAGCGGCGAGGCGAGCGACCAAGCGAGCGGCCAGGCGAGCGGCCAGGCGAGCGGCCAGGCGAGCGGCCAGGCGAGCGGCCAGGCGAGCGGCCAGGCGAGCGGCCAGGCGAGCGGCCAGGCGAGCGGCCAGGCGAGCGGCCTGGCGAGCGGCCTGGCGAGCGGCCAGGCGAGCGGCCAGGCGAGCGGCCAGGCGAGCGGCCAGGCGAGCGGCCAGGCGAGCGGCATTGCGAGCGGCCAGGCGGGCCGGCGCTCAGGGCCGGCGCTCAGGCCCTGCGCTCAGAGCCGGCGCTCATAGCCGGCGCTAAGAGCCGACTCTCAGAGCCGGCGCTCACACTCGGCGCTCAGAACCGTCGTTCAGAGCCGGCGCTCCGAGCCGGTGGTCATAGCCGGCGCTCAAAGAGGAGCGGCCAGCCGAGCGGCGAGGCGAGCGACCAGGCGAGCGGCCAGGCGAGCGGCCAGGCGAGCGGCCAGGCGAGCGGCCAGGCGAGCGGCCAGGCGAGCGGCCAGGCGAGCGGCCAGGCGAGCGGCCAGGCGAGCGGCCAGGCGAGCGGCCAGGCGACCGGCCAGGCGAGCGGCCAGGCGAGCGGCCAGGCGAGCGGCCAGGCGAGCGGCCAGGCGAGCGGCCAGGCGAGCGGCCAGGCGAGCGGCCAGGCGAGCGGCCAGGCGAGCGGCCAGGCGAGCGGCCAGGCGAGCGGCCAGGCGGGCCGGCGCTCAGGGCCGGCGCTCAGGCCCTGCGCTCAGAGCCGGCGCTCATAGCCGGCGCTAAGAGCCGACTCTCAGAGCCGGCGCTCACACTCGGCGCTCAGAACCGTCGTTCAGAGCCGGTGCTCCGAGCCGGTGGTCATAGCCGGCGCTCAAAGAGGAGCGGCCAGCCGAGCGGCGAGGCGAGCGACCAGGCGAGCGGCCAGGCGAGCGGCCAGGCGAGCGGCCAGGCGAGCGGCCAGGCGAGCGGCCAGGCGAGCGGCCAGGCGAGCGGCCAGGCGAGCGGCCAGGCGAGCGGCCAGGCGAGCGGCCAGGCGAGCGGCCAGGCGAGCGGCCAGGCGAGCGGCCAGGCGAGCGGCCAGGCGAGCGGCCAGGCGAGCGGCCAGGCGAGCGGCCAGGCGAGCGGCCAGGCGAGCGGCCAGGCGAGCGGCCAGGCGAGCGGCCAGGCGAGCGGCCAGGCGAGCGGCCAGGCGAGCGGCCAGGCGAGCGGCCAGGCGAGCGGCCAGGCGAGCGGCCAGGCGAGCGGCCAGGTGAGCGGCCAGGCGAGCGGCCGCGCGAGTGGCCAGGCCAGGGGAGCGACCAGGTGAGCGGCCAGGCGAGCGGCCAGGCGAGTGGCCAGGCGAGCGGCATTGCGAGCGGCCAGGCGGGCCGGCGGTCAGGGCCGGCGCTCAGGCCCGGCGCTCAGAGCCGGCGCTCATAGCCGGCGCTCAGACCCGGCGCTCAGAGCCGGCACCCAGAGCCGGTGCTCAGAGCTCGCGCTCAGAACCGGCGCTCAGAACCGTCCCTCGGAGCCGGTGCTCAGAGCCGGTGCTCAAAGCCGGCTCTCAAAGATGAGCGGCGGCCAGCCGAGCGGCCAGGCGAGCGACCAGGCGAGCGGCCAGGCTTGCGGCCAGGCAAGCGGCCAGGCGAGCGGCCAGGCGAGCGGCCAGGCGAGCGGCCAGGCGAGTGGCCAGGCGAGCCGGCGCTCAGAGCCGGCGCTCAAAGACTAGCAGCCAGCCGAGCGGCCAGGCGAGCGGCCAGGCGAGCGACCAGGCGAGCGGTCTGGCGAGCGGCCAGGCAAGCGGCCAGGCGAGCGGCCAGGCGAGCGGCCAGGCGAGCCGGTGCTCAGAGCCTGTGCTCAAATCCAGTCCTCAAAGCCGGCGCTCAAAGCCTAACGGCCAGCCGAGCGGCAAGGGGAGTGGCCAGGCGAGGGGCCAGGCGAGCGGCCAGGCGAGCGGCCGGGCGAGCGACCAGGCGAACGACCAGGCGAGCGGCCAGGTGAGCGGCCAGGAGAGCGGCAAGGCACGCGGTCAGGCGAGCGGCCAGGCGAGCCGGCGCTCAGAGCCGGGGATCAGAGCCAGCGCTCAAAGCCGGCGCTCAAAGCCGGCGCTCAGAGCCGGCGCTCAGAGCCTGCGCTCAAATCCAGTGCTCAAAGCCGGCGCTCAAAGCCGGCGCTCAAAGCCGGCGCTCAAAGCCTAACGGCCAGCCGAGCGGCAAGGCGAGTGGCCAGTTGAGCAGCCAGGCGAGCGGCCAGGCGATCGGCCAGGCGACCGGCCAGGCAAGCGGCCAGGCGAGCGGCCAGGCGAGCGGCCGCGCGAGTGGCCAGGCGAGCGGCATTGCGAGCGGCCAGGCGGGCCGGCGCTCAGGGCCGGCGCTCAGGCCCGCCGCTCAGAGGCGGCGCTCATAGCCGGCGGTCAGAGCCGGCGCTCAGAGCCGGCGCTCATAGCCAGCGCTCAGAGCCGGCGCTCAGAGCCGGCGCTAAGAGCCGGCGCTCGCACTCGGCGCTCAGAACCGTCGTTCAGAGCCGGCGCTCCGAGCCGGTGGTCAAAGCCGGCGCTCAAAGACGAGCGGCCAGCCGAGCGGCGAGGCGAGCGACCAAGCGAGCGGCCAGGCGAGCGGCCAGGCGAGCGGCCAGGCGAGCGGCCAGGCGAGCGGCCAGGCGAGCGGCCAGGCGAGCGGCCAGGCGAGCGGCCAGGCGAGCGGCCAGGCGAGCGGCCAGGCGAGCGGCCTGGCGAGCGGCCTGGCGAGCGGCCAGGCGAGCGGCCAGGCGAGCGGCCAGGCGAGCGGCCAGGCGAGCGGCCAGGCGAGCGGCATTGCGAGCGGCCAGGCGGGCCGGCGCTCAGGGCCGGCGCTCAGGCCCTGCGCTCAGAGCCGGCGCTCATAGCCGGCGCTAAGAGCCGACTCTCAGAGCCGGCGCTCACACTCGGCGCTCAGAACCGTCGTTCAGAGCCGGCGCTCCGAGCCGGTGGTCATAGCCGGCGCTCAAAGAGGAGCGGCCAGCCGAGCGGCGAGGCGAGCGACCAGGCGAGCGGCCAGGCGAGCGGCCAGGCGAGCGGCCAGGCGAGTGGCCAGGCGAGCGGCCAGGCGAGCGGCCAGGCGAGCGGCCAGGCGAGCGGCCAGGCGAGCGGCCAGGCGAGCGGCCAGGCGAGCGGCCAGGCGACCGGCCAGGCGAGCGGCCAGGCGAGCGGCCAGGCGAGCGGCCAGGCGAGCGGCCAGGCGAGCGGCCAGGCGAGCGGCCAGGCGAGCGGCCAGGCGAGCGGCCAGGCGAGCGGCCAGGCGGGCCGGCGCTCAGGGCCGGCGCTCAGGCCCTGCGCTCAGAGCCGGCGCTCATAGCCGGCGCTAAGAGCCGACTCTCAGAGCCGGCGCTCACACTCGGCGCTCAGAACCGTCGTTCAGAGCCGGTGCTCCGAGCCGGTGGTCATAGCCGGCGCTCAAAGAGGAGCGGCCAGCCGAGCGGCGAGGCGAGCGACCAGGCGAGCGGCCAGGCGAGCGGCCAGGCGAGCGGCCAGGCGAGCGGCCAGGCGAGCGGCCAGGCGAGCGGCCAGGCGAGCGGCCAGGCGAGCGGCCAGGCGAGCGGCCAGGCGAGCGGCCAGGCGAGCGGCCAGGCGAGCGGCCAGGCGAGCGGCCAGGCGAGCGGCCAGGCGAGCGGCCAGGCGAGCGGCCAGGCGAGCGGCCAGGCGAGCGGCCAGGCGAGCGGCCAGGCGAGCGGCCAGGCGAGCGGCCAGGCGAGCGGCCAGGCGAGCGGCCAGGCGAGCGGCCAGGCGAGCGGCCAGGCGAGCGGCCAGGCGAGCGGCCAGGCGAGCGGCCAGGCGAGCGGCCAGGCGAGCGGCCGCGCGAGTGGCCAGGCCAGGGGAGCGACCAGGTGAGCGGCCAGGCGAGCGGCCAGGCGAGTGGCCAGGCGAGCGGCATTGCGAGCGGCCAGGCGGGCCGGCGGTCAGGGCCGGCGCTCAGGCCCGGCGCTCAGAGCCGGCGCTCATAGCCGGCGCTCAGACCCGGCGCTCAGAGCCGGCACCCAGAGCCGGTGCTCAGAGCTCGCGCTCAGAACCGGCGCTCAGAACCGTCCCTCAGAGCCGGTGCTCAGAGCCGGTGCTCAAAGCCGGCTCTCAAAGATGAGCGGCGGCCAGCCGAGCGGCCAGGCGAGCGACCAGGCGAGCGGCCAGGCTTGCGGCCAGGCAAGCGGCCAGGCGAGCGGCCAGGCGAGCGGCCAGGCGAGCGGCCAGGCGAGTGGCCAGGCGAGCCGGCGCTCAGAGCCGGCGCTCAAAGACTAGCAGCCAGCCGAGCGGCCAGGCGAGCGGCCAGGCGAGCGACCAGGCGAGCGGTCTGGCGAGCGGCCAGGCAAGCGGCCAGGCGAGCGGCCAGGCGAGCGGCCAGGCGAGCCGGTGCTCAGAGCCTGTGCTCAAATCCAGTCCTCAAAGCCGGCGCTCAAAGCCTAACGGCCAGCCGAGCGGCAAGGGGAGTGGCCAGGCGAGGGGCCAGGCGAGCGGCCAGGCGAGCGGCCGGGCGAGCGACCAGGCGAACGACCAGGCGAGCGGCCAGGTGAGCGGCCAGGAGAGCGGCAAGGCACGCGGTCAGGCGAGCGGCCAGGCGAGCCGGCGCTCAGAGCCGGGGATCAGAGCCAGCGCTCAAAGCCGGCGCTCAAAGCCGGCGCTCAGAGCCGGCGCTCAGAGCCTGCGCTCAAATCCAGTGCTCAAAGCCGGCGCTCAAAGCCGGCGCTCAAAGCCGGCGCTCAAAGCCTAACGGCCAGCCGAGCGGCAAGGCGAGTGGCCAGTTGAGCAGCCAGGCGAGCGGCCAGGCGATCGGCCAGGCGACCGGCCAGGCAAGCGGCCAGGCGAGCGGCCAGGCGAGCGGCCGCGCGAGTGGCCAGGCGAGCGGCATTGCGAGCGGCCAGGCGGGCCGGCGCTCAGGGCCGGCGCTCAGGCCCGCCGCTCAGAGGCGGCGCTCATAGCCGGCGGTCAGAGCCGGCGCTCAGAGCCGGCGCTCAGAACCGTCGCTCAGAGCCGGTGCTCAAAGCCGGCGCTCAAAGACGAGCGCCCAGCCGAGCGGCCAGGCGAGCGACCAGGCGAGCGACCAGGCGAGCGTCCAGGCGAGCGGCCAGGCGAGCGGCCAGGTGAGTGGCGAGGCGAGCGGCCAGGCGAGCGATCAGGCGAGCGGCCAGGCGAGCGGCCGGGCGAGCGGCAATGCGAGCGGCCAGGCGAGCGGCCAGGCGAGCAGCCAGGCGAGCAGGCAGGCGAGCGGCCAGTCGAGCGGTCAGGCTAGCCGGCGCTCAGAGCCGGCGCTCAGAGCTGAAGCTGTGCTCAAAGCCGGCGCTAAAAGCCTAACAGCCAGCCGAGCGGCAAAGCGAGCGGCCAGGCGAACGGCCAGGCGAGCGGCGAGGCGAGCGGCCAGGCGAGCCGACGCTGAGAGCCGGGGCTCAGAGCCAAAGGTCAGAGGCGGCGCTCAGAGCCGGCGCTCAGAGCCGCCGCTCAGAGCCGGCGCTCAGAGCTGGCACTCAGAGCCTGCGCTCAGAGCCTGCGCTCAGAGCCTGCGCTTAAATCCAGTGCTCAAAGCCTAACGGCAAGCCAAAGGGCGAGGCGAGAGGCCAGGCGAGCGGCAAGGCGAGGCGAGCGGCCAGGAGAGCGGCCAGGCGAGCGGCCAGGCGAGCGACCAGGCGAGCGGCCAGGCGAGCGGCCAGGCGAGCGGCATAGCGAGCGGCTAGGCGGGCCGGCGCTCAGGGCCGTAGCTCAGGCCCGGCGCTCAGAGCCGGCGCTCATAGCCGGCGCTCATAGCCGGCACTCATAGCCGGCGCTCATAGCCAGCGCTCAGAGCCGGCGCTCAGAGCCGGCGCTAAGAGCCGGCGCTCGCACTCGGCGCTCAGAACCGTCGTTCAGAGCCGGCGCTCCGAGCCGGTGGTCAAAGCCGGCGCTCAAAGACGAGCGGCCAGCCGAGCGGCGAGGCGAGCGACCAGGCGAGCGGCCAGGCGAGCGGCCAGGCGAGCGGCCAGGCGAGCGGCCAGGCGAGCGGCCAGGCGAGCGGCCAGGCGAGCGGCCAGGCGAGCGGCCAGGCGAGCGGCCAGTCGAGCGGCCAGGCGAGCGGCCAGGCGAGCGGCCAGGCGAGCGGCCTGGCGAGCGGCCTGGCGAGCGGCCAGGCGAGCGGCCAGGCGAGCGGCCAGGCGAGCGGCCAGGCGAGCGGCCAGGCGAGCGGCCAGGCGAGCGGCCAGGCGAGCGGCCAGGCGAGCGGCATTGCGAGCGGCCAGGCGGGCCGGCGCTCAGGGCCGGCGCTCAGGCCCTGCGCTCAGAGCCGGCGCTCATAGCCGGCGCTAAGAGCCGACTCTCAGAGCCGGCGCTCACACTCGGCGCTCAGAACCGTCGTTCAGAGCCGGCGCTCCGAGCCGGTGGTCATAGCCGGCGCTCAAAGAGGAGCGGCCAGCCGAGCGACAAGGCGAGCGACCAGGCGAGCGGCCAGGCGAGCGGCCAGGCGAGCGGCCAGGCGAGCGGCCAGGCGAGCGGCCAGGCGAGCGGCCAGGCGAGCGGCCAGGCGAGCGGCCAGGCGAGCGGCCAGGCGAGCGGCCAGGCGAGCGGCATAGCGAGCGGCTAGGCGGGCCGGCGCTCAGGGCCGTAGCTCAGGCCCGGCGCTCAGAGCCGGCGCTCATAGCCGGCGCTCATAGCCGGCACTCATAGCCGGCGCTCATAGCCAGCGCTCAGAGCCGGCGCTCAGAGCCGGCGCTAAGAGCCAGCGCTCGCACTCGGCGCTCAGAACCGTCGTTCAGAGCCGGCGCTCCGAGCCGGTGGTCAAAGCCGGCGCTCAAAGACGAGCGGCCAGCCGAGCGGCGAGGCGAGCGACCAGGCGAGCGGCCAGGCGAGCGGCCAGGCGAGCGGCCAGGCGAGCGGCCAGGCGAGCGGCCAGGCGAGCGGCCAGGCGAGCGGCCAGGCGAGCGGCCAGGCGAGCGGCCAGGCGAGCGGCCAGGCGAGCGGCCTGGCGAGCGGCCTGGCGAGCGGCCAGGCGAGCGGCCAGGCGAGCGGCCAGGCGAGCGGCCAGGCGAGCGGCCAGGCGAGCGGCCAGGCGAGCGGCATTGCGAGCGGCCAGGCGGGCCGGCGCTCAGGGCCGGCGCTCAGGCCCTGCGCTCAGAGCCGGCGCTCATAGCCGGCGCTAAGAGCCGACTCTCAGAGCCGGCGCTCACACTCGGCGCTCAGAACCGTCGTTCAGAGCCGGCGCTCCGAGCCGGTGGTCATAGCCGGCGCTCAAAGAGGAGCGGCCAGCCGAGCGGCGAGGCGAGCGACCAGGCGAGCGGCCAGGCGAGCGGCCAGGCGAGCGGCCAGGCGAGCGGCCAGGCGAGCGGCCAGGCGAGCGGCCAGGCGAGCGGCCAGGCGAGCGGCCAGGCGAGCGGCCAGGCGAGCGGCCAGGCGAGCGGCCAGGCGAGCGGCCAGGCGAGCGGCCAGGCGAGCGGCCAGGCGAGCGGCATAGCGAGCGGCTAGGCGGGCCGGCGCTCAGGGCCGTAGCTCAGGCCCGGCGCTCAGAGCCGGCGCTCATAGCCGGCGCTCATAGCCGGCACTCATAGCCGGCGCTCATAGCCAGCGCTCAGAGCCGGCGCTCAGAGCCGGCGCTAAGAGCCGGCGCTCGCACTCGGCGCTCAGAACCGTCGTTCAGAGCCGGCGCTCCGAGCCGGTGGTCAAAGCCGGCGCTCAAAGACGAGCGGCCAGCCGAGCGGCGAGGCGAGCGACCAGGCGAGCGGCCAGGCGAGCGGCCAGGCGAGCGGCCAGGCGAGCGGCCAGGCGAGCGGCCAGGCGAGCGGCCAGGCGAGCGGCCAGGCGAGCGGCCAGGCGAGCGGCCAGGCGAGCGGCCAGGCGAGCGGCCTGGCGAGCGGCCTGGCGAGCGGCCAGGCGAGCGGCCAGGCGAGCGGCCAGGCGAGCGGCCAGGCGAGCGGCCAGGCGAGCGGCCAGGCGAGCGGCATTGCGAGCGGCCAGGCGGGCCGGCGCTCAGGGCCGGCGCTCAGGCCCTGCGCTCAGAGCCGGCGCTCATAGCCGGCGCTAAGAGCCGACTCTCAGAGCCGGCGCTCACACTCGGCGCTCAGAACCGTCGTTCAGAGCCGGCGCTCCGAGCCGGTGGTCATAGCCGGCGCTCAAAGAGGAGCGGCCAGCCGAGCGGCGAGGCGAGCGACCAGGCGAGCGGCCAGGCGAGCGGCCAGGCGAGCGGCCAGGCGAGCGGCCAGGCGAGCGGCCAGGCGAGCGGCCAGGCGAGCGGCCAGGCGAGCGGCCAGGCGAGCGGCCAGGCGAGCGGCCAGGCGAGCGGCCAGGCGAGCGGCCAGGCGAGCGGCCAGGCGAGCGGCCAGGCGAGCGGCCAGGCGAGCGGCCAGGCGAGCGGCCAGGCGAGCGGCCAGGCGAGCGGCCAGGCGAGCGGCCAGGCGAGCGGCCAGGCGAGCGGCCAGGCGAGCGGCCAGGCGAGCGGCCAGGCGAGCGGCCAGGCGAGCGGCCAGGCGAGCGGCCAGGCGAGCGGCCAGGCGAGCGGCCAGGCGAGCGGCCAGGCGAGCGGCCAGGCGAGCGGCCAGGCGAGCGGCCAGGCGAGCGGCCAGGCGAGCGGCCAGGCGAGCGGCCAGGCGAGCGGCCAGGCGAGCGGCCAGGCGAGCGGCCAGGCGAGCGGCCAGGCGAGCGGCCAGGCGAGCGGCCAGGCGAGCGGCCAGGCGAGCGGCCAGTCGAGCGGTCAGGCGAGCCGGCGCTCAGAGCCGGCGCTCAGAGCCTGTGCTCAAATCCAGTTGAACTTAATATCTCTTGAATACTCTACCTTCGAAAAAGACGGGAATCTAACTTGTCAGCAGTAAAGGAAACTAACTTCTACCTGCGAACAAGACAAGCAAACCTCCACCCGTATTCCGTGCATGCATTACAGTCTATGCACAGTTGAGTCTCAGTGTACAGTATATACATCATAATCATTTGTATACTGAGCTTGGTGCTAGGCTGGTCGTTCTACCGCTAAATTCTTTGTCGTCCAAAACTACTGCACTGTACTTGTACGCCCACACACTGTCATGTACTGAGCTTGATGAGCTTGATTCTACGCTGTTCGCTCTTCCGCGCTAAATTGTGTGGCTCCAGACATTACTTCAATGTACGCCCACGCGTCTCCCAACTAGTACAGGGCAGTATAGCTGATATCAAATGCCGTCAAACGTTCTGAAGACGTCGTTGGCAGAGCGACTGCTCGTACATGTAGTGAGTTTTAGGTACACCTTTCCATCTAAGATATTTCTAGTGGATCTCGCTAAGTGTGTATTGTGATAATAGTACTCACTCACCTGAAGCACACGGTTACAGCCAGTTGGAAAAGAAATTCTGAGAACTTCCTAGTGATGGGAGAAAACAAACAGCGTATTCACTGCAGCTGTTCAGTAGTCCTTCAGTTCTTCCAGTGTCAAGGAACGTCCAGCCTATCCTTCATAAACCTGTACATGCACAGACAGAAGAACGAGCAGTTGCTGTTTCGTAACTCTGAGTTTCACGAACTGAATCGATCATTAGACGAAAATTTAACCAGTAATAGAAATTTAATGTACATACAGGTAGCGGCACTTGTCTTCCGCCATCTTGGAATACTCAAAATCTCCAATTGAACAACCCGTGTGGCCTTTTCTCCTTCTACTATTGCCTCAACGTTCTACTGTTTCCTTTCGTGAAGAATGGTGTTGAAACTTGAAAGTAAGTGGCCCGTACGCTACAATACACTGCTACATACATGTAGACACAAATAGATGTGGGTCTTCCACAAAAGTCAAAGAAATACAGAGAGCAGAGCTAACCGTTCTCAACGCGAAGAATGACTATGTAGTTATGGTGCCACGGGTTCGTTTCCAGCTTCTAATACTCCCAGCTGTAGCACGTACTGAGAGCTGATGTGCGGGCGAGCGCGGCGCCCACATATCTTCCAACTACGGTACATAGCAGACTCAGCGGATGACGTTAAGGCTGGTTGTACTTGAACTCTGTGCTGACTGCCGCTAGGCAATCATTACGACATCAGACACTTGAACTGATACTCGCATCTACCCAGCAGTATGCTTATCGACACATAGGTAGGGGTTTCCACAAAAATTTCTGAATATTTTCTGAATTTTGGCGAATTTTTGATTTTTTGATTTTTTTATGAATTTTGAGTCCCTTTTGTTGAATTTTGCCATACATTACCCACTTGCATGGTTGGTTTTGGGTTTCCAGTAAGCTGTTGGATGCCATCGTCCCATCGACCTGTGTGGAGAAACCTTGGATCAAAATAATAATAATAATAATCACCGGGACTGGAAAGCAGATTGACAGAAGATTGACCACAACCATTTTTTCTTCGGCCACCATTTTGCGTTACCATGGTGTTGCCATGGTGATACCCAGAAGTTTCGGCGCAACCAGAGTAATTGGCTTAATTTTTTTAAATTTTGCGATTTTTTTGAATTCAATCATTGAAATTTGCCTAGTTTTTTTGAATTTTGAATTTCAATTTTGAGATTTTTTTCTTGAATTTTGTGGAAACCCTTACACATAGGACCACAGCCAAATCTGGTGACGTAATTTATGGGGAGAAAGCTGGCTCAGGCAACGTCACCTGATTTATTATTATTATTATTAATTTTGTAGTGAAGTGGTTCGCTTCACTGTCCGAAGAGTGCTGAGTCAATACCCATATAGGGCAGAGCCTTGTACACAAGAGAGAGTTTGGAAGCTTTGTTACAACTCTGAGTTTCACATAATATTATTATTTAAATACTACGATCATCAGGCAGGGGGGTTGCCTGATGATCGCAGTAATACGTGAAACTCAGAGTTGTAACAAAGCTTCCAATCTCTCTCTCTCTTTTGTATTATTATTATACGCATTCCCATTTGAAGTGAAGCAGCAGTATGCTGCGTCCACAGCTTCGCTTATGCAGAATGGCTTGGGTGAGAGGAGAGGGGAGAGAAAGCAACAAGGCAACCAACATCTATGAAATAGGTCGCAAGAACATGAAGAGAACCAACCGACATATGCATGATTGCACAAGAATGGAGACGACAAATGGCTATAATCATTGTGCCACAAAACCGGTACATAGGAGATCTGTCGACAATGTAATGAAACATAAAACTGAGTTACTCAATACAGGTTCCACTAAATTACAAGAGAACAACGTTACAACATTAGAATTGCCGCTAAATTATCACAAGAACGAGTCCAATACATGTAGAAATGAAAACCATGAACAGACTGTCCCGAAGTCATTTTGGGAACAAATTGTACTACATGTACTTGCTGACACTGACGCTAACGGAACACGAATTTGAGTTGAATGCACACGAAGTCTTGTACATGTACATCATTATGCGCCGGTGTTGTGGAGTAAGCAGGTACGTCAGTCACCAATCCAGCTTCAGCTCCCCTGCTCGCTTCAGCTCCGAGCTCGCTTCAGCAGAATGTTGACCGCGTTTGCTTTGCCTCCACACGGATAGACGACCAGCGCAGAGTCCCGCATCTCCGTGGCCGTAAGGTCTTGATACTCGCCGTTAGTGCCCTCAAGTCTCAGTCCACCTCTCACAGCAAGCCGCTCAGTGAAAACCTTTCTCTCTCCATTGGAGTGCTCCCCAGTTGCGCGAGGAGACTAGAGAAATTCCTCCGGTGAGCGAGGAAGAAGAGCGGAGTTACCCAACTCAACCAAACAAATTCCTCCGATCACCCGATTTAGCGCTAAATTTTATGCTTGTCGCCCTATGTGTTTTAGCATACGGCCGGGTAGATCCTAGCGTCAGTTGTCTCTGATGATTGCCTAGCGGCATGAAACTCAGAGTTACAACTCGGCTGAGTCTGCTGTGTACTAAGCTCAGCCTCTGACATTGAGCACTCTCTGCAGCTCCGGGGATCAACGGATTTATCTAGCAACTAGTAAATCAATTACATGTAGCATTTCGCTAGACATGTATCATATGTGTAGAATATAGTGCCAATACAGTACAGTGCCAAAGTCTGTGAAATACACACGGACTAACTGAACAAATTGCTGTTTGTTTCGATGTCCAAATGAGCCTACAGTGGCAATTTCGGTGTTAGTTTCGTTCGGTGTAGGGAGTATTCTGTCAACCGTCTTTCGGTGTTAGGGTCTTCTGTGAAAGTGTTTTCGGTGAGGAAGGTTTTCTGTGAACTGGTCTGTCGGTGTGACAAGCATTCTGTGAATCGTCTTTCGGTGAATTGTCGCTCTGTGAATCGGGTTTCGGTGAACAGTCGGTATCCCATTTGGTGAAAAAGGAAAAGGAAAAAAATGTTACGAGTTACGACTAACTGTTCACCAACGTAACCAGATCTTATACAATCAGCGAGTGCGACAAAATGGCACAAAACTGACAAGGTGCACTGAGACATTCGGCGACCTGACACCTAGCTCTAACACTTCTCCGAGGCGCAAACCAACAACCTTCCAACTTGGAAGGCTCAGGTGTTCGGAAATGTCCAGGTAAGGTTTGTGCCATTTTGTCGCGTGACTCGCTGACTGTGGTGTATGATCTGGTTACGGTGGTGAACAGTTAGTACTGACTGTGAGCTTGATGAGCTGGTAGCCAGTTGCTGCGTCTCGGTGCAGCCCCTGCTCAATAGTTGTCACGTTCGTCCTAGTCTCAGTACCATGTACCATTGTCTTCCTTTATTATTTTCGAGCTGGGAATGTGAACATAGTAAAAAAAATAAAAAAAATAAAAAAATTAGTTGTAGAACGGGTCAGTACGGTCGGTCAGTGCAGTGTCGTGCAATGTTATCGCGTGAGCTGATTGTTTAGTAACTGATGGTGTTAGTGGACATTATAGCGTAATTACTTGTAGTTCCTTGGTCTTTCTCTCTTGTATAAATAATAATAATAATAATAATAATAATAATTCAAAGGATCAATTGGGGAAGTGAACTGCCTGAACGGAGAAAAAACCGCCAGACCCACCAGGACTCGAACCCGGGACCTTGCTTGTCATGAGCAATGCTCTAACCACTGAGCTATGGGACCGGGCTGAACCTACATGTAGAAGGCGCTGACAAGTTTTTCACTCCAAAGGCAGCTCACAACACGTGCCATACATACTGATGGCACTTGGGTCTTTCTCCCTCCCCCAGGGGACCAACCACGGTCAGTTTCTGGACCCTACCAGAAGTGAAAAGAGAGTGATAAGAGAGTCATGACAAGCAAGGTCCCGGGTTCGAGTCCTGGTGGGTCTGGCGGTTTTTTCAC
Organism: Sycon ciliatum; assembly: GCF_964019385.1. NCBI lineage: Eukaryota > Metazoa > Porifera > Calcarea > Leucosolenida > Sycettidae > Sycon > Sycon ciliatum. The sequence goes on from NC_088649.1 coordinate 30,147,395, forward strand.
TGTTCAGGCAGTTCACTTCCCCAATTGATCCTTTGAATTTGAAGTTCTCCCAATCCTTTCAAAAATTATCACTCTCTTTTCACTTCTGGTAGGGTCCAGAAACTGACCGTGGTTGGTCCCCTGGGGGAGGGAGAAAGACCCAAGTGCCATCAGTATGTATGGCACGTGTTGTGAGCTGCCTTTGGAGTGAAAAACTTGTCAGCGCCTTCTAGGTTCAGCCCGGTCCCATAGCTCAGTGGCTAGAGCATTGCTCATGACAAGCAAGGTCCCGGGTTCGAGTCCTGGTGGGTCTGGCAGCTTTTTCTCTGTTCAGGCAGTTCACTTCCCCAATTGATCCTTTGAATTTCAAGTTCTCCCAATCCTTTCAAAAATAATAATAATAATAATAATTTCGAAAGAAAAGGTGACAGCACCGACGCAATCCACACAGTCAAGTAAGCCAATTCCGTAACCGAACGTTTTCGTTCCCTTCTCATCATGGGTAAATACAGGGAATAATGGAAAAATGGAAAATACAGCAACTTATAGAACAAAAGCATAGATTGAGAACTCACACTATACGCGTGGGAAAATAAAATTCAGCTGAACAAGTCAAAAACAGGGTGAAGGTGACGAAATGACTAAAACATCATGAAAACGTCAGTGAGAAGAAGCATTCCTGACACTTTCACGAGGATTAGCGCCAAACAACTGAAGCGACAAAACATTTTCCTTCCGTACGGACCGGATAAATGTCTGGTAGTACTACGCCTGCCCTGGGTTGGCTCTGGTTCTGCATATGTCGAGAAGGAAGTTCGCCATATTGTCACTGCGTCTTATCCGTGCGTCAAATTGTATGTCGCGTTTGGGACGACTCGTGCATTCAAGGTGCTGACGGATGTTCTGCCTACCCTTTCCACAAGTAAAATCATCTACTTTTTTCAATGCCGGCAGTGTGAGAGTCGGTATGTGGGCAGAACTGTTCAGCACCTTGGCGCACGAATCCGTCAGCATTCTTCATTTTCCCTTCTGGTTTAATCATTACACGTATTAATTTATATTATTTGGTGCAATACTAGCGCCCCTTTCTCGCACCAAATTATTATTTTTGCTACCTGACCATGCAACCATGACCCTTTTTTCGATGCCAGGTTGCAACGCTAACGCCGAGACCCCTGGTCGGTCGAGTTGCTCCCTGTACATCGGCACGTCGTCCCTACATCCCCTGTGTCTTGTCTTGTGTTTGTCTCCACATGTCTCTTTGTAGGGCTGTGTTCCCAATAAAAAATAAATAAAAAATAAATAAAATAAATAAAAGCATGTACCGCTGAGGTTAGTCCCGGGACACGCACGTGATTCTCGTCCTCGACGTGGTCGCCCTCCTAAATGTGCGTCGACTGAGGTTCCGTCACGTGAAACATTGTCCCAGTCCGAGGTTTCGTCTGGCGCAGTAGCACAATCGACTTCCTCATCGAGAGCAGCGCCATCACTCTATCGCCGAATCGCGTTATTGAGAGCGGAAAGGAGGAAGGAGCAGTACTCCCACGTAATATCTTACATCAGATGCCGTCTCTCATTTGCCCTGTTGCGATCATGCATCATGTGTTTGCGGGGTTCACGGGGTCTTTTCCGTAAGCGATCGGTTCGGCATCCGGAGTCTGCTGAGCTGGTTGTTGCTGAGGCCCAGGTTGCTCGCATGTGAGAATCTATAAATTGCAGCAGATTATTTTTATTATAAATACTGGACATGGATATTGAATTAAACTGTACTCAGTGACTTTTTACATTCTACAGGCTACGTTTTATTACATTATTATTATTGTAAAGTTTTCCTTTTGATCTTGTCTCTTATTGTTGTGACCTTTCCACAATAAAAAATATAAAAAACTTCCTCATCGACGGTATGTGCTGGGCTTGGGCCGGCCCAAGTCGGCACAGCAAAGAGGTGCAGACCTGTGAAAACAACACCGAAGAAGATAATGCCAGGGACACCCAGTCGACAAGTCACTCGCAGCCAGGTGAGGATGCGTACTGGAGGAGACGAACAGGCGACGATACTGGAAGTGACAACGAGCGTAAGTGGGAGGAAGCGTGGAAGACCACCACGAAAGCCACTGATCAAGACAACGGAAAAGTCAGACACCGGACGAGTGGCCGGGCGGTGTGATGGAAGGGACGAGTCCGGACCTGCAGCATCGGAAGTGACAACAAGGCGTCTGCCCAGTGGAAAGGACGAGTCAAGAGCTGCGACATCGGAGGTGACAAAAAAGACGAGAAATTCCAACGGTCAGCAGTCGGCGATCAAGAGTCATCTGTCGGTGAGTGATAGTTGTCGTGAGTTGTACAGAGATGATGTTTTCTCAGTTTTTGGCCCGTGACAGATCTGTATTACATTTGTCTGTTTTGGAAGCGTTATATATTCGCAAGTTGTCCCCTGAACTGTGTGTCCAGAAGGAAAATGTTTTGTCGCTTCAGTTGTTTGGCGCTAATCCTCGTGAAAGTGTCAGGACTGCTTCTTCTCGTTGATGTTTTTATTATGTTTTAGTCATTTCTTCACTTTCACCCTGTTGTTGACTTGTTCAGCTGAATTTTAATTTTTCCACACGTATAGTGTGAGGTTCTCAATCTATGCTTTTGTTCTATAAGTTGCTGTATTTGATATTTTTCCATTATTCCCTCTATTTACCCACGATGAGAAGGGAACGAAAACGTTCGGTAACGGAATTGGCTTACTTGACTGTGTGGATTGCGTCGGTGCTGTCACCTTTTCTTTCGAAATTGGATACGCCTCCAATTTTTTCCTTTTTTTCCTTGCAATAATAATAATAATAATAATAATGCAGGTCGCATGTCTCCCAAATAATGGGTTCCACGCATCTGTCAACTGTTTCATCATGAAATAGATTGCAGCAGGAAGAATAGCATACGAAAAAACCATAATAATATTATTATTATACAGGTTCTAGCACATGACAAGTACATGCCATTTTTTTACACCGATTTTGTCAATGAAGTCCAGCCATAGCTTTTTGTCCCGTGCAGTGTTGAGGCAAACCTCGAGCATGTGTCTGAGAGGGGAGATGTCGGATTTCACCACATCAATCCACCGAAGCCTTGGTCGTCCTCGTGGACACTTGATCTTTGACGTGTCGATGGCCATGGTTGACTGCTTAGGTATGGCAGAAATCTATGTGAGTGAATACTAAGGGAGTGATAAAGCCCTGTATTGAACAGTGCGCCCCCCCCCCCCCCCCCAACACACCAGCTTGTAACCAAGCGCCTGTGCAAGTAACAGTTTGGTGTTCCTTCTGGTAATGTTCTTGTCCATGTCATTGAACTGGTGGTTTCAGGTCAATTCAGGTTCAACATCGCAGTTCTTGTCCTTTCTGTTGAGTCGTGATAGTCTAGAGTAAACTAACTTTAGGCTCTGTTTTTCTTTGTACCTTCTTTGTTATGTGCGGGATGACGTCAATGTACTAGCATTGACAAAAAATAGTGCCCTCTCTGGAATACAGTGAGTGCGTTCGATTATGCACGCGAATCGATTCACGAATCGATTCGCGCTATTCACATCACCCCATATGAATAGGGTGAATGGATTCCGAATCGATTCCAGCGCTCATGATATGAAAATCGAACGACTTGAAAGCATGCGAATGGATTCATGAATCGATTCAAGAGCATAATCGAACGCAGCCCGGCAGTCAGACCTCGCTTATCTGAGCAACAAGACCTGCTATTTTACAGATCGCTAATGCTACCGGACATGTTATATGGATCCCACAATGCCTTCTTATCGGTTCTCTCTGCACACCAACGGCATCAGATTTCGGTGCTCGACAAGTGATGTATCCGCTGCGTTGCCAACCAGCCATTCCCCTCCCACACAGATCCCATCTACACCCGTCTAGGCCTCATCCCCATCATCCAAAACGCCCATTGTAAACTCCGCCTCCTCTTGCTTCGTATCCACACCGCCAGAATTAGTAATCTCCAGCCCAAGCGCCTACGTCGCCAGACTGAAGGCGTCACTCGGACCAATGATCCAAATGCGTATGTTGTTCCTGCCACCAGGCGAGTCTCTGCTGATAGATTATGGAATGCCCTGCCCCAAGAGTTCAAGTCCCTCGCCTGCAATAGATCATTCAAGAGACTTTTAAAGGTTTCTTTTTATGGCTAGCCAGCATCTAGGCTTGGACTTGGAGTCGTGACCCAACTGTGACTCAACTGTGCTTTTTTGTTTTCGTTTTGTTTGTCTTTTGTTCTTTTTTTCCTTTTTCCCTTGTACGTTTTCTTCTCCTTCTTTTCCTTTTTTTCCCTTTCTCTTTTTCTTTTTGAGTATTTGCAATCTGTGTTTTTCTCTCTTTCGTGGAGGCTTGCTTGTTGTATCCTTGGCTTTTGGCCATTACTTTATCGCCACCATAATATTGGGCACCATTGCCCGTTTTGTCTGCGATACAAAATAAAATTTCAACAACAACAACAACAGAGAGGAGAGAGAGAGAGAGATACTTGTAGATGGATAGATACAAATAATACACAGCAATGAAGCAAACAAGTCTCTTTCCGCTGTTACTCGGAGCTACCGGTATGTGTGAGAACACTCATCACACAGCTGAGCATTATGACCAAGACTAACAATCACTAGAATATATACGGAGGGTCTTGAGAGAAGAGGGCAGAGGTGATGGAGGTACAACATTTCAATAGCGGGAGGAAAAGGGGTGACAAAATCAGCGTGATTATAAGAGGAAAAAGATGTCGAGAGTATAGAGCATAGCCTGGGTAGAGGAACAGCGCGATTCTCTGGCAACACATCAGTACAGATTTGTGCTGCATTGTGACACATGACATTGTGACCTAGGGTGGTAAAAATGGTGATGGGGATTGTGTGTAGTGGGAAACACTCACGCCAGGCCAAGGGGTAACTACCATACCCGCCAAGGCATAGGAAAACCGGCGGCAGAAGCTAAGACCTGCCAAAGTGCGTGAGCCATGAGCCCTCGGGAGTGCTCACCATTCCCGCGCCCCACGGAACCCAGCCCCGACCGCCACTTCCCCGACCCTTGACGGGCAAAACAGCCACCCCCAGCCTGGCGTGGCTCATGTATTTGTCGTTCATCATGTTACCCTACTGAGTTTAAACTTGTTGGCATGACGGCATTTGGAGATTAACTCGCTCCTCTTATTCAGGCGGGTGCTCCTGTCGGCAGGGTCATCAACTTTGGGGGCATCCCGGAGTGCGTTTCCGGCACATCATGGGGGGAACAGCATCCTGGCATCGCTTTCCGGGTCGTCCGTCGTGTACAGACACAACTCAGCGTCATCGACATCGATGCCGAAGCAATGCGGTGACGGTTTCCGGCGTTTGAACATCTTGTATGGTATGTACCCGTAGGCGTACACAAGGCCAAGCGGTATAGCAAGTACTATGCAAAGTGCAGCCACAATGGGAGAGAGGAGAAGACCAGCCACTGCAGACCATACGATGGTCAGGCGCTTGCGCGCTGGTGACTTGTCACCTGATGTAGATACCTGGATAGTCGGGGCACAAGTGCGGGTGAAGAGATACACGTAGATTGGTATGCAGGTAAGTGAGGTAGAGAGATAACTAGAGACGAGAGAGAGAGAGAGAGAGAGAGAGAGAGAGAGAGAGAGAGAGAGAGAGAGAGAGAGAGAGAGAGAGAGAGAGAGAGAGAGTCAGAGAGACAGCGAGACGGGGAAGGAGAGACACGTTTGAGTAGATATAGAGAAACAGACATGAGGATAGAGTGGCAGACGGATAGATAATTAGATAGCTCGGCATGCCTATAACATCATTCAAGACAAACCACCTCAAACAATGATGTTATAATTATCATAACTTGTTTAGGCCGTCGGATGGTGCGTTATTCAGGTAGTATCACACTTACAAAATACACTAGGATGGCGGGAAAGTAGATGAGCGTAAGTGGTGGTATGGCAACGGTCACAGCGGCCAGGACGAGAGGTGCACCGGCAACTGTCAGCAGCTGTGCAGCTACCGTGCTCGGTCGACTCCAGGTACGCGATCCAAAGTACGTGCATCCTGAGGCACTGAGTCGACAAAAGCCATAAAAAAAAAACAGAACAAAAAACATTTTGCGTTCGTGACTGTGCACTCATTGCACCATAGCCACCTTAACCCTGTGTGCAGGGGCGGATCCAGGAGAGGTTCCACGGTTTCCGCGATCCTAAATTTCGTAAATGTACTGCTACCAACCATATGTGTGTCCATGCACATGAGTTTATACTGCCCCCCCCCCCCCTGCATGTAGAGATTGCTAGATCCGCCGTTGGCACTCATTGCACTATAACCATCTTAAGACAATGCTGAAGGGCTCCGAGAACGTTTTCACAAATCTTACCCTTATCCAAGTAGAAATTGAAACGTTTTTTTCTAGACTGGTGTGGACGGAATAGATGCACGACCTAACTTGAAATAAACTTGCAAGTGTATCAACAACATTTACTGTTAGCCATGTTCCATTGGAAGCATGAGCTATTTGGCTCTACCATCGCGATGTCGGGACTTTTGCAAGTGATTAGCAACTTAGCTTGTCCCGTTCATAGCTATATTTAGGCGATTGACCCAGAGCAGTTTGTAAGAAAGTGATTGCCAGTTTATAACATGGTTGCAGCGAATAGGATTTTCTGT